>NC_137454.1:292765045-293965045 GCF_964235325.1 Thermobia domestica
CTCATATTAAGCCGAGAGTCTTACTTGTATTCTCTGGTATTTGCCCCATTTTCATATTTGTAGTTTTTTAGAATTCTAAGACTTCTCGGTTTAAAGCTTTACCATATACAATGGAATTCCTTAGCGAGTATAGTATAAGATGATAAATATGAAAAAGATTCAATTTAATGTTTTGTTTCATGATTAAGTTTGACGTAATCCTCTGAAATAACAAGCTAATTAGCCGAAGTTTCTTTTAAATCTACCACTTATATAACATTTCAGTACAATACCAGTAGAATTAAGTTCGACTGTAATTAGCTATAGAAGAACAAATAAGTATTTCCGTCTGTTTTTGTCCATTAACATTTTTTAACCAAACCTTTTTATATTTACAGTGGGTGTATTTAAAAAAGTAGTGTGTACAAGCTACATTTAAGATGTATCAACGTCATTTTGAGAAATGTAGAAATAATATCATAAACTGATTTTCTTGATGTCCATTAAGGACAAAACAAAACTGAAATACACTTTAATGCAGGCTTTTCCAACCAGTGTGTCGAGCAGCACCAAATGGTGTGTCGAGAAAATTTAGAATTTAAAAATAGGCCTAATTTGTCATCCAACTATACATGAACATGTTTTAAACGGATATATCTATTATTTTTACCGTAGAGTCTTTAGTAGTAAGTGGAAATAATTTTGAGGCACAGTGTGCATACCAATACTTGCAACAGCAGCTAACCTAACCTAATTATATCCTCAATCAAAAGGTTTGGAAGCATTGCTTTAACATACAGAAAATAATTTTACATTATACATATTGATGCTTGAAATCTCTATTTGATACACTTTATGTTGTTTGACAATATGTGTCTATGTATGATACTAAATCGTTTGAAGGTAAGTCTCTGAAAAGTGGTTTATCTTGAATAAAACGGGATCTGAGGTTTGATGTTAGAATGATCACCCCTGGCGAGAAGACATTGGTTAGATTCCATGCCACGTGAACTTGTGATGGACATTATTGTGTTCGTCGATTTTCCATCTCCTCCCACTGTCTTCATTTAACGAATATTATATTATCATTATATACATGCATTTATCATCCAAGTCTTTTAGTTTTCAGAATATACGCGTGAAACTTTATGCCTAAAGGTAATTTATAGTTTTGTACGCAGAATTCAATATTGGGAAACTATATATTTGAGCAAAAAATTACGAGATATTCCGTGCCAAGGATCCACTATGAGTAGCAATGACGCCGCTAAGCATTATAAAAAATACTATGATCTTACACCACACCTGTTGCACGGAAGATTTTCTTGTTTGTCTTATCGGTATGGTTTATTCCACTACCTTTAGATAGTGGCTAATGAAAAGAAGCTACTGGAACATAAAACAAACAACAAGGGAACTAGTAAAAAAAAGAAAGAAAGCTAATAAAATTCGACAGCTAGAGTCTACTTTCGTAATCTCTTAACCTTCTTCACCATCATTCTGTTTTTCAAAACAGATAGATATTAAAAGGAGGAAAAACCATTAACATATTCTTATTCTACTATTATTATTTTTAGTATTACCAACCGTGCGAACTTATTTATCTACGTCTTTAGTTGGCAGTAGACTTGTTTTTTCATAACATGTGACCAACTAACTTGCTGGAATTCCTCCTTCCAGATGCCCTCTATAAGATCGTAGTTCGAGATATTGGACGTCTACAGAGCACGATTCGATAAACGAAGAATGCGGATACCTTAAGAAAACTGCTTCAGCTACGTGCTTTTATTGTCAAACAAAATGTTCTTTTCTTGCCAACGCGTCAAGCGGACTTTTATTTGTTTATTTATTTTTTTTCTTTTTTTAGTACTAAAGTTACTACTACAATTCATGAATGTGAGATACAATCACCCTAAAGGGTTTTTTATTTGAGCTATTTGTTTTTAAACTGATGCAGCGCAGATAAGATTACGTAATACAAAATTTGACAAACAAGCGGGCAAACACACTCAAGTGGTAAACAGAAGTATATAAGAGTACGGTATGTATGTACAAGCATTCCGTGATTTAATACCTTTTAAAGGAAAATAAAAAGTTTGTTCTACATGCAATTAAAAATAGATCTATGAGTACTTTAACTGATTAAACATGATATTACATGACCCATGATGATACACAGATCGTACATCTAATTATGGTATCCCAAATCGTCATTTTGGTTTATTTTTCCACACTATTCTTCTAAATCAAATATAGAAAGGATATTCTACCTGTAAACTGAAAGATGGTTCCAGTTTTTAATTCCATTATTTTTGTTTCCATACAGAAAGCACATGTAAGAACTATTCTGAAATCTAATATGTTGTACGATGGTATCCTATTCTGCATAAAATCAGGTGACTTATTGTATCAGTTTTGGCCCTAGTAATACATGGATTTGGATAAATATGCACTAAAAGTATTAAATGTATTTACACGCAAAATGTAAATGCAGTAATAAATAAAGAAGCACTTACTTTATATCAAGTTTTACTTTTTTGTACAAATAGATCCACTAGTTATTTCTCCTACATTTATATTGTTAGGTAGTGTAGAATGTAAGTGCGTAAGATTCTCTGAACTAAATAAAAATCTAATAACCATAATTTAGAAATGAGTTCCTTCCTTGTTAAAGTTTACAATTGATAACTTTTAGCTATTATAATTCGGTGATAACGAAATGAATAACTATATTTATGTTAATTCTATTAATCTGTATTCACGATGAAAACAAGAGGGTATTTGTAAAATTCAACTTGTGTAAAAGTGATTATAAGAATTTGCATCAGGATTCAAACTAGGAACTAAATTTGAATGTGGAGTGGTTTGTACAACTGAACACTATTGTATATATATTGTTCTTAAATAAGCCAAGTATTGTTAGGTGTTGCGAATAACTTTTTAAAATCTTTTATTTTAACGGAGGTGATTTTGGACAAAATCAGGACGAGATGTATTAAATATGTCCTCCCGCAGAATGTGAATGAACTAATGAACAAAAAGCACTTCCCATGTATTCAATTTTATGTATTTGTAAATGTGAATTCAATAGCATTATTTGTGATATTCATTTTCTTAAAAATTTACGTAGATTAACGTATCAACGAAAAGAACTATTAGTACATAAGAATGTTTGTAGCACAAGACAATACGTCAAAAGTCTTCCGTTTGAATCCTTCGTCAGCGGTCTAAGTCATCAGGGATATTTTTTGTTTAATTTATAGAATATATATCAAGAAAATACTTTTTGTTTAATTTTAGGAAAATCTTGATTATTGCAAATTGATTACGCTGTTTTGCAGAATCACTTCAAATATATATCTGTATTCTATTTTATTGCTCATTTATGGAATCGATAAAATAAACTGTAAATAGATCTAAACATTATTTTTTCTTTAAAAGTGATGAATATTTGAACTTTTCTCAATATTTTAACTATCTTGTTAGTTTTGATCGTTGGTTGGTTGAGTTGGGCTTAGTTTCCTGTTCAACAGAAATACTATATGAGACATGGACTTACAGCTTAACGTAAGATCCGAACCATATGAACTTCCGACGAGAATCGAACTTGCGTCTCTCGCGTCAAAACACGCGTACGCTAACCATATTGCCACAAAAGAGCTCTTTTAATATATAGAATTATATTTATGTTTATAGTGAGTTATTTCATTCAAATTAAACTAATAATTTCACCTTCATTTATACATATTTTGCAATAATCACCTTTAAAGTATTGTTGATCTTCTATTGTACCTATTGGTCCTATAAGAAATTTTGAATGTCCAGAAATATGCCTTAAATCTCATTTTGAAGTTAAAGCTATGCAAACTTATTGTTGGCAGTTCGCGTGCCTATATTTCAAAGGTTTTCACAAAGAATATTAGTACAAGCAACAAAAGAACCGAATTTTAAACATTTTACAATACAAAACGTACGAATGTTCATATTTTATCCATTAATATAAAAAAAAATGAATTAGAGGTATATACTCTTACTCTGTACATAGTTTCAAGCAAGACGTGATACTGATGTATTTCATTAAAATTATTAATGTAATTCTTGTTATTGTACTATTTTTTTAAAATACGTATTTTTAAAATTGACATGTTTGCGGATCAAATTATGCAGCAGTGAATGTTAAATTCATATTTCAAGTTGAAGTATTACCTAATTAACACCGTAACTTAGGTTAAACCTTCCCAACTGGGAGATCAGGGTTCAATTTTCCTGTAGATACTAATAAGACTTGTTTCTTTAACATTGTCTCTCACAATTTCATAAATGAAATCATTTAATAGCGAAGTTAAATTAGTTTTAAGAAAACGCAATTGATTGTTCCAAAACTTTTGTCTAAACCAATATGGAAATTATTGCATTTTTTTACTTCTTTAGTTTCCTCCGAGTTGCAAATAGTCTGTTTATGTAAGGAATAAAATGAAGGTTCTAATACAAGATCTTTACTATGGAATTACTCAATCAATGTTAATTTAACCGGCATATAATTCCAATGTAAATTGGAGGATATAAGATAACGAGAACTAAGGCCATTATTAGCCATACGTTTAGTACAATTAACTAGTTCGGTTTAGTAGATATCAAAATGTGTATTCTATACTGTTATTAAGTTATTTTCTTGACATCCTTGCATTTCAAATTTTTAATACATGGAACTTAGGGAATTTCGTTAGATCTATTTGCAGAAACTGTGTAATGTCGTAAATAAATATGGTATATAGTTTTTAGTATGATCATATATCTTTAAAAAAATGTCTTTATGAAAAGAAATGTGTCTTTATTACTTGCATTAAAATCTAATAGTCGGAGATGGGAAAATAGTATTAAAATTTTAAAGTGATTTTAATTTGAGAATAAATCGTAACTATATTACAGAGGATCATAATGAATAATTTGCTTAATCATATGCGATATTTCTTTGATCTGTACATAGCCTTTTCATGGATCTTTGCGTAGTCTATTTTAAACCGAGGTTTAAAACTTTATGCACTCACTATTCTATCTCATTTAACAAATCACCAATTAACAACGGCAAACAAAAAAAATTTTGGCTATCAACTGCCAGTGTGCCTTGTGCTTTATATGGAATGTGCTTTTGTGTCAAAAGCACATACATATTTAAGAAAGGGGGAAAATGTTTGTCTAAAATGTAGTACCATACAAAAGCAATATTTTCAGAAACACGTACTTGAAAAACGAATTATGTTAAATTGTAGGTAGTTCATTTAGAGAATAATCATACTGCAAACGTACGCTCCATCAAATTTTGTAAGACACGCGGCGAGGAATACACGCCAATCCTTGGTATTAATAATTCTTAAATATCTGTACTAATAGGTATTAAAGTTTAATTTTCACATTCTTCAGACAACCTTAAACTTGTGAAATAAATTGAAAAGAAAGATTTAAGATTGAGTAAAATATTTTATTATATGCTCACTGTATGAAACATATTCTTATCTAACAAGCATGAGTTAATTGATTCTGTACTTCAATACTGAAATAACATACTGAGTATATTTCTTTATAGGAACGAAAGGAAGTACGCTCTTTAATACCTGTTGAAATTCAGATAGGGGTTTCTGTTCCATGCGGGCCTTCAAATCTTTTCGTCTACAAGAAGGAATCTCGCAGATTCGTGATTTATGAAGAGGAAAAAGACGAGAAATGCAACGCATCTCGTCGAAATTTTCCAAAGATATAATAAATTCTTCGGAATACACTTGACAGAATTTGTTGTTTAAGTCTACTGCTCCTCGCCGAGTATGTGCAGTGTCAGGACAGGAAGACGTTTAAAGCTCCGACGATAACCGTTTGTGTAACAGGTGGTGAACGGGAAAATGAAGAGCAGACACCTCCCTTTGGATCTCTAGTTAACGAGGAATACAACAGAATTCCTAACTTGTCATGGACATACAGCAATATGAAATAGTTCGTTAATAAAATGTCAGAATGTCCAAATGAACGCGAAGTCTCAACGTTCTAGGCCTATATGAAAACACCAATATTTAGACAGCACCTAAACTTGTAAAGTGTGAAACGAATTCAACAACACCACGCAATTCTTATTTATTTTAAGTACAACATACCTGTGAAACGATCAAGCAATGCACTATCCTTGCACTTGGATATATCAAATTCTTCTATAATGCTTCTATCACTGTGTCCTTACTCAAGAGGGCTAATGTGATACTCCACGATAGCCACAAGCCACAATTCACTGTTAAAATTCAGAACCAAGAACTTCGTTTACGCACAACAGTTGTCAACAACAATCAATCAACAATAACACACACAACCACTTTGGGACATAACAAGCAGCAGGAGAATCGATGTGTCACCAAATTACAAGCAAGTAAAAATAATTTCAAATAAAAAGGGGGTTTTCGTATTCTTCTTACCTTAGGTTGAGAAGGCAAAACGGCGATGATAAAGCAGAGAAATCACAAAATATCCAATAGCTTAGTAGAGTCACACACGACAAATTGATCACTGTTTCCCAAATAATCACCACTGTTTTTGTTGTAACCAGCGTTATTGGTGTCGATCGGTTTTGTTCTTCGGCTGTTACGGTCTTCGGTTATTGCTACTTTCTCTCTCTCTCTCTCTCCTTCTCCTCTCTCTTTTTCCACTGTTCACACCTCGCTCGCTCGCGCGATTGTTTCTTTCGCTCGTTCTCCCGTGCTGAGCAGGACCACTGAGGACCAACTGTGCCAGAGGCTTGCTTCTACCAGAGTGGCGGCGGCCAGAGTCCGTCCGGTGTGGTTGCGCTTCACGTACCAGTAGACGTCACAGCATAGCCTCAAGCACTAGCCCGGCAGTCTCACCTTCTGGCGGTAGTACGTTGGATCTCTCCTTTCCTCCCCCACCAATGCCACCTGTCCAACGACAGCTTCAGGCCCTCCCACCCGCGCTTCCCCCACCAAGTCTTTTTGTTTTTTTGCCTCCGGGCAATCTCTCTTTGCCGGTAAAGCCAAAAGGACGATTGCCATCCAGTACCACCTACTTTACTAGTTACGTTTCATTATGGAGTTCTCCAGTGTGGAACAATCCCCACCTCCAATTTTTCGTGCCGCTTTCTCATTGGTTTCCTATACCAACTCCTGGCGTGGCCATTCTATCCAAGACTTCGCTTTCCCTTTTCTTATGTTTAAAGAAAAAGAGCAGATATTGTCTTTTGGCAGAGAGACGAAGGTGGAAGAATTGAATATTGTGAAAACCTTACGGTCTATCACAAGTGGTGTTGGTTATGCGTTATGCCGTCGACAACTTCTTGTTAAGATCGATACCCCAATATTCTATGCATAACATTCTATTTATGCAACATGAGACAACTTGATTTTATTAGATATATTGGTAAATGTTCTTGTGCAGTGTTTAACAAATAATTGCTTTTCCGGCATCAACAGTAGATTTCGTTGCTGGTAGCTTAAATTATTGTTGTATGCTATCACTACAGGATACCATCCACACGTCTTTTCTTTGTTTTCATTCTTTTTTAAATCGTTTTAGTTAACAGAAGAGCAATTCGCCCGAAGACAATAAGCGTGCTTTTGTGGTGGAATATAACTGGATCCACCGGTTGAAAACAGTAGTGCAATGTATGAGTCAACCAGCTGCCAATTAAAAGAGATTCTGCCTGCCTTTTGTAGCTTCCCTTAAGCCCTGACATTATCACTTCCTTCCCAACATTTCTTTAATGGACGCTAGCACATTCAGTATATTTATACATTATTTCTTCTTATTTTTTTCAACATAATATCCTGCACTCTGCAGGCAAGGCAGATAATTTCGAAGACATCCGCATATTTACCTTGTCACATCACCTACATATCAAAATTACACCCAAATAAGAGTGTAGTTTACTGTAATCCAGGGTAGAAGTTCATATAAAAACGTATATTCAACTATTGACAGTTTGAAACATCGCTGTTTTAGTTAAATAATATAAGCACATACACCCAGGTAAGATAGGAGTCAAGCAGATAGAACGAGACCGCGTACTTTTAAACTCATGAACTAAAATGAATTAGAGGGTTGTTAACTAAAATTCTCTTCATGAGATTAACGACATAGTTAAATAAATCGTTTTCGAGTGCGACAATGCTATTTGGCACTAAGTTGCTAAGATTCGACTTTACGAAAAATATGGATAATGTACCTGTAGAAAAAAAAAGTAAGTGAAAACTTTGAAGGGTGGATCCAGAACCCAAGTGAATTCGAACTCGTATCAATGTTCTTCATGATTTGGAAGACAGACGGTAAAAATGTGTATTGTTATTATTATTAATAATAATAATCTTATCTGTTGTGGGGCGAAGAAAAGGCACCTCGGGTAGTATTATTATACGTGTAACATCTAAAAATAATACCTGTTATTTCTGCAAAGCAAAATTGTCTGTAGTTTATTATTAACATTAATGTTGAGGTTAAGAAGAAGTAATTGAAGGGGTGGATTCCGAAAGTCAATTTTTGTCAATTTTGAGATATTGGTTCTATTAAGTTCCATTTCAACATCTTCGTATATTGAACAAAGTTTCATGCCAAAACTACATAAATCAAATTAGTTGTAGGCAAAACAAAACTGCTTTTTTTTTTCCAAAATGTCCTTAGTCAACTGTATTCTCTGAAGTTATTTTCTGACTCATACCTACAAACACTTATAAAACTCTTGCTATAGATGATAATTTTACCGTTATCTTACCAAACGTCGGCAATTACAATTTTCTTTTAGATAGATTACTTTTTTTGTTTTGTTTACGGAAATAGAATTATGGAAACGCACACAAAATATCGTCTCCTGAAAAACTTTATTTTTGACTTAGGCTCTTTCGGAATTGAGCTCTTCAATTAATGGCATATGAGTTCAATAGAAGAAGAGAAAATATAGTTAGTTTGCTATGTATTATGTATTTGATTGTTGAAGCAAACAGTATAAAAGAGTTTAAGAAACGAATCAATGTATAATTTGATGTTTGTTTCAGGGAGTAAGTATCTGTGATGAATTTTATAGTTAAAGTTAAGTGTAGGATTTTGCTTTATTGTGTTGTTAAAGTATGACTTACATTGATGTATGTCCATACCATCATTCAGGAGTTGAATATCAGTTGTCTAATTTCGGTTCCATCATAGGGGCCTATACTGTAATATTTGGTATTTACTGATTAACAATTCCTGATGCAAATTCCGTGACATATAGCCCTGTCACACAATTCTAGTTTTGCTTTGTTTTAATAAGTAAAGACAAATACAATAAAGATGCCAATCAAAAGGAAGAAGTGTATTCCGACAATAAAACAAACAATGAACATTTGTATGAAAAAGGAGAAACTGAATGGAGAAGTTTTTTCAATATAGAGAATACCGTATTTACTCGAATTTAAGTGCCCCTTCTTGGTGGGTACTCATAATCGCTTAATACTTCTTTTAGGCCAATGGTGGAATTACCAGAAGATACTTTTTACATGTTGTCGATAAGTAAGGAGAATAAAAACAATAACAAAGTCTGTACCTTTAAACAATTTGTCCCTCTCTAGATAAAGGGGCGTATCTCATTTTCATAACTTGTGCACAAGACAAGTTTAAACCTTTTCTTATTTATTCTCTCGCCTTCTTTTATATCTAGTTTGATTTCGTAAGTTATATACTTGAAACGAAGAAAATTAAACTAAATTTTAAAAGAAGACGATAGAATAAATAATGAGAGAAGATTAAAGCTTGTCTCCTGGAAAAAGTTAAGAAAATGAGATACGCCCTTTTATCCCGAGAGGGACGGATTTAAAATCCTGTTACCGATTACTTAATTTTTCAGTTCGCTACCCCATGCAAGTTCAAGCAGTATTTTTCAGAATGGATACAGGTATTACCGACAGCTCTATCTGGAAATACACTTTTAATAAGTCACTGGTTTGCAGCCAATAATGAGTCGTTAGTTTGTTAGTTCTGTGATCCTATAGGGAGTGCATCCATCCACATAATAAACGAATTCTTAAACCTGAAACACTTTCTTAGGGGGTTGACTAGTGATACTTATGTTCGAGTAAATACGAAATATATCTTTTCGAATTTACATGTTTTAATGTATTAACAAAAGAATTTTCTGAATATTTGAAACTTTTAGAGACATTCTAGACATTAGCGTCATTCCAGATTTTGACAATGGTGGAGGAGATAAGATTGTCTGCCGACATAATAATTTCAGGTCTTTTGTTAGCATATTAGTATACAATTTTTTAAAAGGGATGCGTTTCTCAATTTCAGAAAAGACAACTGCCCTCCTGCTCACCCCAAATGACGCCCCTGATTCCAGAGCATACATTGAGAAAAATGTATGTAGGGTACATAAAATCGTATGTTACATTTGTAAATCCTGTAGTTTTTGGACTCAACGTACAGCAAACGTATAACTGTAAATTCAGGTTTTATAATACTTTCTGTATAAGTGTTCCATCTGCCGTACTTTTCGTATGAAACGATATAGGCGGTCAGGATCTCACACATACAAATGGACATATGTAACATTTAGCTTACGAAGGTAACATACATATATGTATGTAATATAAGGAAGATGATTAGATTAGATAGCAGACATCCTGCAACGGCATGATGTAATAATCTAAATGCAGTGCCTATGTAGCATACCGATAACGTATGCTCCGTACTGGTTTCTGTAGTAAGCAATAGGATTCCGCATATTTATTTGTAAGATATATCGCTGTCCGGAAAACTGATTTTTCTCAGTGTACTCTAGCAGAACACTTGTAGGTCTATTATTGGTCAGAGTAGTTAGAAATTGCAAATTTCAAAAATAAAGTTGATAAATAGTTGTCCCTACGAAGTTTAAAAGTATTTTGGCCATCAAACAATTTGCAGTCAGTTACTCAACAGTTTCAACTACGCACTTCTAGTCGCAATTCCATTTATTTCGTAGGAGTTACGTTTGCAGTAAGTTGAATGGCAAATCTCGGCAAAGCAACCAAGGGCACCCATATTGTGGTTTCCAAGGGGAAGAAGTATACGAGACATTTCAAATATAGTTTCAAATTTTGCTGTAACTAATGTAAAAATTCAATTGGGTTTTCGATATTCCGAAGTACGATTTCCTCTAGAGGGGCAATCGCCCCACCTTGCCTCCCATGATGGGCGCCCTTGAAAGCAACCAATTACAATGAAGCGCCAACATTGACATCTGGCTAAATTCCGTTTTCTACTTTTGGTCCTATTGTCTATGTTGCTAGAGAAGGCGTTAGTAGAGATGCGCACGAGATAAGAATTCGAAATCTTCGTCTCAAAAATATGTCGCGAAAGTGATGTTTTAACTGTTTCTATTGGAGGAGATCTTGTCTCGAATCTCATCATGAAAATTTCGTCTCGTCTCGTCTCGTGCTCAACTCTAGGTTATTTTCTTTTCGCATTTCTTTCGAATATGGTTACTTGATGCAGGAGTGCCCATGCAGAAAAGTGCGAAATCGAGATTTTAGAGGTTGCGAACAATTAGGTACTTTAACTAGGTATCAATTGTATTAAAACTGAATAATTTGTATAAAAACTGTAATTTACACACATGTAATCAAGGCAGTACGCAGGACCGTCTATATGTATTGACCTAAACCGAATGTGGATTCAGGATTCGAAGCATAAGTATTTATCTAATCGGTTATCCAAAGGAACTTGAGCTTAATTATATGTATTAATCACGCATATTTCCTGTAAAATTTTGTGGTATACGCGCCCCAACACATTGGTTTTCCCAGGTACTCATAACGCTACTAAGGCAGATTGTACCATCAGAGAGTGATGTGTTAAGAATGTTTAAATGTAAATATTGCTTTTGAAGGGACCAGAAGTGCACCTAGAAATTTTTGTAGGAAGGGGCCAAGCTTTGAAAAGAAGTTGTCCAATACAACATGCCACTATGGCTATGTAGAATTAAGCGGGTATTATTCTGCACCCGAAAAGACAATAAGTAATTGTAAAATACTTCCACCCATATTTTCAGAAAAAAATGATATAACTAGATTGTTTTCATAAGAGAGAGTACAGATAAAGTATAAGATCAAATTTTCATGCAACATCAATCATTTCCCTGTTAAACAAGTATACTTTTATTGAGAAAGTGCACAAATGTATGTTCAGTTACGAAGTTTGGAGAGGGGCAGATCCAGTGAACTTCCGTCTTGGGTTCACCCCTTGAGAGGACAAATGTCATGAGAATCTAGAGGATGAGTCAAGGCGTTTAGTCTTTGAGTACTCCTGACTTGGTAGGTAACTTTGGCAATCTATTATTTTGTAACATGCTTGTCACCCTTCCCTCAGTAGCTCAGTTGTAATTTAAATTATTTCTAAGATTGTAACATTTCATAATTCAGTGCCACGTTAGTTTCAATTTTCACGTCAATGACGAGACATTTGATGATTTTTAGACTTCCAAATTTTGATTTGCCAAAGCATTACAGAGCAAAAATAGTAGCAAATAGCGAAGAATGCTTTTTTGGAATAGATTCAACTTCTCAAGAACAGGTTCCATCTGCTCTCTTAACACTATTTAAACCGGAAGTGATAGAAATGACCGTTTTCGGTTTTAACGTTGATTACAATAGTACAAGGACGGTAATAGATAGCGAGAACTGTCTTTTAAAAATAGGTTCAGCGTCCCAAGAATACATTCCATTGTTACCCTTATTTATCTCTCTGCTAACACGGGAAATGGTAGAAAGCCATTACCATCTCCAGTTTTAACACTGGTTTTCATAGAAAAAATGAAATGAATCTTTTTTTTATTTTTGCGTCCCATGCATATGCCGGTTAGGCTAAAGGCGACGGTGATGATGAGAGATGAATGAAATGGTGGAATGAAGAAAGTGGGAGGAAACAGGAGAACCCCGAGAAAAACCACGCACACGGTGTTTGTCCACCACAAAGTTCACTTAGCGGGAGCAGGGTTTGAACTCGGGACCCCAAGCACCAGAGGTAAACACTCTACCACTGAGCCACCGCGGCATCTCTGGTCTTCAAAATGTGGAAACGATGAGAGATAGCAGTGGCTTCCTGATATGGATGAATCATCACAAGAACAAGTTTTATCTTAATCTTTACACAGAGAAAAAACATGTGGCGTATGTGAAAACGCAGGTTACGTGCGTAAATCCTGTAGTTTTTGGACTTAACGTATGACTGACTATATGTAACAGCAAACCTATAACTGAACCTATAACTGCAAACCTATAACTGAAAATGTGTGTTTTATAATACTTTCCGTATAAGTGTTCCATCTAAGCATACTTTCCGTGTGAAAGAAAGAAGTGTAAGGCTGTAGGATCTCACATACAGATGGACGTATATAACACATAGTTGACATATGTAGCGTACATATGCCTATGTAATATCAAGAAGACTGTTAGATGTCAGACATCCTGTAGTGACATGTTATAACATCTAAGCAGGAAAAGGCAGTACTATATAGCATATGGATAATATATCTCCATACAGATTTCCGTAGTAAACATAAGGATCCCGTATATTTTTACAATATACCATTGTCCAGATAACGTATTTTTCTCCGTGTATCTATTTAAACCGGAAGTAATAGAAATTTAACGAGGAACTACATAATTTATATGGTTTACCCAACGTTGTTAGGGTCGTCAAGTCTAGGAGGCTTAGGTGGGCGGATCATGTAGCTAGAATGGAAGAAAGTAGAAACGCTTTCAAAGTCTTGACTGGAAGACCAATCGGAAAATGACCATTAGGAAGACGTAGGCGCAGATGGGAGGACAATATTAAGATGGATCTCGCAGAGATTGGAATACAAAGTAGAAACTGGATCCAATTGGCTAAGGATAGAAGTCAGTGTAGAGCTTTTGTGAACGCGGCATTGAACCTCCGGGTTCCATAGGCCATAGAGTTAGTTAGTAATAGAAATTTACGATTTCAGTTTCATCACTGATCGTCATAGTGGGAAACGATACCAAACGAGTAGTTTTTTTGTTTTTAAATATATATATCTAGTTTCATAAGAATACCCTCCATTTCCGATATATTCCTGTAATGCAACCGGAAATAGTAGAAGTCCACTACTTCCAATTTTACCATTGATCTCCAAAGATAGAAAACTTTAAGAGACGACGAGAAATGCTTTTTGATATGCATTGAATGTTCAAAGAAGAAGTTTTATCTCGACCTTCATCCACCTATTCAAATCAAAATATAGACCTTCTTCCACGAAAATTGGTGGAAGTCAAAGGTATATGGTTTCAATACTGATCATTATTGTGAAATAAGAAGTAATAGTAGAGAGAAGCAGATCTTTTGTATGAATTCAATACCAAAAGAATACATTCAATTTCCAACTTTATTCTTTTATTGCGACCGGAAGTTGTATATAAATGACTTCTACTTAATATCACAATTTCAATTTCCATAGAGCGAGAATGGCAATAGGAGAGGATAGACTTTTCTTTTCATACATGGATTACGGAACTCAAGAATAAATTTCATTTTAACACTTACCGGAAATATACTACCAAAACCGGAAATATACTGAGTGCTCACTGACGTTTGTGTGCATAGACCAAAGTGTGACATCCGTTGTGGGTCTACAGGTATTAGGGGATCGCACACAGTACAACGGAATACTTCTACCCACACGGAGACGATAGTTTTCAGGAAGACAATACACGATGCCACCAAGCCAGGACTATACTTGCTTGGTTTGATAAAATATTTCAAGGAGCTGCAGCATATGGGTTTTCCCTCTAACTCACCAGATCTTAATTCTACAGAACATCTATGGGATGATGCGGAACGATCTCTTCGCGCCATGACTCCTGCACCGACATTTGTGGGCACATTGGGGGGATGTTATCAGAATATATGATATCAGATCTCCGTGGAAACGTATCAGTAGCTTGCAGAATCCATGCCACACCATGTCTGGCAGTCCTTCGAGCAAACGATGGACTAACATAGCATAGGTAGGTGGTCGCAATTCAATGAACACTTAGAGTACACTGTAAAAAAAATCATAGGTAAATTTACCATAAACGGCGAGAATCTGTTTGTCAAACCTCTATGTAAATCAATTTACACTTATAAAGTAAAATTACTAATGTGAAATAGTGTAAACATTACATTTTTATCAATAAAAATGTCATATTTTCTTATAAATTTACTGTAAATTTGTAAAAAAAAGAAAAAAAGAAAAAAGAAACCAGCAAATTTTGTAATTTAATCTAAAGAAATGTATATCAACTTACTAAACAAAGGGTAGATGATTTTACATTGATATTTGGTAATTTAAACTACAGAATTTTTTTTCCAGTGTAGTACAATTTCCGATTTCAACATTGGTTCCTATGTAGTAATAATTGGACGATATAGTGAGGAAATGTTTTTGATATGGATTCAGGATCTAAAGAGCAGGTTCCATCTCTGATTGTTATCCGTGTAGTGCAGCTGGAAATTGAAGATCTATTACTTTCGGTCTCAGTGTTAAATTCGGGTAGTTTCTAAGTCTACTGTAGCTTCACAATATGGAAAGAAATTAATTTTTTTCTTTTTTGGTGTTGACTGATTTTAATCATCTTGAATAAGCTACCTAAACAAGTGATTATTTAGTTTACTGACAAATTTGATTCAGATCGGTCAACTTATTAGTAAGAAATATAACTCCACGCCGCGACAGCATGATACAGTATTCAATAAAGTAGCTACCAATAATATTAATGGAGTATTATATTGATAGATTGGAATAGTGACGTAATTTTCTTCGTTACCATGGAAATTCTCTTCTGGACATGCTTTTTGTTTATCGTTGCTTGTCTTGCGTTAGATAATAGCCACAAACCCTAAATTTACTAACAAAATTCCTTGCTTTTTAATTCCCTTTCTAATTTTATCTACTTGAAATCTAAAAAATTGCTAGTATTTCTCTCAGGCTAATGCTTGCAATACGGGACATAGCAGATCACCATTTTCACATCAGAATAATCCTCTTAGCGAGTGGTGTACAGAGAGAAGCAAATGACAACAAGAATTACCTTTTCACTATGGGTTGAAATCGTTCATTCTCACTTTCAACCTTTCATATATGGCTGATCAGAAAAAAAGATCTACGAAAATACCCTAAGTTTATTTATTATTTATTAGCATTTACTTATTACAGAACAATAATGTCCCAAAAATAAGACAATGTATGCAAAAATGTGTTTCTAATACCATTGTAGAAATTTTATCTATGGAAATAAGAGTTGCTACCTGTCAAGAGCTGTACACTCTTATCTTTAAGTACAATGTCTACAATAGCATTAACGTACAATAAAATACTCAAAGGTGAGACGTTTATGAATCTATCGAAATGAAAAGCTTGAGGATAAATCTTTTTAGAAATCTACTAAAGCAAGTTTTAAAGGCTATGAAAAACATATCATATATGTCTTACAGTAACAGTTTGGATTGCAGTAAGACGAGCCGAAATAAATTTCGTGTCAAAATATGAGACGTGCCAAAGCTCTGCCAATAGAAACGTACATTTTCCGCGACGAGATATCACCCTCACAACAGGAGTGGTTTCGTAGGTAATTCTTGTCATATATTCAATCTTAAAAATACGACATATATTAAGATAAAACTGATACCAAAGCACTACGTCAATCCTTTTATTATGACACTATGTAGCATAAAAGGACAGTGCATATATAATAACTAAAAATTATAATTAATTTTTAAACTTTAATTTCAAATAATCTTCAATTAATGTCTTCAGAACAGTACTATTTCTAGCCTCTACAAAATATACATATATAACTAACTAACTCTATGCTCTACGGAACCCGGAGGTCAAATGTCGCATTCACAAAAGTTCTCCACTGACTTCTATTCTTAGGGCATCTGGATCCAGTTTCCACTTTGTGCTCTTATTTCTGCGAGATCATCCTAATATTGTCCTCCCATTAGCACCTAGGTCTTCCTTATGGTCGTTTCCCGATTGGATTTCCAGTAAAAACTTCGAAACCGTTCATACTCTCTTTCATTCTGGCTACACGACTAGCCCACCTGATCCTCCTAGACTTGATGACCCTAACAATGTTTACGGTATAAATTATGCAGTTCCTCGATATGAAGTTTCTGTCATTCAGCATTCCTGTTCCTCTTGGGGTGGAATATTCGTTTCAGGATTTTAGTTTTCAAATACTTTGAGTTTGCGTTCTTCAATCAGATGAGAGCAAAAAAGGTTCCAAAAGGATGGTTGAAATTCACTATTTAACGTTATTATATCTTCAATTTGTTTTAAAGTTTAGCGCCCCTTTCAGCAGCGAGACTATATCAGACGTGCACCTACAGCTTAACGTTGGATACGAGCCACAGAGCTCACGTCAGGAATCGAACCTAGGTGTGTCGTCACGCCAAAGACGCGTACGTTAACCGCTTACTCACAAGGGAGCTCAACGTTATTATATCGATACATCATTTTGCACTTAACACTTTCCATATTGTCTATGAAAACCGTAAGTGAGTTCTTTTTCTTTTTGTGAGGTTAATGCTTACACAATAGTTTAAGTTACTTTTAGATACACGCGTTGAAATCTCTTTATTGTTTTGCTTAATAAGAATAAGGAAACAAATGATAACTTCTCTTTAAAGGACTAATATCAGAACAAAAAAAAAAAAAATGCAAATACTAACTACAACAACAACTACTTGGCCCGGATACATAATATATGCAAAGATAAAGCGGGAGAAAAAATAAAGAGAGACAATATAATATAAATTCAACTTTTCAAACTTATTTATTTTCTTTTCACTCAAATGAAGGTGTAGAGAAAAATTAAAGAATGTCACAAAATTATTAAAACAGAGGTAACTCTAACACCTGGTGCCAGGTTAATACAAATTTCTTTTGATTATGATGGGAAGATTAAAAATCATTTAAAAAGTACTGTTCGAGTTAAATAAATGAAAGCTGTGTAGTATGGTGTGAGGAGAATCAATTGGACCACTTGGATGCCAAGTATCCTAACTCCAAACAACAACAACAAATTTAGTAATGTTTTCACTCACTTCTAAAGATGGGTACCTTTTCTAAAAGACTTTGTAAACAGTAAATTATAAAACTGCAAACTCCAAAGTTATGCGTTTTGTAGCGTTTGAACAGAAGTATGAATTGTTCATGATACAGTATATTGAACATCAAATTTCACTCCTGAAAAATTACAATTTTGGAATTAGGCCACTTGGCATTCAAGCGGTCTAATTATCTTAAACATCATGTTGTTCTTCTAACCATTGATTCTTGTCATATTTCTTCTTGGCTTTTTTATCAAACAGAAACAACAACAACAATAATAGTTAATAATATTAATATTATTATTATTATTATTATTATTATTATTATTATTATTATTATTATTATTATTATTATTATTATTATTATTATTAATAATAATAATAATAATAATAATAGCCAATATTGACCACTCTTATATAAATGATTTTGGGTCAGTGTGTATCTTCTATAATATTTTAATTCTAATGGAATTTGACCAATATTAAGGAGAACTCAGGTTAGTATAACTTAACAGCACATGAAGAAACAAAGAGAATTCAAATGTACCTTTTAAGACTTTGGGCACATATAAGTGAGTACATTATAAAGGTTAATACTCAATATACTAACTTATTTACTAATGTCACGCGCTAAGTAGTAAGTCAGGGTCTCTGCTTAAACCTAATTTACTTACTGGCGAAAAGCGCACCATAAAAATGTATGAACTCGGAAGAAGAAGAAATAAATTATTATATTTTTTTGTGTCCATTATTTGGTTGATTTTGTCCCTATGCCAATCGATGCTAGTTTAAATTTTAAAGTTGAAGAACTAATGATAATTTTACGCCACATTTCATTAACGATGGTGTGTACTGTCGTAACGAAAAGATTACTGGGTGTATATTAGTATCAGTTTCATCTAGGTGGAGTGGTTCTCGAATAGCACTAATTTTTATGTTCACCCAACAATTGGTTATTGTTGATTTTTCGGAAATTAATCAAGATGATTTACCCTCAAACACGCCATTTTGTTCAGCTTTAATTGATAAATATCTCGCCTTTGGCTTGTAAATTATTCATTGTAGCTCTGGTAAATTCAAGATTACTAATAAAACTCCAACTGACGAAAGCAGTATATATATTTTAAGATTATATATATTTTTGTTACAGTTTCGGCTATGTTACATTAATTTTATTAGAAATCTTTGGCTTATGAACAAAATGGAAAATAAACTAAAATATTTAGTTACACATCCTGGATTTATGCCTTGTATATTGAAAGAGAGCGATGAAAAATGAAAGTGAATGGCAAAAAATTAGTAGAATAAAGAGGGTGGACAAAACGGAAGAATTCCATGATAATGTTTATTTTCCACTCCTTGTTCTACATAGCGTTTGTTCCCTTGTAGGTCCCACACATGTTAAGGAACACCAAGCTCGCAGTAGAAACTTTAAGAATAATGAAAATCCTTATCACGGAACTTCTTTTTTATTTCAGTGGAAGGTACACGTCAGAGTAGAAACTTTAGGGATAATGGAAATATTCACCGGATTTTCCTTGGATTTCTATAGAATGTACCTATCACAGTACAAACTTTACGGATAATGGAAATATTTAGGGGACTTTCCTTCAATTTCAATGAAATGTATCTGTCACAAGAGAAACTTTAAGAATAATGAAAATATTCACAGGATTTTCCTTGGATTTCAGTCGAAGGTATCTGTCACAGTAAAAACTTTAAAAATAATGGAAATAATTACGGGATTTTCCTTGAATTTCAATGGGATATACCTGTCACAAGAGAATATTTAAGGATAATGAAAATATTCACTGGATTTTTCTTGGTTTCAATGGGATGTACTTGTCACAAGAGAATCTTTAAGGATAATGGAAATATTCACGGGATTTTCATTCGATTTCAATGGGAAATACTTCTCACAAGTGAAACTTCAGAGATAACAAAAATATTTACGGCAATTTTCTTTGATTTCATTAGAATGCATCTGTCACAACAGAATCATTATGAATAACGAAAATATTCAAGGGATTTTTCTTGGATTTCAGTAGGATGTAACTGTCACAGAAGAAATTTTAAAGATAATGCAAATATTCACGGGATTTTTCTTGAATTTTGGTGGGACGTGTCTACCACGGAAAAGTTTTAGATATCCAAAAGTCGTTCTGTGGTTATCGCGCAAAGAACCCGTGAATGTGGCCTCACAGGAAACACGTAGGAAGTTGCGTTTTCTGAACATAGGCGAACACGTGTATCCATGGGATATCCAATGCCAACAATTGAATGTCCAGTAGATATTCCGGACTGACGTCCTTGGACATCAAAGAGACTTTTCTGTTCCATGTGAACGTCAACTGCAGATACAAGAATAATCAAAATATCCAATCCCGAACCCTTTGCAACAAAATGAGCACTTTTCGTCCTTCATTTGATTTTCCCCTGAAAAATCAATGACAAGAACATTGTATATCATACGAGTTCAACCGAGTTCATCCGATTCATATCAAACTTGACATGATGGTAGCCCATAACCTGTTATTCAAGGTTGTGAAACATTATAGAGTGCAGGTCTTTGATTCCCCTTACATATAATTCAACCTTCATTATCACTAATAGAATGTATAAGGGGTCCCCTAAAGCCCAAAGCCCTAAGTTATACGTGAAACAAAATTCAAATGATGGATTATTATTTCTTTTTACGACGCTGTATCTCAGTTGCAACTTAGGAGAATTACTTTCTAACTTAATTCAATTCGTGACGTAAAGAAGAACTGGAATATACCTATTAGTATACTAACAATGGTGACACTTTTAATAAACATTTTATCTTAATTTTTGGATTTGTCTTAAATATAGTTATGAATACAAAATATTACTAAGTACAGACGTAAATTTTTACAATAATAAGCTGAAATTAGAGCACAGAATTACATTGTACCGAGAACAGATGCACTTCACCATCTTGATCATAATAAATATCCATGGTGCTATTAGTCGTCTAACAATAGTAGATAGCGTCTTATTTCGATTAAGACATTGGCTTGCATCGTCGCTATTTTTTCTGTAAACTTCTGTTTGATATCTATTAGTTTGAATCTCACTAAGTGTATTGTGATACTGTGTTAACATCGACAATTCAATTCTTAGCACGACTCGAAATCAAACACTACAGTACAATACATTCACCCTCTACTAGCATTGCCAATTCTAGTAATAATGTTACGTTCAAGTATTCTAGCAGAGAAGTACTCTAGCTTTAGAACTAACATTACTGTTTCTAGCTAGATTCCAGCAAGTATTCTAGTTAGATTCAACTAACTTTGCTTGTTGAATCTAGAAAAGCGAATTCAATGGTAAGAGCAATCTACTTTTTAAACACTGACAACGATAATGCATTAGTAATTTGACGACAGGTTTTAAAACACAAGTATGAACACTACAACACAAGTAGCGATAAAGAATCTCTAAATTATTGACAAACCCGACATTTTTATATTATCGTTTATTTTGTGCAATAGTTATGCAGGTGTTCACTATAGAAATATACTTCTTTCTTTCCTTTAAACACTACTTTCCCTCAATGTATTCAGTTTGTGTCTCCAGGTTTGTGCTGTGATGTAATTATCATGTTGAAAGTGTATGTGCACCTGCACTACTGATAAAACGACGCAAAAATAAAAACTTAGATAATTATAACTTCACTGCTCTCGTTTTCTTTGAGAATAAGAAAACTGAATCAACAAGCAATTTAAAAACTAAATCCCTTAGCAGAGCAACAAAAGTGAAATAAATTGTCAAGTTATGATTCATACCTACGGAGGTTTAAAAAAAAAAAGTTTACACTTTCGTGACATTAAAATTTATATAGGACTGCTGTGGCTCAGTAGTAAAACGTTCACCTCTAGTGCGTGGGGTCCCTGGTTTGATCCCCGCTCAAGCTAAATGAACTTTGTGGTGGACAAACACCGTGTACGCGGGTTTTCTCGGGGTTCTCCTTTAGCCTAGCCGGCATAACCATAGGACGTAAAACTCAAGATTTCATTTTTTTTTAAATTTATACACATAGAAACGTATAATATATTAAGAAGAATAACGTTAAAGTAATAACTAATTACAGCAGATACAAAAAGCCTATCAATGGCTTCTAACTTGTACAATTTCAATCCAATTATTACTGTAACAATTCACTTCCCATTTTCTTACTCTATGAAATGATCTTTCCCTCAAGATTTTAAATCCATAATCCTAGCCAAAGCTTATTCTATTTCTCTTTTACCGCTCCTACAACATGTCATGGTTAAATTTTCAAAAGTTTATCAGAGATTGAGTTCTTGGTTTCCACAAAATCAATTTTCAAATTGTTTTAACATTAAATACACTGAATTTTGGAGAAAATATTAACATATTATGACATTTGAATGACAAGAATTTTAGGAATGATCAAAAAATCAAAAGATTGCTATTTTGGCCAAGCATTTTGGGAATGATACAAAAATGCATCAAAAGATTTCAATCTTGGCCAATAATTAGTTTTTGAATCAGGGGCCACAAAATTATTGAAGGCCTCTAATTCGACTTTTCGTATTTTTTTACGGAATAGTCATATCATATTGAGTTAAGTGATAGTTTGAATTTGGCTACACTATATGCAGTTCTCCAGATATAAGGCGTACAAGAAAATTTTTGGTTGAAGTATGTAGGGAATAGGGAATAAGCACATTATACTGAGTTAAGTGATAGTTTGGGTTAGGCTACACTGTCAGATATATGGCTAACAAGAAATTATTTGCCTGAAATATATTAGATCTTTAGATTCAAAAATGTAAATTAATGAAATAGCAGCGAAAATCTCACGAGATGTAACAACTTCCGACAATCAATTGAACGACAAAGCGAATTAATGCCTCTAGTGCTGGAGAGACATACAAGCAATGTAATTGGGCTTTTTAATTCCAAGCAGCGGAGTAAAATTTGTTTGAATTTTCCCCTCAGATTCCAAATTTTCGGAGTTCTGGGGAGAGTTCAAATTCCGGAGACATTATTGTCTCTCTTATCAATATCTTGAAATAATATAACAAGAAACCTCCAATGTGACTTTTATCTTAACATTTCTAATAAATGCCGGAGAACAAGTTGACCCAACCCTGCATAATTAAATAAATATAATTATCACTTGCAAGATATCACATAAGCACGTAAAATGTTTTCAATTAATACATTGCATAAAATCAGTATCTTCCAGTCCATTCTTTTTTATTATTTAAAAAGAAAAAAAATAGTTGATCTCCGATACGGGACACCATATAAGACACCTGTTCTTTCGCTCTTACTATTGCTCAGTACACCGTGAAATTAGTCCACAGTTTTTTTCATCAGTAGCCCCTCTCCCTTCTTAAAGGTCACACACTAATGAACACGTACATTAGCACATATGTTCACACGCACATGCAACATGTAGTGTATATAAACTATCTAAAAATTGGAAAAAACCAAAAGACTCATACGTATATTCACTTGTAACAAGCATGTAAAAGATCAAAGTAGCGGAACGAATTCAAATAATTTATCTACAGAGAAAAAACAAAACAAAAAAGAAAGAAAAGAAAAATAACTCATCATTATATTGATTCATTACTCATTAACGAACATAATTTATTCTGATGCAGCGCTTAGACTCTTTACTCTTACCGGTTCTACACAAAATTCATTCAATGCAAGCGTTCAATGTAATGGTATGTCTCAAAACATGTCTCAAATAGCTTAACATTAACTTTTTCAAAAACAATTCACACAAATATAGAACTTTGTATATACAGGCTAATACATATGAACCGTTATTATTTTACTAATTTGTATATACTCTGTACATGATTCCCCTCCAAACATGAAGAAGAGGGACGGTAGCTGTAACTAGCTATTTACAAGAGATAATTACGAGACAAAAATTGAGGCTCTACATTTATCCCTTACGAATAACTTGTACTTGAATTCTCTGTGGGAGCAGTGAGATAATTAATTAGTTGTCCGTATGATGACTTGATGAAGCAAACTCAGACAAATAAGCCAGGTTGTACAAAACAATACAAATAATAATAATAATAACTCGGAATAGGAAAGTTACGAGAGTCTGAATCCTGCTCACGTCTGTTGTGATAACTTCTAATTTTCAACATGATATGTCTAACCTGTCACTTTCTTAATAATATCAAGTTTCGATAGCTGTAATTCTAAGAAGTAGTTTCAGAAAGTTAAGAAAGAAAAATAGTTTTAGAATCTGATTCTAATATTGATTCTTCATTATTTGACGTAATTCATCCATGAAAGGTAGCAACGTTTTTTGGTATGGCAGACAGTCACTACGAACATTACTGAGAGTATCATATTATGATTCGTTTTATACTTAAGGAACAAAATCTTAACTCAGTTTTGTTCCACGAAGTGTTACACATAATGTCAGAAGCGATGAGACAGTAGTACTATGACATGTACTATATGAAAATGATAATGTGTTCTGTGCTGAAGCAAGAATGAGAATCATAGAAAAGTGGAAAGAGCAAAATAAAATTCTTTAGATGAAAGAGAATTACAAGTAAGAGAAAGTAACATTACAGAATATGTGCTGCAGAATGAGAGAAAATTAAATTTCTGGACTATATTTAAGATCGTCGTAGATGAAAGGGGAAATAATCGAATGGAAACGTAAGGGAAACGTTGGAACTAAATGACAAGAGCTTTTGGTAATAAAGGTATATCAGTTTAGTTAAAGGGAAGAATATACCTAGGTATAAGACTACAGTCAGATCAATCATGGTGTTTAACATACAAGAGGATCACTTAAATAGAATAAGCACGAAGGAACGGAGAATGTTACAATGAGGACTTGTGGTAATTAAGAAGTATGAAAATAGGAATGATCTATAAAAGGTTCTAGTAATATTATCAGCTACGAAATAAAAAGAAATATACAAGAAACATGATTGAGATGGTTTGTCCACGTTATGAGAAGGGATGAGAACTGTCAGTAAGTAGGATTAAATCGAAGGAAAACTAAAAAAAACAATAGAGTTAGGGAGTTATATGAAGGCAGGTAATGACGACATAAGATAAAAGAGTCTGGATGAGGAATGGGCTAAAAGCCGACTTTATAAAAGGTAATTACATCAGTAATTCCATGTGAAAATTCAACTAATAAAAGAAGTAGAGGAATATCATGAGCAACACAGTGATTGCAATGCCAGACACAATGATAAGTTTAATGTTTAATTTTAAAATATGAATTATTTGAATGGTAACATTTACTAAATGTATCAAGAAAGAGTGGGTATCAGTAAATCTAGAAGTTTACTATACAATATTATAATTCACTATGAGATCATGAACCAAATAATTATTTTTATATTTTTTATCAAATAGACTATTACCCCAAGAAATGCTCCGGTAGACCAAATAGCTTGTTAGAGAATGATGTGTTGTTAGATTAATAACTTCCATCACCACTATGTTTGAATTTTTTAAGATCAGAGCTAAAATCACTTCACAATTCAAGTAGCTTCTAAATTACTGTAGGATGTTAATAACTCTCACAAATTATCTTCCAGCTGGAATTAAGCTTAGAATCAAACGTGCTCTGCTAATCATTGATTACACATCACAACTACTAAATTCAAAAGACTGATTTTAATCACAAGAAAATAGAAAAACTAAGACAATGTAGAATGGTGTGATGTTCTTAAATCTAGAAGATCAACTATGAGTAATACTAATCAAGGGAACACTCATCCCTCATTAGTTTGATCTATAGTCTATAATGCTATTGATACCATTATATTAATCTACATGATGAAAGAATGTAAAAATATTTACATAATATTATTGATTCTTGGTATTATCTATATTTTAAACCCTACAATTATTGGATCTACAATACTTATAAGATCGTATATCTTCCAGAGTCCACATTCTAGGAGGTGTATACTACTGAGAGTTATACCTCCAAGGTACGCATCCCGCATAGCTTTCGAATATACATAAAATGCGCACTGTTTCATCTAGATGAAGATAACCTTGTTGGAAATGGTAATTATAGAAAGAGAAAAAAGTGTTTCCTGTCCGGTCCAGTGTAACGGCGAAGCACGCGCTGTTTCCTTGCACACACGTGACGGTAATGCTAAGAATCTGGTGACCCAGAGGAAGAAGTCTTGTCTTTCCAACACTAGATTACATCGATCAAAGTCATTGCAACTTTTCACTAAGATCTACATTAACTACTGCAGAATAATTTCTCTTTCATTCTTTTTTCTTAAAAAAAGCGAGAAAAAGATAGGAAATATTTATACAATTTAACATAGCGTTGGCAACCCAAATTTTAGGAAGATATATTGCAAAAGATAACATACTTATATATACGGTATGTAAAACGTATATAATTGTTTTCAAAGAAATCTGTACATCTATTGGTGTACAGTTTCAACCAAATTATGATACGAAACTTTAGACTGACAAATAAGTGCACAAATTAAGGAAAGAGTTGAAGGAGTGTGATGGTTAAGTGGAAAAGTGCTTACCTCTCTATTTACCTCTCTATAAGAAAGGTCTTCACTTAACGGCACGTTAGAAGCTACATGAGGTTTTGGTGTGTTTCTTTCCCACAGTTTTCATTCAAATAATTGAAGACATCGGTGCAAGAAGGGGACAACTCCAATTTTACATTTGATTCAGGACTCAAGCAAAACATTGTTAAAAATCAATTTATTACTTCGCCTCCAAACATTCTGTAAAGAAAGTTTTTACTCCTGAGATAAAATTGTCGTGACGAGACACATCTTCTAATAGAAACAGGCAACTTTTCGAGACAAGACATCAATCACACGAGACCTTCTTGAAACGAGAAAACCTAAATTCTTGTCTCCTAAGCTACCTATTCTATGCTTGTTACTTTCTTTCTCTATAATTTCTCTCATATTCCCATCTTCTTGCTTTCCACTTCATAATCAGTGTCAGGGTCATCCAGGGTGAACAAAATTTCATTTTGAACCTAAACATCTCTGATTTTACTGTATTCATACTCGGTATTCATGAAGTACCATCTAAAGTATATATATTATATACACGCATAAAATGCTGAAACACGTGTTTGATTATTTTAAATAAAATATTATATTTAAGGTTAAAGAATATCCGACATATGGCCATCTTATTACAATACAGACATTTTGTTATACTAATTGTTATCTCACCCCTTCTTTCCTGCAGGCCATCTTCTACCCTTCTGGATCTAATTATCATGAACACTGAAACATGCCTCTTATTTAAAATGAGAAGTCCAAATACCAAATTTCATGTCTCTAACCTTCAGAGATTCCGAGATATGGATATTTTAATGTAGTAATTTACCCTCTATCTTCCCCTTCCTTGTCGAATTTCTAAAACTTCTTCCTTAATGGTACCTTGTGCCACAAATTCTTTGCATTAGGTATTGTCCTGGGTATTGATCAGTAAGTAAGTCAGTCAGAACTTTTTCTTTTACATACAGACATAAGGCATGGATAGCTTTGTTAAGAATGCAATAGATTCGTTAAAAAACGATTTACTTCTGGTGGTTATTTTTCTAAAAGGGCAATCTCATTTGAATACAAGAAGTATGTAATTATTACTGCTTCGAAGAATGATCTCGAAAATTTTGTTTTCGCTACATCGACAATAATCCGCAACCCACAAAGAAAATAGAAAGATATCCGCAAAACTGCAATTTTAATGCAGACATATTCTAAACTCAACAATGGGTAAAGAAATCCAAGATACCTCCTGAACATTGATGTTACTTTCTTGAGGACAAAACTTTTGGAAACTATAAGAAGATGAGTTTTCACTGTCTTTCAGGAGAGTGAGAACAGTCAGTTACTCATCTATTATCCTCATTCTGCACAATAGAACATCGTAGAAATTTTCTATCAGGCTATTTTGCAATCAGTACCTATCCGGGTTCAGACACACTATCCTCAATGAGGCTCAGAAAATCAGAAAATAAATTTAGAAAAAAGAGGGATCCGTAGAGAGAAAGTTCAATCTTGAGAAGTGAGGCACCAACCAATAATTACATGTCCCTGCTCCATGCAGTTAGAAATCTAAAGCAGTCAGTGGCGATTTTTGTATGTTACCGCGTTTATTGCCGGTAAACATAGGGGAGAGGTGGGTAAAATGATCCCTGCAGTTAAAATGATCCCCTACCCCTACAGTAAAAACTGGTAGGGCAGCCTATCGTATCATGTGGGTGCTACGTCACACAAAATAAGCGATAGAATTAATCCCAGAAGCGACAGTCCTATTAGCGACAGGAACTGTTATCTGTCCTATGAGCGACCGATTCATTTACATTGAGATGATGGAAGATGATATGATTCCCTCTTGTGAAATATGTTTGCCTCTGGCGTTATTAGCGCCCGAAAAGCTTATTTTAATTTTGAGTTAGATTTGACATAAAATATATCAAATAACTTAGCGAAACAACAAGGATATTTCCATGAAAAGTATATTCCTATGTAATTATTGAAAATCCAGTTGTAATATCCCATTTCTTGAAAAGCTCTGTTTTCTGTACTTAATTTGATTCAAATCTATTTACTCACTAAGCACAGTAATATATTTTATTTCGAAAAAACTTAAACGTGTGACATTTTCGCCAACTATCTGCTTTTTAGACTTCCAAAGACAGTGAATAAAATAAAATAAAAAAGTCAATGATAAAAGACAACTTTTGAGATCCCTTACATCTGATTGGCTATTCTCAACCAATCTCACCAATTACAATGCAGTTCACTCTAAACAATCCAAAAGGTAAATACCTTCCCCCTATTGTAAGCTACTAAAACGTAAACTAATTGCTTAATTGATTTGCCTTCCTCCCTTGTTTTGACTTACACATAAAAGCTTGTCGTATAGCAATCTAAAATAATTCCTTATAACTAGACGAACTGTTAAGTCCTGCGAGAGATTTGTTGTGTAATAATTTCTTCGAATACACCGTGTTTTCAGATTTCTTTGACATCCTCAAATGATGAACACCCTCTTTCCATGGGCACCCGATGGGAAGGCAGGTTTCGCCCCATGGCTCACGAAAATGTATACGTAATATAGCAAACCACGTATATTAAATAACAGATATACCAGACGTGATACAGCAACCATGAAGATGCCCCTCCCTAGAAAATTTTCTTCGGGCGCCTCTACCTCTTTCTGATTTTTTTCTTATGCCATAAACATATTCAATCTAAACTTATGCTCCGCATCATTTTAACATGGAATTTTTAATTATATTAGAATCATAGACACAGGCGGAGCTACTCTAAATATTTTGTAGTTTTCCCCTTCATATAGTCAGTGTATTCATAGAAATTAATTCAAAAATATAATACTAGGAAAAACGTATAAAATATTGTTAATGTAATGAGAGCACTCTCACGTATTAAATTCAGGTAGAGCGAAATTTTTCATAGTACATTTTGTTAGGTTCTAAATCACATTAGCATGAAACAAGTTAAAGAAGAGAGAACCTTATCTTTTTCCATTATCTTAGTATGAACGAATCGGTGACTCATAGAGCAGTTAACAGATCGAATCGGTCGCTCATAGGACAGTTAACAGTTCCTGTCGCTAATAGGATTGTCGCAATTGGGACGACACCGTTCTTGTTTATCAGTTCTCTTTGGATGAGACGAAAAAAATTTTCATAATTGTTTATAAGGCAAGTGCTACTTTTTGGTGTATTTGTACTAACGCATGAATTAGAATATAAATGAGACACTATTTGTTGAAAAGTCAGTGCTTAATTCTATACATTTAGCAATGCAGGTGGAAGTCTTCTCCATGTTTTGTCACACAAGAACGTATTTAATGAAACCATATGAAAAGGCAAAACGATCCCGGGATCATTTTACCTTATTATTATTCCATTTTGTTCGGGATCATTTTACCGTTTTTGTTTATTTGTCTCAAGGTAATTGAGATGAGCATAATAATTAAATCCTTCGAGATAGGCTTACTTTAAGTAATGTCCAGCAGAACCCATGGAACCATTCTAGGCCTGGTGTTCGGGAAGCTGCTGTTCCAAAATTGAAGGAATATAAAAAGAAGGCAATGATTTTTAAAATGAAGAAGTTGCAAGAAAGAAATATCAAATATTATCTGCTTTTGACGACGAATCCATGACAGTTACCGAGTGTATCTATTGCCATGATTTATATTCAAAGTCTGCTGGAGGCGAGGGTTGGATAATGTGTCAGCAGTTCCAAGAATGGGTCCACGATCAGTGTTTTGGTGTGGATGAAGATGATTTCTTTGTGTGTGACATGTGTTCTGTCACTTAGGCTACAAGAAAGCTGATCCTCCCCTAAAAAGCATAACAGAATGAAGTGTTCAAAAAACGTTCTCTATATTGAACAATATATTAGCCTAATTACTAACATACTTTAACACAGTATTACTACACCCTCTACTCCATTTTTTTAAAAAAAATATAATCATTTTTGTAAGTTCACAAGATTTTTTTATTATTTTCAATGGAGGGATCACTTTACCAACTTCCTAAGGCAAAATGATCCTTTCGTAATAGGTTCAAATTTGTGTCAAAATAACATCGAAGATGTTTATTGACAATATTCAAAATTGCACGTTAGAAACCTAAGATAACACCTTATCCTGCGTATATTATTACTACAATATAGATCATTAGAGCTAAGATCTGGAGGCGAATAAGTCTTAAGAGAATATTTTTTTCCACCTCTTCCCTATAATTAAAGAACAATTTACTATGAAAATTCCTGATAATACAACTTTAAAATATCCCTCTTGCTTTCACGATGTCTTCTGTGTTTCAGTCGAAAACAGACAGCACCAGCATCATTTATCGGATAAAGAAATCATTCAAGTATATTGCTAAAGCACGGCGAGCAACTTCTTATCCGTATCAATGCATGAGTCGGGGAAGAGAGTTGAAGAGAATACGTCTCTAATAGCAGGAAATTTGACCGCAGAATGTCTGTGAGAACTTCTAAGCTTTCTGCTCAATTGTACAAAAGGAGAAGCTTAATTTCCTTCAAAGGGGGGAGAGAGATTTAGGTGGTCGCGTAGAAAACATTTCGGATTCCATTTCTTAACGGTTTGCGTCAATGCAAACCAAAATCTGGTTTGCGATAATAATTGTTTTGTTAATGTTTTGGGTTGCGCTGCTGTCCGAAATTTTTTACAAAGACTGGTACAGAATGTCATCCTTGAAACTGTAAGAAGACGACTTAAAATCTATTACTTCCTTCAACACAAAATTAAGGGTCAGCAGGTGGTATCAACAAGTTTCGAAATTAGTTTTTTAACACGCCAACAGATGACAGGCACAAAGAGCACCAAACTTTATGTCAGTGTGCCAAGATACATCGTTCTGTGTGTATTGAGAACTGTGCAGCTGATACTATTTTGAGCACATGCGCTACCACCGTGTGAAACTGGGCAAATCCGTTACAGAAACTTGAAATATTTCGGCAAGTGTACGGCGGTGTTGCAATCCTTTCTGACAGTAGAACTCGCTATTAACGGTCTGGCATCTGGGAACAAATTTGTTTTGCACAATACCGCGGATGTCCACGATCAGTATGTACTTGGTCGAACTGCGGACCTCCTCGCCTTTTACCGTTGTGGAGAAGGTGGGCTCTTTCACTGTGAAGACTGTTGCTTTGTTTCAGCATCGTACTCGTACACCAAAGTCATCAGCAGTAATAATCTTAGACGTGAAGGACGGGTTATCCACGGTACGCTGACAAAGTTCTTGGCAGACTTCTAAGCGATGTTCCTTCTGCTACTTTGTCACCTGGGGACGAACTTGGCAGGAACACGGTGTATGTTCAAATCACATGTCAAGATTGTCTACACTGCTCGTTATAATTATACACCATGTAGCAATATTGTAGCTTGTTCTCTGACGATCATCATGCACAAGTTGATGAATTATTTCAATATTTTCGGGTTTGTGCTCGTTAAAGGTCATCGTGATCTCTCGTTGTCTTCTAGTGATATTCTTCCGCTTCTGAAGCGCGCGTGCCACTCAAAACACCTGGAATGACTCATTGCAACATCTCAGTTTACTTGCAGAATCATCTCAAGCATCTCTGTGGTGGAAATTTCCAGTTTCACACAGAATTTCACGTTCGCTCTTTGTACTAACTTGCTGCCCATGATGAAATTGCAGACGTGGTCAGAATAACACCAGCTGCATAACCCCGCTGTACACAAAACGATCTCTCTTGCCTCACTAACTTATGAAGTTGATGTACCCTGTGACGGGGAGTGCAGCCTTACGCTGCCATCCGTTGGCCTGTTACAGAAGTATTCTCGAAAATTTTTGGTACCACCTCGTATTTGGTATATTTTATCATATTCAGTAGTTACATTTCTTCAATATCTGTTTTCAAAAATATAAAGCAAAGAATATAATATTTAAATTGTAATATTTTAGGTTTTCCATATTTTGTTTTGATACTACTTTGGTTCCTTTTTTGGATATTATCCTCCAAATAGAACATATGAGGTACAGTGGGGCAAAACGAAACAAATAATTGATTGATTTGTATTTACGTCATACATCAGCAATGGAAGTATATATGACGGGACCTATGTTTAAAATGATTTTTGACTTCTGTAGTGCGTTCGATCTAGAACCCGATGCATCAACAGCACGCTAGACTGAGATGAAAGCTAAAACTTAAACCAAAAATGCAGTAGAATTTGTGGCTGTAAGCTTGTGTTGATTATGCATTGTGATGGTAGAGATTTTTTTTTTTTTTTAGTGTGTTCAAGTTTCAATGATAAATTCAAGTGTTTCCGCGTCAGCATGGCTCTTCATAGTGTAACATTAATTCTGATATGTTTTTCAGAAGATAGAAGAAAAAAGGGGTTAAAACAAGGATGCAAATAACCACTCGCCCGGGGCGAGTATTTAATATCATACCGAAGTAAATGATTTCTATTCTGGAATGTGGGCTTTTTTCTTGGACTAGTAAAATTTTGTTGCTTATTTGCATTTCTGGGTTAAAGTGTCCAAGACTTTTTTTGGGGGAGGGTGTTGTGAGAGGAATCCTAGAGAAAAGCCTCAAATTTAAATTTTATAAAACTGCATTCTCAATCAATTTCAAAGTTTTTTGTTGATTTATTTTTTAAATAAATAAGACAGATTCTTAGAAATCTATTTTCTGAGTTTAGCCTGATAGCTTCAGGTAAAATGGTTAATTTACAACTTATATTTTCTAGTAGATGTAAGTGCAAGAAATGAACAATTAAATGGATCAAAAATGTATAGTGGAAAGAAGGCCTTGTTTAGAGTGACATTGAATGTATATGTTAAAAAGACAAATGAATAATTATTGATTTAAGAAATGAAATGTTTGTTTTTTATTGGTTATGTAGTCGTGTTATGAATTGATATAGTACTTGAATGCTTTTGTGGATGAACCGAGTATAGAAAGTGCCTTAAGAATATTCGAGTTCAATTCGTATTAAATTGGTGTAAAGAATTGTATGAAAAGAGCACGAAATAAATGTGTGTGATTGGAGATAGTGTTAATTCTAAATGGTAACAGGGATACGTATGGAAGGCGTACACAACTTGTAGTAGGTGTTCATCATAGGAGATTTAGTTTCAGAAGTCTAATTTGAAATAGTATCTTTTCGGAGACGTTCGGTAATATATTTTAAGTAGTAACAGTAGATACATAATTATTGCGAAAACAGTGTTTATGCACTTGTTATAAAATATCAAAATATAATATGTAGGCTGTCGAGAGATGCTGTTGCATTGCAATTTTGGATATAGTATACGTAAAGCCGCGTCAGTTCCCGAAGGAGCTGGACGCTCATACTTTCAGGGATTATTCATTGAGTATCTACGAACTTACCAAGGGGGTAACAAAGCGACTTTGATTTACTTATCGACTGATACGAAAATAAAACAAAACGTACCTGTACTTACCAAGGGGGTAACAAAGCGACTTTGATTTACTTATCGACTGATACGAAAATAAAACAAAACGTACCTGTACTTCATATCTGCATGTGTAGTGCCCTTGTACTTTATCTATGACTATGTGTGTGTAATGGGGGGGGGGGATTTAACGCATATCGCATGTCTTGTGCACATGGATACTTCTTACTATTGCACTACGTAGAAAATTTATGGTATTTCATGTAGAAGTGTAATAGAACACAGAAGAAACGCAGATCACGATACTCATGTATACTATTACCGTATTTTTTTTTATCCTATATAAGCTGCTGTAAACATGTCCAGATTTTCAGAATACGCAACTGAAAACAGTAAGCCTATGTTAAATGTTAAGGCACGTATCGGTTTCTATCCTAAGAGACTTACTAAGCGAAATGATGTTTTAAAAAAGAAAGGGGGTAAAATAGAAGCTAGGAAAACACGTGAAGTTTTTTTCACTAACAACTTTGGTAGTGGGAGAGAAATGTCTTGAAGTAGTCTCTCAAAATCCTCCTTTATCGGTCATGCTTATGCTTAAGTATTTATCTGGCCAAACCACGCTAGAGGAGGTCGTAAAACTCCAGGTAAAAAACACATATTTATCCTAATTTACAAAGAAGAATGTGAGTTAGATAAAATTAGATTAAAGTTAGATAAAATAAAAACGCTTCTGATTCGGATTTCTGGTGACATTCTAGTCTAAATCATGTGTTGCATGCCCCCTTCCCATTTGAAAAATTGAAACTGAATTTAAAATGGCGTATTTCAAGATGGCCACCATGATCCTAAATGACACCATCTGGTGCGTCTCTACCTCAATTACCCATCTTCAAAGTTTCGTCGTCTTTCCTCAAGCCTTTCAAAAATAAAAGGGTGGAACTTGACTTTTGCCTCATTACGTAGGATGTCTGTACTTCGGTGGGTAAATTTGGTTAGTGGGACTTACGTTGCTTCTTGAGCCTGCAACTGAATGTCTCCTTCCTCACATTAATATCAATTAAGCTCACGTTTGCTCAGGTTCTTACTCACTAGGTTTGAGTTACTCGAGCTTAGGCTCACAATCAACTTGTAGCACATATGCTCACGGTGGCTTGCACTCATTTCTTGAGCAAAAAATCATTTAAGCCCGAGAGTCGATCTCTCGAAATTGAACAACTCTGCTTTCAGTATTAACTCAATCAAAATGCGTATAAGTAAAGTACAATATTTGGACAACAGTCAATTTTCATTGTGTTACTTCATACATTTCTTTATTTTTTTTTTTATGTATACATTTGCAGCAACCGGATTCAAACATCACAATAAAGTATTAATGACTCAATTATAAATCACGAAGAAGTAATGATATCTAAGTTAAATTAAACAAGCTGCTGCTAAAAATGTTGGGCTCTACGACTAAAAAGAAACGACTCATGTAGTTACACTGACTATCTACCAACAAAGGGTATGTGTTATTTTTACTTCTTTCGTCATTATTGGCTGACTTCCTGTGAATAACAGAGAACAAGAACAATGAGCATTCCCTTAATGAACTGGCTCAGTTTCCTCCGCGGGGATTTTTTTGTTTTGTTTTACAGCTTGGTCTTCCTACAAAACTGTTTTTGAGTTTTATTAGAAAACTAAACATTCCTCAATACTAGAAAGACGAAATATGAAACAAATAAATGACGATAAGAAGAGAAGTTGAGGTATTTCAATGGAAGTAATACATCTATAACATATCTCTGTGGAAAATTTCAAAATGAAGAAAAAAGACGAAAGAAGCAGAAATAAACACGAAAAGGACAAACAGAAAAATCAAAATAACAACGCTGAAACACGCAATCATACCTGAAGTTCTTTCATGAAAGAAACAACTTTACGAACTATTTTTTAAAATAAAATAATAAAAAAAGTGAAACGCAAAGCGTCCCATTTTTCCTCATCTCGTGACCAAGATAGGCCCGTGCTGCACACTCGACACTCAATTGCTTCTTCTGCACGGATACCAACCAGCAGCATCTAATATAAATGGCTGGAGCAGGCCAGGCGCGGGAACAGCACAACGTTGAACATGAGTCAAGTAAACGCGATCGAAGAATATAGCCTTTGGCTTCGTTCAATCTTTTTAACTTCTTTTCTTAATTCTAATTTAGAATAAATAAAAGAAGAAAAGAAAACTACATGTGGAAGAGAAGACAGAGGAAAGGAAAGGAAAGAATGAATGTTTCGTTTCATTCTAAAACAGGAAGGCGAAGCTAGTTTTTTTTCTTTTCTTGTAAACTTTAGATCTGCTTCTTTAGAAACTTTATTTTCTGTGTATGTACGCACATGATAGTGGATGGACGCACACAATTCAAAATACTGCCCACATTCATACAAGTACGTTCATCCACATCCTGTAATAATATAATGTGCACATAACAAATAAACAAAACAAAATTAAAAATATTAATGCAATCCTTACGACTAACAAAACATGTTTAAAGAAATTTAATTTATTAAAAATAAATTTATATCGTTTCATGGAACCTGTTATTGTAAATTATTATTTTTTAAGCTTGTTTTTGCCTTCATATAGCTTTACCTTCCGGTTGTGGACAAAGATTGATTACATATTAACTTGAAGATTAATTAGAAGTAGTAGCTGCATTGATTGGAATCGAAGTTGTAATTTCTTTAGAGAAAAAGTGACCAGCATACAAAATATGTGAATGTTATGAACAATCGAAAGTGGAGAGTACAGTGTAATTTTAAGATAGATTGAATTAGGTGATAAAAAAAAGAGTAAACTATTGATATATCATAGTATTTTCAAAGTAGTAAAAAGTTACGTTCTAAACTATTAATTTACGGTATTATATACTCAATGTTCACTGAATTGCGACCACCTATCTAATACTTTGTTGCTCCACCTTTTGCTCAGAGAACGTCCTTTACAAGGCGTGGCATGGATTCTGTAGTTGCTGATATGTTTCCACGAGGATCTGACATCATATATTCCTGACTGCATCCCACAATTATCCCACAGATATCGGTGCAGGAGTCATGGTGCGAAGAGTCCGTTCCACAACATGCCATTAATGTTCTATTGGATTAAGATCTGGTGACTTAGGGAGCCAATTCATAAGCTACAGCTCCCTAGAATGTTCCTTGAGGCAAGCAAGTACAGTTCTGGTTTGGTGGCACTGTACACTGTCATCCTGAAAAATGCCATCATCGTATGGGTAGAAGTGTTGCATTGTAGGATGTACGTGATCCTGAAACACATGCAGGTACACAACGGATGTTTCGCTGAGTAAATGCACACCAACGGTTCCCGTCCATGAACAGAAGTATCCCCAAATCATACAGCCACCCCAACCTGCCTGTACAGTACACACCATGCACGGGAGGTCCAAAGCTTCGTGCTGTTGGCGAGACACCTCCACACCCCTGTCCGAGAGGAGTAGCACAAACCGTGGCATATCGGACCAACATACCCTTTTCCAATCATCCACGGTCCAATTAGCGCGTTCCTATGCCCAAGCCCGACTAAGTTGGTGGTGGCGAGTCGTAAGGAGGGGTGACGAATGGGTTGTTTTCTGTAGGTCTTTATGCGTGCCAGTGTACGCCGTATAGTTGGGATATGGGAGTTATGCATCCACCATTATATTGGTCACGTAATTCCCGGACACTGATGGTTTGTTTGATTTTCATGAGCTGTTTGACACGATGCTCGCCGCACGTTTTGAACTTCGGTGAACCCCCGCAGTTCTGTCTCTTGGAGACTGTTACCCTATTTTCTTCCCACTCCTTGTACATCTTCACTACACAGGAACGGGTGTATTCGACAAGTATCGCTGTTTGGGTTATTGACGCACCTATTATTCGGGTACCCACAATCATGCCCTATTAGAATGCGGATGAATCCTGCTCATCTCCGATTATAACAGTGTGCTGTCTGCCAACATTTAGCCTCGAATGTGTTCTTTCTCTGCAAAACTGCCAGTCGGGGTCGTCATGTAATTGGTTACGCCTTCTTGTGTGAGGGATGATCGCAATTCAGTGACCACTCAGTGTATAAAAGAGTAAAAGTGACTCACTCGTCAATATCCAAGTCAGTCTACTACAACCAGAAATGTGGAATTTGGACAGAAACTCCTCTTGTAGCGGAAATGAAGGATAAGAAATTGTTATTTTTAAATAGTATATCAATATAATTTTAAGGGGGGTAAATGGGAGGGTTTTTTTTTTTTTTTTTTTTTGCTAAGAATAGAGTATCTTACGAATCCCTCGAGGTAGGGAGATGAAACTCAACTTATGAACTTCTCATTAAAAATAGCTGAACACACGTTTGGCGTTTTCGATAATTCTACTCTTAAAGAGATAAAGAAGACAACTATACTACACTGTAAAAAATAAAACAGCATTTAAACAGTTTTAGTACAGATGTTGAGGGGGAAACACACACTTGATATACGAGGGTTGGAACACTGCTGTGGAGACACTATGCAATGAAATGTACTAGTGGCGCTGATAGCGTACGTTGTTGACATACCTACCTACCCTCCGAGCAAATAGACTCGCCCGTCCCACGTCACCGGCAAGCAGTGAAGCCATATCTAGCAACTTGGTGCTAGATCTAGTATAATTCATACGCATTTAGCATCTAGCATCTTGACTTTAGCATCTTGGCGAAATCTAGCATAATTTCATTCTTCCTTCTGGAGAACAGAAACAAAACGAAAATTTGGATGGTTCAACGACCGGAATCCCTTTTTGTTGTAGCGATGTTTGGAGCAATAACATCAGTTAGTATTTATTGTATTGTTGAATTTACAGAAATGTTCAAAAATTAGCAAAACGTGACTCTGCACAAAATGTTTACTTACCCATAGTTTTACTTCTGTCAACTGAAACCTGAGTATGTTGTTATGTGGGATATTTCTGTCCTTTCTCACTTTACAATTTGTGAGGGAAGGGGGTATGAGCGTCAGGGTAACACTAGTAATAAACCGTTAAAAAAAATGCTTCAGTGCTGTGTCGGAAGCGGTATGTTTTGTATATATTTGTTAAAATTTTATCCATTCATAAAATATAAATTCTCCCTTCCTCCCCTGATTCTCTTTCCAATACAGAGAACCGATTCTTTAAATGAAGAAAGAAACCTGAACCTTCCCCAAAAATGCTAAAAGCAATGATACGTGCAAATAACAAATCTGTAGATGAATCAAATAATGCAGATACATGGGAAGATGATGAGGAAGTTTGTTTGAGGATAACAGTGCTTGATGCAGCGAAAGTCCACCAGATGTAAAGAGATTTGAAGGGTTCATATTTGTGCACGTGTACGTGTGCATGTGCTTGTTTCTGAGTATTTATACCTGTGTTTTGTAATTGTTATATTAATATCCACTAGATTAAGTGAAAATATAAAATGGATTTGATGGCTGCCATTTCACGTCATCTCGATAAGTCATTATTTTTCAATATTTAGTGATATTAAATTAGATTATAGTGTAGCGTCGCTTTCAGGAACAACGCTCTACAAGACGCAAACTTACAGCTTAACGTCGGATTTGAAACACATGAGCTCCTACCGGGAATCAAACTCCGTTCGTAAAAGACGCATACTCTAACCACATAGCAACAGGGAGCTCAACATTTAGTAATATGTATATTAAGTTGTAAAATTGCATTTGTACAACTTTGAAGTCTTCGCTAGGCACGTTTCGTTGTTTAAAAACAAAGGCCATGTCTTTTGTTTCAGTCTCGGGTTGGACTGAGGGATGATAGAAATTCGAATTCAAGATGTTTTTATTATATTTTGTTCAGTAATCTCCGTGTTTGATAAGAATAGGCCCCCTGGCTCACGAAAATGTATACGTTATGTAGCAAACCACCAAATATAATACAGCAACCATGGAGATGCTCCCCTTGAAAATTTTCTTCGGGCGTCCATGTCTGGAAGTACACTATTTCGCAATTCAGTGCATACGATGTGAATGTATTCAAAGTCTACTGATTTAGACATGAAACTTAAATTTTGTAAAAATATTCTCTGTGAATACTAACCTGAGGATAACATTCATTTAATTCGATCGCTAAAGGGGATTTTTGTTATGGCTTCAACAAATCGTTGTTGTCTGAAGTTTTCCCTGGCTGTTAGCAAGGCAGTTTTTTTTTTTTTTTTTTTGAAAAACGGGTCCTCCAGAAATTTTATTAAGGGAGTACTTAGGGAAGGTATATATATATATATATATATATATATATATATATATATATATATATATATATATATATATATATATATATATATATATATAATAAGGGAAGGTCTTTAAAATTATTACGGAAAAATAATTTGAAAATCTGGCATAATTTGCAAAAATCTAGCATAATTCAGGCCCGTGTTTGGCATCATTGCGAGTCTCGAGTGTGGCAACCCTGCCGGCAAGCGCACAAGCGAGGGAAGCACAGTCACTTGTGAGCGAGCGGTCTAACGTAAAGGTGTCACTATGTTTTCGAAAGAGAAACAACGGATTTGGATCAAGATTCAATGTGTCAGAGATCGTACAGCACGACAGTGTTATGAAGGGCTTCAAGAGGGGTGTGGGGAATCAGCATTGCAGTACAGAACAGTGACACGGTGGGTAAAAGCCTAAAACGAAGGTCGGCAAACTGTGACAGACATGCATCGGGCAGGTCGTCCTAGCGTCTCTGAAGAAGAAGTGCAAGGTGTTGCCGCGTTAGTGGACAGTGATCGACGCCTGACTATTCGTGAGCTCGCCCACGAAACCGGATTAGCGCATACGACTGTGCTTCGCATCCTGAAGGAACGACTGGGCATGCGTAAAATTGTATCACGATGGGTTCCGCATGAGTTGACGGAAATGCAGAAATGGATGCATTACGACGCTGCTCAGACGCACTTGGAGCGCTATGAGCGAGAAGGCGAGGCTTTCTTACGCCATATCGTAACACTGGATGAGACATGGACCAGATCTTACGAGCCAACACTGAAACGCCAATCCTATGAATGACGTCATTATGGGTCGCCGCGAAAGTCGAAAGTGCGTCAGAGCCCCAGTGTGGTAAAAGTTATGGTGATTCTTGTGTACGACTGTGATGGTGTTATCCTAGCGCATTACGTTCCTCCAGGACAGACCGTCAATACCCTAATCCGGTTTCGCGGGCGAGCTCACGAATCGTCAGGCGTCGATCACTGTCCACTAACGCGGCAACAGCTTGCACTTCTTCAGAGACGCTAGGACGACCTGCCCGATGCATGTCTGTCACAGTTTGCCGACCTTCGTTGAAGGCTTTTACCTGCTCTGTACTGCAATGCTGATTCCCCACACGCCTCTTGAAGCCCTTGATAACACTGTCGTGTTGTACGACCTCTGGCACATTGAATCTTGATCCACCTCCGTTGTTCCTGTTTTGGAAACAGTGACACCTTTACGTTAGACCGCTCGCTCACAAGTGACTGTGCTTCCCTCGCTTGTGTGCCTGCCGGTGACGTGGGACGGGCGAGTCTATTTGTTCGGAGGGTAGGTAGGCATGTCAACAACATGCGCTATCAGCACCACTAGTACATTTCATTGCATAGTGTCTCCACAGCAGTGTTGCCACTATTTAAGTTCCAACCCTCGTATAACAAGTGTGTGTTTATAAAGTGTGCTCCGCGTGTCCTAAAGCGTTCATTCTCAGAAAACAGTATCTAGTATGACATATTTAAAACACTTCTTCTCGGCAAATAGTTCATAAACAAAATGATGACATACATTTTGCACATTGTGTACGTACATCTGCGACACACTTGAACAACACAGTATCTACAAGGGATGAATATGTGTCATCTGGGGGTGTTCAAAGAGTGTTGGTAATGTGTACAGTGTCCTACTGTATCTAAAATTAGTTTCTGTTTTTTTTCAGTGTATTCAAATTTTCTACCAATGTCCAATATAAGAGTTCTCTTAAGCTAGAAGCGTGAAATTTGGTATATAAAGCCATAATTAAAAATAGGAGTTTCATGTTTCAGCATTTTCAAAAATTCCGATCGGAATTATTCGAAACGAGACAATTTCTACATGTATAATATTAAATTTTCAATTCTTTATTCTGAAAATATCTAATGTGAAGATTTGCTTAAGTTGGAAGTGTGAAATTTGTCATAAAGGCTCTTGGTCATGTGTTTCAGCATTTTCAAACAATTTCGTTCTGAAGGGGAAAGGGGGCAATTTCCACAATATTCATAGTTCGGGTGTTAAGTTACAGCTCTACGCCTCATACAGCCTCAGTGATTGAAAGAGATATTAAGCTCTGAAACAAACAGACATTTTTAAATCCATTAGCGGAGATAATTTGAACGGTAATTAAGTTTGGAATTACTTTGAACTTAGCTACTCATTAATCAACAGACGTATCTGCTGTCATACTTTTACAGTTTATAATAATTTAGGAAAAAATCAAGGTTGAAATCGGTATATTATTATCACAACGGAGATTAGGCCATTTTCCAAAACACTTTGATGAGGCAAACATGGCGGAAGAAGTAGTTAATGTTGATCCTTTTTGTAAATGCAAACCAGTAAAACATAAGGTGAGTTAGAAAATATGAAACATTTTAGTTCAAAACTTTCGGTTAGCATCATAGCACATTAATTTTTACAGAAATTATCAAGATTTGTCGTTGCTGTAAAATAATACGTGAATAAAGTGGAGAGTCGATTAACGACACAATCTCAAACTCGTAATTTGAGTGACTTTCGATGAGTATTTCAATGAACACGTGGCAACAATATGCGATCAACTTCGTGCAAGTGCCTATAATAAACACTATTACAAATTGAAATAACAATTACTTTATTTAATAGAGAAAATAATGAAGGAACTACTGAAGCAGTGAAGCCAGTAAATTTTACGGAGCGATGAAATGGGAGCTCATAACCAGAAAAAACCACATAGGTCATCACTAGGGATGAAATCAATCCCCTTTTAGAGAAACAATGAGGTGGAAAGGGATGTAGTGGACATAAATCCTACCGGTCACCCTACAGTATACTAAACGTTATCTGTCGGAGTACTGTGTGAAAAACTATTTCTTATTATCTTCTTGCACTGTTGGTGGTTTTCAGCAATCATGTTTTGTTTAACTTAGTGCTATTTATTAGGATCACCGAATGAGACTTACAAGATTGTATTTTGTTAGTACGTCCGTATGCCCGTTACTCCGCACGATAACGCTAGAACGGATGCGATTTTTTAAAATTCTTGTTCTTGTGATGGATAAATTTAGTGAATTTTTCGGTCAAGTTCGTTAATGGAGTCAATCCGTTAACATATTAACAGATAACGGAGCTTTAAAGTTGATGGCCATCTATATCCACTCATATAAGTGAGTTTTTGAATTATGTTTTTATAATATACAGCTAGAGGGATTATAACAGTCAAGTTTGTTACTGGAATCAATCCGTTAACATTTTACAGGGTAACGGCGTCTTTAATCTTAGCTATCGATATCCTATACATGGAAATATTTTGAGTGATTCTCTCTACTATCTTTAAAAGAGTCTTAAATGGATAATATCATTTTCTTTCTATATTCTTCATCACGAGAAAGCACTTACAATGTAAAAAGTACATATAAGTTTTAGGTTCCTGTACCTAAAACGAAATAATTGTATTTACATTAATTTCAATGGGAAAATTTGTTAGTGTTCCCGATGGCGTTATTAACTGTAATTCAAACAGTTCTGAATTTAGTGTATTGTCTGAGTTGTTTAATATTAAAACAATATGGTTTCTCCGCACCACACCAGACACTGGAATGCTAGTAGCAAATCCTCTAATGTGTATACCATTCATCAATCGTATAAAAGCAAACTCTGTTCATTCATTACGTTCGCTATAGCATGAGCTACAAGTCACAAGGCAGTTCAAGTTTTTGCAATCATTGTAGCCACATTGTTCTTTTTTTAAAAATGTATACCATAAGTTCTTCGAATTTCTTTCTCCCTCTCTAAAATAACCTGTTTTGTATCATCAAAATGTAAATTCCCAAACAAACTTTAACTAATTATTGTAGGTCTTTGAAAACAGGATTCTTCATGAGAAGGAAGGCAAAGCCGCTAAAATAAATTTTGCAAGAGTGAGGTAATTGTCTGTTTCACTTGCTAGTTGAAGACTCGTTAAATTTTTGTCTTGTGTTCACCGCAAGGCAACAACACTCTTCTAAGTATTTGAATCGTTTAGTTTTTGTTTACCTGTATTCTTTTGTGTATTAACAGTATTCTTATTTCTTACTTATGTGTGAACGTGTTCAGTTTCCGAAACCTAAATACTACATTGTATAACCTTTTGGAGTACACATTAAAACTCAAAGGTCTTGCATTTGGAATTTGTTACTGACCATGGACAGAATTTTACAGGGATTCCTGAAGTGAAATCTTTAATTTTACGTCTCAGGGTTATGCCATTTAGAACAATGGACACGGATGAATAATGAAAATAAGTGATTAGGAAAGAATTTCGGTGGAATCAGAACATTGGCGGAAACAAGAGAATTACGAGAAAATCCACGGACGCCATATTGCCCACCACAAACTCACATATTATGGGATCGAACAAGGGACCCCTCTCACCAAGGCGAGGGTTCTACCATTGAGCCACCGTGCCCTAGGGCTCCTGTGGTATTCTTTAAAGTTATTGTTAGACGTAAAAGGTTCTACTCCAAAATAAATTGATGTAGAATGACAATAAAACATATTTTCCATTTAAAGCATACGACGGTTGATCGACTGAAATCCGTTGGTTAATCATAGCTACAATATGGATGATGAAAGTAATGTGTAGTTGTAGTGGTATATCTTGGTGTATATCATTGTTCATATGGAGTAGAGATAATGGGTTCATGTGTTTTCTATTTATTAATAACCGTTGAAAAATGGCGTTCCGCACATACATAGCTTTTAAAAACATGATCAACGTGATGCCATACAGTCCCTCACTCCTGAAGAATGTAACCAGTACGCTGAAGTACATATTCAACTATGCGTGAGTATCGAAGGCAACAATGATCAATTTGTAAAAAATACTTCGGGAAGGATGTGTAGAAATAAGTTCTAGGTAAGCCCATGTTGTTTCCACTGAGAAATATTGTGCAAAGGCGTCTGAAGCTATTCCTGCGAGTAGACGCCTGAACATCAATCTATAACGGAGCAATTCAACATAAGCTTTGGTACTGCCCAGAAAATTGTGAAACATCTAGTAAAGTGTGTGTACAATGGATTTCCAGGCTGAAGACAGAGGGATTGGTTGTGTAGTGTGTTCCTTGAACGTTTGTTGCGCGGATGATGTCTTTTAGCATATTTTGCTGCGAATGAATTCTGGTGTCAATACTTTGAACCAAACTCAAAACTTTCAGTATGTAATGGAAACATCCCTCATCCTCAGAAATGAAATGAGTGGTCCCATACTAAAACGAACTAACTACTTTTTTGATGAAATTCAAATAGAGTGACATTTGTGTAGAGAACTGAAAAGTTCATCACTCACCATAGAATCCACTCACCACAATAACTTACTAAACCCTTTGCAAACTAAAGAAGCTACAAACTTAGTTCATTCTGGCATGATAAAACTCCCAGTTTACAAAACATCACTCTATCTCAATTTCATCTCAAATGTAGTTAGTCCGTTTTGGCATGGGACCACCCAAATTTAAGTGACTAGCGTCTGCAGGAAGATTCATGTTACTGTCTCCTTTAATGTCCATGAACCAATCATGATGGACTTCAAGGATCCAGGAAAAACGATTAATGTCGAACTCTAATGGGCAACTTTTGATCCCGGTCTTTACACATTCATCAACCCTGGATTACAAACCTTATTTTGAACAAGTACATGTAAAAAGTTATGTATGTAACTTGCTAACTGTATACTTGAATTGCAAGTATGACGTCATGAAGAAATAGTTACATTTATGTGGGTAAATTGTTTTATAGATATTATAATAATAGATAACTAAAGTAAAAGGACCAAGGCAATTAGAAAACGTAGCATTTTGCATATAAATTTTAAAAAAAGTAATTAGGTGCAAACTTGAAAGTTGTCATTCCAATACTTTTCATTTATCCTCGTCACTCACCACGAAACATACAGCTCTATTTTCAGCACACATCGGCTTCCTCCAGTGCTTACACAAGTGTGTTGTCATTCTTTTCACAGACGGACAGTAAAAGCAAGATTTTCTTGTTCCTTGTGGCGGGTTAGTGTTTTGGATTAGCTTCATCAGCAGTATAACTAGAGTCTTTATCAGCAGATATCTCATCCAACAACTTTCTTATTTGATTATTTTCACATTTTTTCTCACTGTCACCCATAGTTTCTCCACCAATGAACACAAGAAACAGTTACAATACTATAACAGAACTCTTTGCACTGTTTATAGTCCAAAAACAATCATTTAATGTTAAAAACAAGAAAGTAGATTTGTAAAAATTTGTATTTAATAAAAAAAAACTAACGTGGTTACAAACCTTTCGTAAAAATTATGACTAAACCTTCAAAATATGCAGGGATGAAACCGACTGACACGGCTGTAAAACCAAAGCTAGCCTCTGCTGTAAGACATCATTGGGGAGGATAGCGGCCACTCCTTCGCGGTTCAGCGAATTTCACAATTTTGAGCATGCTGTTTCGTAAAATTTACGAATGGTTTGTAATCCAGGGTAAATCAAAAAATCTGGTTTGCTGGCTTCTGGGGTAATTATAATGCACGATATTGCTCTTTTCCATGTTGCACGTGAGGTTCAGAACTTTTTCCAAATATTCAATTGGAAAATGTTGTCTCACTCTCCCTATAGCGCTGACCTTTCACCTTATGATTTTACTTTTTTGCTCCTCTAAAAAAGGCATAGATAGGCTAGAAGTTTGAGTCAGATAATGATAATTGAATTCTGGTAATGAGATGGAGGCCGCCGTCCGTTAATGGTTCTAAACGGCAACCTTTTAAATTAATATGGACATCATTCGTAGATTAGTCAATGCGTATAGTGACTTTTTGTGGAGTACAATTTTTTTGATACAATCGTCATGGATGTTTTTACATTGTATATAAAGGGTAGCTCAAAACCGTTAGTACTTCGCATATATTGTCCGAAGTTTCAGTTGATCATATCATATACCGGTACTTAATTAAGAAAATACATAAGAAAAAATCCACAAATTCCCATGCAGACTAGAGCAAATTCCAAATTGGTCAGTGTACTCTGGATAACCAGGATATAATATTTGTAAACTTTATATGCTATTTAGATTAGATTTTAATTATGTTGTAAAGTATTTTCCAAGAATATTCTTGATAAAATATTACGGAATAAAAGACAATACTCCTAAACTATTTCTCAAGTACGTTGTCAATAATAGTTATAAAGTAGGGATGCAAATAAGCAATAAAATTTTACTCGCCCATGAAAAAAGCTACTAGCCCACATTCCAGTCTTTACATTTTGAAATAAATAATAGTGATATTAAAAAATCGCCCGCAACGATGAACCACTCGCCCAGGGCGAGTGGTTATTTGCATCCCTGTAAAAGCAAACACAACAAAGTGCAAACACATACGTGATAGCTTGTCTATAAATTTTTATCATCAAACTAATATCAAATACCATCAAACTAATATCAAAGATAAATTCACATCTTGTACTGTATAGGTGTGGAAGCCGGCCACTATATCCTGGAAATGAAATGGAAGAAACAAACTAAATAAAATAAAATAATGAATAAATGAAGGTGGTTACATAAATAGGAGCTGAACGATAATTATAAACCGAATATCCTGATTTAAAGTCTATGGTGGACAGAACAAGCCACTCCATGGGAAATACTAACATCGTGTATATAGAGCTCCAGTCGGGAAGTATTTTAGAAAGAGACACGAAGAAGAAGAAAGAGATAATACTTGGCTTTATGGAAGTGCGTTGTACCAAAGCTGATTAGATTTAGAGAAAATAGGATCCGACATGAACGTATAGTCAGAGGCGCATACATGAGGATCCACAATTCCGGATCCCTCCCCCTCAAAAAAAAGTTCGTAATAAAACCCCATTTGTTTAGCAGAGAAATGATTGATGTAAAAATTTGATCTTGTACTTCATCTGCACTCTTTCTTATAAAAACAATCTAGTTCTATACTTTTATCTGAGCCTATAGGTAGAGGCAGTTAATTATATAAAATTTCTATTGCTGAATACAACCTGTTCAATGCTACATGTATGTAGTATCTTATAATATTTGACCCCTCCCAACAAAAATTTCTGGTGCAACTTCGCTTCTACTTTCTTACCGTATAGGGTAAGTTGGAATGTAGATTTAGTCAAAATATTTCGGTTGCTTATTAACAGTCTTCACGAGTTTCAAGTACACTTTTGATACCTTTAAATATATAGATTGTTTAAGTACGTACAAGATTTTAATCTCACCGTATAGTTTCCTTATCTTACTCGTACTAATAGCGTTAGCCAGATGCCAAGGGAAGTAGAATTTTTGTTGAGGAGATAGAAGACAAGACAGAACTTTTTCCAATAGAATATATTCTAAAGTTCTGTTTGTGCAAATGTAGGTAGAGCATAGGTAGAGCAAAGTGCAGTCCGGAATCGTTTTCTCACTACCGGTTTTAATTACAAAATCCACTATAAAGAGCATATTACAAAAATATTACTATAATGTAAACTCTCTAATACTAGGTAAAGAGAAGTGACTCAAGGATCGAGCAGCCTAGGGCAGGATCTCCAAAGAGCTCCGAAGCAAGCTAGATGGAGTGGATTTTAGGACCCCCAATACTCCGTGCAAGCAGTGAGGGGTTTAAGAGTCACAAAACTACAAAACAAGCTAGGTGACCGAGGTTAGGAGTCTCAACAAAGCTCAGAGCAAGCTGAGTGAAAAGAAAGAAACCAAGAGTTCCGAAGCGAACTAGAGACTTTGAGTTAGGTGTCTCCTAGAGCTCCAGAGCAAGCTAAAGGAGGGGTGATCCGTCGCAGACTGGTGCCTCTCGTTGAAGTTCTCTCGATTATATAGGTGGTCCAGGTGAGGCGGTGGCACTGTTGTTCCAACGTCGTGACATGCCGAGTGCGGTTACTGTTGTCTCTTTCGTTTGCAGCTATAGTAATCCATAGTAAGTCGCACGTTGTTGATGTTTGTAAATAGAAGCACATGTAATGTGATCCTAAACTCAACCATGCGGGATATTATATTATACACTTTCTCGGATGAGACATTACTTGTGTGAAACCATTTCAAGACGAGATGACCTCAACCTTTGTCTCGTATTCATCCCTATTCATCAGATAGTGCCATAGTTTTGAGTGTATTTTAGGCTCCTACACAAATTGTCTCCAAGTCTTGCTGTTCTTACCGTTATTTCTCCATCCATACTTATCTCTCTTAGGTCTTCCATTTTCATCTTGCCACCTGTTTGTCTATTTTCTTCGTCTAATAGATTAAAACTTGTTACATACTTGTTTATTCTAGATTGCATTTTTTAACCTTGTAGGTTGCTAGTAAAATATAGAGAAAACTAAAATATATGAAGCTTTTCTTATATTGATATCTGAAATTTAATCCAGCAGAATCTAAACTTCATGTAGTATAAGTTTGTAAATTTCATTTTCTAATTTTCGGATTTCAATAGAACATGGCATAGTTTCAGGTTTACAGAATCGACAACTTCTTTGTAGGTATTCTGAAACGATGCAAAGTTTCTTTGTATAGAGGAAATACCCTATAGGTTTTGAATTAAGTTACGTAACTATATGTAATTTTGACCTTGCCTTCTACCTTTCCTCCTGTGGCCCCGCGTAGCGTAGTTGCTAACGCTTTCGCTTTTAGTGCTAGAGGTTCCGGGTTCGATTCCCGGTGGGGACACTCGGTTGAAAAAGTGAAAAAACTTTTCCAGGCCAGCCATCCAGAGTGAGGTTTTCCTGGATTTCCCTCATTTACTCCAAGCAAATACCGGAGTAGTATCTTACATATAGGATCCTGGCCGCTTTCTTCCTTCCCTTTCCTCGGCTGATGTGATCGCCGAGAGACATCTCTCATACGTGACTGGCTAACATGCTATAGATGCCGAAACCCCAGAAATCTAAGTCCTAATTCCGAACTTTCCTCTTTGGAGGGGAAAATTTCCAGTTGTCGAAGTTTTTCTTTCCTCACAAATCCTACATTTTTGCCAATTTCAAGTTTAAATCTCTACAGGAATTACATTAGGGGTTTTGAATCGTTGTCATAATTGACATAACAACATGTAATTTTGAACATGTCAACTAATTTTCCCCTTTACAGTGGGAAATATATAATTGTCGGATTCTTTTCATTTTCTTGGACCACAAGTCCTACATTTATGTCGATTTTCAAGTTTCCATGTCCACAAAGAGTGTTGTCATATAGATTTTGAATCAAGAGACTATAAATAAATTCAGTTCTTGCCCCGTAGTTTTCCTTCTTGGAGCGTGAAATTTCCAGTTTTAGGATTTTTCCTTTACTTGTCCTAAGTTTGTGTCAAATTTGTATCAAACTTCGAATTTGACATACTGGAAATCCTATTTCCATACTGTAAACCCTATTTGGCACATATAGGGTACTTCCTGTATGTTCATCATATCCACATACAGTTTACTTTCTTTTAAATCTTTCAATTGAACGTCCCACGATTATGGCCTCTAGGCTAAGGGAGACGACGATTAAAGCAAGTAAATGATGGAGCGGAAATGGGAGTACCTCAAGCAAACATACGGACACCACAGACTTACCTATCGGAGGATCATACCAAGGACCCTACGCACCAGAGGCAAGTGCACTGTGCCACCGTGATCCCTTCAAGTAACTTATTATATTTTATTTAATTTACTCTTGCCTCCGAATGTTTGCTCCTTGGAAGGGGAAATTTCCAGTTTTCTAACTTTTTCCCTTTAAATGTACAATAAATCCTACCTTTGTACTAAAATTTAAATTTTCATATCTAAAGAAAGTATCCTATAGGTTTTGAATCAAGTGGCATAACTACATATTTAATTTTGCGCTTACTCCTAATTTTCTTCCTTCGAGGAGGATATTTCAGTTTTCGATTTTTTTCCCCTTTACTTGTATGTACATTTGTGCCAAGTTTCCTGATATACAAGATTTTGAGTCAAGAAAATCAACAATACATAATCTTATTCTTACCCCGTAATTTTCCACCTTGGTGGAGAGAATTTCCAGTTTTTGCATATTTTTTTTTTCGTTTCTTTTACCACAAATTCTACATTTATGCCAAATTTCAATTCCTACAGCAAATACCCTATAGGTTTTGAGTCAAATAACGTATCAAAATGTAATTTAGCGTTTTCCTTCTAATTTTCCTTTTTCGAGAGGGAAATTTCCAGTTCTCAGAATTTCTACTATTGTACCGAATTTCATGTTTTCATGTCTACAGGAAATGCCCCTTAGGTTTTGAGTCAATTAACGTATGAAAACGTGGTTTTGAGCTCGTCTCGTAAATGTCCTTCCTGGAGGGGGAAATTTCCCCGTTTTGGATGTTTCTTCTTTAGTTGTATCACAAATTCCAACTTTGAGCCAAATTTCAAGTTTCTATGTTTACAAAAAGTGACCTACAGGTTTTGGATTAAGTGGTACGACTTGGCCTTGCTTCCCTAATTTTCCTTCATGGAACAGGAAATTTCCAGTTTTTTGATTTTTCTCTTTAACTAAATTACAAATACCACATTTGTGCCCAATTTCAAGTTTCCTTGTCTACAGAAAGTATCTTATAGGGTTTTGATGAATGAGTACCAAAATTTGTGTGTGTGTTTTTGAAAGTTTTTAAAACCCTCTATCTTGTAAACTGGTAGAGATTAAACACTCAAATTATATATAGACCATGACCTCTTGTAGTTTATCCTCAGCTACTTTTCATTACATTATCTTCTTGAAATGTGCAGTTATAGATATTTGAAAGTTACTTAGTGTAAATAGGCACACAGCATGCTCCAACCAGAGAGCTTGGTTTGGCGCACTACGGTGCGCCTTGATACCTAACCTCTATCATCAAGGGAAAAAATAAAGAGAAATAACAATAAAAAAATTAGGTAATGTTAAGAATAAACAAGCCCACAAACATGAAAGGCTAATAAAGTACATACACGTATAATATAAGTATCATCATCAAAGGTGTTCTGTCAATCTTAACAGGTCACTTGCTGCAACTGAGAAGCATTCATACTCCATGGTTTTCCGCTAACCTCTCCATCTTCACGTACGACTTTTCTGTTTTCACATCGTCCATTAAATATTTTTTCTTTGCCCTTTCTTCTCTTCCCAGCCTCCCACCATACTCTCAAGCACGTCCCTCAAAATATAGTTTCATCGTAACCAATGTCCTAACCAGTTTCTCTTCCTCTTCTTAATAATACACCAAATTGTTCTTTTCTCCCTTATCATTTCTAATGCCCTCTCATTCGTTTTCCCTCGACCAGCTAATTCTCTCCATTCTTTTCCATGCCCACATTTCGAAAGCTCCCAGTCGTTTTTGATCACTTTTTCATAATGTCCACGTTTCTGACCCATAAAGCACAATACTCCACACAAAGCATTTTGAGTCTTTTTCTCAATTCTTTATTCAAGGTCCCACAAAACAGTATTTTCTTCCTCCTAAAGGCTTCATTCGTAATTTCTATCCTAGATAAGTTCACATTTCATGTTATCACTAATAATACTACTCAGGTATCGAAAACTAGTCACTTGTTCTATTTTCTCTCCTTCCACTTCTGTATCTGACACTGACCGATTCGTTCCAATCACCACGACTTTTGTGTTTTTCACATTAGGTAAATATAAAGTTCCAAAAATAATGAAAGGAATGTAAACCTAATCTTACATGTAATGTAACAGACATAAAATTTATTCGAAGCAATTTTGTTGTGTGCTAATATTAAATTTTACTTTTTGAGCTGATTCAGACAAAAGTTGTATGTATATTACTGAGTAAAACTAAAAGCGAACAATTTTTCTTAACATTTTAACCTCGAGATCATTGCATGCAATGATAGCCGGAAGCGTAATAAACTCTTAAAAATTCTCTCCTCTGCGTGGTAGACAAACCATGTTGTTTCCTTTACGTTTATTTTTATTTTCTTATTTATTTTTTTTTTGTTTTCGTTTTACTTTTAACAAATAGTTTTTAATATTTTTTGTTAGTTCATCAATACCTTCCATTCCATGTTTAGCATTAGAAATAACATTGCCTCAAGCAAGGGCGGTGGGAGGCTGGTTCGTTGGTTGGTTATTTGCCGCCAAATAGGAATTTCTCAATCTTTTCTCGTGTTGGGAGGGAGAAAATTTTCTACAAAAAAAAAAAAAAAAAAGTGTGAGAAGGGTGGTGGAGGGGAAAGAATTTAACAGTAGCAAGCATTTGAAAAAGACACGATATGTGAAACTTTTACATTATTTTCTGTTTGTTCTGAAATTATTATTAATAGTTTTTTTGTTTTGTTTTTGATTTAATATGTAGCAAGATTGAAAAATCATTAACGTATTCCAGTTAGTATGTAAGTAGAGGTGGAGTAAATTTTTTTGTGAGGGGGGAGTCTCTTGGAGAATTTTTGTATGCAAACTCAGCTCTACGTATAACTGGATCTTTTTCTTTGTTCTTAATATAACTTGGACGCATAACACGTACTTGTACATTTAAATACACACACACACACACCTCCGGAAGCTAAAGCGAGTTTCTGTGTTTTGTTTTTTGCTCAATGGACCATGTAAATGAAGATGTCAACAAAAAAAGAAAGAAAGAATGAATTGCATTTATGAATTCGAGGGGGCGTTAAAAGAAATCCGGAGTAAGAACCCCTGAAGATATGTTAGATGATCATGAAACCGTAGCCACAACAACAGAAACAGTAGTAGTTCCAGTGCAATTCTTTTATCTTGACAATCTGTGAAGCTATCAAAGAGGCTTCTCTCTTTCTTTAAGCTGCCAATTTCAATTCTGGAGACGCAAGCCAACACCAAAAACTAGCTGATCCACTTTTCACAGAGCGATTGAAGCTCCTGGTTTTCGTCGTCTTCTTCTAGAAATATATATATTGCAAATTCAAAACGGGAGTTAATGGTTTTCCTGTTTAATCTCGTTTCTTAGTTACTCTGCTTATTAAAACTATACCTATCCTTATTATAAACCTATCCATCCTTTTCTTTTATATTTTTCAAGAAATTTGGCCATGGACACTATTGTGCTGCATGTGAAGACAAGTCAAAAGGTAAAGGGATAAATACAAGAAAAACAAACTTTTAAAAACAGTGATTTTATTAAATGTATAAAAGAGGAGAGAACACTTTCATTTTTATATGTTTTGTAAAGTAGAACGAAGAAATAGTACTAATAAGACTCAAGGAATTGGGCACAATCTAAATAAAAAATCTATCTTAAGTTGAGCAGTTTATATGAATATTAAATTGCCCTCCAATACTTTCAGTGTTAAGTTCCAATTCTTCATGTTGCTCCACCAAAAAATTTCAACTTTACTGCATTTAAAAATAATTGTTTTTAAAAGTTCGTTGTTTTTACAGTTGCTGTTTGCTTATTGCTCTTTATTTAATATCCTGTAATCAATCCTTTGCTCATAACTTCCGTAACTTGAAAATATTATATGATTTCAATGTGTGAACTTATCTATCTATATTCTACAAGTCAAAAAAAGCAAAAAATATGTATAATTGTATATCTTTTGAGTCTTGGTCTGGAGACGCAAATTGCATCAAGTGACAACGTCGCAGATGAAGAACCATAGGGCAAAATTACCAATCTATCAAATAATTACATTGATTTTTTGCACATGACAGTTAAAGTCGATAGACATTGGCACTAGTACAATGTACTAGCGTAGCAACGGATGTAATTGCTTGATGAATTCTTGGAGCAATGCTAACGGTTACAAGTTAATCTACGACGTTGCCACATATTTAAATTTTTGATTCCGCATAGCGGATCATTATAAAGCATTTTTGCAATATTTTGATCTGACGAATGGCCCTCTGTTGCCCATGGGCGCCATTTTTAGAAAACGCAATATATATATTTATTTCTAAGAAATTACGTGATTTATACAGAAAAAAAAATTGGTGACAGGCAAAGAAGAACATCTATTTGTGGGCTTAATCGATCAAGTTATTCGAATAATGTAATAATTATGTTAAAGGATAATTGTTGATATAGTTATGTAAATGACGAATATTCGAGTAATCATCATTATCATAGGTATTCTGTCATTGATGGCACATCACTTGCTGCAGCTAAGAACCTTCCATGCTCAACGGTCTTCCGCTAACATCGTCTTCACATACAATTTTTCCCTTTTGATATTGTCCATCAATTGTAGCCTCCTTCGCCCTCTCCCTCCCTTTCCTGTCAACTTACCCTCTACACATCCCTCATGATGCAGTTTCTTCTAAGCCAATGGCCCAAACTGTTTCTCTTCCTCCTCTCAACAACATATAAAATTCTACTTTTCTTCTCCATTTCTAACATCCCTTCATTCTTTTTTCGCTCGACCCAGCTAATTCTCTCCATTCTTCTCCACACCATTTCAAAAGCTTCGAGTCATTTTTCATCATTTTAGCGTTAATATTCATGTTTTTGCTTCATAAAGTGCAATACTTCACACGAAGCAATTAAAGAGTTTTTTTCTCAACTCTTTATTCAAATCTATCAAAATAGACAAAGACTTCTTTCGCCATTCCTATCCTTGCTTTTATTTCATGTTCACACTTCATATCATACCTAGGTATCGAAAACTTCCCATTTGTTCTATTTTCTTCCCTTTTACTTTTATATTGGACAACAAGTGATTCGTTCCAATCACCATATCTTTCGTCTTTCTCACATTTATTTTCATCCCATAATCTTCCCAGCCCTTCCTCAAGTTTTTAATATCCCTTCCTCAAGCCCATTTTCTTTTCAGATTATGCAACAAGTGTCATACCATCTGCAAACCGTATACACCTAATCGTTCTTCCTCCTAAACGCCATCCTCATCATGCAGACTCTATTTAGTATATTTTCTAGATAGATAATAAATAATATTGACGAGAGACTACATTCCTGTCCAACTCCTCCTTCCAATTGCACTCTCTTCTGTCATTTCCTTTCCTACTATAACACTTACTTGTTGATTCATATTTAAGTTTTTATGAGTCTTCAATCTTTCTATTCCAATCCAACTGTTCTATAACGCCCAACGACAATTCCAAATTCACGTTGTCAAAAGCCTTTTCTAGATCAATAAATACAACACACACTTCTTTTCCTTTATCCTTTCACTGATTACCCTTAATAATCCAATTGCGCCAAATCCGGACTGTGTGGTGAATGATCGAACACCTCCCATCCAAAACAATCCAAGAGCTCTCGGGTACGTTTGGCGATGTGAGGAAATGCGTTGTCGTGACAAAACAACATCTTCGCGTTAAGTTTTCCCTGGCACTTGTTCTGAATCGCGCACATTAACTTTCTCAGCGTTTCAACAAAAACCTAATCACAGAATGCACCTCACAAGAGACGGTATTTTCTATTGCAGCGCACATTGTAACACGTCACAGAAAGCACAGTATGGGCGTCACACTCCTCATGCTACCACAGCTGAATGCATACTGTGTGTGGCAACGTTCTGACGCTAAGATTTCGACTCTAGCCCCGCGCACTGTCTCGATAGACCCAAATGACTGGTTCTTTTTGGACAGCTCTCGTATAACAACTTCGCTATTATTAAACAAAAGAAAAGTGATTTTCTCGTTTCCTTAAATGTTTTTTCATTTGATGGTTCCTTGGAGTTAAACGTCTGTTTTCACGTAAGTATATGAGACGTAGATCAATAAGGTGGAGTCTGAAACACAATAATAAATGAAAATTTCAGTGCTTTCCTCCCAGAAAACAAACCTAGGTACTTCGTGCAACTTGCACGCTAGCTCTTGTGGACATGCCAGCTCCTGCGGAGCAAACAGTAGCTGGTTATGTGATAACAATAGTGTGTATGCACTAAACAAAGAAATGTAATTTTATCACTTGTTCTACATCCAATTAACAAACACTAGAAGCAGCTTTGGTCGTGATGGAATTAAAGAATTAATGAGACATTTCATGTGCACGTGAATTTTCCTGTCTCTTTTCTGAATTTTTAATTATATTTTGTTTTAGCTTCTCTTATATCTATAAAAAGAGAATTTTACATATATATATATATATATATATATATATATATATATATATATATATATATATATATATATATATATATATATATATATATATATATATATATATATAGTATAAAAAGAGAACCATCTAAGGTTTTTTCATTAGTAAGACAGAAACAAATTAAAACACATGTTGTTATACCTTGGAGCAATATTTTCAGTTAAATTATTGAGCAAGCAACATTTTCTAAGAAAGGAAATTAATAAATTAAGAAAAGAAGAGGGAAGAAAGTGAAACAAGAATTGATAATAGTTTCATTAAATTCTTTTCCTTTGCAAAAATTATGAACTATGTTATGTCATATTTGTTTATTTGTTACTCCAGGTTTGAACATTAAAACGAAAAGTTTCATTTAAAGAAAAAAGGAAGCCCAAAGTAAGCATTAATATAAGAAACAAAAAAGAAACATCAATCATTTCTTTTAACCCCTTTAATGGGGAATGTCTTTTAGAAGTACTGCGAGAACGACGCAAAATTGAGGAGTGTTAGAGAAGCACCTAATTTGAGTATGGATCGATGGGCAGCATGGTTCTGCCATCCCCAGATTAATAATAATAATAATAATAATAATAATAATAATAATAATAATAATAATAAAACTAACTATTCATTTATTTTTTGACTGTTTATTATTAGCAATTAGCGTGACGCACTGACACGTTTGCTATTTATTATAAGGAATTCTCATTGTGCTCCTTATCTTTCTACAACCAACATTACAAACCAACAAGCAAGATTGTATAATATTTTAGGATAGCGTGACGAATAGACTGACATGTTTCAAGAAGGAATTATTTCGGTTGATATTAATCGGAAGCGAAAACTGTACTGCTTTTCTATAGCATTCTGAACATCTATATACGTATACAGTCATAATAGTGTATCGGTGAACCATACAGCTACCAACTGGACGGTCCTGTGGTTCGATACCCGCTGAGTACTGGATTTCATTCTCTTTCTGTGCTCGTTCCGATACGGCTCAGAGATTCACCCGGCCTTGGTAAAATGAGTACCTGTGAAAATCTGTGATGTAATGGCATCCGTAGCGTAAATGAAATCTACCCCGTAACATTTTACGTCAATGTAACGGAAAATTTGTGACTTAGTTTCCGATAATCGGCATAGCAATTATAATGATTTTGTGTATTTTTAGTGTTCCGTTGTGTTACTGTACGTAGAATTTTGCGAAGATTGGTAGGGAATTACCACCTACGACACCTCCTGTATGCCCGAAATTTTGGTGTAAGTACAGAGCGTTACCTCCACACACCTGTGAACTTTCGTAGTCTGCCAGGATTGCCAGATCTGTGGGAGCTGCCCACATTATTATTCGGAATGCATTCTACGGATCTACGTGCAACGAACGAAATCTACTGACTCGTATTTACAAGGAATATGTTTTTATTGAAGCAAGAGGCTACGTTTAAAATGTTTTCATTGCTGCGCCTGCATTATTGCTGAGCATCAACTCTGTTTACATTTAATGATTTACAATGGCCACAAAATTTGAAGTTTAAAATTAGTTTCCATGGAAAAGATCTATTTAAGAAGAACACTTGATAGGCGTGGGCATAAAGATTTCATTTCAAGATTTCATTGATAGGAAGGAAAATTTTTGCAAATTATCGAGTGTACTTTTCGAAAAAGTAGATGCATCAAATATGTTCAAAATACAGTAATGCAGTGCCATATCAATCAGTAATGCATGTGGTGAAAGTGTTTTTGTAATATAATGGAAACTTTAGTGTTAGACGATAGAATGTCAACAGAATTTGTAATGGCAGAAATTTATGTTCAGATGAACTTGAAAGTGAGTTATCAAAACTTACACAGAGCGGTTTTGAAAAAAGGACTCTTCATAATGCAGCGAGGAGTTCAAAAAATAATAAGATAGGTATCTATAATCATTAACCATGTCGATTCCGGCGTCCCCCACAGGGGACATAAAATATGACGAAATTATTATTTCTTTACAACTTTAGAATCAGAGAGGCAACCTCGGAAACTGTTTACAGGGGATGATCATAGATGGACCCTCATACCGTGAATGCGAATGGCGAAGGTCAGTTGTTGGTGTTCGTATTTCCAGCATACTACCTGGTTGTGGCAGTTCAGTTACACCGTGAACTTGCGTAAGGACAGAGTGAACATGGGATCTCCATAGAACGTCATAAGGGCGTGTTAGCTGTACGAGTTCAAACTGGGATCAAACGCTGCTGCAGCGGGGCGGAAGATATGCCAAGCCTTTGTGAAGGTGCCGTGACTACGTGGACAGTGCAGCGGTTGTTTAACAACTTCAGGGACGATGTCGAAACACTCGAAGACGCACCACGTGCCGGAAGACCAACACGTGTAGAAAATGCAGATCTTCAGGCAACGATTGAGGCGAACAGTGGCGAGACATGTGAAGAACTGGGGCTACAATTCAGTATGAGTGGAAAAACCATTCGGCAGCACCTCCATCAACTTGGGAAGTACTACAAGTTGTGTTGATGGATCCCACATGATTTGACTCCGAGCCAGAAGGCAACGCAAGCAGACACCTGGGTTTATTTGTTGTCTCGTCTGAGAAAGGAGCGCTTTCTGAACAAGGTGTTGACATGTGATGAGAAGTAGGTCCTGTACGAAGCTCCACGGCGCCATCATCATTGGTTAGCATCTCATGAACCTTTTCCAAAACAGCCGAAACCATAACTGCACTAGAAAAAGGTCCTCCTGTGTGTTTGCTGAACTGCTCGCGGCATCGTGCATCGGGAACTGCTACCAGCTGGTCAGAGCATCAATATAGCTGTGTAGTGTCAGTAGTTGAGCCGTATTTAATAAAAACTCAAAACTCTGGAGCCAAAATTTCCGAATCGCAAAGGGATCCTCCTGTTACAGGACAAAGCAAAGCCCCATGTAGCTAGGATGACCCGGGACACCATTCTACGCCTTGGATGCGAAACACTATTGCATTCGCCATACTCTCTGGACATGGCACCGTCTGATTATCACCTGTTCTATTCCTTGGACAATCACCTTAGAGGACGCCAGTTCAAATCCTTAGTAGAGGTGAAAAATGCACTTGATACTTTCTTCGCTTCACGGCCCACCAAGTTCTACCACGATGGAATCCATGGCGTTCCAAAACGTTGGCAAAAGGTCGTCGATGCTGATGGGGACAATTTTTGATATTCTAGGTACTTCTTAGGTGATGTTCGAAGGTAGTGGGTTTAAAAGCGACGGAACTTTCTTGGTTACCTTTATACTGTATGCGTCAGCAACATGGACATTACGCAACAATGATGAAAAATAAATGGAAGTTTCTAAATGTGGGTGTGGAGAAGAATGGAGGGAATTAGATGCCTCGAGCGGAAAACGAAGGAGAGGCTATTAGAAATGGTGGGAGAGAAAAGAATAATTTTGGATATTATTAAGAAAGGAAGAGAAACTGGTTGGTGCTTTGGCTGAGAAGGAACTCTATCGAGAGGGTCGTACTATAGGGTATAGAAGCAGGAAAAAGAGGGAGAAGGCGAAGGAGGCTGCAATTAATGGGTGATATTAAAACAAAAAATTGTATGTGAAGACGAAGAGGTTAGCGGAAGACTCTGAGGCATGAAAGCTTCTCAAAAGCCGCAAAAGATCTACCAATAATGCCAGGATACCTATGATGATGATGTTCCCAATTGTACAGATGACACTGGTTTTCAGGCTTGCCTTTGGTTCAATCTGACAATTCTAAACAGGTATCTTCATATTCAGGGCCGGCTGTACCGTGTGTACAACACATGGATTTCCACAGGGCGGATTTAACCTACTAACCCGACCCTCTATTTCCATATTATACTCATAAATCATATTTACGTGAAATTGTTTATAGTCGCGTTGACAGTATTCATACAATGCAGTATAACGCGACGTGATAAAGAAGTTAAATTGTAGACTTGAGTAACAGCATTTCCAGTGCAATTCTTAACTTAACTTTCACTTTTCACTCAAGTTAAAAATAGTGACGAAGGCGGTAGGTCAAATTAATTTCTAACACTCATGGAAAAACTTTATACGTTTTCATCTACGCTACAATTATTCTTAATAATATTTATTATTGTTATTCAGTGAATTTTATATTTTCATTAACACTACTAAAATTATGATGGGTAAACTTACTTAAAATCGTGATCGCCTCTAGGAAGGAAGGGTGGCAAATTATACTAGCTCGGAAGCCGCCTTATTATTATTATTATTATTATTTTAATGATTTTAACAAATTTATGTTCTCGAAGAGTGAATTGTTGAGGCTGTGACCAAAAAAAAGTATTCCCTTCAACCGAAAGATCACTGGAAAGAAGAGAAAACTAGCAACGCTTTTTGGTACTTGCAAGACAAAAATTCACAAAGATAGAAGTGTAGTTTTACTCTACAGCATAAGTTAAAAATAAAATTGCTTTTTTATGCAAGAAAGTTCCTTTCATTTTTAAAAGACAAAATTGAACTCCAACATTTTAGTTCCTAATTCTGTTCGTAATTTTGTGTGAGATTACTTCTCGTTCCACCCTAAACGTAAGTCTTCATAGTAAGGACTGACTGAAATAGCCTGTCATTCGGCTGATATCCCTCTCAGGACATAGATATTACTGGTCTCAGCAACAGAGACTTGCCATAATATGGGCAGATTTCTTCGTCTCGGCAAAAATATATGTCCCGGATTGTGGGATAGAATCCTCCTTTCTACGGACGATCTCAAATACGGACAAGGACAGTCTTGTAGTAGCCTTTAGTAGACCCAACGTTTTAGTAATCTCTTCATAGCGAACAGGAATTATTCTCAGTTTATTCATATTTAGCACAGATGATACTTTCTGCATTTCAAAATGAATCTTCGATACAGTACAGTAGACATTAAAAATTTATTCTCCACAAAATGCTTTTGTCATATGTCAATAACCTGTTGAACCACCACACAGAACATTTCCAAACTGAACTTGAAATTATTCCCTTCTCTGCCTACATTAAATTGCTTTCTGATGGAAATATTCTACCAAACCTTCAATGAGTAAAAATAGGAGAATCAGTCGTATGTCCATCTTGTCCAAGAATTCTATGCGTAACTTCACTTTCCCAACAAATTCATTTCTCTTTCCTTTGAGGCTTCCAACTTCAAACATAAAGGAACAAATGTTGTTAACTTTACAATAAAATTTCTAGAGGAATATTTCTCTTCCCACTTTGTTTCAACAATCTTCTCGGAAATTCAATACTGATAGTACGGTATTTTCATATTACCTTATAGGCTATTTAGATTGATAACCAATGTATTTACTGTATACTACCAACAATTACCGCATAAGCCTTGAGGAATCTAGTTGGTTTGCCAGGTGGTGTGTGAACCAACTGGGAACAATGTTGTGAGGTCCCAGTTTTCCAGTCAACTTTCACACTTGCATATGCAGACAGATTGACACGAAATACAAATATCAATCACAGTTCATTAAGACATAATGCTGAGGTAATCTCACCTAACGCAGAACTTTGTTCTAATGCAACTGTGCAATCACGGTCATGTGACAAAAATTGTTTATTTGAAAAACGAAGCTAATGTTCGGACTTGTAAAACAAAACTTTGTGAACTCCATCACTTTAATCAACTTCTACATATCAATAATTAGCCTATTATATCTCATGGTTTTGGAAATATATTATCTTATCCAACCTATAATAGTAGTTACTATTGAAATGACAATATTGAGAAAATTTTTAACCTAACTGGGGGAGTATTTTAACTTTAATAAGAAAAAAATGAACAGAAAAAAGAAAACAGAAACGTCAGAGTGAGTGTGGACTGAAGAGTAGATGAATGATTTAGCGTGTTTGACAGGCCAAAGACCCTGTGGCTTGGTAGAACAAAATATCGTTTGACATTTCTTGTTGCTATACGTGTCTCTTTTATAGGTATACAGAAAAAAGTAAAGAAAGAAAAAAAACAACCAAATGAGAGAGAAAGAAAAGGAAGGAACTGAGGTATAAGATGTTTTTTTGTTTTGTGCGTTGAATGGGGCAGCCAACTTCACTTGGCATTTGAGTTCTCACCATTAGCTTCTGTTTCCATTGAGTGACCGAGGTTTCCCTTCTACTCATGAAAGAGGGTGGAAGACAATGTTAGAAAGAAAAGTAGAGGGGAAAACACAGGCGTCATGGCACACCCGCCAAAATCACCGGAAGTTAAGGGAAGTTATTCTTTCTCTCTTTCTTTATCCTTTTATTCATTTGTCTTCCTTTTGTTTGACCCACTAGTTCCCTGCCTTGATTCCACAAAAGTCATCATCGGCAGGAAATAGATCGGTTGGTGAGGCAACTGAGGGGGTGTTATATCATGTACAAAATAGAATATATATATATATATCAAGAGGTATGGGGATGAAATACATTCCTATGTACCAGCTTGCAAGCTGTTTTCACCTCTTCTTCATTGAATCTGAAGTTTGTTATTGAGAAAATTGCAGGCTCGAAGTAGTACACAAATATTAACATTATTAACCTGAACCTTATAAAATAAATAAATAAAATAAAATAAAATAGAGAATTCTTATATTTTCTATTTTTTAAAAATGTCATTTACCATTTCCTTTGTTCAAAGTACATTTTTGTCTTCATTCGATCTTATTCCAATAGGTTTCTACCGTTTTTAGTCGAAATCGGTGATAGGAAAGATAAATGGAATTAAATTTATTAATTTTTTGAAAAATATATATTTTACCATCCTGAAAGTAAAATTTTTATTGTAAGAAGAATCGATCACAGCCATGCACTTTTACTTCTCTATGTTAAATAAAGGATCAGTATTTGAACTATAAATGCAAGAGTTCAAAAAAAAAGCTTTATTTAAAAAAAACATAAAAAATTATAACAAAATACTTTGGCTTGTGTAATATTTACCTGTACCTTGGGCAGAAAGTACTCATACATATGCACTATACTTAGTAGAATGTTCATTTCATATTAACAAAAGAAGAATGTTTTTAATATATATGTAAGAGATTATTATGGGATAGTTGTTGATATGGATATGTTTTAAGGTTACCTAGTCAGTGAGTTTGTGTACTCAACAGTTTTAAGAAAAGGATATTATAAGTTATATCAAATAATAAACCAGTTTAACATCGTTTATAGACGTTGTCAGTTTTATTAAAAAGGTGAGATTAATGGTATTTAAATATCGAAGCTAATGTTTTTAATGTCAAAGAAATTCTACCACTTCGGATTTTTATCTCAGCAAACGAACCAGGTTTACGACTATCATTTTGATAAGTCGTTGTAAAAATTTGGTTTACCTCACCCGGGACTTTGTAAATTCAGTTCCCGAAGAAGAAGAGTAAGGTTGAATTTACTTTTATATTACAGTGAATGAATACGAACTTAACCATATTGCGAAGTGGTAAAGTAATCATAAGAAAAATGGACAACGAAACAATGCAGCAGGAATCAAATACTATTGACCAAGGTGAAACTAGTGTAACGCCCGGTTTGTCATCAGAGGATCGACTCTTGTTAGCTGTACAGCGACAATTAATGCAGATGTCTACCGAGATAAAGAAGCAAAATGAAGAATTAAAGCAGACCATGGAACAGAAATTCAACGAATCTAACACGACCATGGAACAGAAGTTCAACGAAGCTAACAAACAAAATGAAGAATTAAAGCAGACCATGGAACAGAAATTCAACGAATCTAACAAGACCATGGAACATAAGATAGAACTGAAGTTTGACGAAGCTAACAAGCAATATGAAGAATTAAGTAGACGGATAGAACAGAAATCAGATGAAACGAAACAGACAATTGTCCAAGTGGTGAACGACATATCCTCACAGTTCGAGGAAAAGTTAAAAAGGATATCCGATGATTGTCAAGAAAAGCACAATCACCAAACCCAAGAAATTGGTGCTTTAAAAAAAGATTTAGAAGTAATAGAATCTTCCATTAAACAGCAAAAGATCCAGGTTAGCAACAACTCTAATAACATACGTGTAAATACACAGTTGTTAGCTACTATTCAGGAAGAGATTAAAATGTTACAGGCCAAAGACAACATTTACCGTAATAACTTGGGTAGTGATCGCTTTGAGTTTCCCCGCTCACCAGAGATGAACTCGCCTTCGCCGGGGTCTGATGAAGATATTATACTAGAAGAAAGTTGTCCGAAGAGTACTGATGAGCGAAACATAGATGGTGTGACGACACAGCATGTCATGGATAGGAACTATCACTCAACAAGAACAAGGAATGAGAAAAAGAAGGTAAAATTAAGTGTTTAAATGAGTGAAATTCGAGCTATGAGCAAATTCAGTGGTAAGTGTAATGAGAATGCTACTTCTTTCTTAGAGAAATTCCAAGACGAATGCAATATAATGTCTATCGATCGATCACAATATATGAAATTAATACCCCATGTATTACTCCCACCTTGTTCCTTATGGTTTAAGGCAATACGTGATCACATTAGTTCATATGAGGAATTCAAAGCGGCATTGATCGCAAATTATGAAAATGACTTTTTGCTGGCAAATAGAGATGCCACCCTTAGAAATCAACACTTCAATCCTCGATTGCACAAATCTCTTGTAGAGTTTGTTGTAAATGTCTACAACGAATTAAAGGTCGTTAATCCTTTGCAATCGGAATCGAGAATAATAGCATCGATTCGAAATTTGCTTCCATTTAAATTGCAACAGATCTTATTTTCCACACAGTGTATGAGTTTCAGCCATTTATTGATGCTTGTCCAATGCTACGAAACTCAATACCATGCCATGAATCCACAATCAGGAATAGGTAAAAATAAGAATAATTCAGATCATTTGGTGCCTGTTCGGAATTTAAATATTCGGAGTGTGAATAATACAGAACCTAACCTAAGCCGAGTATACTCTAGCAATCAAAATGAGCACAATAGGCAAGGTTATGTAGGGAATCCGCCTAACCTAATTAATAGTAGCAATTCGTGTGTTAGACCATATAGTCAAAATAGATTTAAAAATCGACGTAATGTATGGCGAAATTCCAGAAATACAGCGAACTACGCGGATAGACGTAATGGAAGGACAAGAGATGGCACTTCGCATCAAGATCCAGGCATTGAAGTAATTTCTGTACAGAACAATAATACGGGACATAATCACGATTGTGCTGTACAGTGTACCTTATTGGAACCATACACGAGTATGAATTTAAACTAATTGCTGCTGATGTGGTAGGGGTTAAACCCATGTCAGCTGTGGATTCTCATGAACATTTATCTAAAAATTTAAGCGATAATTCTTACGAACATTTATCTTAAAATTTACATGTTCATGCTAATTATGAAAATGATCTTTCACATGACGTCACTGTAAATAATTATTCGGAAATAGCAATTAATAGGTGTCAGTACCAATTTATACCGGTTGTAAATCGTTGTTGGTTTGAAGATGATACTGTTAATGATGGTTTTAATATTGAAGAAAATTTTGTATTTTTAAAGTCATATAGTACAGCTAAAATACCTATTAAAGTCAATGGGTTAAGTACCGAAGCTCTACTTGATACAGGAGCAAATGCCTCTCTATTATCGTATTCATTGTGGAAAGCAATTACTAGTAATTATTCGAATCCTAAGTTACAAAAGGCTGAGAATCTTATTATAGTTGATTTTACCGGTAAACATAAAAAGAGAGTAGCAGGAATTACTCGTGTGACAATATCTATTCAAGATTTTGAAATATCAATCCCTATTCTGGTAATAAAGGATCTTAACGAGAAATTAATTATGGGCTTAGATTTATTATCCCAATTACGTGTCATGCTTGATTTTAAAAACCAAACGTTGACGATACCGGGTATACCGCAGGAAATCGTTCAGAAACTGCTTCCTAAATTAGATAATCTTGCTTGCCAATATAATGATATGTCTTCTGTAGTGAATAATGTTTCTATTAGTGCAAAAAGTGATAAATTAAATGATCAACGATTGGAAAAGACACAAAATTTGATGAATATAAAGGACGATGTATTATTTTCTGAACATGTTAAATCACTCGAAAGCAGCCTTGATTTTGCTGATAATACAGTAATAGCCGACTTTAAGAACATCTTATATAAACATAGAAATGTCTTTTCATAACGTCTTGGACGTTGCAAGGATTTTGTTTATTCTTTTAAAGTTAAAACAGACAAACCCATAGTAACCAAGCCCTATATAATTCCATATAGATACCGGGAGAATGTACGGCAGCAAATCGCAAATATGTTAAGAGATGGGATCATTAGGCCTTCAAGAAGCGTCCACCTTAATCCATTACATGTTGTTCCCAAGAAAAATGGTTCTCTACGTGTGGTATTAGATTTGAGACGCACTAACAGTCACATTGATCTGGAACAAGTGAGGTATCCTCCAGTAGAAGAAATACTAGCTTCTTTACAAGGGAACACTGTATTCGGAAATCTAGATCTAGTGATGGCGTATAATCAGGTCGAGTTACATGAAGATTCAAAACCATACACAGCATTTAGTTTTGAAGGTCACTTGTACGAATACAATCGTGTAGTCTTTGGGCTTATCAATGGTAGTGCAGCATTAGCATCCTGCTTGAACAAAGTTCTAGGTCAAGACTTACGTAGCAACGTGATAACGTATGCTGATGACATCTTAATCATGGGGAAAAATCCACATGAATACCTGAAGTACTTAGATATAGTTTTAGACAGATTGGAAAGTTCAGGCCTTACTATCAATCTACAGAAATCCAAATTTCTGCAGAATTCTATAGAATTTCTTGGGTACCAAATTGATGCCTCTGGTTTACAATTCAGTCAATCTAAAGTTCAAGCCATAGAAGATCTACCTGCGCCAGTAAATGTGAAACAGACACGACAAATATTAGGACTCTTTAATTGGTTTCGCAAAGCCATCCCGCGATTCGCTGAGATAGCCCAGCCTTTATTTATGATCATAAAGAAAGGAGTACCATGGCAATGGGGTCCGATTCAGGAACACAGTTTTAATAAGTTGAAGGAGTGCGTAAAACGAAACATCCATTTGAATCACCCCAGATATGACGTTCCTTTCTATGTACAGTGTGACGGTTCTCAACTTGGAATCTCTGCTTACAACGACTTATCAAAAAGATAGTCGTAAACCTGGTTCGTTTGCTACTGGAGAAGTTTATTTGTTAACAACTATGGATATCTTTTCACGATATGTGGTAGCCTATCCCTTGCGTAAAGCAACCTCCGCTGCTATCGTGAATAAAATTCTGAATGTATATATTCCACATTGTGGCCCTATCGAGCATATATTATGCGATAACGGTTCACAATTCAAAAGTGATGTGTTTCTCAAAGCCATGAACAAGGCCAACATTAAAATTCATTTTGTGACTCCGTACCATCCAAGTAGCTCCGTGGTAGAAAATGTACATCGCAATTTTGGTATGTTGTTTCGGCACTTTTGTAAGGATAAACATGCTGAATGGATTAAGCATGTCAACCAAATTACGTACCTTTTGAACCATTCTATATCAGACACTTTAGGTGTGTCTCCTGCTAATGTTCATAATGGCTCTGATCTGATTTTCCCTGTGGAACAACATTTTGATGTCAAATTGGAAGATTCGACAATTATAGATTCATCCAATCTAGTGAATATGGTAAAGATCCGAAGACATAACAAGTTTTTGAAACGTAATTCGCAAGTAGAGTCTTTACAGGAAGGAAAATATCGGATCAAAGTCAATGACTTAGTTTTTGTTAAACAACATCCGCAAAGTAATATGTTATTAAAGAAGATTTACAAATTTTGTGACATTTTCTCAGGTCCTTATTTATGTTTTAAGGAAATAAATCCTAAAGTTTTCGAATTGTTGAACGCTAAAACGGGGATGTCAATTGGACTTCGCAATATAGATGAGTTAAAGGTTTGGAAACCTACTCCGTATACAAAGGAAAAATGGATGCATCTAGTGAAAGAGTTAGTAGCACCTGACATTCTTGCTCAAATAAATAGGAATGAAAAATAATAATAATAATAATAAAAATGTATTTATATAATAACAAAAGGGTGTCTTTTGTTTCTGTAAAATAGATTTATTCACTTACATGTGCTTATTCAAACGTAGATTGTGTTTAATTTTTGATTTTTGTTCAATTATATTTTCTTTGATTTTCATTCATCAACGATAATTTTTCAATGACTTGAATTCTTTCTTATTAACGTGGAGGATTGTAATTTAATTCATGATTAATCAAGCACAAAAATTGTTTTCATTATATTAATTTGTGTTAAAACTTTATTGTTAAAAATAGGTATTGATGAAGTGTAAGATTTGTTTAATGTATATGTGAAATGTAATGAATAGATATACAAGGTGCGATCAAAATATGATGGACATATACAATGTAAAAACACTAATGTTAACGGACCAGTGGTTCTTGAAGATAAAAGCCAAGCCTACTCATGACTTTTATATTCAGTCCCTTTGTCGAGCGACATTTTATATAACAAAATACTTTGGCTTGTGTAATATTTACCTGTACCTTGGGCAGAAAGTACTCATACATATGCACTATACTTAGTAGAATGTTCATTTCATATTAACAAAAGAAGAATGTTTTTAATATATATGTAAGAGATTATTATGGGATAGTTGTTGATATGGATATGTTTTAAGGTTACCTAGTCAGTGAGTTTGTGTACTCAACAGTTTTAAGAAAAGGATATTATAAGTTATATCAAATAATAAACCAGTTTAACATCGTTTATAGACGTTGTCAGTTTTATTAAAAAGGTGAGATTAATGGTATTTAAATATCGAAGCTAATGTTTTTAATGTCAAAGAAATTCTACCACTTCGGATTTTTATCTCAGCAAACGAACCAGGTTTACGACTATCATTTTGATAAGTCGTTGTAAAATGCAGGAGAGTAACAAAAGGTGTCGAGAGTTTTAATTAATTCTGATAACAAGAGAATACTTTATTTGTCTACCTTTAACATGATCATCTTTGAAATAGGTCTATAACACAGTAACCAGTGTTCCTATATCTTCTGTAATACGTAGTGGAAGTTCTCTTTAACCTTTTTAGGAACGATTTTTTTCAAAGACGCGGATTTCTTTCATATATTTATATTTTGGTTATTAGGATTTATCTTAAACTTAAGAAGTGATTTTTTTTTCGTTAGTGTCAAATTTCAGAAAATCACAAAGCCATTTTTAAACGTCCAGAAATGTGTACTTGTTGCGAATATGGTAACATTGAAATTCACAAAAAATATATAAAGAAATAACAAAATAAGAAGAACTTGCAGAAAATTTGTTCAAATAGTGGCTTTATACCGGTTTTACTTCCTATACCCTCCTGAAGAAGGAATCTTCTTGAAATTACAGTGTTGCAAACAATATGTTTTATTCAATTTTGTTGTTTTATTCATTTCTATTTGATAAAATGAATAAGGCTTTTCTGGATTCTACACCTGAGTAAAATTGAAGCTAGTAAGTGCCTTTGAAAGAAGATGCTTCTCTGCAAAGTCGTTGTCCTTATTTGCTTACCATATTGGTTTCTTTGCATTACTTGGTGAAGTCCTTTATACTGTTTCTGTATCATGTTCACCATCCTTCACCAAGGTTTGTGGCCCGGAAAGATCAGTAGACTGATGGGAATGTGCAATATTCTTCCTAGAGATTTGTTTCGAGAACAGATCGGTAGAATGATCGGAATGTCCAGAATCCTTTTTCAGAGTCTGTGATGCGGGTGTAGATTGATATTCATCACTGTTGAAGCCAGCCTGGGACACTGCTACCTTTGAAGTTCCAGGTTGATCACCACTTGCTATGAAAGAATCCACTATTTCACTTATATCATTGTAGGTATCATCATCCAAATGCTCCATCAGAATTTCTGGTTCACTCTCTTTATCACTTGCAATCAAGTCCAAATCAGAGCCATGAGGATCATCAACACAATTTAGAATTACTAGAATATCTTCCTCACCTAATCTTCTCCTTCTGGACATTTTGCAACAACAAAAATCCCAGAGAAACTAATGACTGAACGTGTCTTTTCACACAAAATGCTATTCACTGTGTATGGGACAAATAGGTTTCCCTGATACACTTTGTACACAAATGTGTACGTTTCAAGACACCCTGCATGCAACGCACGTAGACACAAAGTTGGACACACAACAGTTTAAACTAGAATACTGTATTCGATGTTGTTAACAATTCTAGCCACAAAAAAAAAAAAAAAAAAAAAAAAAAAAACGCCAACAACAATCACTAGAAGAAAAAGAATAAACAACTTTTATACAGAAAATATCCGCTGCACTCTCTCGTGGTCTATTATTTGTAACAGGAAATCCAGTGCATACTGGGAAATAAAACAAATGCAGGCAGAAAATATATTGTTAAAGGCAACAAACGTCAGAGTTTAACACATGGGGACCAATTTCTTAGTCTTCAAAATAGCATTCAAATTAATGGGAACATATTTGCCGAACTCCCTGAAGAGGTTAAGAAGTGTGTCAAACACCTTCTGAAACTCATGCTGAATCTCCGCAATGTTATCGGAAGGAACAAATTGAACTTGATCTTTACATTCCAGAAGATGTGTTGGGTGTGCATGTGAGGCCGTGTTGATTCTGGCGAGAGAATCACGTTTCAGGAGAATTCAGTTCAGTAACGGGGACCAGTGTCGTAGTAGAATATCCCGATTTTAGCGCTCCACAAATCCGATCACTTTCACCGAATGTTCTTCCTCAGATGACCTACGAGTAAAATCTGGCAGTAGAAATCATTATTGACAGCCTAAATATTTTCGACGAATTCTTGATACAGTATCCTGTAAATGTGGAAAAAGGCAATGAGCATACAGTTTGTCGAGGAGTACCAAGAAAGGTGCTTTGCAATTTTCGATCAAGATGATGATCTTACTCAGCGGCGCAAATCTGTCTTCCACATTGGGGGGAGGGGGGACGAAGGATGAGACCGTTTCTTTTTTTATAGTGATGTTCAAAACATTTATGAAGTTGAAAAAGAATGATGTGGAGGATCAGGGGAGCAGAGTTGTCTTCAACATTGGAAGGCGGGCAGATTTGAGACTTATTCTGGGGGAACACCAATTTCGTCTCACTTTCCTTTGTGGCAATCGGACACAAATAATCACATTTCTACCCCCCCCAAAAAAAACACATTTCAAATTGGATTATTGGGGGGATAGTTCCCTTAGTTCCAAGATTGGAGGGGACATGTCCCCCTCATCCCCCGTCATTTGCGCTAGTGATCTTACTGTTGCTTCCACTGTGATGACTGTTGGTTAATGTCTGTAGCAAATTTACCCAATTTAATTCAAATTTCGCGTTCGCTCTTTGTTCCAACTGAGTATCCAAAATGAAATCGCTGACGTTATAACGCAGGTGGCTAGACTAGCATCAAACGTACTGACGTACGAAGGATACTGACGTATGAAGGACTTTGTTCCTTGCACATAGAATCCTATATTGTTGGTAGCTCTAGAATGCATCGGTCGCCCACGCCCCTGAAACAGCAACTCAAAGCAGGTCAGACAGTGTTGTAGTTTAGCAGAAGTTCAGTAATCGATTAGTGTTGGAGTGAGGTGAGTTTTCTGTACGGCCGTAATATGCTAGCATTTTAATAAGGTTTTCGCCTTTGATTGGGGAAGACTTGAAGCTTATTGCGACTCCAGATTTTCTTTCTGAAATATTGGCCTGTGTTGAACACAATGTAACCACAATGATGTGGATATGGAATGGGTGGTCCCATTAAGGCAAAGCACAATTACATGTTGAATTTCAATAGCCGCGTCATACGTCACGGACCAAGAGGACATAGTTATTGTGTACATGGCTATTGGGGATCGGATAGCCACGTTCCGAATACTACCGCTCAAAATCGGGGCTGCTGCGCAGCGACTTCTCCCCACGAACACTTTGACGTCATCTTTCAGCGAAAGGCATTCTTGCGAAGCTGGTAATGTTATGGTCTCCTTGGCTGCTGGGAACGTCGCACATGGAGAATGAATAGCAACATATCCTGTTTTCGGGTGAATCCCGATTTGTACACAACCTTCTTGTGATTACATGCATGTTAGGCAATACCATGTCATCAGACTGGGCAACACCTGCATTTTACGTCTCCATATCGGTCAGATTCCAGATATTATGAGCTATCACTGATTGAATGGCTGCTCTCGTCTAACATGTATTGACGTGTTTTTGACTGGGTCTTTTCACTATAGCTCCTGAATAGGGACACGTTCCAACAGGTTAACGTTCAAGTACATGTGGCAAACATTACCTTACACATTTTGGATGAAAATGTTGGTCCACTGGTTCCTTGGTACGCACGTTCACAAGATCTCACGCTGATCGAACATTCCTGTTTCAAAAATGCAAAACAGATATCTTGTCCAGTTACAGTTCAAAAGCTTTAGCAACGTGACTTGAAAATTCTATAGTAGTATATCTAAAGTTGCACCGTATATTTTGGGGTGTCGCAGATACTTTGGACGTTTGTGGTGAATTCATGACCTCTGGACTTTCTGCTAGGCTCTCGTATACTATCACACATTCCTCAGAGTTGTAAGTGTTATTGTTTCATTCTTGTATCTTAAATTATCTCTCTAATGCCTTTGGGGATGCTACCTCTTTGCTTGGTGTTGGGATTTAATGCCCAGCAGGATAGTAATGTTTTACCTGCGTTAGGTAACTGCTCAAAACTAACTAGTAGGAATATGCTTGCATGCAAAATTTGGTTGGAAGGTTTAATTGAAGTTTAACATTTCTTTCAGCACCCAGGATATATGAGACGTGGAACTACGATTTAATGTGGGATACGAACCACATGACTTCCCACCGAGAAACAAACCTGGGTCTCCTGCACCAAACTAACCGTATATCCACGAGTGGGTTCTGCATGCAAAATTTGAATAAGATTAGATCAATAGACTTGGATGAGAAGTTGATTGTAAATTTTGACGGAAATTCATTTGAAGGAAATTTGGTTAAGCTTATGGCATTTTATGACAATCTACTCCAGTAGTAATACGAGAATCGTTATTTCTGGATCAGAAAATTGCTCTGTTAAACAAAGACAAAAAGATCTAAAGCTATGCAGAAATATATATATATATATATATATATATATATATATATATATATATATATATATATATATATATATATATATATATATATATATTAATAGAGCATTAAGGCATGATAATGACTAGATGCTGGATTAAGACTAGAAATTAATATTTAGGACAACTAAAGTGATCAGAGTTCAGAAGCGACCATAAGAAACTGGATTACTTCCATTTTCTCATATTTTATTTCCTAGAACTAAGATATTTCTTTTTCTTAGTAACATGTTTCTGTTTTTTCTGAGATGATACATAATCTCTAATAACTTCAAATAATAAAAATTTAAATGATCCACTGTCAATAATAACAGAAACTACATGTGAAGAAAAAAATTCTACCTTTTCTGAAAAAGAAAACAAAACTTCCTCAACTGAATACCTACTTAAGTAGATATCAACTATTAATAGTAAATTCATGTTTTTTTAAAATTATTTTTTTAGACACGTTGAATTCTTTCGTTGAAGTGACTAAAAGTTTGACATTGGATAAGACATTCTGCATATCTTTCAGTGACATGGCTATTTCTTTGGATGTGTTCCGACCAGCAATACTGTGCCAAGGTTGTTTGGCAAAACTATGCAGTCTGCGATGGGAGAGTCCAATTAGACAGCTTGCTCCTGAAGTTGAATTCTCTGCATTCTACTTGTTAGGTCGTTCACCGACAGGATGGGCGCTGCAGTTATAGAATGCTTGTACTCATCCGATTAATTGTAAAACAAAATTTTCAACTGTTCAAGTATAAAATATGGAAAGAGGAATAAATATTTATCTGAATTTCATTTTTATGATGATGAAGTGAGTTACTTTCTATCTTTCGTGATTTCTAAATTTATTAAAGATTTTACACATATTCATACACAATGCTTCGCTAAGAAAAACTGAAGAATTTAAATCCAAAATAATTCACCTCCTCTTTTATGGAAACGAGGAAATTCTCTAGAAATTTATATATCTTAATTGGACAAATAATAATAGACATATTAGAATAAAGTATTAATAAAATATTATATGTATTTCGGTTGTAGTTGGATGTGTCCTATAATAGCTCTCAATCTTTATAGAAAAGATACTTAAGATGTACAAATAATACTAGCTGTGCTAAGATAATACCGGGAGAGACGCTCCAGTTGCTGTATTTCCTAATTTTAACAAAACAGGACTCATTATATGTGCTACTAATTTTTGATTATTTATTAGATCAAACAAGATACGTAATAATTAACTTTACTCAATAGAAATTCATAGTTTCTTATGTGCCATTCTCACACATTTATTTAATGACATTAAGTGACTTCGTAAGTACTAAATAATATATTTTCTTGATAATCTGAGATGTCTAAGGAAAGGGATTATTATAGTGTCTTATTGCTGTGACCGTTCACACTTGACTTTTGGATAAAAAGAATTATCGTAGGACAACGATACCAACTACCTGGGTCATCTATTCCATATGGTCGGGACCGATGGTAAAATATGTACAGCCTTTTTTAAAAAGAAATTTGCCACTCATCTTGTTTAGAAAGCACAAAGCAATATTCTGCCAACCATAAGTAGAAAATTCTAATATTTTGATTCTAAATAAAGACCTTATTAGTAAAGGAAAATCCACATTTATTTGATTTAACTCTAACTGTAGATAAAATCACAGAATTGTTCAAATAGAGCTGAGAGCAGTTTTTTCTAACTAATACTATATCTTGCTTTTCACCAATTGTCTTGTTCAAAATTTAATGTTTAAATCTATTTCTCTTGTAGGTGTTCTGAAATATACATACTAATGCATAGCACATATCTTCCTTAAGTTAATCTACTTACTAACAAAATGTAACCTTTTTTCGTGAAGTGGATCAATTCTAACGGAATTATATTATGCTACCAGTACGTATAACCGTCCCAATTCACTTTCATACTAGCATCTTCATTGTCACATCGTAATGATATTTTTATTGTCCCGCCTTAAATACTATTTACACAACTTTGTATTTTATCTACTACATGACTGATAATATGTACTGCATATTTACATATAGACAGTTATAAAAAATAATGAAAATGCCTTAACAAAATGCAAACTAGCTGACTAATGCACAGTGTACCCGCGGAACGAGAAATATCTTGTCTCATATCCAAATCGGGACGAGAAGTACATTTAAAGTTCAAAACAAAGCAATTTTCATTTTGTTTCCGAGACAAGATGAGAAATTTCATTAATCTCGTGGGGGACACTACTTGTGAGAGGTCGAAAGTTTAGTCAGTATGTTTGCGTTTTGTACATACTTTGTTAAAATCATAAAAATACTTGTTCTGTGAACGACCTTTATATCCGTTTGGGTATGAACATTTATAAAGAACCTAAGTGATAACTATTTTTTTTTATTTATGCTAATTATTCAACAGTTACTGTATAGCAATTGAATTTCCTATTACTACTAGCAAAATTATATCAAGACTACTTCCAAAAGTCAAGTACATAAATTTGGAAAACGAGAGGAGATGACAAACGCTTTTCGAGAAGGAAGATGAAAGAGAAAGAATTCTTCGAGAAAACCTTATTTCTCATCTCGTCTATTCTCGTAGGCAATACTATTTATTAAGACAGCATTGGAGACATGAAAATTCATATTTAGGATTTTAATTTAAAATAATTGAAGACGTATTTTAAGTTTCTCATTATTCTCTTACAAGGAAAGAAAAAGGAGGATAGAAAAGAAATGAGGCTACAATTGTTATAATAAGATGAACATGAAAGCCTTTAAGATTAGATGCATGTTACGGACATGAAACTTGATGTATAAACTCTTTATTCAAAACAAGTGGGCATGTACTACAGCGTTTCCGGAAATTCCGTTTTCAACGAGAGAAGAGGGGAGCAATTACTACTTTTTTTTCTCAATATATAAAAATAACTTCGAGGTTGTCAGCCTCATTATCAAAGAAAAACGGATGAACCATTTGACATGGATTTTTGAACACAGTTAACACTAGACCTGACATGGTTTTTATCTTTCCACTTCCATTGAAATGTGTATTTTAAAGGGTTTTAAATTTTTGCAAAGAGTAATGCCATAAATATCTGTACCTGAGATCATGAAGTGCATAAGTCCAATTTTGGCGAAAATGAGTTAAAACCAGTTTTGTATATCTTTCGGAGGTCTGCAATGAATAGTTGGTTGTGGTTTGTTGTATAAGGATTGATAACGTAATTAACGAAGTATATAATGTAATATCTCCAATATGTATCTGTTTTCTGGAAAACAAGGATTTGTGACTTACACACTTCATGCTTTCAGATACAGATATATTCTTGCCGTGCAAAGAAGAAAGCAGAGGTTGGAACATGAGAAGCGAGATCGTAGGCCGAGAAAATAGTGGATTCTGGGGGTGGAGTCCCCAGCTATCCGAAGGCTAGTATAATAATATGTGGATTATTTTTTCGATTATGGTGTGTCGGTTTGTTTCAGTTGAGTTTGAAGGAAAAGTAATTTCAATTTTTTTTTTGTTTGTTGATCTTTTCTTTTTGTCTCTTTTTCTTCTTTTTTCTGTTCTCGATTCAAATCAAGCAACATACAGGAGTTTTTCAACCTGAGGCTTGGACTCATGACATTCGTGGAATAACTATCGGTAGGAAATCATTACGGGCAATCATCACGACGGGCAAAAGCCACACAACCATAGTCTATTGATAAAATACGGAATATACAGTAGAATATCACCGTTCTCCTTAATTCGATATCTCTAAATTCCAGAATTTTTGTCATTCATTCCAGAAGTTCTACACAGGTTTAAGATCATCGATTTTCACCTTCTTACGAAGACGAAGACAGGTGGTTAGACAAATCGGTATTAATTCTGTTGAAGTATATGAAAATAGCATATGCGCATGTATACTTCCTGCTGTTTTCTTAAGAATATTACCTTATATTTACTCAAATATGCAAATAATCAGAACTGACGTTTACATGAATGATCTTTTTCTATGGATTAGTATTTGATTCACCACTTCAACGAGACAGGAAGTTCATTTTTACAGTAGATTAATCCATGAAAAAAGTCATCCAAATACACGGACACCGCCTATTTCATTCTTTATGCGACTAGGTTGGAAAAATGCAATCTCTTCAGATTTTTTTTATTAATTCTTCACGTAAAATGTAATCAGCAAGAAATTAACAGAAATACCATGGAAAAGGAAGGAGGGGATGATTTGTTAAAGGAAAAAAATAAAGAATTGCAGGGTGTAAAGGGTTAAATTAAGAAACCATCAGATAAAAAGGGGAGGTCATGTTATGGTTTAAAGTTGATGAGAATAAAGGAAAAAAGAAAGAAAAAAAAAAGGATTTGTAGTGTTACATTGAAATTTTCTGTTGAAGGTGGCCCATTAAGACACGGTTTTAATTAATCCTGAAAAGGAGTCAGGTTTGTTCGTTCACAACTTAATCCTATGATCAAATCGCCGACAAAGCGTGGCAGAACTAAGTTGTGGATCACTGAACAAAGTTAAGAATGATTTCAATGGATCTAGCTTGCATTTCTTTCACTTTTAGAAGAATAAACTTTCACATTTCACTCCCTGTGTAGACCTACTGAACGTCCAGCAACAAGTCACAGGAGAAGTTAATTGAAGACGCTGTTCCCATAAAATCTTCTTTATCCTTTACACCAACACTAACGCAATTTGTTACTCACCTCTTCTTCTTATTTTTTTTTTTTTTGGTGTTTTTATATTTTTCTTTCATTTTAAAAGTCAACATGTTGCATAGATATTGGAGTCCTACCGTTGCATGAATTTAAAAAAAAGTGCACGAAGAGCAGCATTTTATTATTTTGGATCCAATATCACGGCTTAAGCAGTATTAGTCTTGGGCCCAACATCATCTTTTCAGTTCTTACTTCATTTACTTGCACCATTCATCTCCGACAATTTAAATTTTGAACTACAGATTTAAAAAAAAAAAAAAAAAAAAAAACGAAGATCAAATGTCGGTCAGTGACTTAAGAACATTATGTTGTAATTGGGAAAACGGTAGCTCAGTGAAGGAATACTCATCTTTGGCGCAAACGGCAACAGCTCCACTGTTCGATCCCAGCACAGAGAGCTTTATGATAGACAATATCCTTTTAGCGAGTTTGGTTAGGATTCTCAGGTTTCCTTTCAACAACTTCATGTGTTATTGTTTATGTCAATTTTTCATGTGTCTTCTTCAGCGTAGAAGGTATAATTATGGAACACTAAATTTAAAAATCAAATAAAATAACATAAAATAAATATAAGCAAGATCATTTCATTTACGTTGTATTTACATTTAGTGTATTGTAAAACGCACTTATTTGCGTCTTCATGTAAAATGCTTCGTAAAAAAAATATATGATGCGGAAGAAGAAAATAAGTCGTATATTTATGTGTGTTTCTTGTAATATTACTTTCGTCTCTGTGACAGTCGATGCCAATTTAAAGTTCGAAGATTAAAACTTGATAATGTTATATTATATCTCATTAACGATAGCATGTAACTGTAGTTTGTTAATGTTATAGTGGAAGACTTGATAGTAGTACAGAGTGGCGCCAAGCCGACTGACATATTTCATAAATATTGCACAGACTGAATAACTTATATTGGTTGGCGGAGTGGGAACGGAAAGAGGGAAGTACGCCACGTTACATGTTAGTCGCAATGGAGCATTGGAACACAGAATATCATCGTGTTACCTCAGTTCGTAATCATTACGAAACTAAGTTTGTGCCAAAAATGCAACATTTTTTTTTAGTATAGACGAAATTTTAATGTTGGTTGACGTGGTAAAGTTCCGTCTCGTACCATATTGGCTTGGGCAAAGAAGTCGAAGAGAATCCACATCTCGCATTCTACACATTGAATCTAGGATCTTTTGTCCTTTTGTTGGTAATAAAACTCACACAATCACTGCAAAAATTGTCATTCTGATGGCTCTTCTTTGTAACACTCTGATTTTGTCTAACATAAACTTCGGTTGGTGATTTTCATTTTCGAGTTTTCTGGATTCTCTAGCTATATTTAATACATCTTCCCGATTTTCTTTGAAGTTTGTTATTTGGAAACTCCAGAACAACTGCTTTACTGTTTACTGATTCTGCAAACTTTTGGACCCTTAATTTTAGGTGTTGACAAAATCTTAGCCACGATCCTTTAGGATGAGACTTTATCCTCGCGACTTTGCACTGATCGATGTGAATCTGTCGGAGTTGGAAGTTTGCGTTTCTTTGAAGTGGAATCATTAAATTAATGATCAACTATCATGAACATCGGATCTCTTTTGAAGATTAAACTAGGAGTAAAAGCAGTTTCTGGAACCCTGAACTCCTGGATGCCCTAAACCCTGAAATATTATCTTCACGAGTTGCAGCCCTGTGCCATGCTCGAGCAAAAGGTCTAGGAAACTGTTGCTTGCATAGTGGTTTACTAGAATACATTCGTCGAAACGTATCTGTGGCTTCATTCCAGGTTACTTTTAGGGATTTGAAACAGCTCACTTCAAGTGGTTGCAGTTCGTGGCTATAATGGGAGAGAAGATAGATCATCACAATATCAAACTTGACATCCAATTCAAGTGCAGACGCATCCAGGTGACTGCGATGTCCGTTGGCGATAGTGCTAACAAGAGTATATGGCGGTATTATCTGCATTATATTATTTTAGTTATTCGTTACTAAGTTTCTACTAGTGAAAGGAAATGCATTTTCTTTATCACCTACAATGAGCTAAAGTCCTACAGGACAGAAACGTATATTAGAGATCTATGTCTAGAAAAGCAAAGAGAATAGGAGAGTACTTACTAAAAAGTTTCTTGAAAATTGACGATGTTTTTGTGGCTTCAAAGCATACAGCGTGTCTTCTTCCGCAAGGCCTCAGGCGAGCAAAATGAACAAGAATTTCCCGAAAACGTATCAGCACGTATCAACAGACAAACAACAAATATATGCAGAAGAAAATAGCTCTTCAACTGTGTAGGTAACTTCTCAAACTAAAATTTTCCATTTCTGCGGCGATATTGTCGACATGGCGATATTCGCCTCAATTACCCTATAAGATGTTTCAAAGACTGCTGTAAATTAATATTTAATAATTATTAATAATATTTGATTATTAATATTTAATAATCAAATAAAAGTTAAGCATATTAAATAAATATTTAAAACTGCATATTTATTTTAAGAAAGCATGGAACATTTAACTTATTTGAAGAAGAAATCAGTAATATTTTATCATTAAAATCCAGTTCATTAAAAAAAAAGTTCTTCATGTAAATCAATTTGCTGAAAGAGAAAGAAAAAGATATTAAGATCTTATAATAATGATATTAAGATGTGTTAGTTTTGGGCAAGGATTGCAGTGAAAGTATAGTTAATGATGAGATGCATGTTAAGGAACTGCTGCTCATAAAATACAATCTATATATGAAGAAATTATAACATAATTGTTAGGAAGCTCATGCTATGGTTTATAATTTGAGAGGTTGTTTGTAAAGTGATGCAACGTATACGTATATTATATAAGGTCTATGTGATTGTGGAAATAAAAGTGCACAAGCAGATTGTGTTGGTTTTTATTTTTAATCACCAGATAATACGATAGAAGTTGAATTAAAGAAAGCAAGGGTTGGCCTATTGACGTAAAGATTAACTACCATCAGAATAATAAATATACAATGAAAGCATGAGGAAGAAATAAACAGAAATCCAACAAAAATCCAAAATATAGGAATAACAAAGTAAATAAGTCTATAAAACAAGTGATACGTAAGAAACATGAGAAAGAAAAGCAAACTCTAGTTAAATGAATTGGTTGTACAACCGTATTTGTAGTAGTTTATGTTATGTGTACTTTTTTTTTTGTTTGTTTGTTTGTAATTTCATTGTCATCCTTATTCTTCATACAGCAATTTATAAGCAATACTATGGAACTCCTCCAAGATGTTATGTCCCACTACTCTTTAAAGCAAAATACTTCAGTAGTATAAACAAAGTGGTTCTAAAATAAAATACATATATCACTGTAAAGCCATTAAATTAGCCAGATAAATTTGACCTAGTTGGATATTAAAAAAAAGTCAATGATTTGTAACATACCTCCCACCTCCCACACACTAAATGTTCAATACGTATAAATATAACACCATACACACTCCTTTCACTCTGGGAGAACAAGGCTTAAAATGTCGCTGGGATGTTGATATATTGCAGGTCTTACAGGATTATATATGATTCTTTTCTTCGATAAAAATTATTCCCATTTGCTTGGACTCTGAATGTCAGTGGCCTAAATATTTTCTTCCGTTTAAGAAAGAGAGATACGTCAAGGGAGATTACGGTAAAAGTAAGTAGCAATTCTTGAACTTACAGACAGTCAATGTATACCATCGCTTATTCTAATGATGTAATATTCCATCAAGGCAGAATGGCAGTTATATACAGAGGCTGGAAATAACTGAGATAGAATTTGTCTTGTAGTGGAGAAAGAAGAATTACTCTTTTGACATGCATGCTCATGGTTACAGGTATTCCCACGATGGACATTGTACCCATGAACGCATTGGCGCACTCTTGCATTTACAACTGTGACTTCGCAGCCAAAGGTGGCAATGTCATTGATGAAACTGTTAACCTTCGAAGCCTGTTGTGTGCTGTAGTACCGTAACCGCCTGCTGATCCTCCAACGCTTGCAATAAATCTGCGAGATTGGAGATGTTGGTTGTAACTTGTTGCTTCTTCTATTACCGATGACGACAGAGGACACAAGAAGTAGGCACTTTATGGATGGTTCCTGTCAATACGAACAAACTCCTCACAACAAATGAGTGTGGGCTTATGCGTTCATCGAAGAAGACAGCCGACAGTTTTATTGATGAAACAAATAATGTTTCAAGAGAGTACAGTTACACGTTATGCAATAGCTTTAATTTCTCTACAATTACAAAGAAAGGCATTACAACGTAGTACTACAATATTTATCTTTACATAGATGTTAGGGAAGCAAACGTAGTTGTCATCTTTTTCTACACTCTAACCGCATAAATATGATTGTGTTTGAAGGGCATGTACAAGTAACCTCACATAAAGTACAGACTATTGTGTTTGTGTATTTCTGCTGAAATATAAATCGATTAATGAGGAACTTCCAAATATATCCAGTTGATAAAATCTGGCAATTAACACAAGAATGATTTACTTTCTAAAGACCATTTGAAATTGCTGTACTATTCACAACTGCTAGTCTATTCGGGTAGATTCAGGACAGGAATTCTAATAAATAATATCAATTTACGGTAATTTAATTTATTTGAATTTTTAGTGTAAAGAACCCAGAAGTCCATTACAACACTATATATCGTACTGAACAGATTAAATAAAGACACAAGTGACACTTATTACATCGAGTGCGTGGAAATACGGTAGGTCTACATTCTTTGTAGATAACAAACACGAAATTGTAAGATAGATAGCTACATGTATAATTCATACAGTGAAGATATACGAACGTACTGTTGAAGATATATGGCACATACTGAGATATTCTTAGTTGTCATTTATAATTAACAAGAAAAAAACTTTTATCTTTAGCTTAAGATGAATGTAAACACCTCTCAATTCCAAACAAACGGCAACGCGTTCTCCTATGTATGTCGAAATGTCAATGCTCAGAAAAATTCTGTCGCATTCATCAAAGACAATTAAATCAATCTTCAGAAAATAACTCATGTGCTATTTAATTATTCTGTTTTATTCATTGTTAAAAGTACATATTTACACGTAATAACATATATCCAATAATAGCATGACTCAACAATGAACAGAACAAAACATCACATGAACGTACGGGTTAATATTTGATTATTGACTCAATCTGCCCTTGCATGAAGTTTCAACTTCATCTCTTGAACTTGACTAACTAACTGAAACCAAAACTTTACGCTAGGCAGAGAGGAACGTCTAACATGTATTTGCTATTTTGTCCATGGCATATATAAAGAGAGAGTGAGGTGATTCAAAGAAATCGGAGGTGTGTGGTTACTGTATGAACCTCTGAGTTGGGTTTTCAATGTTTGACGGAGGAGTTTGGTTGTGATTTGGTGCAGAAAAACGTGCGTAAGTGATATTAGTGTAGGATTATTTTGTTAGAAGTGCTTTTATTTTTAGTTAATTTTTTTTGCGTTTTTCTTGTTTTCTTTCCTTCTTTTCTTTTTGATTTTTTTTGTACATGTGCACTAGCTATTATTGTGGTTTGGATTAGTTAGAGTGGTTTTATGTGTTATTGGCTGATGGCGCTTTTCAAGTAGCATGTGTGTGATGTATAAGTCACCATGCGTATATGTGATGATGCTTATATTTTCTTTAAGAATTTGACTTAGTATAGCCTCATATAGCAGTAACTGTTTAAAAATCATGCAGAAAGAGGTTAATTAGTTCTATGATGATAAACGTGATCATAAATATCTTTTGACTGTCCTGACATTTTAATGGTGGATGATAAGATTCAGAGACACTTGTGAAGATGGAAACAATGCTAGTGAAGTTTACCTCAAGTTTACGAATGTTAGCTTGCGCAAAGCCTCTAAAGTAAGTCACTTACCACTTAAAAGTGAAAAACTTGCAGCTCACGTGCTAATTCATATTGGACAAACTTTACGGCAATTTTATCCGGAAAAGTTACGCTAAACCAATCACAAGCCAAGATAGCAAAACTTAAGCAAGCAAAAGCCAAGTGAATTTAGGATTGGCAAATACCAGTTGCACACATTTCAAATTTATATAATAGAATTTTAATATCCATAGTTTTGGGTAACAAGGGTGACGTGACGAGTATACCATCAAAATCTTCATTCGTTATTTGTTTCACAATTACAAGATCTTCTCTACTTACATGGCCACTCGAAAGTAATCTTTAACCACATAGAATACTCGACAAACGAATACAATATCAGCCATTATTCTTCCATCTCATCATCAAGAGTGATAAATGTACAGGCGCTGATTGGAATATCTAATCCTTGAGGATGCATTTTATCTTTTTGTTGATATTAATGCGTCACTCGCGACAGTCAACAAGTTTTCGTTTTCTTAATTCGTAATTCGATCACGATGTTCTGCTTTTCCTTCTCCTTATGTCCAAGAGGTAATTTACATCTTGTGGGCGTCATGGTAGAGCTCAAGACGTTCTTCATCTTCTTAAATATATTTACCGGACACCACAGTGCACGGAAGTCATGATAGCTAAAGGAAGGACAATTTCCAGTCCAGAAGAAGATGCAGAAATTGTCACTGAAAAAAAAAAAAAAAAAAAAACTGGATCACTTAATGTCAATCAAAGAACAAATATGCATTCAAACATTGCACATATATTTTTGTTTATTTTTAATTTTTTTTTCTTAAAGCCAATCTTTGAGCGTGCCAACGCGTGCCATAACGATAAAGTAGCCTTGTCAGACCAGCTGGAAGAGAAGAAGGACGCAATACCCGTGTGGTTTCCTCTCCTACAAATTGACTATGTAAGTGAGGCAGGCAGGCGGAAGAGAAAATAAGGGCTCTCGGAGAAACGGGATCTCGTTTCAGACTTTGCATATCAAGAGGACTTGTTTTTCGTTTAACGACCACATATACTTTCTCAATAACTGCTAATGGTAGTATGTGATTATATGAATTAATAATAGAAAAAAATCAACAAATTTGGCAGAACATAAATTATTGTGACGTATCCACTTATTTCGAGATTCCTTACATGTTGTTGATGTCTTTGATGTACATTTTTTGAATCTTAAAATAATCCCCATTATCCACTTAGAAAAGTTACAATAAATTGCAATTATAAATTGTTATATTTGTTTATTAGTAAATGAATCGGAGCTACGGTGACTCAGTGGTAGAGCGCTCACGTCTACTGCTATGAGTTCTTGGTTCGATTCCAGGTCTGCAATGTGAATTTGCTGTTGACAACATCATGTCTGTAGATATGCACGGGATTTTCCCAAATTCTTACTGCACCAATTCTTTCCAAATCCACTTTCTCTACTCATCCGTCTCCTTTAGTCTAAAAGGCATACTCGTGGGACGTTAACCATTTGAGTTTTGTCCATTCCAATGGACACGTATTTTAATCCGTTATTTCTTATGCTTATAATGATTTTTTTTTTAAGTTGGAAACATCTGGTACCTCAGATAAACATAAGATAATAGGCCTACTATTAGTTGAATAAATAATAATCTAACGACACTACAATGGACTATTAACAATTTAAGCGGAATGGCTACCATGAAATAGCGCAGGAAAGGTGAGTTGAAGGTTTCCTTATTTCTTGTGTTCTTTGTACCAATTATGAAATCACTTTGATTGGTTTCTATTGTTAAATAAATCAAATGTCATCATCATATAAAACTTCGCTTCAAATAGTAATATAAGATACAGTCAGCAAATAACGCCCGTAAGGAAATAAAGCCCAGTGCAAAATTTTCTAGGTTAGAAACACTGTAGATGAAATGTGGCAACATCCCAAGTAGCGTTTACTTACACAGTGCCTACTTGAGAGAGCTCGTCTTCCTATGCATGGTTAGACGGAACGCTGGCAGTATTGAAGCATCGAGAAACCAGTTTCCATGTGCTGATATAATTTACGGAGGCAAGATAAGTTCAATTTTTCTGTGTAGTATAAAGCTAACGCGAAATGTCTTGTATATTTATGATGACTAGTGTTTAGTATTTGGGGTAGTAGTAACTTCGTTTAAGTGCGAAATGTATTTGTAAATAGTGATACATAAAATAACGCGTACATATTCGTTAAATAAGGCCCATCAAAACTCTATTGGCCCTGATTACCCTACTAACATGCATACGTTATTAAATATAAGAGACTGGCAACTTGAATGTGTGTCTTTGTTATTCTTTCTTGACCGGTGCAGTCTATCGTTTTCGGGTTTAGTTGCTGACTATGAGGGTTCGCAGGTTCGAGTTCTGCATTACTTCTTTTCATGATGTAAACCTCTGTTTTAATGCATGCTAATGGCCCATACCTTCAGCCTCATTGTACTTACAGGCGTATGTGTGTGTCCTTTCATGCCCCAAAGTTTCATTCCTGACTCGGGGAAGGGGGCATGAGCCCAAAAGATCAAGTTTTTGAGATGGGCTTTGTATATTCTAAGACAGGGCGCAAAATTTCCGGTCACCAGGTCGCCATTGACGATTAAAAATTTAGAGCTGACGACCAATTTTCAATTGGAATGATTTCTGCGTAAACTCACAGAACTAAAATAATTGTCATTGAGTGAGAGAAAACACCGAATATGAAGTATTTCTTTGTCAAACCGAAGGCCGTGGGGGTGGGGGGTCTCATAATTTGTACGTGAGAGATACTGGCGACCATCATTTTTGGATTGGCTAGTACGTCTAACTTTGAAATTTTGCGTCCTGTTCTAAGCACATGTCCGTTCAGTTCTAAACGTTTGAGGTCACGCACATCCCTTGTAAGTGTGCCAGCAATTGCTGATTTTGTATTTGCACCTAGTTTGCCAGCATCCACTAATAACAAGAACAATTTGTTGCTATGTGAAGAGTATTACATCAACGGCTGACATCGAAGAAGATGGAAGTAAACCTGATACGTTATCTGTAGAGACCTTACTTACCCAGTTCTCCAAATTGTTACTAAATATTCTTTTATTATTAGTATTTGAAGTACTGTGAAAATATTAAGTTTATTTGGGATCCAGTTGTCTCTCAGGTCGCAAAATTTTATTTTTCAGACGATGGACCTTATTTATCTACCATGTGGGTAATAAGATCATTTTGTATGTTTCTCTTTCAATACGTTTTTCATACATTTAGCTCAATGTTTAAATTAAAGTAAATATACCATATATATAATAATAGATGAGGCATTGACAAATAAAATACATATAATTTTTTGTCTACTACATCATATATATGTACGTAATAAAGCATTTATACTTAGGTGGGCTTTACTTGCAGCAAGTATCTTAGTATGCCATACTTATCTGTTGCAAATCTTTGTCCATTGTAATGGACAGATAGATTTGATGGTATTTTTTTCAGTTCCTAAAGCATGGTCTTTCTTTCAAAGTGTTTATATTTGTTGAATGTATTTACTGAAAATTTCTTAAAGAGCATGTAAAATTCATATTTCCTTATCATATATTTACTCATGGGCCCCGATTCTGAAGGCAAAGAAGGCCTGCCCCAAAGTTCCATTGAGCCCTCAAAAGTCCGTATATTTTTGCTTAAATCTTTACTGGGATATCTGAGAGTGACTCACATATACCTAAACGTCTCATTTCCCTGAAAAAATTACATGATATATTGTCGAAGCCTTTGGGTTACCATGTGTTAACCTGTTTCTTCCCAATTGAAAGTCCAATCACCCAGCCAAGCACTAGTACTATGTAGTAGTCGATTCTGGGAGTTTCGTTGTCTTTGTCCGTACTTTTTTGAACCCGAGACTTAAAGAACCAGGAGGTAGTCTCAGATACCGCTGTGCTACCTATTGCGTCTCTAAATATGAATAAATAAAGCAAAGAAGAGAAAAAAAGCATCCTCCAGATGTATGGCTACCTTAACGCTTAGGTTGTATGCGTGGCAGTAGCTCATTTTTCTTATCCAAAAACATCACGTCCCAGAGGAGATGAAGTGTTTTTTCATGGGATAACTTAGATAGATGTATATTATGGTCGGGAGCCTTAAAAGTACTTTGCTAGTTAGGAGGTCAAACTGAGACTCTGCAGGTCGCGTTTTCTTCTATCTTCTTCTGTCTTTTCCTCTGTACTTTTTGTATTATTTATTTCCTCTCATTTTCCCCATCCTAGTCTCTATTTTTTATTTCTTATTTGTAAATGGTCAAACCATCCATCTTGCAGAAACATTCCATCTTTTGAATGTGAAAATATGTAAATGGATCTTTACAAGAAAGTGTCCATTAACTAAACACGTGGAGTCAAGGAAATAACGACAAAGTTAGTGGAAAGATAGTTAAAAAAAGTAAAATAAGAAAAAAAGAACAAAAGAAACATTTGGATATAACCATTGCTTAACGAAGTGCAAAAATAGCTACGTATTTTCTTTCTCCCCTCCAACTTATCATACCCAATTACATTCTGGTAAGTACTAAAGTAACAAAAATCATCAACATGTATGCTAAAGAGACAAAGGTCAACCCAGAGGTTACGGTTTTACGATGGAGTCACTCGTAGTGCCTCATAAATGACCATAATATTGTAACCATTAAAAAAAGAAAAAAAAGGCACTGTTTATGTATATAAAGAAAATTGAAGTTTTGTCTCAATAGGGTTAATGGAATATTGGAGAAATTCATGAAAAAAAGAAGGAACTATTTCTCTGAATCTTTGTCCTACTCAAAACGTAGTCAATCCTCTTTATTGTAAATTTAAAATATTTTATTGCAGAGCAATAAAACATTCCCACTACATCTTCTTGAAGCTTTTGTCTATGAACTTACCAAGATAGTATACATTTTCATTCTACTTGAAATCATAATATCTCTCCATTTACCACATCAGTTGCAGTTGGTAGTGACACAAACAATGTAAGATTTAACTACGAAAAGATATAATAATGTACAATTTAAAGTAATCTCTTACTGTATGGCTTCTCCTTAAAACTGCTTCCACTTTTTTCGTTCAAAAGTAAGAGACTATTTTCCCCTTAGTAAAAATTAAAGTTACAACAATGCGCCCAATACCAAAACCCAAGAGAAACGCTGAATTTTAATGAAAAAAAAAAAAAAAAAAAACTTCACAACGTAATACAATTTTCTTACATGAATAATGTTGAAATTTGATTAGTTCTATGCTACTATTTCTATGCCACAAACTCAGCTATTAAAATTAACACACATACAATATGGATACTTTTCACAAATTAAACATGTGCACACTAAAATGCTTGTTACCGAGCACCCTTGTGGCTCGGCTCTACATGGTGTCGTTTGGGTCCTACGTTAAGCTGTAAATCAACGACAATAATCGCCTTGCTGCTGAAAGGTATGTTAATCTCCAAATCAACATCAGAAATTCCTAAAGGTTTGTGTAAGTGCATTTGACATATTCCTGATTACCTGTCAAGTGAATGCAATGTGCTTGCGAAATGTATTTTAACAATTTTTTTAAAATAAAAATGACAAGGTCATTTTATTGAAGAGTAATTAACAAACCTTTGAATCAAATTTAATATATCATTTTAATACTGATATTTATCTTTGAAGTTAATAATTTGCAGCTTTACTTGTAGTGATGATTATAATAATTAACCATATCTGTAGACAATAAGTGGTTTTGTTCATAATTTGTAAAATAAGCAAAAGCATAGTTTTCATTTTCCTCATGCTGAATAAAAGTTACTATATAATAATAATAATAATAAAACGAACCTAATCACATTCCTAACATCTCAGAATTACAGTAACATTCTGAAAATCCAAGCATTCAAAGGTAGACGTAGGGCCTTTCTTGGGAGGTAGATTAAAAGCTAGACACGACAAAGGGTTACACAATAACTAAATAAGATATTAACACTAAATCACAAACTATAAATTAATCCATTGATAACTATACAGGACATGTTACTTATTTTATAATGTGCAATAAATGTGTAGATATACAACAGCAGCTGCTATCAACAAACTGAAGTTGTTACTTAAATAAGATATTCCACCCCGCCAACTTCGGTCATGCTCAATGTGGTGGCTACTGGTACGAACCACCGCATAGCATCACACTTTCCACTATAGCAGATTGTAGCAATACCAGGGATTTATTATCCCACTCCTGCATGAAGGATATTCAGAGGACATTTAGTATGCGAACCCTACCTGATGAAAGACATCGTTTGAGAAGTCCAAAAACACAGTAATCCATAGGACTTAGATCTGAACTATTAACAGGAATATTCTCGAACGAAATAGCATAAATACTAGTTATAGTTGCCATACATCGGTAGAAGGCAAGCGATGTTTTCACCATGTGACTTGAAACTCTGTACTGTTGCAATCCCATTCAGTCAGTGTTGGGTAAGTTACTTGTAAAAAATGTAACGCGTTGCAAGTTACTTTACTTTCCCATAAATAGTAATGCGTTACTAACGCGTTACTTTTAGGTTCGAAACTTTGAATATGTAAAAAAAAAAAAAAAAAACTTCAATTTTCTATACTACTATTACACCACAAATAATAATAATAATATTATAATATTATAATAATAATATTGATATTTCAATATAGCATTATTATTATTATTATTATTATTATTATTATTATTATTATTATTATTATTATTATTATTATTATTATTATTATTATTATTATTATTGCACGTTCTAAATCGCTTTATGTAGATAAAAGAACAAATTCTTATTTGACAGCTATATGAACATTTTCATATAATGTAACACTGGTTAAAATGTCATACTGCGTTAGAAAAAATGACTACTTATTATTATTCTGCTAAACTAATTATATAATAACAATGTTGTTATGTAAAAATACAGAATATAGAGAAGCATTACACTACAACTAATAAAATGAGAACACATGAACTTGGGGTGACTCAAAACTTGCCAGTAACTCTAAAATCGATACCTGATTTTTAAAGCTAGTTGTTCCACTCTTTAATCAACGGGACTCTAGGGTACACAAACTAATCTGAAAGAACTCCAATACTACATACCATCAACAAACTATTTTCTAGTTATAAAGTAGGCCTACTCATCAGAACACAGTTTATTCATATTAACCCCTTAATGTATATCGATAATTATGGCACCCTAGCTGTTAATAAATAATTTCCGCCGGTCACTTCAGATACTTTACTTTTAAATTCTGTCCACCATCATCCTCAGTTTTAAAGAAAAAGTATTTCTTTCAAATGTTCGAACGGTAAAATATTTTCGTTCTCTATCTTTATAAAAATAACACCAATCAAAGTAAAATAGACTACCGTTGCACTTGTAGTTCACTGGAGCTGTCAAAATCTATGACAAAATATTCCAGGTGCTTGCAATCAGTACAGGTGATTTCCCTGAGGTTATACTCATCTTCCAAATACAGCAAGTGGTACTACGGTCTTATCTGTTTCTCTGTGTGTCGGTGACTGACTGTCGATTATGACATTACGTAGTTCATGCTCCATTGTTCCATTCTGAGAAATCCACTTACAGGAAAAAAAAAGGTTTGTTTCCGAAAATATATATATATATATATATATTGTAGTTACTCATCCGAAATATAACGCAAAATAGGTACACTGCTTAAAAATTTGTAACGTTACTAAGAAACGTTACTTAAAAAGTAACGCGTTACTTCCGTTACGTTACTTCCCACAAGTGCATTCAGTGAGTGTCGTCGCCATACAATGCTGGAATTTCTTCTGTGTAAACTGGAAATAGGGCATGTTATTGGAATAAACAGTATCGATTTAGACATTTCTCGATCTTACGATGATAAAACCTTTCGGAACTTTTTTTTTTTTCATGAACACCTGAATAGGTAATGACCCGTTTCGCCCATTTCACAACAAACTTCCAGTGTTCACCAGCTAGGTAGGACTCGTACATCATTTTAGCCTTTTCCTTCGCTCCGTGATATGCCCTGGTGTTAACGCACGCACACTGGCCTTTCGAACAGTTTGCAGCCTCAAACTGTGATGGATTGTACGAATCACTGTTGATTGGGTTACGTGTAATGGTTTGACCATAACACATTGTGACAATACATTCGTACAAGTTGCCACATTCCAGATCTTCATTAATACAGATTTTGTTAGTTTCCCTGGTGCTCACTTTTGATGCTATTTCGTTAGCGATATGATTATGGAAGAGGTTACTGTACACAATATTTAATTATAATAGAGAAATATGAGACTGTGATGTGTTCCATCGGCTGAGATTCGATTGGATTTTCATGACGTAGGTCTTTGCCAGAGCACAGATAACGTGCTCATTTGATTACACAGTTTGTGAGCATATTGGCAGGAAGTGGGACACGAACTTGAGAAAAGAAACTTTTAAACAATTAGGTAACGAAATCAAAATTTATAATCTCTATTACATGTAGTTTTCCAAGAAGCTATGTGAAAATTTATTTTTCATTGAAAAGCATCTGCATGGTTAAAAGAACGTTATTCAATCCCTCAAGCTGATATATTGGGAAATTATTTACAGATATTATTTCGTAAGCTAACAAAGCACGAAGTTTAGGGATATCTTCAACCATGACCGCAATTTTGTAAAGAGACAGGTTTTGAGACATTATTTTACAGAACGACATAATACAAACACCCACAGTTCTGAATGTAACTTGAATAGATGTGTTACGGTTATAGAAAAAATGGGCTTAAACACGGTCATACGTTTCCCTATTCTCTTTTGACGAAAATTCCTGAGGAAATCACGGAAATCATTTATAAACTTTTTCTTTGTAAAATGATCTTGAGTTTGTATTGAATCAATGCAGCTTATCATATTAGTTCTTTTGTCGCAGGTGACTAAGTGCCTAAAATGACCGTAAGTGCCGCTCTTGCAGTATGGATGGAGTATATCATCACAGTGAAATATTCTGTCAATGTTTTGGTAATGCCAGTCTTCGTTAACCAAGTAACCCTACACATGAGCACACAAAAATATAAAACATGACGGTTGACTGAAACTGTCGCTTGTAACATGTTAACACGACAGTAAACAACTGAGGTCTTAGTGAGTGTGCCAAAAGTCTTCAAATTCTTGCAAATGGAAACAAGTCAAATGGAATGGAGGCAAATGGAATGGGATATCAATAACCCTAGGAGAATTTTCGAATTGAATAGACTGTTGTTGTAAAATTTAGTCACGAAACTCTGTCGTCAACTCTTCATTCACGAAATTGAACTCACGAACAAGTTGATATATTGTAAATGTAGTTGTCTGAGCAGTTTTTCGACATGAAGATTTGACTGGAGAGTCAGAATTACAAATACTCTCTCCATCATCAGTTGACATGAAACTGATGTATGCTTGCTGTTATCATGCTCAGAATCTGAAGATTCACTTTCTGATATATCAAATTTGGAGACGGAACAGCCCAAGTCACTAATAGTATTTGTGAATATGTCGTACAACCTCTCACTTGAACTTTTTGAAGTGCCTGAATAAGATTCTTTCGTAAAGGAACATTGGTTGGAATGTCTTCAAGCCTTCGGACTCGAGACAAAGCAACATATGATATTCCAAGAGACATCTCCTTGTTACCGTGATCAATGACAATAATAATAACCCTAATTCATTAAAAAATCATTTATTATTCTTGATCTTTAGTTTTGATCAATTTTTGGACAAGAAACAAAATGGTATGTTTGTTTTGATACTTTTCCTTTAAGATTACCTGCAGTGAGTATGTTAAGTTTCTGTATAATGTAAAGTACGTCGTATTACAATAACGCATCTTAAATTACTAAGCTTGGCTTTATTTCCGATGAAATTGCGTTTATTGCAAAGAAATTAACTGTACATTATGTTATATGTATATATATTGTCGGAAATGCATTGAATTTAGGATAACTCGATTCCAATGTTCGATAGTTTATTATGTGTTTAATACAGTAGATTGTGTTGTGTTGTGCCTGCAGCTCATTTCTTTGCAATTGATCTAAAATTAACGAGAGAGTAATATGCTTTTGTGAAGTAATGTTGGTGCAAACACGCAGTGTTGATAAAAGTAGACTCACAAAAAATTTCCTGGTGTTCGAACGCCATAACGTCAAGCGATGAGAAATTTGAACAATCGATTTCAGAAAACCGGAGCTGTTATGATCTATTGCAAAGACGACAACCATGAACTGTTCGAACGGAACATACTACTCAGCTTGTTCCTCAGAGTTAATGATGTTGAACAGTGGGAACTATATATATATATATATATATATATATATATATATATATATATATATATATATATATATATATATATATATATATATATATCGAGAAAGATGGTCTACAACTTGGAATAAAACACAAAGAAATGTGCAACACAAGATAAGGAACTTTGTGTTCGTTTCTAATACTGGAAGATGTGTCTGTATTTATCCTGTATTTGAATTATAACTGGTTGTGTGAAGAAGCAAGTAAAACACTCTTTGAAATACATAATGAAAAGTATCTTCATATTCCATATATTCATAATATTTACCTGGTGTGAAAAGCATCTTTGCTTTTGAATTTTTATGAATGCCTTTTTTTAAAAATAATAATAACTTTTGTCTAAATAAATTGTAAAAAATTTAGTTAAATGTAATCTGTAAAAAAAAGAAAAAAAGAAAAAAGAAAAAAAAAGAAAATTTGAAAGGTTTCTAAGTCATTTTCTTCTGTTATGCTTTAAATCGAAATTATTTTAAATTTTAGAAATATACCTGTATATTGTGAATATTGTGAATTTATCTAATTTTAGAGTAACAGTGTGAGAATTTCAAATTTGTATATATTTTTAAAATAATAAACAAAGAAATCCATGAAAGTCGCAGTTGTGAAAAATACTTTTGATTGAGCAAATTTCTTTATTAAAAATGAATTTTAAAAACTTATCTTCATTACTAATGCGTTTTAAATCTCAAATACTAGGAAAAACCTCAAGAGATTGAAATGAAATATTTCAGTTTACGTTCCACCATTATGCTCTTTAGGCTAACAGGTTGACTGCCAAGGTGATTTGAGGGTACTGGTCCCAGGAGGCCATCTTTGGCTTGATTATGGATAGTTATATAAGATTTTTGTCGTGATAGTTTTTCTCCCGAAAATGTACCAATGGGAGCCGAGCACCATATGTGATGCTCATGGTCTCTCACAGTAATTTGTGACAATGAGCATCATATATGATGTCCAAGAACCTGGATAGGTGAGTAATTTGTGATATCAAACATGAGCATCATATATGGTGCTCATGGCCCCACAGAGAAATAAGGTGAGCACCACATATGATGCTCATGGGAATGGTGGAATGAGTATGTGGGAGAAAATGGGGATACACCGAGAAAAAACACAACAAGCTTGCTTAGCTTAGGATCGAACCACGGACCCCATGCACCAGACATAGGCACTCTACCGCTGAGCCACCGTAGAAACTCAAGGGATTGGACAGGATGTTATTGGTTAAATTCTGAAATTTTGGAGTTCCAAGAAACTTTGTCGGAACAAATCAGAAACAGTCTCGTTGAAGCCAACATTTGAAAACTATAGTGTGAAAAAGTGCGACAAAGTGTGCAATTTAGTGCATTTGTGGTTGTTACGAGTATTTTAATTCATTATCATCTATCATTCAATGTATGCTTTCTTGAGTTTACGCAAACTAACATGTCACTGAAAGCAAAAGAAGAGAACGAATGTGTTATGTACGAAATAGCTACAGAAGGAAGGCTTTTCGGAAAGAACAAAAGAATAGGAATGTCTGCCTGTTGCATCTTCTTTATTTAATCATATTGTTTCTTCTAGAGAGAAGGATGCTATCAAAACATGATTCATGACGCTGATCGGAACAGAGAAGAGAGAATCGTTGTTGCAAAAATTTTATTTGTGTAAAACAGGGTGATTAACGACTCAAGTATCTATAATGACGTTGGCATGTCATATATGAACCAAGATAACAACAAGCTATTTTTTGTCCCTCTCTTTATATATATATGAATGAAGAAAGAATGAAGAGGAAAAAAAGAAATATGAAAAAGAAGCTAATAAGAGCGTGAGACAGACGAAAAAAAGATGCCGCCTCTTCTCTCTATGCTCTTTGCGTTAAACGTGAATATGGAGGTGCGATCACAAGTAAGTGTGTTGAGATTTTAACTATCTATTTTAACAAAGTGTCAGGATTAAAATATATTGGTGAGCATGTGTTTATTTTTTATTCTTCAAAATTTTCTCAACGATTAATTAATTAATTTTTCTATACCGTTGTTCTCACTCCCTGGGCGTCATCGATTATCGGTCTTTATCAACAGCTTTATGAGCATATATTTTTCCTCTCAGAGCTGTCCGCGACTTTTTGCGAATTTTTTTTAAAAATAAAAATAAAAATTGATTATTACAATACATAGGAGCTATCATAGCTCAGTTGGTATAGCGACAGACTATAGATCAAACAGTTCGGCATCTACCCTGCTGACTCTTTCGGGCCTCCTGTTTTCTTAAGAATCATGCAATGTGCCTCCACTCAGTAAATTTCTCATTCTTACCTGCAACGCTACCAACTTGCCAAGTTGCTGTAAGTTCTGTTTCAGGTTACGAGATTAGTGTCTATATTTGCAACTAGCAGAAATGCCCATTCTTTGCATGGAAAAATAAGGTTAAATCATGAATATAAAACCACGAACTTTTCTACTACAGAAATAGCTCTCCTTTAGAAGCAAAATTTTCGAAAACGCTAATTTTATTTACGAGTTATATACCGAATTTCATACTTCCAACTTAAGCAAATCCTTACATTGGATATTTTTTATAACTATTCTATCAGGCCTTGTTTCCATATTGTTAAGTGAACGCAACAACACACTGAGTAAGGCTATGTGATATATATATATATATATAACACACGAATCACGTAACAGTTTCAACACACTAACTCTGTCTTCATCAGACTTTCCACTCCTCCTGGATACTTGGGAGTAATTCAGCTCTTATGTACCTTCAGGAAATCAACTTTTAATTAGGCTTCCACCTTCATTAAACGATAACACTGTTACTTTACTTTTACTTAACAGTGTTATTTTTTAAAGAAGAGGGAGGGAGCATAATTAAAAGAAGGTACATAAGATATGACCAATTCCCAAGTAGCCAGGAGTGGAAGTCTAATGAAAACACAGCGTGTTGAAATCGATATATGATTCGTGTTTATATATACGTATATCTTTTATCACATAGCCTTGCTCAGTGTGTTGTGTTAATTTTCGATATTTTCTAAATAAACAATCAGAAACTTTAACATTATGAAAATTGCCCCTTTTCCTTCTTTAGGAATAGAAATTTAGAAAACGTTGAAACGCATCTTCACATCTCCAGCTTGAATGAATTCTCACATTGCGCACTTTCTGAATGAAAAAGAAAAAAAAAGGAATATTTCAATATTAAAGAATTTGTCTTTCAAGAGCAAAATTTTCGAAAACGTTGGAACATGTAGTGCTATTTCCTTATTTTTAAATAAGAGTTAATTTACCTAATTTTTTACACCCTCGAATGATAGATATGGAGTCATATAGTCGAAATTGTCAAGCACCTGTTCATAGATTATTGGTATTTCAGACAAAGTGTATTTATAACATAGATTTAGCCTATGTATTTCGTAACTATTTTCGATTTTTTCTATAAATACAAACGTTCAAAGTTGTTGAACTACATTTACTTTTTTTTACTACTATTACTTTTTCTTATATTATTATTATTATTATTATTATTATTATTATTATTATTATTATTATTATTATTATTATTATTATTATTATTATTATTATTATTATGCAGGATTTTATCTCGGGGAATCCAAAACTTCACGGGGCGTTCAAATTCATTATGAGAATAAATTACATTAAAATTTGAAAAATCCTTAAAATTAGACTAAATTTGCAGAAAAATTAGGACTTCGGGGGGGCAACCCCAGGACCTACCCCTGAACTTCAAACGTTTGAACTATTTGAACTTTAAATGTTTTGTTGGATTGTCAAATAGTGGATTGTCTTTCGTCTCTCAAAAGTAAATGCAAATTTTAAAGACTTACCGACGATAAGAAAATTCAAAATAATTGCCTTTGAGTTCTTTTGAAAAAAAGGAAAAAAGGTCATTTTACTGCGTTATAGCACGAAAATTCTGAGTTCTTTCATGTAAATGATTAAACATTAAAAATCCATCATTTGTGCGTTAATCATGAAGTGAAAACGTAAGTTGCGATTGCTTCCATACGAATAATTTTTGAAAAAAAAAATCAGAATGTAATTGCTTATATTGGATGTTATAAGAAATGTAGGTGTATGTATGATTTTCAGTGCATAGATATAGCACAGTATTTATTTACCTTTGTACTGATACCAAATATGATTTCAGAGGACTCCTTACTAATGAATGTTGGTAAAGCAAAATAATAAAAAACGGCTGTATATTATTTTTTGTGTAAATTTAAGTGAACACGTTAAAGGAAAGTAAATGCTATTTCTGAGTGTTCATTTTTACACTATTGTATTACTTCATGTTTCGTTATCTTTTAAAAATAAATTGACTGCGGCAGCAAATTGCACATTTTACCCATCAGTTTCACAATCAGAGGGCATATTGAACGTAATTTAAAAATTTGAGCAGCTTAAATATTCACATCTGCATATGATAAAACTCTCAGACATTGTTACGTATCGATCCAACAAAATTGGCATGAAATGTAGACCTATTCCAAACTGCAGTTCATAAGACATATTCATAATATTCTATGATAATTTAATTATTTACTAGGGGTATAGCTGATGTATCGCAATAATGTTTGTAGAGTTTATGAGTATCTCTTAGACTTGTAAATATTTTCATTGCACATAGAGGAGTTTTAAGATTTCTCATCCTTACAAAAGAAGTAAAATAAGAATTCTTATGAGTAATTGGGCTTTGAGATTTCCACTAGTTCAATGTCTTTACTAGCTAATAATTCTGTAGATTAAAATAACTTGATATTGCTCTAGAAAAAGAGTTACTTCTCAAAATAATCCAAAAGGTTTAGAGTTCATTTGAAACTTCACCAAATGCGTTTTATGTTTAGTTCGGTTAATGTCCCCTTTCAATACTAGAAACATGTTTACAGTGTAATGTTATTTATGTTCACTGAGGCTACAGCCAGGACAAAACCATGCAGTCGGGAAGTGGTACTAAACAATGGTATGTTTTCAGTTGTTTCGTCAGTGAGTATCGTTAGTTTACCTGAATGATTTAGGATTTAGGATTTGGATTTCTGGGCTTTCGGCATCTAAGGCCATTTAGCCCTTCACGATTTGAGGGATGACGTCCCTCGGCGAGCACACAATCCGGGGAAAGGGAAGGAAGAAAGGATTGGGGAAGGAAGGAAGCGGCCTGGGACCTATAAGTTAGGTACCACCCCGGCATTTGCCTGGTGTGATACCTGAATGATTGTCAACTGTTCAGTGCATGGAACGAAACTTTTACGTATGGTATTTGAAGCTTTCAATATTTATTTTGATCTTTACGCATAGTTAATATACAATAACAGTGACAAATATTTTGTAGTATTCAGCTTTAAGTATAAAAAAAAAAGTCAACGAAAGATAGCACAGTATAGACCAGAGTTTCTCAACTGAGCGCCATTGCACCCAAATGTATCATACCTTGATGACTTACTATTTGCAAAGTTTCATCGGCAAATTAGTAGTGATGTATCCCATGTTGTTTTAGAGCTCAATCATGTTTTTACTCATGTTACGTATGTTTGTTTTCTCAAAACATGTACATACTTTACAATTTAGTATATATGTCATAAGTATGCATATATTCTTACTTGGGCCACCATTGTAAAATCTTAGAATGTTAAGGACTCCGTGAAACGAAACAGTGTGGGAAGTACCACTATAAACTCTTTTGGTTGCAATAATTTCTGATCGAAGGTTGGTGAGGAGACGATATCTTTCCTTTCATTAAAATAATATCTGAATGCTGAAAAATAGGACTTGTCATAACTTTATTAGATCTATTATTTTTTGAGAAAAAGTATTGTATATTATGTAAGTTTCACTAGTACTTCTTAATTTATTACATTTTTTAGTAACTTAACAATCTATTGTAACTAATTTTCTTATAAATATTGCTGTAAATAGAATAAAATTAAATTTGACTCAGGAAACATTGTTTGTGATAGATAAGAGTAAATTTTGTTTTGCAACTTCTATTCCTATTTGATTCAGACAGCTGGAGATATATGTTCCTGGATGTACTCCATTTAGTATCACATGTGTCCACATATAGAATGTGAGGAGATATGAAAAACATATATAAAGGAACGTGTATGTTGTAAGTACGCCAGTACACATAAAGTGATATTCTTATTTGGAATAACAAAGGAAAGTTAAAAATGGCCTGACATAGTGTCTAGTTAACCATGAAAAGATTATGATAGTTGCAAATTACCTAGTTTCATTAAATGAATCTTAACATTACATGTCGGCCTATTCCAGTACTCGTATTTAGTTTAACAAATATAGCGTACATATACATGCATATCACAATGGTGTTATTTTATTAAAAATGTTCTTTACGCTGTTGAACGTAATGTATATTGTAAAATGTACATACATACAAGGTATGCCAAGTATTGCATGTTTGAATTTCCATCAAAGGGTTGTGTTTCCGAAGGGGAAGGAGGGCAGTTAAAACGTATAGCCCCACGCTTTCCTCCCTGTGGGTATTCAGTAGTTTTCAAGTAGCATATCCTTTTTTTCTTTCTTAAACTTTATCCTGCTGAGAGAACTGGCTTCTGCTAAAACCATGAATTCCTCTATGGCCTTGTGAAGAAATTAAAGTAGTTAGTGGGGCAAGAGGGGACCAGCTCCAGTAAAGAAACGAAGAGGCTGAATTTATTATACTAAGACGCATGCCACTGGACACGTATCTCTAATGGCACGCAAAAGGTGCGCCTTTCAAAGAAATGATGGTAAGAGAGAGAGAGAGAGAGAGAGAAGGGGATCCTTATTCTTTGTCCGTCCAGCCACCACCATGAAAAAAAAATCATTTTTTGATCTTTGCTACTTTAGCTGCTGTAATGGTTTGCAATTTGATATTCTATACAACACCTTACATGCATGAATGTCTAAGCAGTTAGTTATCTCCACTGGAATTACTATCTTTCAAAGGAGTAACTAAGTAATTACGGAACTAACAGTCTTCATATTTTACTTTGTGTGAGGAACGTGAGAGATTTCGTAGTCGTATAGGAACCAACATTATCCTCATGTGAAATTAAAACAAAAAGAAAATTTCTCATATGTTGCTAAGTGTTATTTTTTTGGGCTTTTCTTCATTAAATGGATCTCATTAATTTCAAGGGCTAGTTGAATATGTTTATTTTTTAAAATAATTATGTCAGAAATTTATACTTTTAAGAAATAATGTTGATTAATACTAAAAAGAATCAGTAGCTAAGCGGATTATGAGGCATTCAGTATCTGCTTGCACTACCAATTTTGCTACTTAAAAGTGTCAACTCTTTTACAAAAATAACTAAAATTGACAAAATTTCTATTATAATTGCCTCCATAGGAGTCAGTGCTGTTTTTACATTGATGTCCATAACTAGTGCAATTATTACTACCTGAAGATTCTGCAGTAGTGATTCCCACACTGTTTCGATTCACGAAGTCCTTAATATTCCAAGATTTTATAATGGCGCCCCAAGTAAGGTACATATTATGTATTATGACACATATACTAAATTGTGAAGTATGCACATGTTTTGAGAAAACAAACATACGTAACAGGAGTAAAAATATGATTGAGCTCAAAAGCAACGTACGTTAAGTATCATAGTAAGGCTCTTAGCTAAGCTGACCCCACATTTTGAATTTTTTGAATACGGTAACTTAAATCAGTGCAGGTCTGGAGCAATCACGGACCCTCGGCTAAAGTTGGTTGTGGGCCCCCTGATCGAGAAACTTTTCAGAGCATATCTTCGGTACTTACAACAATGATTAAAGGTTTGTTTATGAAAAAAAAGTTTCTGAAGTATTTTAAATTTATCTATGTTACGATAAATGACAAGGTAAAACATACTTAAGCAATATAACGTAGATATAAATCATGATATAGGTTTCGGCGTCAGTTCAGCATTGTACTATATGATGTAATGAGGCTATGAGTGAAATAAAGAAAAATGTGTTGATATGGCAAAATTGTGCGAAACCCGTATAGTTATAAACAATTTTTTTAATTCTATGAGAACTAATGAAAAATATTTAACGTATATTACAACATTATATGACCACATAACTGTAAAAAGACGAAAATATTGGTATGCACTAACAAAGTGAAGCTTATTCTAGATTTATATTAATACAAACAGGCAAATTATTGATTACTACTAATAAATGATTACATCATAAAGCACATAATTGTAAAATTGAAAATGACTCAGACACACACAGAAATTACAAAGTATCAGGAACATATCAATACATTAATTTTCTTTTCAAAACTTCGCTTGTCACCGCAATTTCATCAATGACTTTATTTTTGTCCGAATTTATAAACAAGTTTCTCTCAACATTCATCAACATTAAAGGAGATAGTAAATACTCGTTTAAAGAGTATCTGAGTCTGTTTTTTTTACAATTTTCAATTTCTATAAAACTTGTTCACAAGTCACCTGAGTGGATGGAATGGTCATTATATATTTAAACACAGTATATAAATTACTAAATAATACAGACTGTGACGATAGTTCATAGAGAATGGGAAATGCACATGAGAGACATCTGAAACATTTCTTTTTAGTACCACATTGAGTTTCAGACTTTTTCTTTTTATCTTCAGATTCTTTTTCAGATGTCACACTTTCATCTGAATCACCATCACCATTATTATTTGTAATTCTCACAAATTTACATACTTCTTTCTCTTCTGGTTCTTCAAACTTGTCACTAAAATCTGCACTCAAATTACGAAATACGAATCACTAACAGTTTCGTTTACAAAACAAGCCTGAACGTACATGAATATATTTTGCTATACACCACTTCTGATTTATGCTTCCGAAATACTATCGCGTGACCTCTGACTTCGCTTCACCTGCAAACAATCACTGTTCGCTGGTTTTTCTTCCACATTCATCTGATTTGAGATAATTCATTGTCCACTGTTGCCAAAATAAGAAGCAAAAAAGGGTGGGGCTTAACACTGAAACGAGGGTGACAAGCTAACGCTGACCCCACCCCACTGTAAACATCCAATAATAGAATAAGCTAACGCTTCAATCTTTTTTCTAGTGATTAAATGACTGTTTTAAGGAATTTATACATGCAGAGAACACACATAGGAAAATATGTTGGAATTAAAAAAAAAAATGTTTAGTAAACTATTTCACTCGTTTTTGTCGGGAATTAATACAATGTTAATGTTAGAGAATTTTAGGAAAACCTGTGAAAAATACGAAAAGAAAAGAACAATAAATCTATGAAAACTGTCACAAAGGAAAGTGCGGCAAGTCCGAAGGGAAATAGTATAACAGATAAATAGTTTTCGGTACTGTATCTAGGTAATGTAATTAGAGAAGATACCGTATGAACTGTGAACTGAAAATTAAAGTTAGATAGAAATGTCAGTATATCCAACTTACTTTTTTAATATTTTGGGGCCCCTACAAGAGTGGCGCCTTGAGCTATAACTTGTTATGTGTAAATCTGGTACTGGTTGTTTTTTTTACTGGTTTTCAAGCATTACATTAAACTATGTTGTTGTGTTTTAAAATTATCAGTAGTTAATTCTGTTTTTGTATTCTAAACATCTGATAATTAAATTATTTTTTAAGTTTTGAATATTTATTTTCCTATGCGTCCGGACCCTCCCAAAGGCTCTCGAGCCCTCGGCGATTGCCGAGCAGCCGACCTAGCCAGACCGGCAATGACTTAAAGCTAATACAGAACATGATAAACGTAGAAAGTGAGCCAGGTAATACCTGCAAAATACCATTACTTGAACTAATCATTGTTTTCAAGACATTTTGTATCATGTATAAAATAATTATGGCGTCTTAAACTACACAACCAAATTTGAGGATTATGAGAATTGTTTGGAAAAAGTTGTGGGTTTACTTATAGCATTTTGCATAGCAATCTGGTTCACTTTCCATATTTTTAATATTCTTCATTGTCTTCAAGTAATTCACAAAAATTCAAAATGGTGGAGATAAGCTTAGCAAAGAGCCTTCTTATGTTAGCAGAAAATAGAATTGCCAACCGTCCAGTATTTAACCGGAGTGTTCGGTTTTTGACCTTGTCCCGTGTCCTGTACGATCTCAAAACTGGACATTAAATGACCGGTAATTTTTCCTCTTACTAGTCCTATTCTCTGTTCTATTCAGATTATTTTGGTATAACGAAAGGAATATTTTGTCGATGAACATGGTTAAAGCAGAGCATATAATTCGCTTTTGTATCGACTTACCGTGAGCGGAATTCTCTGACGAGATGCAGACAAGAAAATTTACTGAATTTACCAAAACTGCTAGAAGTTAACAAAAGTACATTTTCAACTGGTCAGCTGGCACTGCTTCATCCTCAGCTACATCTTCCAATTAAAGAAGGTATCCGGATCCAGTAAAAGCATGTAGGCATTATGAAACATTACCAACCCCAGCGAAGCTGGTAAGACTTATTTTTCTAGTATATTTTGTGCAAGCCATAATTATATTGTCAATTATATTTGATTCTCTGTTTTAAATACGATGGTAGACTATAAAAATTACATGTAACGACTCAACCAAAACTGGAATAAGTAAGTTAAATAAATGCTTGAAAAGTAACGAAACTTATTAAATTCGAACTCCGAATCAGTCAATTTTATGAAAAGTAACCACTTTCAGATTCATATTTTTGACAAAAGATGGTGTCACAATCTTAAGAGATACGTACTCCAGAAGGAGATCCGGTATTTCCATTTTCAAAAGTTGGCAACCCTAGCAGCAAATGGATTGGAGTAGGAGAAGAATATGTCTTCTTGTTATTTATAACATGAGAGAAATGACCGGGTAGTGTCAATCTCAATCCGTTGTGTAATATTTTTTGTGTTTTGTAGTCCAAATTGAAGACCGAAATCTACTGTTCGAGAAATTCTAATGTTTCTTTAAAGTGGAAAGGTACTACTGTTGTATCGTGCGTCTTCAGCTGACGAATGATCACAAAGCTTCTTTCTCTGTGTTGCTTAGTCTTGTCAACGGCTCGGCTCACGGCTCTGTCACCACCGAGCCGAGCCAACAGCTCACCAAACCGAGCCGGCTCGAGCCCTCGGCTCATTTGGGCCGAACCGAACCGAGCCGATGACTCAACCCAACCGAGCCGGCTCGAGCCAATGGCTCACCTGAGCTGAGCCGAACCGAGCCGAGCCGAACTGAGCGGGTGGCTCATCGCAACCGAGCTGGCTCGAGCCGATGGCTCACCGGAGCTGAGCCGAACCGAGCCAATGGCTTACCCGAGCCGATTGCTCATTTGAGCTTGCCGAACCGAGCAGATTGCTCATCTCAACTGAGCAGCTCGAGCCGAGCCGGTTGATATCTGCTGTTTAGGATGGGATTGCTTTTAAGTAATACATTTAGCTTATTTAGTGGTGCCCTACACTGCAGGGAGCTTTGACTGTCGTACCCTTGACCGATCTCAGCATCGGCCAATAGTAGTGATTCTTCAGCCTCAAAGTTTACGCAAATTACGTTTCATAAATTCTGAAAGGTTTTACGAACGTTACCCTAAAACTTTTTTCTAAAAATTTGAGATGAATTTATTCCTTTTCAGTTTGATTGATTGCTGAACCTCCCCATGCTAATCAATATTCTGTCCGCTCAGTTGTAATAGATTTCATTGTTATTCCTTTTAAAAGAAAGAGAGAAAGGAACATTAAGATAAATTATGTATTAGTATTATATAAGATTCATGTTCCATTCTCGATGGAAGATCAAGTGGTTCGGATCTCACATTAAGCTGTAGGTCCACGTCTCACATACTCTCTCTACTGGAAAGGGACTCTAATGCCAAAAACAACCAACTAATCAACAAATTGTTATAATTTACAGATATATTTGAAGTAATGTAATAATACTATATTGTAAAGATTTCTCGGGTAGAGCAAATAATGTACTCGGGATTTGGACTTTTCCCTTCACCTTTTTATTACAAAAGTTTTATGTACACAAATTATAGTAAGAATTTCCTCTAATATTTAAGTGAGATTAGATAGGAGCCCGGTGACCAAGCGTCGTGGGCTTTGGGGTTTAGGTACTCTCGGTGACCGTGCGTCGTGAGAGGGGTGTAGATTAGGTTTCTCTTTCTCGGTGACCGTGCGTCGTGAGAAAGAGGATAGGAACCCGTTGACCGTGCGTCGTGGGTATAAGGATAGGTACCTCTCGGTGACCAAGCGTCGTGAGAGGGGTTTTAGGTGTTGTGATCAATCCGTGAAGATTGATGTTGGTCGAGGTGTGCAGGTCCTTTTTATTCTGTCTTGTCGGCTTCCATCGTGGGTACTCGTCCTTCCGACTGATGGCGATGGTGATCGACTCCTCTTCGGGAACGTCGTCTGTTTGTTTGTGTTTATTATCAACACATGTAGTTCACACGTGGTTATTGCCTGGTACGGCAACGTGGGGATCCTTACACCCCCGGGGCGTAGAAAAAAAATAAGCCACTGGATTATTTTTTTCGTGTTTGTGCCAACACGTGGAGTCCGCATATTGGGTACAGTAGACACTGGAAAACACTATAACACTGAAACACTAAATCAAAGTTAAAAAGCACTGGTCACTGATATCACTGTTTGAGATATTATCACATAAGTTTTAAAGTTGAAGTTGAGCACTGACAGTTTGTCCTCTTAATCTAAGCAGGATCCGTATAGCACGTCATCTCCCTCAAAGGAGAGGCTGTCGAAGCTCTGATGATTACAGTTAATAGTTATAACTACGTCACTGATGGTAATGTCCGTAGTATATGTTATGGAGGTCGCACGTCATATGGTGCTATTATATAAAAAGTTTCTAATATTGGTCTAGTTCTAGCTAGTACTAGTTAATAGATGACAAAATATACTTAGAGAATGGCTAAAGTCATTACATTGATAATTGTAGTGACGGCGGAAAAAAGGTTGCCAATCAAAAGTCCTGATTTTCTGAACGCTCTGTATATGTAGGTTAGTGTGTTAGTGACAGTTATATGATACGCAGCAGAGGAGCGAAGATAAAAATGTTATAGCTGGCCTTGTGAAGTTCGTTCGCTCGGAGTCGAAAGAAAATGCTGGCTTGCAATTTTGTTCACTGAAGGAAATTGTATGTATGTATGCTTATTTATATGACAGAATGCAGGTTGGTTAGGAATTATAAGAGTGAAAAAAAAAAAGACAAGGGATCGCTTGCGAATTGAATACTAAGGTGGGTACTAGATTTGGCCACTTCAAATAGTTAGCTGTATCATATGCTGTATCTTGTTTTCTTCTATTCCATGTTTTATTTCTTTGTTTTTTTTTCTTTGATGCTGAAACATGAAAAGTGCGCTTCGAATGTCGCTTGTTTATGTCTGCTGAGAGGATGACGATCTTGGGTTTCTCTCTTCTTATCTTCTTTTTTTTTCTTCTTCCTAGCTGGTGCGTAAGTCATCATTATCGTTGTATATGTATTCTTCGGCGGCATGAAATTGCTTAATCCTGTCAATGGAAATATTCTGTTCTCTCTCCCTGAAATTATGGGGCATGCGAACTCGATAGAGATTATTGTTTAGTTTTGAGATTATTGTAGCCGGTCCGCAGTATCTATCGGTCCATTGTGATGACTCTCCAATTCTTCGAAAGGGAAAGTAAATGAGTACTTTATCTCCAGTGTGAAAAGTTTGTTGTTTATGTCTTCTATCAAAGTACTTCTTTTGTTGTTCGTGAGCCTTCAGTAAGTTATGCCGTGTCTTTTCTCGAAGTTTTACGAGTTGGTCCCGTTCAAGCTGTAGCTGAGGGGTAATCCTTAGTTTGCAATCGCTGATGGTCCTGGGTTCGTATCCAAACATGAGGAAGAAGCTGGATTTCTTCGTTCCTAATTGAGCGAAACTATTTAAACCAAAAGTAATATGAGGCAATAATTTTGGCCATGTTTCGTGATTTTGTTGGACGAAAAATTTTAAGGAATTCTGCAGTGTTTTGTTCATAACTTCGACTAATCCTATGTCTTGATGGTTGAAAGCAGGGCAAAACTTAAATTCAAAGTTATATATCTCTGCTAGTTTTTGAAGTTTCTTCGCTCTGTGCACAGGATGTCTGTCCAGATGAAGGAAACGAAAGGCGCCGAATTTCAGAATGATTTCTTCCAATAAGAATTGTTCAATTGTATCTGCTGTAATCCCATTAACAGCCTTTGTCACTATATAACGTGTACTTGTTTCGATGGCGACTAAAACATATTTTGGTTTTCCTTCTTCGTGCGGATAGGGACCTAAGCCGTCAAACATCCATCGTTCTCCTATATGGCCTATCGGGTGGTGCAGAAGTTCACCTTGTTGTTTTCTGGGTAGTTTTTTCAATAGTTGGCACTCCCTACAGTTCTTGATTCTGAATGCCAAGTATGATTTCATGTTTGGCATGTAGTATTTGTTAAGGACAGTCTTATATGTCTTAGAAAACCCAAAATGAGGAGCTGACGGGTCTTTATGAATAGACTCAAACCAATGTCCTGCCAAGCTTTTCGGGATGCACAAAAGATGAAGTAGCCCAAGTTCTGGATGTTTTTGTGTTCGATACAATATGTTGTCTTTTAATTGGAAATATTTGGCTGCCCTCGTGGTGGAACTTTTTGCCGGTTCTCCCCCTTCTAAAACTGTTATAATATCAGCATATGCGTCATCCTTACGCTGTTCTACTCGTAAGTTCTTCAAAGATCCTGAGTATTCTATTTGGAGAATGGGTTCCTCTAATGAATTAGATCTGTATGCATGTAGATCTTCGATTGCCTGATGTGGGTCCATGGGTTCTGAAATATCACTGCTATTCTGCTCTAAGCGGCTAATGATATCAGCCGGATGTTTCTTTCCTTCAATGTGACAGATATCGAAATTATAGTCAGCTAAGAAAAGTCTATAGCGAGTGTATTTCCCCACTCTGTCCGGGTGACTACGTAAAGAGGTTAGACATTTTGCGTCTGTGAACAATTTAAATTTACGATTGAGTAAGAAATATCTAAATTTGCGTAAAGCATATATAATAGCATACAGTTCTTTTTGCCATACTGAGCTCTTGATCTCAGTTTTTGTGAGACGTCTGCTACAATAGGAAACGATTCTTTCTTCGTTAGTTTTGGGATCAAAACAAGCTAATAGCCCTCCAATCTGGTGAGAGGATGCATCTGTGTATAGCCTTATCTCTAGTTTTTCGTCGAAATGATAGAGAGAAGGGGCATTCAAAATGTCTTCTTTCAATTTTTCAAATAATTCGTCATGTTTTTCTGTCCATTTAAATTTGGCATTTTTGGTAAGAAGTTGCTGGAAAGGTTCTACCTTGGTCGTGAAGTCCTTGATATGACTTCGTAAATAAGAGCATAGGCCAATAAAGCTCTTAAGTATGCGTTTGGTCGTTGGCTTTTTAAAATTCTTGATCTTCTTTGCGATTTTTGGTGAGATGCTTATCTTCTCTCCGGATACAAGGAATGCTAGTACTGGTAGTTCTGTATATAACAGGTGCGTCTTCTTGGGGTTGGCTCGGAAGTCGTGTTTCCTTAATTTTTGAAATAAAAGCTCCAAATCTGAAAGTTGTTGTTCCCATGTATAAGAACCGATGACGATGTCATCTGCGAAATTGGTTATGCGTTTAGGTAAGCCGTCTAGTTGCATTTTAATTACTATGGTTAAAGATTGGGAAGAGGAACAATGGCCCATTACGCATCTAAGGAATTTATAACTTTTGCGTGTATGATTTACCTCGAAAGTCATATATTTAGTGCTTTTTGGATGCAATTTTATTTGAAAATACGACTGGGAAATGTCCAAACTTGAAATCAGGTTTTTCCCTTTTAAAACCTGTAAAACGTCCTCTGTATTTTGAAATGGTATGCTTAGGTATTTCGTATAAACATTGCATGCCTGGAGGTTCAATACAAGCCTGAAATCTGAACTGTTTGGCTTTTTAATTGCAATTAAAGGTGAGGAGAAATTACTAGTCTGCGTCTCCGTTATGATTTTTGCATCTAACAGCTGTTGTATCTGCTTATCAATTTGATCTCTTATCCCTAATGGAATTGGTGGGGAACGGTGATGGAATGACGCACTTTTATCTATACGAATTTTGTGTTCATATCCTCTAAAATAGCCTATATCCTCTGGGCTGTATGAAAACACATCCCTGTATTTATACAATAAATTGGTTACAGCTATTCGCTGGTCTTCTGGTAAATCCGGATTTATATCAAAAAGGTTAATGTTAAAAGATTTAGCAGTTTGCCTTAATCTTTCCTTTATCTCTTCTTGAGTACGAAATTGATGCGCTTTCTTTTCGTCTTCTTCTATTGTAAATGAAAATTCTTCCACGCCCTCCTCTGTATACGCCACTGGTGTACCTTTATTTAATGTTATTATTCGTGACGTGGGATTGGAAATGAGTAATGTGAGGTCGTTACTCGGTACTCTCATGGCCATTGCCTGTAAGCCGTATCGGTCTAATAATGATTGCAATGGAGTAATGTAAAATGCAGCGTCATGAATTGTTTCTCTTTGAATCGATACAGGAAAGAAGAAATGTGATTTCGCTGGTATCGTAACTTTACTTGCTGTGATGACGTTTGCATTCCTTTGCAAGTGCAATGAGTGCATAGTGTCTCGTGACATTTCTTCCGATTCTTGCTTTTCTATTGGAAACGTAGGTTTCCTAGGTTTTCTGTATAATGATATAGATTTATTCTCCAAGTCTATTTGAGAGAAAAGTCTTGTGAGAATGTCATTTCCAAAAATTGGATTGAAGTCAGCATCTATGATGCGGAAGTAATGTGAAAAAGTGGTGTTGCCAATTTTAAATTTAATTAAAGCTATTTCTTTTAAAGTTAGAACTTTGTTGGCAATGCCCTTGATACGAGTTTGAAATGGTATTAGCGTACATTTTGGGGGTACGTCCCGTCTTGACCATAGACTAAGACTAGAACCAGTGTCTATTATAGCTGGTAGACTGTTTGTATTAATATTCCGGCGCCTCCACCATGTAAAGATTTCTCGGGTAGAGCAAATAATGTACTCGGGATTTGGACTTTTCCCTTCACCTTTTTATTACAAAAGTTTTATGTACACAAATTATAGTAAGAATTTCCTCTAATATTTAAGTGAGATTAGATAGGAGCCCGGTGACCAAGCGTCGTGGGCTTTGGGGTTTAGGTACTCTCGGTGACCGTGCGTCGTGAGAGGGGTGTAGATTAGGTTTCTCTTTCTCGGTGACCGTGCGTCGTGAGAAAGAGGATAGGAACCCGTTGACCGTGCGTCGTGGGTATAAGGATAGGTACCTCTCGGTGACCAAGCGTCGTGAGAGGGGTTTTAGGTGTTGTGATCAATCCGTGAAGATTGATGTTGGTCGAGGTGTGCAGGTCCTTTTTATTCTGTCTTGTCGGCTTCCATCGTGGGTACTCGTCCTTCCGACTGATGGCGATGGTGATCGACTCCTCTTCGGGAACGTCGTCTGTTTGTTTGTGTTTATTATCAACACATGTAGTTCACACGTGGTTATTGCCTGGTACGGCAACGTGGGGATCCTTACAATATTTAATAACGCGAGCTCCTCAATAGAACATGTATTTGTGTACCTGTGTTTCTTTTTGATCAGTAATAACTGTCGTAAAAATTCGTTTTAATTTAATGATACTTTGTGTGTGTTATCTTTGAGCCTTAAGAAGTAAACCTATTGCTTGAAATTCAAGTCGGTCAGGAATAAAGGGACAAATTCACCTCAGTTCGAAAAAAATGCATAAGCAAACGCAATAAATAGAATTTCCTATGACAATTTTCATAAGATGTGTTTGATTTTAATAAAATGTAACATATGTTTTATTTCAGGCTCCTCAATCATTCCCATTGCTTCGGATTGAGATTGATAAAAAATAAGGGAGTGACTTTCATGAAACGTTGTGTGTTTTCTTAGACATATTGGTTGCAATAGGAATCAGTCACGGGTAAAAGGCGAAATTATTTCAACTTAAAAGTAATTCACCTAACTATTGGTAAAAGTGGAATTCACTTATAATAATAATAATAATAATAATAATAATAATAATAATAATAATAATAATAATAATAATAATAATAATAATAATAACTTTTCTAAACATAAAACTAACTCTTGGCGCAACAGCCTTTAGGGAATCATTGGCTACCAGCCAGCACATCGGCTCCCCTCGCCTTTCTAGACTGGAGTTTACTACATATTTTCTTTCAACTAGCTTCAGAATTGTCCTCACGACACTGGTTGTACTCTGCGCTACCAACACCATCTGGATGAGTGTGAATGGTCATCCATCTTTTCTGACCAGAACTGGCACAGCTTAACTTCGCTGGTCTCAACAAAAACGGTATTCTAGAGTGTGGCTACGGCATTTCCATTTTCATAAATATAACTTGATACTAATGTTTTCTTCATGTTCTGTCTTTGAAGCTTCCCAATGGGACCAATTTCTTCGGTTGCAACTGATCGCGAATGAGAAGTGAATTCATTCCCAACTTTATGAAAATGTTTCACATTAACTTTCATGAGCATATACAGTGGATAAATTATCTTGTAACCTTTAAAACTTTGTAACATGCAAATATCGACAAGGAGACATAGTCTGCCATACTCTACTAGTGATCACGAGGTCCCGTTACGCCCTGTCGCGTGTCCGCATATTCATAGATGATCTCATTGTATTAATGTTGGATCATGGAAGAGGAAAACTTTGAACTAGTCTGACTATTGTTTACTATTTATTCCAGAGTATCTGTATGTATACCATTGTTCTCATAACAGAGTATGATTTTCCTCCATGTACGATGTGAAATTCTCCTCAGCATTGCTGATGGGATGGCAGTAAATGCACGTTGAACAGCAGCCGTAAGTTGGTAACGTGTGGAAGCAATCTTTTGTTTCATGAACACCCATAATGCATTATCACAAGATGATAGATAAGGATTTCGGGGTGGCCACTCCCCGACAAATGGACAGAACCAGGTCCAATTCATTTATCAGGAAATACCTCATTGAGATCTTCTCTAACAGCAATAACATAATGACTGGTGCGCCATCCTGTTGGAACTATGTACGACCGAGCAGTCCCCGATCTTGCATATATGGAATAAACCAGCCACGTAACATGGTAAGATACGTAATGTGATTCACAGCACCGTTAAAGAATATAGACCTGTCAAGTGTGTTGCAGCAAGTGTGTTGCAGACATTGCAGCCCAGATCATGACGTGTGGTGGGTTGTGTTCAAGTTCTTCATAAAAATGTGGGTTTTCTCTACTCCAGAAATAAACATTTCTGGCTTTGCACTGCGATATATTGCACACTTGTCCGAGAAAAACACTTTCCTCCTTAAATGAACAGTTGTAAAGACATCGCGCATTCGCCTACAAGACTGCTGACGTTTTTGCATGTCACTATCTGTTGGGAGTGAGAGTGTTAAAAGTTAGTGGATAGATTGCGTAAACAAAAGAAGAACGTAATTATTTTTAGAAAATGAAGAGTGTAACTAGGTGATTTTTTTATATGTGTAATTGAGTGGAAGAAATAGAGCCATAAGTCGCTGAAGTTATTTTTATGTGGAATAAGAGCCATAAGTGGCTGTAATTGTTTATGTATTTGATTGGAGCCATAAGTGGCTTAAGATATTTATATTTAGGTAGATGAGCCTTGAGTGGCAATTGATATTTTAGGTGTGTGTAATATAAAGCCAAGGTGGCTTACGTTATTGGAATACTTTGTGGAATACAGGAAGTTTAACGGCTTGTGGTTGAGGTATAAGCCAAATAAAGGTTGACTGTGGAAAGAGTAGTATCTTCATTCATTGCTTAACTCTAGTTAATTTGAAGTAATACCTTGCTCCTTTCAGATACAAAAAGTGATCATAACAACGCAACACTATCACTAAATTCATTTACAAACGAAGGTTTAAATGCCTTTAACTGTAAATCCTTCTACATATCTTTTTGTAATGTCGAGCATGGAACACACAATTCCTGTGTAGGGCCGCTGTGGCTCAGTGGTAGAGCATTCACCTCTGGTACTTGGGGTCCCGGGTTCGATCCCAGCCACCGCCAAGTAAACTTTGTGGTGGACAAACACCGTATGCGTGGGTTTGAAATGAAATGAAATTTTTGAGTTTTACGTCCCACGGTTATGCCGGTTAGGCTAAAGAACACGGTGATGATGAGTAATGTATGAAATGGTGGAATGAAGAAAGTGGGAGGAAACGGGAGAACCCCGAGAGAACCCACGCACACGGTGTTTGTCAACCACAAAGTTCACTTGGCGGGAGCAGGGTTAGAACCTGAGACTCCTAGCACCAGAGGTGAACGCTCTACCACTGAGCCACCGCGGCCCCTGTGCGTCCCCTACTAGGGATATGAACTGGCGTCCTGTAAGGTGATTGTCCAAGGAATGGAATAGGTGATAATCGGACGGTGTAATGTCCGGGGAGTATGGCGGATGCAATAGTGTCCAAGACGTAGAATGGTGTCGCGAGTCATCATAGCCACGTAAGGCTTAGTTGTCCTGTAACAGGAGACTCCTTTGGGATTCACAAGTGCTGGCTCTAGCGTTTTGAGTTTTTCTTGAACACGGCTCAACTGCTAACAGTACACAGTTGCATTGATGCTTTGATCAGCTGGTAGCAGTTCACGATGCACGATGCTGCGCGCAGTCCACCAAACACATAGGAGGACTTTCTTCTGGTGCAGCGCTGGTTTCGGCTGTTCTGGAACCGGTTCGTGGGATACTAACCAATGATGACGGTGCCGTGGAGCTTTGTACAGAACCCACTTCTCATCACATGTCAACACCCTGTCCAAAAATCGCTCCTTCCTCAGATGAGACAGCAAAAAACACAGGTGTCTTGTCGCGTTACCTTCTAGCTCAGAGTCAAATTATCTGGGAACCATCGACCCAACTTGTAGTACTTCCCAAGTTGATGAAGGTGCTGCCAAATAGTTTATCCACTCGAATTGAATGTTAGCCCCAATTCCTCACATGTATGTCCACTGTTCGCCTCAATTGCTACCTGAAGATCTTCATTTTGTACATGTGTTGGTCTTCAGGTACGTAATGCGTCTTTCGTGAGTGTTTCGTCACCATTCTTAAACTTGCTAAACCACCCTTGCAATGTCTGCGTAATCATGACACCCTCACGAAAGTTCTGAGATATCTTCCGCCCCGCTGCAGTGGCGTTTGACCCAACTTTGAACTCGTACAGCATACACACCCTTAGGACGCTCTGTTTAGGTCCCTTGTTCACTCTGTCCTTACGCAAGTTCACGGTGTAACTGAACTGTCACAAGCAGTTAGTATGTTGGATATACCCATACCAACAACTGACCTTGACCTTATCTTCTTTCGCATTCAACTCACGGGCCAATTGAACACAGACCTCCAGAAAAGCGACAAAACTGTCTTGGTTGCCTTTATAGTTGTAGCAAATTGTTTTATAAAATGGACTACTTGGATAGTAAGTGTATAACTCTAAAATTGAAGTTTTCATTAGAAAACTAGAAACTTCAACTCATGTAAATCGCATCAAGATAATATTATATTCATTACATCATTAGAGCTCTGCGCGGATATAAAATATAGCATCCGCATCCATACCGCATCCGCAATTTCTGAATCTGCATCTATACCCGCATCCGCAACATCTCGGTCAACACTCGCATCCGTAGGTAATGACGTATTAAGTTATTACGACTCGATAATTACGATTTCAAAATTGTTCCTACTCTAACAATTGTAAATATTTCCTTTATAGTTCCGTGAATTCTATGATAAACATTAATAAAATTAGAGCTAAACATTCAAGACTATATTTTCCCCCTGTAAGTCAACTACGCTAATTAAAATGTAATAAAATTCATACCAACAGAGACACGAGAAATTGGGAAGCATATCTATTTACTTAAGATTTCCTTAAATTCAAACTTCTGACAAGAAAATTCTAGTAATACCATATCTATCAGTTAATTTTCGAGCAAAACCTTTTTCTTCGTTTTTCCTAACTTACATGTCTTTGCTTAGAAGCCGAAGGTAAAATGGAAATAATAGACCCGCCAGAAAGAAGAATAAGTCACCCCTTAGAATGTACTACAAAATCAGATTTCATATTTGTTAATTATTAAATTTAAAGCAGAGAAAGAGAGAAGATTGTAGATAATTAATAGTGTTTAGAAGAACAATTACTAAGATTCTTATAATTTCACGAATATTCGCAGTTTTATCCGCCATCCACATAGTAACCAAAAATATATCCGCTAAAAGGTATAATGATGCGAATATTCGCATCCGCGCAGACTATCAGCATTAGAAAATAAACTTCTACATTGTGTTATTGGTTGCAACCATAAAAGAAATATGATATTTTATATATAGATATTGAACTTCAAGATTTTTTCTGATAAATTTTCCAAGCACTCCAAATGTTGCTTTCCTCTGTTTACATAACATTACAGCAACATATTTTAGTAGTGGTAATTACAAGTGCTTGCAATTAAATAATTTGACGTAGTATTTCTAACTTTAGCACTCTCCTCACATTTCGAATCATCACTTCTTCATCTGTTTTGAAACGTTCACTTTGCAATGCAGACTTTACCACCAGAAAAAAAGATGGAAGTTATTCGGTGCTAAATAGAGGCTATATGGAGAATGAGACAGCTGTTCCTACCCTAGTTCTTCAATTTTGTGTCTTGTTTACGTGCTGAGTGGGGGTAGGTGTTACCGTGAAGAAAAGACCAGGTCGCTTATGTCGAGTTGCGTTTCCCTGAAGAACAGTTCAGGTTCGACATAAGCTACGTGCTTTCCTCTCAACTGATAATGAAGAAGTGAAACGTAATGTAAGGAGAGTGCTAAATAGCCAGGCTCCTGATTTGTTTTGCAAAAGGTTTGGACAAATTGGACACTTAACTTTATCTTGGGTTGATAATACTACTAATCGGATTGTGAAGTATGTCAAACGATGTCTCAATGTCGATACTTGCAGATTACAAAATTTCATCATTTTTTCAGTATCGTTTCAAGATAAATGGTGTACTCCATATATGAAATCGATTCTCATGCAACATAGTGAGTGGCAGATTTCTATCCTGTTTGATTGACAACACACTTTACTAAACACCCGTGACACACCGATTTTATTTTTATTCGTAATAATATAAATTTTAATATTTTAAGCCTATAAGTTTCTAGAAAGTAATGATTCTATGTAGTACTGAAGTTGTTGCTGCCACTGGAAACCATGACTGGTATAGCCTGTCTCAAAATTGATCTTAAGTAATTATTAAATGCTGTAAGATTTTTAAATTTTAAAGTTTTGTGACACACTCTATGGAACCGCGCGTGATTAGGATATGGTATGGTCCTTTTTAAGATTTAAAAATAATCCCTTTTGGTTGATGTCTTAAAGATAACTAGAAAACTAAAACATTACTCTCTCGCTTTTACTGAGAATAACAAACTAATTACTTTCTACTCGTATAGAGTTAAGTTTGTTTGTGTGAATGTTCTGAGAATACATCATCTAAATGAATGAAATTGAAGAAAGTGCCTCGATGGCTGTTACAAACACGCACATAGCATCCGAAAGATCAATGAGATGATTTTTGTGGTTTTAGTAAATGCCTACAAGATTTGGAACATCATTGATGCCATAATTGGTTTTTGTGAGAGTAAATATAGACTACAGCTTAGAGCGATTGTAAAGATTTAAAGAAAGAAAGAAAAGAAAAAACGTCATTCATGCGAACGCTTGAGTAAGAATGCAACTGATGAGCAGCCTCCCTCTAGAATAAGCTCTACATTTGAACTCCACATTTTATCCAACACGCATTCCAACGTATACATCATCACTGAATGAAAGTTATATGTGTAGCGTGGGAAGAAACCATACGAAAGCCTTGAGGCCTACAATTTGAGAAGTGCGTGGTGAATTCAATCCTGTCACTCTGTATTATTTCTCTATGCCTGTTTCCACAATAGAAAAAGAAGCCAACAATGGAACCTTTATTCTTCTTACGCCTTCTCTCTTTAATCTTCTTCGCTTATCTTTCTATCACAGTCTATTTCTTGTTCTGCTTATAGTTCCTATTTAAATATTTATGATTAATGTTTATGAGTTTTTATTGCTCAACAAATTAAATTGTTATATTAACTCAAAAATGTCTTCCATGTGATTTTTTCCTGATTCAACTTATTAATGTTTAATACAATATTATAGAGGTCCAAAACTTAAGGCATATAAGAGAACGATGGAAAGCAACGTTCTTTACTTTGTTAGTCCTATTGCTAATAATCATTTTAGTTGAAAAACTTAAACTGTTGTGCACCGTTGCAATACTGACATTAGCCGCCACTAGTTATCATAAATGTGATAATAAATTGCAAGAAACGTGTATGTATATGAATTTAGTGTTCTGATTCTAATTTCCCTACTGTAATCAAAAGTGGTAGAAGTCTTTCATTTCTGATTTCAATATTCATCACTATGGAAGAATTATATAAGATAGCGAGAAATCTTTTTTTTTTTAACACTTTGAACCTGGCATCATTTAAATGACCAAAGTTTTGACAATGCGGTTTTAGAACAAAATTCGTATATTTCATATTTATAGGAGCTACTATTATACAATAAATTGGCGAATTATATCTAGTACTTAGTTCTTCCATTAGTAGCACTGCACATTCAAGCATTTTTTTTTTAATATTCATGAGAACTCGACCATTTATGGGTCAAAGAAATAGTAAAATCGCCGCGTTCAAGGTGTTAATGTGGAATTACCATTCCAAGAAGATAATGCTCTCTTAACTCTTATCAAATCGTAAATTTAAAAAAAAAAGAAGTTGTTTCCGATTTTAATAATGCATTTTCATATAGTAAAAGCGATAAGAGATGTAACAACTTGTTTTTTGATTAGAATCCAGAGAAATCCTTTTTTCATATGGATTCAATTGCCTAAGTGTAGGTTCCAATTTCCTCCTTTCTCCATATTGAATTAGGAACTGATAAATCTGTTACAATATAGATAATAATTACAATATAGAACCGTTATGGTTTCTAAGTCTACCATAATTTCACAATGTGAAATGAAACTCACGTCTTTAAGAATAATTTCACAATGTGAAATGAAACTCACGTCACTCACGTTGAGGGTAATTCAGAAAGTAATGTTTCCTACCCACTACTTGACCAATAGTACTGCAAACATTCTGAACTGTTTATCATTAATGCATTGATATTTAAGCTATAGAATGTCACTTGTTTCACCTTCCTATCTCTTCTCGTTCCATGTAAAGAAGCAGTCCATGGCATCCAGTGGTGATGTCCGGTTGAAACACCGAATTGTCATTGAATTTCTCACTGCAGAAGGTTGTGCGCCCAGGAACATTCATTTCCGATGACGAGTCGTGGATACACCATTACTACCCGGAAACGAAGCGTCATTCGACGGAATACCACCACACGTCCTCTCCTCCGCCAAAAAAATCAAAGTTGTCCCATCTGATGGCAAAGTGTTGTTGACATTCTGCCACATCCTGCCTATAGTCCGGATCTTGCGCCCTACGACTTTTGGCTCGTCACTAAACTTAAGGGTCAACGTTACAGTTGTGACGCAGAAGTGGAAGCAGCAATTCCGCAATGGGGTTGTCAGCAACCACCATAATTCTTCGCACGCGGCATGAAAAATCTTGTTTCGCGTTGGCGCAACTGTGTTGCAGGCAATGGGGACGACTATGTTGAAAAATGATTTCACCATTTGTAGCTGACATTGCAACCTTTACACTGATACTTTATAATGGTGCTATCTGTCAAGCACAAATAAAAGTATCACCTTGGAGACTACTCTCTGAATCATCCTCGTGTCATATGAGCAAAATAATAAAGTATGATATTGAATCTCTCTAAATTTCATGTTTATTAACAGATTACAATTTACAAAATTCTGAAATAAATGTTTATCAGGAAAGAGTACAGTAGCTCAGATATCGTAGTATACCAAAGTCATACTTGACACAAACAAAACTAAGTCATTTATAAATTTGGTTCAGCAGCAAATTCTTCTTGGATAGCACTTTGATCACTGACAATGCTCAATTCTTCAAAAGAGAAGTAAACAATAGTTCATCTTTTTCCTTATACAGAGGTTACAAATCAGCAACACTGGTACGGTACGCAGTAACTTACGTTTGACAATTTTGCTTTCCACTATTGAATATTCAAAAATATTTCTGTTACTAACAAGTAACACTTCACATCGTTGCTGCCGGTCTGACGCTAAACTATACATTTTCGGAAAGCACTAGTCCTAAATAGGATAACTACACAGTGCGACGGTCAGACGTTGCCGCGTTCAGGACTTATGGAGCGTCAAACATTAACATGGGGTTTATGAGAGTTACAGGAAACGAAGAAGAACACAAGGTTTGTGACGTTTGAATCGACGTTGTCTGATTGAGCACTTGTTTGCGTAAGTTAAAGGGTACAATCAATGTGCAAATCGTCGAACAGAGCATGAGAGATGCAAAGAGTGCGCTCACAGTGTGCACACTTGACGAACGGTAGTTCGCCGCACGTGAAGCACACGTCACCTTCGTCGAGGGAGTCAAAGCAGTACTCGTGCGGAGAGATCCACATTCCCGGCTCCTCGTCCAGATAGCCAGCCTTGTGGAAAGCGTACCGGATCAGGTTCTTGAATCGGGGTGCGCTGAACTGGTAGAGTGAAAACGACTGTAGTGCCAGGAATCGATCGCGATGCCAGATATCCATGACACTGTCCATGGCCAGTGTGTCGGTCACAAAGCGTACAAAGGACTTGTACTGACGGAAGAAATGCACATCTAAAGGCTGAATCTTTCCAGTGCAACCACCAGGAATCAGTCTCTTGTGCAACGCAACGTCGGCAGGCTTCAGTGCGTTCGATAGATTGTCGTCCTTGTTCAGAGTCCACGAGTCCAATAGCAAAACGATCTTCTTCCGATCATCAGGCATGCTTGGCCAGAACACTTGCTCGTAGAAGTCCTTAAGGTCGTCCCTGTTCATGTTGGACGTTTTGCCAGCAAATGATTTGATGTTCGGTGGATCTGCAGGCTTGTTTCCCGGAAACTTTCCACTTGGTTCCGACACCAGTACATACATCGGCCGCAGAATCTCTCCGGCCATGGTGATCACGGGCATGATCATGTAGCTGTGGGTTGTTGCGCTCATGGATCCCACAACCGCTCGCACGACTGTTGTTCCTTTGGTACGGAGAGTGCGAGTACTCTGCAACAACTTCTTGAAGCTACTCTGATCTGCATTGGCAACCTGCGTTGGTGGGATGCTTTCGCTTGCAATGAGCTCGCGAGTCGCTAATACGAAAGCATCAGCCTGCTGCTGCAAGTCCAACTCTTTCAGTTGCCAGGTCCTGCCGACACTGTGGGTGATTGCACGGTCCACGATGTTGTTGCGCTTCTTGAATCTGTACACCCACGACGGTGATGCCTTGAACTTGAGACTCTTGTTAGGGTCCAGTTCATTAGCTGTTTGCCTAGCCCAAATTCGCAACGTTCGATCGTGAATGATAGCAGTGTGCTGTTTCTCCGCGAACATGCCCCGAACTGCCTCATTGATCTCTGCCATCAGCGTCTTCTTGTCATCTTTGCCTTGTGTTGCCCCAAAGTGACGTAGCACGCCAATGTTCCGAATATACCTGAACTGATTCTGCAGAGTCGAGTGGGTAGCACGACCGGTCTTTGTGTTCCAAGGCCTACCTGTTTTTGGATTTACCGTCCAGTAGGCATAGGCTTTTGCCTTGTACTCGCGCCACTGCTCTGGTGTCATTTTGGAGTCTTCTGGAGGCTGATCCTGGAACTTCGGCTTCTTCACAGGAGAGGGCAGGTATTCTGACGCTGATGAGCCAGATGCGGAAGACGTATGAGACTGCTGCGATGACGAAGGCATCTCTGCATCCTCCTGCTCTTGGTCTTCCTCGTCTCCAAAATCCATGTCTCCGTCCCCCTGGTCACCATCACTGTCACCGAAGCCGAGCGTACGAATCTCTTCAACGACTTCCATCCCGCTGGTCAAAAGAGACTTGATGTGTGCCACCATCCTTTGCTCTTCCAAATTTGGATTGCGCTCATTTGTCCCGATCTCGGCCACCAGAGCCCAAACGACCACTTTCGGATCCATCTTACAACGCATACCTAAAAAACACAAAAACAACACAAATGTTAGCACAGAGTACAAATGCAAGACGAATTAGCATGAAATAATACGACTGCTACAACACACATGTTAGCACAGAGTTCAAATGCAAGACGAATTAGCATGAAATAATACGACTGCTATGGTTACTCTCATAAACCCCATGTTAATGTTTGACGCTCCATAAGTCCTGAACGCGGCAACGTCTGACCGTCGCACTGTGTAGTTATCCTATTTAGGACTAGTGCTTTCCGAAAATGTATAGTTTAGCGTCAGACCGGCAGCAACGATGTGAAGTGTTACTTGTAAGATTAATGTTCTGAAGAGGTTGAAACACACGATTCATAGACCATGCTTTGGTTGCATGTACCTCGAAAGCAGTTAGGCATTGCTACAAATTCTATTCTAGCATGTTATTCTGCTGAACTTCCCCATATTCTTACTACGTTGCAATAAAAAAAAGAACAATCAAAACACTTGGATTGGAATCAACTGAAAAATATTTTATACACATTTATTAACAGAATTTTGGAATTACTTTCACTGATAACGTACACCGTTAAGATTTTGCAGCAGCTGACTTCCTATTTTATAATGAACATTGATTTACAATTCTTTTAGTAATCATTCTTCTTTTCTAAATTTTGAATCACATTTAACGTAATTCATCGAACGAGGTTATATATTACAAACAATGACTTCATTAAGCAATGTTAAGCTTAAGATACTGAAAGCTACAAATCCTATTCTTTGCTATTAAGAAGATGACTACTGGAAAAGTCTCATTGATCTTGAGATTAATCTTTGGGATGGTAAGCTTCTCATTGGTCTATAAATTAGCGTTTGGGATGGCCTCCTCCGCCCCCTTAGCCATCCCTTTCCTCTCCAATATTGGAAACAGATAATTTTGAAGACGTTCGCCGAAAGATGTTTTATGTTGAAAGATCTTGTTACACATGCTGTTAAGGTGTTGACTGCGGAAAAAGCTCTAATCGGTCTTGATATTAACCTTTGGAATGGCTGGTAAACTTCTCATTGGTATATAAATTAGCGTTTGGGATGGCCTCCTCCGCCCCCTTAGCCATCCCTTTCCTCTCCAATATTGGAAACAGATAATTTTGAAGACGTTCGCCGAAAGATGTTTTATGTTGAAAGATCTTGTTACACATGCTGTTAAGGTGTTGACTGCGGATAAAGCTCTAATCGGTCTTGATATTAACCTTTGGAATGGCTGGTAAACTTCTCATTGGTATATAAATTAGCGTTTGGGATGGCCTCCTCCGCCCCCTTAGCCATCCCTCTCCTCTCCAATATTGGAAACAGATAATTTTGAAGACGTTCGCCGAAAGATGTTTTATGTTGAAAGATCTTGTTACACATGCTGTTAAGGTGTTGACTGCGGAAAAAAGCTCTAATCGGTCTTGATATTAACCTTTGGAATGGCTGGTAAACTTCTCATTGGTATATAAATTAGCGTTTGAGATGGCCTCCTCCGCCCCTTAGCCATCCCTCCCCTCTCCAATATTGGAAACAGATAATTTTGAAGACGTTCGCCAAATGATGTTATTGGTGAGAAATGATAGCTTCAACTAACACTCTGCAAATTAAAAAAAATATTCATTATTAATTTTGCATGTCCCATTGACTATAATATAAATACGTTAGCGAAAACTCATTTAAAACAGCTCTATATATCTTTCGATTGGAATGAAATTCGCACTTTAGAATATGTCTACTATAGATGACATGTTTATTTTAGTAAAAATGGCCTCAATAGTCAATGGTAAATTAGTCGTAGTCTCCATGAATGAATTCTACAAGTAGTTTGAGGCTCTTATGGCAACACTATGAATGCATTTTGAGCACATTACGTTCTGTATGAATCAGAGTCTGAAACTGCAAGATCTGGCCTGACGACGCCAGGAAACACCTACTGTGGAAAGAAGTGCATTTGCGCGTCGACATAAAGTGGGGCTGAAGAGAGACTAGGTAGTATTGGTTTTTTTCTTGTGTGGAGAGTGATATGCCAGTAGCTCATCAGTAATGTGCATGATGGGAGCAATATGGCACATCCGCAATATGGCCCAATTCTATAGAAGGGAATGAATTCCCGAAAAGATCTTTCGAGTGTTTCTGACAGTATGATGACCGTTAGTACAATCTGAATCACGGTGAGGACAAGGAAACAAAACAAACATTTTGTTACAGGCATGTCTGATCGTACATTCCTTTGAACAATTACCCATATTATCTGTTCATCGCCGAAATTGTCTTCTGTGATTTCTGAAAATTCTCCAATGGCAATTGTAGGTGGCATTCACTGATGAGATTCTTTTCTATTTCAAGAATAGTGATCACCAAGTATGTGTTGTAGGCGTGCAGGTGAACGGGAATGCCTGACTTGTGTTTGTACTCTCTAAACAGGATCAGATTCGTAATTCCGGTATAGTATGTTGTTAACTACTTATTCCTGTGATTGTATCTGGACACTTTAAAGGATTGCATCCAGCAGCAGGATAACACGCGTCGTCATACCACCAGGCATCACATTGTGTCCTTCTCAGCATAAGCTTTCAATTCAGACTTAATAAGCCTCTGGACTAGACCCTATCTTGCACATACATGACATAGTGAGACAGTGCGTAATGTAAATATAAAGAAAAGTTCAATCGAACTGCTCCGATCAAACTTGGCATGATGGCAGACATTTACCTGTTACATAAGGTGCGAAATATTTTAGTAAGTGGGCATGGACTTCGGTGCAATAGCAGTCTAACCGACATTCACATCTGTAGGTCCACAACGTAAATAAAGAATCAAACCGCAAAATCAAGCTGAACTTTTGGTACAAATCTAAAGTGCAGCATACGAGTTGACGAGAGTTTCGTTGTACAAATTGCCAAACATTACTCCGTAAAATAATTTTCGGAAGAGAATAGACAATTTTAAGACTTTCATTTTTAACTTATTATTGTTTAGACCATCATTGTACCTATGTCCACAAATGACAAACGTTTGTTGCCATTATTATTATTATTATTATTATTATTATTATTATTATTATTATTAGTAGTAGTAGTAGTAGTAGTAGTAGTAGTAGTAGTAGTAGTAGTAGTAGTAGTAGTAGTAGTAGTAGTAGTAGTACTAGTAGTAGTAGTAGTAGGAGGAGGAGGAGGAGGAGGAGGAGGAAGAGGAGGAGGAGGAGTTGAGTTGAGTTGAGTTGATTTTGAGTTTAACGTCCCGTTCAGCAGCGAGGCTATATGAGACGTGGACCTACTGATTAACGTGGAATCCGAACCACATGAGCTCCCAGGAGGAGGATGAGTAATAGTAATAGTAGTAGTAGCAAGAAATGTGTAACTTTCTCGTATTACGTAAAGACTTTATGATACACGGGTGAGCATATACCAGGTGTATGAAAAGTGCAGGGCTGTAAGCTAACTCCTGTATGAGTAGAGATACGAAAGTATGGAAAGAATGAAAGATGTTGGAAACAGTTGATTTTTAATCTAAAATGATGGAATTTTTCTAATCATACCAAGCCGTTATGACTCCACACTAGTAAGGCGCCCTTTGTTAAATGAAAAAGCAATGTTTCCAGTTCAGCAGTCTGTTCAAACGGAACTTAAAGATAAGCAAAAATGGTATGATGAATGCCCACATTTTTGCGTGAAGCAGGCCCGTAGCCAGCCCAAAAATGTAGGAGGGCGGTAGAAGTTAGGGGGGCCCGATCCAATTATGTTATAGTTTCATTACAAGCCTAACGTGAAAATTTTAAGGATCCGGGCCTCCCTAGACCCCAAAATGGTTCCAGTTTTACCAATGTGGATCCAAAATGGCTTGTGTGATGATCGGAAAGTCCACCATTTTAGATTGAAAACCACTTATTTCCTACACTTTGCTCGTTTTCTTTTTTCTTTTTCTCTTTTATAAATCTGTACTAGTAACAGAGTTGACCTATGGACCTGGATTCTTGATACACCCAGCATATTTACCCTTAGCATTTTTTCTTTCGTTTGTAAGGCAAAATATAGAAGATGACAGGCTTGCATACAGCCAAACGGAACGTGAAAGATGCACCACTGAAGCAATATTGTATGATGTACCTGCTAACAAAGTAATTTATAGTGTGAAGTCTAATGGCGTCGACTTCATTATGCAGCGCGACTGTGTAACGGCCCCCAGTCAAGCTGATACCACTGGTATTGTGTGGAGTTGAAACACTGACGGCTTCTGAGGACCGGTATCTATGGTAACTTGGATACGTTGGTATCAAATGATAATCATTCAACATGACATTCACAAAGGTTGCCTCTCGGGGTGGTCCATAAGACAATGTTCATGCTACTAATAGCCAAGCTATTTCATGAAACGTCAAACCAATTGCAGAAACTGTATGAACGTCGCCTGTCGGGAAATCGGTCTGTTATCATTGTAGTCGAGGCGTATATATCTTACTCGTTGTAGAAAGGTTAGGGCAATTACGCACTTACAGAAGTGGTGATGCATCACTGTACCGAATGTTATTCAAACTGTTTCATTTTTACTGCTGGATTTTGTTTAATGGAAAAATTAATGTGGAAAGCAACGAGGTATATTATCAGGAACAAGTTTTGATCTATATTTACAAAAACGAAATTCCCACATTATATCCCCTGACAAAAATCTGATGGAACTGCATCAGAATAAGGCGCCCAATTACACAACGAAACCATCGCTGGCAATCTACGGATGAGTAGAAGTTAGGACAGGCTCATGATATTCTTTTCACCAAAATGCAACTGAAGAATCCCGATGCCAACCGAATGAACAAGTGTCCCTTTGAACATTCGAATAATGACCTTTCTTCTCAAAAGGTGTGCATAGTTTCTGTCTCCTGAAAAATGCCCCAACACGAATGGATTAAAATATCAATTATACACCTGCTAAGAAATTTTCTCTAAAAGTGCTGGTCAACACATTAAATACAACCCATGGTGGAGGAGTGGACTATCATAGATAGGACTGCCAGAGTCCTCAATATAGAGAACTGTCCTGTATTTTACACTCTTATTTTCCTCTCTTGTATGGAGTTTGCACAAGATCAACAAATGCCCTGTATTTAGTTGGTAGTACAAGCAGTGTGTTTTCTCACTAGTGTTGCAAGACAGTTATTGAGAAATCGTATATCAACAGGTAAAAGCACTAAAGAAGACTGTTGTTAAATATCAAATGGCGTCTAAAATGATTTTATGAAATTGATTAATTTATGATTAAGTACATCGAAGTCTTATAAATTCGAAATCCAAGTTTACACGAAAAAAGTTTGAATTATCCAAAATTTGAGTCATCCAAGAATACGCATTATGGATACCTAAAATCAAGCGAACAAAAATATATCTACACGAATAATAATAATAATAATACTTAACTTTTAAGAGAGTACAGTATATTATTTGCGTGATACAACATAGCAAACAAATGACATTTACTTGCACATAAATGAAGCTACTTGTAGTATGAAAAACAGATTAAGGTTCAGTAAAACTATTCTAAATTAAAACACAGAACCACGCACACGGGTCACACCTTAATTATCTGTTCTCACATTAAAAAAGTTCCTGATCTTTGTTTGGTTTGATTTAATTGTTTTTGCACGGTCAAAAAAAAAAAAGCTTCAATTTTATTTCGTGTAAAGCATTATTTTTTTTTTAAACCTACGTAGTAACATTTGGTTGACATTCAGTAGACCGACTTAGATTTCCAAAACTTTCGGAAGTTTCAGATCAAAGCACTGTTTCTTTACTTAATCGCTAATCTCGTCATCTTCACCTTCTTCATCAGAGAGATTATATTTTTGTGTCCCTCTTCCCTATGTCTGACTATGGAATCTGTCTAATACTAAACATTCTTGTTTTGTAATTACTTCGTATTATCCAAACAGAAGTTTTAAAAGTTCGATTTATCCACGATTTTTACCATTGTTTGTAATACAGCTTTCAAGGGAAATAAACGTTTGTTCGAATTATCCAATACAGTAAAGCCACGATTATCCACGAGTAGATGATGCGCGGTAATGATTATCAGCGAGTGCCGAGATTTTTTTTTAACCCTGCTTGAGTCGCGCATAATTATTTTTCATAAGTAGTCGCTGTGAACTGACACTCTGCATGCAAATAAGTACTGCATGGTCTAAACCATAAAAATAAATTGCATTGTAAAAATCAATATTTCCAACAATAGTGCACGTTTCGAAGTGCAACTTTACTCTGATAAGCAGAAGTCGATTGTTGTAAGGATGAAAAACGAGAATTGGGAAGAATGATTTGCGTGATAGCAAATTACTTTCATAGTTCACATGGTTTTTATAGTATTTCTTTTTTTCGTGTTTGCAGCTCATTTTCAGTATCTTTTCGGGTTATCTGAGATTTTCGCTATCCGCCCTTGCCACTCAATTAGCGGATTCCCGACCAAGTAATTTCGTGGTGGACATCTTTGGACTCCTGTGTTTTCTCGGCGTACTCCCACTTTCTCATTCTACCAATTCTTCGATTATCGTTCCTTTCTTTAATCATCGTCTCCCTTAGCCTAACGGGCATAATCATGGGATGTTAAAGATTTCATGTTTCATTTCCAATTCCGTGGGTAATTGGGGTTTTACTGTATTTTGAATTATTCGAACTTGAATTAACAAGTGTTTGCTGTAATTACGTGGGCAACTTAAAAAGAAGCTAATATAATTTTTAAATTCCAAAATAATGTTTCTTATATATTATGCTTAGAAATCTGCTTTCAGTTTGGTTTTTATCCTTTTAATTTTATTTTTTATTTATTTTTTAACAGCACGTGTCCTGTATTTACAGTATAGAAATATAGCAACTCTAACCATAAACGAGTGAACACTAGTGTTAAACTTTAAAAAAAAAATAAAATTACCGGTACACTCAATCTTCAAAACAGATGAAGAATAATTTTATTTTAAATCTCGAAATATATAGTTGAGCCTGAAAAATACCGGTCTATTGACAATCCTAGTGTCAAATTCGTCAAGCCTATGAGGCTCTATGCACTGTTTAAAGATAGCAATGTACATGTATGTATGCATATAATAATTTAGAATATTAATTTAAAATGTGTAGTTTTGCCTCAAGGCTTTGTTTTTCACTTCTTGATTATTTTTGTAGAATAACGTGAGCTTTACTATATTTTCTATTTATGTTTTGACATAATAAGTTTTCAAGCAGAAAAAAAAAATCTCAAAAAATTAAATCTGAGTAAGCAAATATAGTTGTGAAATGTAATACAGAATAAATGTAAAATGATTAAAAATATTCTAAGGAATAAAGTCTAAGTTTCATGATGAGAAACAGCTTACCTTGCTTCATGTTGCATGTAGTCTTATAAAGATATAAAATCGACGTCAAGGTAACTATTTCAATTGTTAGTCGAAACAAAACCATTAAAATTTAATAATAGCCTCTCTCTGTTTGTCTTTACATTCAATACAATATATTTCTTTTATTTCTTAAATTTATTACAGGAATAATTTATGCAAGAATGTAAAATTGTATATTTCAGTTGTTTGAATATTTGTAACTTCGGTATTTGTTAGTCTTCCAAACATGTTTGACGCTACGACTTCGTATAAATAATTTACAATAATTTAGTATATATTTTATAGTAACACTATTTATTACCTAACTATCGCCACATATAATTAACTATTAATTCCTGAAGAACCATCTATCGCGCTACTTGTATGTGAGCCTACAAGACATTGATACTGTTTGCTGAAGGACAGTAAGAAGTAAATTACCGAAAACCATATTTCACATGTTCAATTAGCGATATATCAGGTGATGCTGCAGGCCGGGGAAACAACAATACCCGGTACCCATGTTTAAAGCAAGGATGTTATAAAATAGAGGATCTGCCCATGCGTATCTTCCTCATAGGAACTTAATGAAGCCAAAAAAACAACCGAGCATCGTCTGAGCCGGCACGTCTGATTGGCTACTCTCGTTTCCGCCATGATTGTTGGCTCGAAACACTGCGATCTTAGTGGCGCGGAGTGGGCAGAGTAGGTGCGGCGAAGCTGTGACGTTTGGCTTCACGATTTTGTTGTATGGGCAGATCCTCTATTTTATAACATCCTTGGTTTAAAGCGTACAGAATGCAGAATAACGTAAAAGCAAAAACAACCATTCACTTAAGAAGAAAAAAAAGTTTATATAGCATATAGTCCGGAAGTGGACAGGAGCGGAGCTAGACAGCTCTAAGTGTGGGGGAAAAGGAACTTCACATTTAGGGAAAGGAACTTGCCGATTTACAAAACCGCATTGAAGATGCGTGTGAACAGTTACGGAACAACCAGGAGTGATGGAATGCATTCAATACTCGTGATTAGCGCATTGCATAGATGTGGGAGAACAGCATTGTGAACATTTAAATTTAGGTACATTTAGGTAGGCCTACGTTTATTGTAAGCACGTATGACCTAGTAGTTTTTTATGTTACTCTATGCAAGATATAAAGTTACAAATACAGTACATCGTTGTAGATTCTGCCTATTATTTTATTACATGATACGATTAGTTACACTTGTTCTTATTTCTACCCTCTCTCTGCTAGTTTGTATCTGGTATACCACTTTGCATTGCTCCCTGAGATTATGCAACCATTGTAATCTCATGGGATCTTTGTTATGACTTCCATTGAACATGTGCATGCTATCGTGCCATAGATAATAACTTTCTTCTTTATGGTTTCCATCATTTCATTGCCCCTGCCGTACAAACATGTGGTGAATCCCTACATGACGTATGGAGAATCTCTGGCGCAGTTATGTAACATGTGTTTAACATGTCAAGCCAATATGATTTTTGTCTTACTGAATCCCTTCTCTAGTTTCTTTTATTATTCCGCTGGCAGGTGTGACGTTCCTTTTCTCCCCACATTCGAAGATGTCTAGCTCCGCCCCTGTCCATTTCCGGACTATATGTCATATAAACATTTTTTTCTCTTTGTGATAACGGGAATCAGTGGTTTCATTTTTTGCCGTTACTTTTGGGGCACCCTATATATTAAGCCATTTAATATAGTTAACTATAATCATTAAAAACTTTGATGTCTTTATATCAAATTTAGGACAATTGATCAATTATGTATATAAGAACAAAACGTGCAAATATGAATCTAAAGACAGCAAATTTTGAGGTACAAGACGTAGACTTACAGCTGATAATGGGATCGGAATCACATGAGCCCCCACCGGGAAGGGAACTCGGGTCTCCCGCGTCGACAGCGTGTGCGATAACAATATTGCCATGAAGGAGTTTTAATAGAGCAGTGGGGGGGAGGACATTTTGTGCCCCGTCAAAGTTCATACTAAACACGAAGCAATATTCTGAAAGTGAGAACAAATCCAATTTTAGGTAACCTTGTTTTACGGTTTCACAAGGAATCAAATGTCTGTATGCCTCATCTATTGTATAACTACAAATGTCACGTCATTTAATCATTCCGAAAATATAGTAATGATTTGTCTAGTTGCTGCTCCTTTATCTTGAAATTCACTCTTTCCCGTAGGCAAAGTTTAAAACTTTCGTATGAAAGATACGATTGTCAATGAGATTATCAGTTTGATAATGCCATATCTTAACGGAGAAAATATAACCATTAATAATTCTTATTAATTCTACTTAGAAAACCTGTTTTTGTGTAGCGAAAATGTCACTTCAAAATGGACCTAAGTAGGTTGACACAACTCGTAAGGATACTTTTAATTTGCGTTCACTGTAATTACTTCTACTTAGCGAATTTAGATTACAAAGATCAACGCTTTAATTTCTATACTTTTCTCTTTAATACTCTGGTTACTCTATATATTTTTTTCCATATACTTATACTGAATAACTTGAGAAAGCATTGTTATTAAATGAATGTAATTGCAAGGAAGAGTAGCTTAAGCAGTACGAATCATATCAAAATAAACAGATGAGATCTTTCACATTGTGAAACCGCGGTAAACTTTCAAACTACGGGAATTCAATACTCAAACTTGATGTAATACATCTATAACTACTGGTTGCAATAAATTAATGAGATCAAAGATAGAAAGTACTATGGACGCTGAATCCATATCAGAAAGTCATTACTCGGTATGCTTTACTGCTTTAATTCTATGGCGATACAGGTTGAAACAGGAAATCCTAAATTTTAACAACTTCTGGATTTAGCAAAGGGTTAAGCGAGGAAATAGAACCTATTCTTGAGAAGCTGAATCGATTGGAAAAACTGCACCTCGATATCTCTTACTCTTTTTACTCCATGGAAATCAGTACTGACACCGGAAGTAATACAGCTCAACCATTTCCGGTTTTGGTAGATATTTGATATAGACATGGTCGTTACCTTGAGACGCTGATTCCTTTAGCAGAAAAATCTCTTTTCACTATGTTATCGTTTATGTTCTATGGTGACAAACGTTGAAACCGGAGATGGCTAATTTGAACCACTTCTAGTTTGAATACAGGCTTAATGGAGGAGATACCAAATATGCTTGGAACACTGAATTGATTACACAAAGTCGCATTTCGATATCTCTTACTGTTTTTGCCCTGTGGAAATCAGTATTGAAACTGGAAGTAATATTAAATTTTCACCATTTATGGTTTTAGTAGACTATTTGGGATAGTCATAATACGTTGCCCTGAGATACCGAATCATTAGGAAAAAAAATCTCTTCTCGCTATATGTTACCGTTTTCGTTTTATGATGATAAACATTGAAACCAGAAATGACGAATTTGAAACACTTTAGGCATGAATAGATAGTTACTGGATAAGATAGAAACTATTCTCGAGACGCTGAATCGATTGCATTTCGATATATCTTACTGATTTGGTTCTGATACCTGTCAACAGACGGACGGACGGACAAAACCGTTCTATAAGACTTCTGACACTTACGCATAGCATAGTTTGGAACTTATTTTATTCTATTATTTGATTATAATTTTTATTTATTCTCTATTTATTAGTTATTTATTTATACTCTATTATTTATTCTAATATTTGACAAGAGGGCGCGGTGGCTTAGTGGTAGAGTGTTCGCCTCCTGTGCTTGGGGTCCCTGGTTCGATCCCAGCTCGCACCGTGTGAGCTTTGTGGTGGAAAAACACCATGCTCGTGGGTTTTCTCGGGTTCTCCCGTTTCCTCCCACTTTCTTCATTCCACCATTTCATTCATTTCTCATAATCACCGTCTCCTTTAGCCTAACCGGCATAACCCTGGGACGTAAAACTGAAAGATTTCATTTCATTTCTAATATTTGATTATTTCATTTTAATCATTATTACTAATCATTGATTATTATTATTGTATTAACGCTTCATTTAACGTTGAAATCTTACCGGCATATGTTAAAAATGATGCTTTATAGATATACTTTTAGAAGATTTTACACCGAGGATGCAAGCACCTGTCGTTTCTGTGGTATTCTCCCATGTTCATATTATAGTGAATATCTGTGATGAGAGTTTGAACTAGAAGGAGCAGTTCAACTTAGAAATGCATTTTTTTCTTTTTACAAATTATTTCCATTTGTAGAGTTGAAAATTCTATAAGGACTAGTGTTTGATCGCGATATGTTCAGTCATTAGCGAGTAACATAGGAAAAATGATTTTGTGATGACGTCATCCATGAGCAAACTGCTAGAGCAGGCTTCCATACACACAGTGCCAAGCATTTCGTTTGTGAGTGGTGCGGTGGCACATGCTAAAGTGCGATCATCTGCATTGTAGAAAATAATAATGTCTGACGGTGGGCTGCACAAAATTTTTTATACTATTATAAAACGTAGTTTTTCCTACAAAACATAAGTTCAGCGTTTTTCAAAAGGAACTAAAATTTTGAAACCAACTAAATTTAAAAAGATGGTGGACGAGATTGCTGCAATACTTAGTACTTTTTCTTTAATCATGGTTCCGATTCCCAAACATAAGTATGTTCATTTTCATATTTTGTTGCAATTTTTAATGATATCCCTAAAACATTGTGCTCCGAAGTATGTACAGGAGAGCGGCATATGTGGCAAAAATGAAATAGCATCTGCAACGTTTGCCAGAATACGAAAAATACTTCACCGGTTAAATTTGCTTTATTCACATCGCTCTTCGCGGAACAACTCTGTTAAACGTTTCATTATCATTGTCACTTGATACAGAAAAATTAAACGATGAAACAATGTCCTACGAACACTGTCATCATCACTGAATCCTTCTACAAGCCGGTTTATTTCACTCCCCAATTCACATTGTATAGCAGTTGTATCTATATTTATTTCTACTCGTAAAACAGTATCTTCAGAATGATAAGTGACACCGTCGCAATTAACCTCTAATTCCCCATTTTGACTACAACCCTCAATTGCGTTTTGAACGATTTTTTTTATTTGTATTTATTTATTTATTTATTTATTTACATTGGTAACTGGACATATATCGGAGCTTGTTCAATGGCTCGGATTCTAAACTTTTCAATAATATACTTGGAATAGCATTTTTTCTCGGTTAGTGTGTAAATCAGCTTGTGGAATCATCTCCTGGAATCAGCTTCACTTTCAATAAACATGACTGCTCGAGGTCGAGCTCTTCAAGATTTTCGGAAGAAACACGAATGTTTTTATTTTGCACAAAATTTTTCCTATTGATTTTCTTGAGCCATAATTTATATCGATTTGGTGATTTCTCACGACATGGAAACGTAAAAAAATATACTTTATGTCCCTCAGATTTAACCGCAAGAGAATTACAACCGAAAACATAGCACGTGTTAGAGATTTCTACCTCACTTTACAGACACAACACCGCTGTACTAATACGTGTTTTCTACTTCGCACCAGTGTTTCAGAAAAGAATGTTCGAGGGGCACATATTTTTACACGATACTATTCTATTTATTATTAAATTATAGACGAATCATTTTGGTCTTCTCCGGAGGGGTATTCTCAGGGTTCCTGGAGACAGTACCCTTCCAAAAAAACATCTGGAAGAAACACTGATTCGCACTAAACTACGTAATCACTGCTCTCTCTATTTTTTATACTAATGGTATAGGAAAAACAACTAACAAAAACGTCCCTCAAGAATTCAATACAAAGCAAAACTGCTAACGAAACCCAAAAAATCCATTAAATCCACTGCACTATTAAGGGTTTATCAGCTGTGCACAAGGGAGTGGTTGCTGACACACATTGAGTTCCTTGCTAGCCCACGGGTGACGTCAGCATTTGCGATTCATCAAAAACAAACTCCTATAGAAGCTGAACGAGATGTTCTATCAAGATTTTAAAAAATACGTGTCTCTGATTATTTAAAATTTTTCTATTGCACCAAACTTGTTTTTAACTCGAAGTACTCCTTTGAGATTTGTCATCCAGTGCAATGGCATCATTTGTCCCCCATTTCTTCAGAAAGAACAAACCTTAAAAGCCACGATTTTAAGTATGCTATTCCATCATGAACAACTAAGGGGAGGGAAAACACTCGCACTCAGAAAGACCTAAAAACTACAATCTCGCTGTATGTATTTTCTTATTTAAATAGTAATATATTATGTTAGTGAAAGATAAAGCAAACACACCCGCAGAGGAAAGATGGTAGTCCGATCTACAGAATTTAATATCGGGCTTCAATCTCAATATATCAGTTTGCAATTACAGTGCAACTAGCTCTTTTATCTTTTTTCTTCATTTTCCTTCATCTGTTAAAAAACCTGTTTCCACCATCAATGATAAGGAACTTGTTTCCGACAAAGGCAAGACTAGTTTTCATATCTAAACTGTGATAACTAACAAATGGAACAGGTGTTCGCTACTGTTTGAGAATTGAGTTCTTGTATTTGATAACAACCAAGCGGTTCATGCTGGGATTTGTTTGACCATTTGCTTGAGCCCTCTCCATGTGAACTTAAACTAATGCGTCCTAAAAATATTTATTAATGTACTATTCAAATAGAAGGTTAACTTAGTAAATTTAACTACCATCATCATTAAGACTGTTTCCAACGAGAAATATTCATTTTAAATAATAGAGGTATGGCAGATTTTGCCACCCCTAGAAAGTTGCCTCCTCTCCAACTTGTAAATGTACGTGTTCAGATATGGTAGAGCCGGCCTTGATACTGTATGATGAAATAGAATAACCTATGTGTATGCATACATTAAAATGAAATCAAATAAATGTCTTTACATAATTCCCCACGGTTATGCTCTTTTGGTTAAAGAAGATGAATGAGTAATGAGAGTGAATGATTGTAAAATTAAATTTTTGTAGCCTTCCACCAGGAATCGACTCCAGAATAACGTGTACCAAAGCCTATGCGACTCACACACACACACACACATACATACATATATATGCTCCAGAGTGAATTCTCGTGAGAAATTTTCGAGTAAATCGGGTAAATAAATTTTCATAGCGTTAAAAAGTTTATCATTTGTTGCCAGTAACAATAACTGATAGTTCTACTGCATTGATTGATTGATTTGATTTGATTTTAGCATTCCTTTTAGCATCAAGGTTATATGAGACGTGGGCTTCCAGCTTCATATGGAATCTGAACCACATGAGCTCTGGCCGGAAATCCTTGTCGCTCACGCAAAAGGCGCGTACACTAACCTCTTAGCCACGAAGGAGCTGGATAATCGTGCTGAAAACCATTATTATATGAAAAGAAATACATGTTGAGTAGCAGATTTATCAATTGCTCTTTGTTTTCTTCTAACAGTGATACACATTTTCTTGACAGAGACACACATAGTCCTGACAGTGACACAGATAGTCCTCATAGCGGCAAACATAGTAATGACAGTGGCAAACATAGTCTTAACAGTGGCACACATAGTCCTGGCAGTGACACAGATAGTCCTAACAGTGACACACACATAGTTCTGGCAGGGACACACATACTCCTGACAGTGACATACATAGTCCTAGTAGCGAAACACATAGTTTTAACGGTGACATACAGTCCTAACAATGGCACACACAGTCCTGACAGTGACATAGATAGTTCTAACAGTGAAACATAGTCTTAACAGTGACACACATAGTCCTGGCAGTGACACGGATAGTCCTAACAGTGACACATAGTCCTGGCAGTGACACAGATAGTCCTAACAGTGACACACATAGTTCTGGCAGGGACACATACTCCTGACAGTGACTCACAGTACTGATAGTGACACACAGTCCTGACAGTAACATACATAATTCTAAGTCACAAACATAGTCTTGGCATGGACAGACATAGTCCTAACATTGATACACATAATCTTGAGAGTGACACACAGTACCGATGGTAACACAAATAGTTCTAACAGTAGTCTTGACATGGACACACATAATCCTAACAGTGAGACACATAATCCTAACAGTGACACATATAGTCCTAAGAGAGACACACATAATATTGGTAGGAACACATAATCCTGATAGTGACACACATACTGCTAACAGAGATACACGTAATCCTGGCAGTGACACACAAGTCCTAACAGTGTCACACATAGTCCTAACAATGACACACATAGTCTTGACTGGAACGCACATATTCCTTTGGCTGGGACACACATAGTCGTAACAGTAACACATTTATTTATTTATTTATTTATTGTCCTCAACAGAGTATATATTTTCCAATTACAGAAGACCTGAACATTTTTTTTACAAGTTTATAGATAAATATATACAATTAATTTTCTAACAAACTATTTAAAACTGAAATAGCTACAGTAGCAAAAATACATGAAACTAATACGCTTATACATAAACATGTGAATATACTTTTTAGGAATTCATAAAACATTTTGTCGCAACAATTCACAGTAGGTTCGAAATGACGTACTAAAATTTAAATACGGCAATTTCTGTGATATTATGTCTTGCACATTCGAACCAATGGTGAACTACTGTAATGCTCCGTTCTAGGTGTATCATATAATAATACATATAGTCCTGACAGTGACACACCAGAGATGGCGTGGGTCAATGAAAACTTGACCCACGACTTACTGATCTCCACCCAACGTGACCCACTACACCCACTGACTCACGACCCACTTTGACCTACTCTGATACACGATCGCTGAGATCAATAGAGAACCTCCGATTGCACTAACATCCACATTCAACCTATTCGGCTGCAGGCTGCAGGCTAGGGTCACCTTGCGGCGGAACACCAAGACATGTAAAAATAATAGAAAATGACCGATAATAGTGTCAAATCCATTAGTAAAATAAGATTTTTTTGTTCAGTTTGTTTATATAGATATTTTATCTGACCCTCGCAGAGTGCGGGCATTTCAGCTAGTATCGCAAGTATAGAAGTATATTGATATTATTATTCATTAAAGTGACAACTCGCTGAAGATGAACATCTATTATTATTACAATTATATTATTATTATTGTTATTATTATTATTATTATTATTATTATTATTATTATTATTATTATTATTATTATTATTGTAAGCGTACTTTTGAACTTGCATGGCGAAATTACTGCATAGTATGTTATTAATTCTGTAATTTTCCCTGGATTGGTTGTTATTTCGTTTATTAGTGGGCACTAATTTGTCTCCAGGTCGTCGAATAAATGAATTTTGGTGTGCACTTTGATGTAAATAACATTACAGAAAGAAGACAGTTTGTTACAAAGAGAAGAACTGAACTTAGTAATATTTGGGTTTTAGTTCAAGTTGGCAGCATAGCGTAGGGGTAACGTACTGGACTTACGAGTAGTATAGATTCAGAACTTAGGTTCAAATCCTGTTCAAGTCAAAGCTTACATATTTTACAAAGTAATCGTGAAGAATCGAAGAGTGCCTTCTCATAGTAAACGAGCAATCCGTAAGAATGTGGAAACAAGCACCTATAACAGGATAGAGACGATTTACGAATGTTGGTTGGGAGAGGGCAAATCATAACTATGGGAGCTACTAGGACAATTCAAAACACTTAATTCATCTGTAATACCCACGTTTCATGTTACTGTTGTTAGAAAAAAACACTATAACATTTGTTAAACATGTTTCGGGTAGAGGAAGCATGGGTGTTTTTGTATAGTACTAGACTTCTAAACGTAAAATCTCTGTTCGAATCCCCATCAGGTAGTAACATGTTTTCCCATAAAATATTCCTACCAACAGAGACTCATCCGCGGTTGGAGCAATTACAAGACTAATCCGACTAAACAGTGTGTGTTTTTCATCATACATTGAAATGATAAGTAGTTTTCATATTTATATTCGTCTCTCTTTCTTTCTCTATGCATATTTCTTGGACGTTTCCTTATCATATCTTTCATCTTTCTATTCTCTCTTTCTCTCTCACACACGCAAGTACACACATACAAACATTTACTTTATGTCAAGGAAATAATAATAATCTCTTTTTTAATCCCTGTGGCAGTAAAGTAGCACTCATTCATTTTTCTTTCTCTCCTTTTTCTTTCTTTCTTTTATGTTCAGTTTGCATTAATAGTCTGGAATGGAAAATATGACCTACGTTGTCTACTAGGTTTATTATAATGTATTTCGGATCAAAATGTTTAATGAACTTTACCGAATTTGCAACCGAGGCAAACTTATGCATGATCCTAAACATGTCACGAAACTCTAGTTTCACTGAAAATTGGGTATTTAATTTGACCACCAAGTTTGCTATTAACTTTGAAAGTGACTTTATGAATTTTCCAAGCATGCTCTATACATTCGAATAGTTCTAAAAATAATATATAAAACAAACTTTATTTCTATATTACGGTTAGATTTCTGGAAACGAAACTTTATAATGTTAGATTCTTTTTTTACTACGTTTAAATTCAATACGGTATTTTTTATCTGTGCTCCCTTTTCTTTTTCTTCTTCTGACCCCTTTCTTCTCTCTCTGTCTCACTTCTGTACATCTAACAGATATCTATTGGTTTCAATTTTTCATTGAGATGTTCTTAAATTTCTCCCTACATCAACTTATGTATCTTGTTTCGTCTCATTTTTATTCTTTTGCTTTATTGGTACTAATACATGTATATTTTGGAATTAGAATTGTGCTCATGTTGTTACACAGAGTATGGGAAAGAGGAAAGGAGGAGAGAGACACGACATGGTATAAGAAGATATATATTGAGTGGCCTAGCTGCACGACTTACCTGTCACAATTTTTTAATGCGGAGTATGTAAGTTCAATAATTCAATATGAATAGAACCAACCAGAAGTGTTTTCGTAACAAAGAAATAGCAATATGAAATGTGAAATCTCTTTTGACAAACTATCGAAATTTGAAAGTTGACAAATTTACACTTTCAGGTACCGATTACCTCGAAACCAATGTAGGCAGAAATTAGCCCGTAATAGGGGTCTTATATTTAAAAAGAAGTGACAATCACAGCAAAATGCAGAAGTCTTTCAGTCTAAGTCTCTCATTTATAGTTCTATTAGTCTTGTAGCTCTCAGTCTGTGGCAAAAGTACTGATAGAAATAGGGACAATGAATTATGATTATTTTGTAGGACATTCCACTTTAATACCACAGGAATTTCATCTTCCAGTTTGATTAGTTGTGAAAAATTATATAGTATACTATGTGAAGTATGTGTACTGTCGTTGATTTGTGATGATAATCAGAAACAGAAATAAAGGTAAATTACAGTAATAGTTTTCTATTAACGGGAAAGTATAACTGCTTTTATTTTATCAAGTTTTTTGGCTTAAATTTTTTGTTCGGACTCACTTCCTTACACCTCAAGCTTGGGTACAGAAATGGAAAAACATATTTAGATTTTGATTGTTGATTCCAGTATATTCCAAGCATTATTTCTCGGATCTAGACCTGTGGGATGTGTCAATATATCGATATTCGATATTGCAAATATATCGGCATCGATATATTAAAATCCTAAATTTTTGATATCGATATTGGAGGAGCGAGGTATAGGGGCCTCTAAGACTTGCGATAGATGAGGAAATAAAACTTAATTTTTACAATAATGTCTTCTAATGGCAATTTCTTTATTACCACAAGTTGCAATGTAAATAAATCCACTTGCAAATTTGCACATTATATACCGTAATTTCTTAGCCGCAAAAACTTTTCTATTTCCGAAAATGAAACAAAAAAAGCACCTGTCAAAAGTAAGTGCTTAGAACCCTGACCTAGAATTTATCATCATAAAGTGCTGTTAATCTCTCTCGGAGATTTCCATCCCTTTGGAACCGCTCATTGACAAAAAGGGCACACGTGACAGCTATATGCAGACATGCTCTTAGGCAGAGTCAGATATTTTGAAAGGAAAACGAGTTCCCATTATTATTATTATTATTATTATTATTATTATTATTATTATTATTATTATTATTATTATTATTATTATTATTATTATTATTATTATTGTAACAATTTATTTTACAACTAGGGTCCCATCTCTTTACCTTGCATGGGAGGCTCGCAAGTCTGCTACACCTCTTATGTCCCTTATTCTGTATGTGTTTCTTTCTGTTTCGTTTGGATGTTTGTTTTTATGCTGTTAGGCTTTAAACCATTACTTTTTTCATTTTTGCAAGTTTTTTTTTTTTTGGGGGGGGGGAAGAAGAGGAACTGCTTTCCTCTGATATCTATTTCTTTCCATTCTTCTTGTTTGAACTGCTTAAGTAAGACTATTTTGCAACTTTTATGCCATCCATTGCCAACAATTTATTTTATTCCCTTATTTGCAGTTTGCCACACTGATATATTTGTAACAAAATTGAGGTTAGATCCAACACCTTTCTAATTCTCAACCACTCCAACGGCCCTCTTTTTTAAGTTGCCTACTATTGCAGGAAAGGAAGAATTGCAGGTGTTAATGGACTTTTGGAGTCGTGTATTCAATAGTTACTGAATGGAATGTTAATGTGGGAGAAAATTATTAAACTTGAAGAAATATCACATACGAGAATAGCTCTACATACCCTAAAGCGGAATCGAACTGTTGATATGCAAGTAGAAATGGTGCAAAAGAAGGATGCTAGAACATGCTTTTGGATATCTTGTTATCTCAAAAATTCATTGATTTATTCATTTTTGTTTCAGTCTTTTAAAGTTTATTAATAAACACTGAGGGCCTTATGCAGAGTCGTTTTAACGTATGATTAGCGTCATACTAAAGCCTGATTACTGCAAGAAACATATGTTAGTCGAACTCTTTAGTATGACACTAATTACGCATCAGAACGACTCTACATAAGGCCCGGAACGTTTAGGTACTAGTAGGCACTTATAATTCGAATTATAGGCAGTAAAATTTAGCTCGAGATATTGAAGAAAATACTCAATAATACAAAAACTTAAATTATCAAAAAAAAAAAAAATAAAATAAATAAATAAAATATGTAGTGCTCATAAATTGTAGAAATGCACCTAATTGTAGTATGTACAGAGCATAATACTTCTAAGAAAGAAGAAAGAAATTGCTTACAGTATAGGTCTATCTGTTAAAAATAAATTACTGAACATTATCACTTCTTACAGCAGACCAAGCTTCGCCAGCTGACCAAACTGCGTAGCATGAAATATTTTTGTTTTCTGAAGACTAGGCTGCAATTACAATAGGATTTTTTTAAAACCAAAAATTATAAATATGGTACTACATTATGGTCCCAGTATGGTTCCAGTATAGTTACTGCTCTGTATAATTTTCTTGTAAGCCCGAAAGACGACTCAGTAACGTTGTCTATGTTCATGAGATGTATATTCTAGCTTTCGTCCCACTCAATTCACGTCAAAATCAGTGATATCCAAAAGGCGGTTGGACAGCAAAAAAAAAAAAAAAAAAAAAAAAAAAAAAAAAAAAAAAAAAAAACTGAAATTTGTATGATTTATTCCTTTTCTAACAATAAAGGCTTAGCTGGCCATATTAGTATACCGGTACGTGAATTGACACTTATATATGAAAAATTTTCTTTAATCTTCTGGTTCACAAGCCCATTCTGCAATGTAAAGCTGTTGATATCGGCCAATTTTTAGAAAAAATGTAGATTTCATACTTACGTTTGTACTCAGACCGCAATTAACTTAAACCCATGAAACAAGGAACAAGATACCTCAATAGCATAGAACAAAGATTCAAAATATGTTTGGCTTACCTACGTACTACAGTGAACTGACTCCTAAAGAGGGAAATGTCATAGGAATGGCTCTCAAATTATGTTCCTTATTTTGTCCTGGCCTGTAATGCATTATAAATAGGTCATCACTGTTGTAAGCCTATGACGTCATAACTGATTTCAAAGCATGTTTTTGATCATGGAAAACACATTGATAGCACAAATCAATTTCATTAACTAGTATTATCAATGTACTAAAGAAATACGAAGAGTAATTTCAGTGTGATTCTTTGACTTCCAGAATATTTCCGACACGAAAGAATTTATGACTATCATTAACATAATGACAACGTTGGACTATAGATGTTCAGTATATATTGCTTCTTTAAATGGCTATAGATGTCCGATTTATTTACTAAAAATCAAAAATTTTCTCTCTGTCCTATCTTTAGAAAGACATTCTTTGAAAATATGTATGTAGAGGTTTGAAGCAATGTTAACAAAGATCATCGCCATTTGCATAAGAAAGAGAAAAGCCGCACTACTATGTATATATAGTGAAAAATGGCAATATGACCCAGCATTAGTTTGTTGTTGGGGTGAAAAAAGAAAGGAACCCGTTGGCCAATTAAGCTACTCTCGTCTTGGTAATAGAGTGGATGGAACCTTTTGACCTGCTTGTTTCTTCTTGTCTTCACTGTGTTGTCGATACAGCTCTTTAATTTAAAGATCATAAACTGTTCTCCAGGCTGGATGACGGATGAAAGATTTGGGCTGGAAACCTGGTCGCTGGGGATAAGTGAGAGACTCATCTCGAAATGAGCTTGCCCCAAGCACATATGTTAAAGTAATGTTGCATTCTGTATAGTAGACTGCTCCTAATCACCAAACATATATTCGAAGCACCAGGCGATGACCGTGCTACGGAAGGTGTTTGTACGAAGCGAAGAAAGAAGACAGGAAGATGTGCAAGGGTGGGGTGAATCTTACTTTACCAACCTGACAGGCAACTAGCGTGCTGACCGCTTATTCGCTTCCTTCGAACGTGAGGAGGTCAAGGGTCATCAGCGACGTGTTGAATACCTACTTAGATCTTTTTGCAGGCTTCTGGGTGTGTCTATAGTAGTCGTATGCTTGCATTTACCATGCCCTCTGTAGTAGCAGATCTTGGATTCTTGTTTCTAGTAAGAGCAAGTTAAGGTTTTCTTTTAGGAACTATCTACTACTATGCTATGACTCAGTGCAATTTCCTTGTCTACCTTTGCCTTCACTGATAACAATTAGTGGACGGTCGATGTGTTTTATTTGTATGAACTTCGGTAGCAAAGAGCTAATGAATCTTTTATTAAGTTATAAAAGGAAAGTTGCAAATGGTATCGCAAAAAAAAAAAAAAAAAGTGGAAACAGAAAGCAACTAACCCAAGAGATCAAAATGAAAAGAAAGAACGAAAGAAAAGGACTATAAAAAGTAAGAAAACAATGCTACAAGTTAATATTTCAAATTCATTAGAGAGTAAGAGGTGCGTGGTATCGTAATAAACTTTTTCGCTCCTAACTCTTAAATTAAAGTGTGGTTTTGACTTTTGTGCCATGTTGTATGGATATCAATAAAATATTTTATTTATGAAATATGAACAGTGGTCTCAGGTTCGATTCCCGGTGGGGACACTCGGTCAAAAAGGTGTAAAAGATTTTTCAGGACAAACATCCTGAGTGAGATTTTCTCTGGGTTTCCTCATTCACACCAGGCAAATGCCTGGATAGAACCTAGCATACAGGTCCCAGGCCATTTCCTTCCTTCTCCTTTCCCCGGATAGTGTGCTCGTCGAACGACATCATCCCTCATAGGTGACGAGCTTAAGATCATAGATGCCAATAATCGCTAGAAATTTGTACAAATAAATAAATAAAATGAAATATGAATAAAATTGTCTGAAGTTTTTGAGAAAATCATCCGAAAAACAAACTCATCCACAAAAGTGAATTACACCTTTTCAAGAAAAATGACTTGTACATATTATAGGGCTGCTATTGAAGTATTGATTTATGAAATATAAACAAAACATAATAGTTTTTTGGTGAAAATCACATTTTTTAAATCTTCATTCTCCAGGAAACTAATATCCTTATATTGAGATAGAAACATTTTCTTTTTTAAAAAAAGGAACTTTACAAAACCTTGAGTTTAAATGATGATTGGAACATTGAATGGTATGACCTCTATAATATAGGAGGATTTAAGATTTTGGTTTCTGGGCTTTCGGTATCTATGGCCATTTAGCTCGTCGCGTAAGAGGGATGATGTCCCTCGCCGAGCACACTATACGGGGAGAGGGAAGGAAGAAAGGTTGGGGAAGGAAGGAAGCAACCTGGCACCTATAAGTTAGGTACCACCCCAGCATTAGCCTGATGTGAATGAGGAAAACCCAGGAAAACTTCATTCAGGTTGGCTGGCCTGGAAAAGCTTTTTTACACTTTTTCGACCGAACCCAGGACAGCTCGCACCGAAGCCGAGAGTGTTAGCGACTACTATACGCGGGGCCGATCTCTATAATATAATATAATAGATATACTATCTATAATATTATATTTAATAGCGTATAATTATATACACTACTATCCTTGTGATGATATAAAGCGGAGTTATGTCTTACAATACTTCTACCACCCACACAGCAGGTGCATGTATACGCCGTGAACGATCATAAGTGCGTGGTCAAACAGACCCAAAAGGTAGTGTGGCAAGCGGACTCTTTAACTCACAGGCTACCACTCTGTCAGTATCTTCAGTAAGTTTTTAGTGCAATAACGATGAATGATCAACAACGATTAGTACGTGAATAATTACTATATGATTTCAAAGTCAGGCATAACGCTGCGGCAACTACCCAAAACATTTGTCATACAAAAGAGAAGGCGCAGTGAACCACAGCACAGTTAAGTCATTGGTTGCAGAAATTTCGTGCAGGTTGTAAGAAATGTCGAAGATCAGCCAAGGTTCGGGTAACAGGGTAACATATTCTGGGGTCATACGACACGCGATTGCGGGAAATCCATTCACTGGTACATGACGATCGTCAAACCAACTGGACACGTCTCAGTGCACTGTAGTACTTCACCTTCACGACATCGGAAAACACATCAGGTTCTGCAGTATTGTGCTATACGAGCTTTTCCAGTTTAGGCCCAAAGGAGAGTGGATGTGTGTGCCAACAACTGCTGCGAAATCTAAGTGATGTTCGATTCCTGAAACGACTTGTCACATGCGACGAGAAATGAGTGTTTTAAAAAAATCCGATGGCTAAGAAAGCGTTGACTTCCAGAACCGGTCCTCAAATAGGGCCGTTTCGAGCATAAAGTCAACCCTTCTGTGTGTTGTGAAGCTACGAGAGGGTAATTCACTTTGAGTTCGTTCCTAACCGTCATACTATCAATGTCGACCTTTATTCCGAGCATTGGAGTAGATATATGCTTCACTGCGCGAAAAATAACCCACATTGGTAAATCAAAAGCACACCCTACTGCAAAAGGAAAACGTAAAACCACACTCGACTCGAAAAACGCAACAAAATAATAATAATAAAAACTTGATAGCATCGATCTGATGCCTTATCCGACATATAGTCCTGACATTGCCCCTTCGTATTACTATCTTTTTCGATCTATGGTACCCTTCCTGAAATCACGATCCTTCACCAACTAACAAAGAGATGGAAACAGCAGTGACTGAATTTTTTGCCTCTAAGAACAATACGTGGTATCAATGTGGAATCGAGTAACTGGCAGGAAGGTGGCTGCAGACAATCCAGCACGAAGGGGTATACTTCGTATGTTAACTTGCTTTTATTGTACTATAACAAATACAGGTATTGATATATTGTGTACCAGAATATTGCAATTCTTATGACTAATCCTTGTACATAGGCTATAATTCTTACGATTGTATATAGGCTACTTTCTTTGTGATTGGTTAAAAAATATCAAATAATCCAGTAATACGCTGAACTTCTTAAGATTTCAGTTGCCAATAGTTTTACACTTAGATGGCAAAAAATAATAATTTGTACTAATTTAAATACTAAAAAATGATACTGAACTACTTAGATTTTTATAAAATTGTTACATATTGTCCTGATGGACACTTGGGCGCGTTTTATTTATCTTTGAGTCTTAAAATAGTTTTTGTGATTCAGAAAAAGAGGAAAGCAAAAAAAAAAAAAAAAAAAAAGGAGGAAGAAGAAATTACCTCCAGGTTTATTGTAGGTAGAAAATACGTTAATAATTTATTTTAGCTGTTCAGTGAATGATGGTACTATTAATATTAACAAGTTGATCATTAACAGACAAATTTTAACACGGCTGTTGGGCAAAGAAAAGATGAAATTGGTCTACACTTTAATGTGAACGCCATATGTTTAAATTAATACAAATAAACAAAGAGCTTTACATTTTTATGAAGGAAAGAAGAGAAAACATATACTCAATAATTCAGCATAGCGCAAAGTGGCGTACTAGAAAATACAGGAATGACTCATCATGTTGTACAACACTTGACGGCTCTTCTGATGAGAAGTTGGGGGTCTTCATTTTGTTAAAGAGCGCGGCAAACGATTTTATAAGAGGAAGGAAAAAGTTGGATAAAAAAAGTAGAAAAAGGAGTCTAGAGGGACTATATTGTCTGTTGCTTCTTGTGATGCAACAATTGGCTCTTCTCACCTTGGTTTCGTGTTCTCCAGGTGCTGATATCTTTAGAATGTCTTTTGAGGAATTAGCCTTGTCGGAACATCTCCCATGCTGTGTACTTAGTCCAATAGTTCAAAGCCTTGCTCCTCAAAAGCTCTTGCAAGAGCACACAACACAACTTGGTTTGGTTCTACTGAAGCTATATAGGCTCTGAAATCTCTAGAATGAAGAATCGTGCATGAAGAAGTAACAACAGCTTTTCTCGTGCAGTCGCCCCGCCAGCCTGTTTTTCGCCTATGGCCATCTACACCAAGAGATTCAATATCTCTCGCACTGATAGTTCCCTCGGACAAAGCAGTCCAGTTCACGCTTAAATCAGACTTCGAAAGGGGAGTCTGATGAAAAGACAAGAAGGCCACAAGAAGGTGGAAAGGGCTGAAAGGCACCTCTCATGTGAATAATAATTCTTTCTTTCGCTTTTTGTTTTGTCTTATGGTTATATCGTAGTAAGAAGAAGCAAGATTTGCTAATCATGAATCGCAATAATTATTATATTTGTCACTCTTTTGTAGTTACTGCAGCATAAAAAACATAGGATGACATCAGGCCAGCAGCAAGAGGGAAAGATGAATTCCTAACTTTTCTTTGGCATAATACATTAAAATGCATTATCGTGTGCTATATTAGCACAAACAAATTAATTTATGCATGTGTAAGAGAAGATTTATTTTAAGTTCATTATGATTCCATTAAGAAGATATGAGACGAAGAAATGTAGCTAAAAACGAGTAATAGATAGGGAGAATACACATATTTTCTGCGAAATGTTTACATCAGTTTCTTGATAACTCGTCAATGACATTAAGATGAAATGCAGGCGTGGAATTGAAAGAGATTAAGGAGCTAGCGTACAAAATTTGAATAAAGACAGTAGCGTCTCCAGAGTTCCACAAGAGGGAAGTCACATCGAGTGTAGAAGCAAACCTTTTCTCTCCTCACGACTTTGGGACATCCAATAATTTTTCATTTTGAAGCATTCCTTAAATTATGATGTGAGGCACAAATATTAAAGAAATGACAACAACTAATTTGCCATTACATAATCATATACATGTATATATCCAGTATATTCTTACATACAGTATTGCTAAACTTAATTTTGGAAAAATGAAATATTTCAGTTTAAAGACCCATGATTATGCCCTTTAGATTTAGGATTTAGGGTTTAGAATTTAGATTTCTGAGCTTTCGGCATCTAAGGCCATTTAGCCCGTCACATTTGAGATATGACGTCCGTCAGCGAGCACGCTATCCGGGAAAAGGGAAGGAAGGAAGCGGCCTGGACCTATAACTTAGGTACCACTCCGGCATTTGTCTGGTGTGAAAGAGGGAAACCTCATTCAGGGTGGCTGACCTGAAAAAGCGTTTTATAATTTTTCGACCGAGTGCCCCCACTGTTGATCGATCCTGGGACCGCTCGCTTATAGCCTTTAGGCTAAAGGAGACGATGATTAAGGCAAGTGAATGATGACGGATGAATTGGTGGAATGAGAAACTGAGAAGAAACTAGAGTACCCCGAGAAAACCTACCGAAACTATGTTATCCACCACAGCTTTTAGGCAAGAAATTCACCAGTGATCAAACCTATCACTATGCCTATAGAAAATTCGGGCGTTAGCATGTAAGTTATGAAAGAGTATTAATGGCTCAGTCTTTCGGAAATTAACTCTTCGAAAGAAGAATGACCCATTAAAGTATTGGCAGAACACAGTTATGGTGAATTAATAATTTGTATAATAAAATGGGGGACCACTGTGTTTTAATGGTAGAACGCTCACTTTGGTTGCTAAGTATTTGTGGCTCTATTTCAAACCATATGGGTTTGCGGTGCACAATACCGTATCCGTGTGTTTTCTCGGGGTTCTCCCGTTCCCTTCCACATTCTCATTCCACCAATTATTGCATAATCATTTATTAATAATCTCTATTCTTTATAGGGCATAACCGTATGACAGAAAACTAGGAATTTCATTCCATTCATTTTAATAATACAATCATGTCACAGAACTTTTAATACAAAATTTTAATTCGATAAATATAAATTAAACCATACATAAGTTGTGTTTTATTACTAAAATTGGGTTTCTTAAGAGACACACAGAAAGAGTCTCATCACTAAAGAATGAAAGAAGCAAATAAAGCGAGAAATAAAGAGCGAAAGATAGTATGAAGAAGGGATGGAAGAAATTTTCATTCGATGTCACGAACGGAAGATGTGTGTAATGATGTATATGTGTGTCCATTATCTCCATTCATACCATAAAGGATACTGGTGTGTAGTTGACAAAACCATTCGGTTTGCCTTATTATTCTTTCCATTCAGCAGAAGAACCTGCATAGCATCTGAAATTAAACAGTATGTGTAATTGATGATCATATAAATTTTAGGTCTCCCACAATACTTTATCATCACGCTACCCATCCTACAATTTTTTTCCCGAGGACAATAAGGAAAGTATTACACCATTTAGAAACAAACGACAAAGAAGAAGAACAAAAAAAGGTATGATTTACGGTAATAAATAAATCAACCAATCAGAAATCAATAAAGCACGTAGTTCCTTACAGCCGCATATTATCTTCTCTCCTATTGTTGTTTGATATTGTGTGCGTATGCATATGCTTTCATTTAGTAAAACGTGTGAACATGTTATAAATAGTTAAGGAATGATAAATACTATCTGATGGTGACATTCGGAACATAATGTAAGGGACAAAAAAATAAAATGTTTTCTTCCCCCCTCCTCTTTTGTATCTTTCTCTGTAGAAACCGCAAAAGCTTTTCTAACTATCGTGCTGCGTGAATATGTGGTGAATGTACAGGCTTAAGTATGTGTTATGTATGTGTATGCGCGTGTTCAGCACTATGGGATATGTCTCTTCATATATGATATATAGCCCTTCTCTCTCTCTCTCTCTCTCTCTCTCTCTCTCTCTCTCTTTAATCTTTCCTTACCACACGACGTAAAAATTGTTTCCTTGCCCAAGGTGTTCTCGACAAAGTTTATCAACAGATTTCACGTATTCCTTCTTAAAAAGTACATAACTCATAATTTTCTAATGACTCAGAAACATATATATAAAAAAGGGAAGAAATAAAGATAATCAAATTGAAGCCTATAATGCAGTGTTATTCAATATTTTGCTTATGGCGGCATTCTTTTATTCAAGAATGTAAACGGTTATACTTCTACCTAAGTTGTTTATAGGCGAAGTATACTCATAATTAAATTACACAATATGCAGATATTCCCAAATTGAGCAAATTTACTAGCGTATGGTGATAAATAATGTCCAATTAATATAGAATATATAGTGAAAACTCGAAAACTCTAAGCTAAAGGGAATAGATAAAAATTCGAGTTATCGAGTTTTTCAAGTAATCAAGGTTCGAGCTATCAAAGTGGCCACATCAAAAATGATAGGTCATGATAAGGGCCGATTTCTGCCTATCAACGGAGTTTTATGAAAACTGATACCTGTTATCTACACGATATTCCGCGTCAACGGTCGTTTAAATTATGTTGAGATCATTTCCGATTGTCCCTGTAGAGCGTTCGGAAGTTACCCCGAACTCCAACCTTCGAAAAGCCGACGTAGGTGCATGAGAAACGGATTTTCGTGGAAAGCGACAACATGGTGGCAAAATTCTTAATAATGTTTTGTTCTGCTGATAAAGGCACATAAAATAACCAAATAGCAAGACCGAATGTTGATTTGTTACATCATGAGAGCAATTTGATAAGGAAAAAGCGTGTTCGGTCAACCTGTATGTCGCTTTCAATATTCGTTTTCGGAGTTGTAGTAACAATAGAGCGGACACTCAGAACAACACCAAAAATTGCCAAACTGTAGTCTGATATGTCTATTTGAACGTACTAGAGACTCAGATTGTTCTTGAAGTCCGCTATATATAAAACAAAACGTTGCACTTGAAACCGCATGTATGATATGAATCCATAGTAAAGCACAAAAAAATCAATTATGCAAACTATAAACTACCAAAGGAAAATATGTGAAGACTTTTGTGTTAAATATCCTCCTGAAGAATGCTTGATCGTATTCTGCATCGTCAGTTCAGTCATCATCCACTTTACCCTGGGCATCTTCAACGTAATCCCTCTAAGATGCTTAGCCATGGAATGCGGTTGGGTCGTGCGTGCGAAACCCTAGATACCACAAGACCGAAGCTACCTGAGCACAGCAGCCTATCACCCTGGCACCGGCATTACACGGGGAGTACGATTCTAGAATATCAGCAACATCGTACTTTATCCAAAGAGTGTAGGTACGGGAAGCCGTGTGGCGAGAATGGGTTTTAACACGACTGACATAATCCTTTTGCTGATTAAGAAAGAATTCATGGGTGAATCTAGCGTGCACATGCTCCCTAATATAGCTTTATGTTTGTTTGAGTTGGAAAAACGTTGATAGTTAGTTTACGCAGAATCTCCGGTTGTGGGATCGGACTTTTCAGGGTTTGATACAATTTTATCAAACTTCCGGAGTATCATTACCTTCTGCTGTTTTTAAAAATGTGGCCCCGTAGTTGTCAAATGGTCACTGATTGGTGGTTGTGTGGTCAAAGGATCACATCATCTACAACATATCACAGTTTTAAGCAATTTCACCAAAGTCCAAAAAAACGTTATCTCTTGTTCGGTTTAAAAGAGTGACCAAGCGCTCAGTGATGGATGGTTGTGATTCTTCAGACTTTTTCTCAGGATCAGAATATCTACAACATATAACGGTTTTAAGCAATTTCACCAAAATCCAGAATAACGTTACCTTCTGCTGTTTTAAAAAAAGTGGCCCTGTAGCTTCCAAATGGTAAGTGATTTGTGGTTATGCCTGTTGAAACTTTTTCTCAGGATCAGAACATCTGCAATATATCACAGTCTGAGTCATTTTCATCGAAATCTAGAATATCACTATCTTCGGCTATTTTCAAAAAAGTGGCCCTGTAGTGGCCAAACGATGAGTGATTGGTGGTTATCCCCATTAAGACTTTTTCTCATCATGACAATATCTACAACATATCAAGGGGTTTAGTCATTTTTACCGAAATCCAGAATATCGTTATCTTCTCCTGTTTTCAAAAATGTGGTTCTGTAGTGGCCAAACGGTCAGTGATTTGTAGTTGTACTCATTGAGATTTTTTCTCAAGAACACCATATCTACAACATAACATGGTTTTAAGCAATTCCACCGAAATCCAATTTCCATAAGGATTGTACGGGGTCCTTTGTCATTTCGAAGGAGGCCATAGCCCCTGCAACCCCTTTCTCGCAAAAACCACAAAACCCGTATTTCCTACTTTGAAGTTATCTTTGCATCGGCGAAGTTTCGTTTCTTTAAATTGGTCCTTTTAATCAAGGGGACCCTTTTTTGGAAATGGGGCTTTTGCCCCCTTAACCCATTTTCCGAAAGAAACAAAAAAAAAAACGTGTCGATTTATTTTCGGTCTTCTATATATGTGCCAAATTTGAAGAAAATCTCCAAAGACGACGAGAAACCCTTGTGAAGCTACCTCCTGTTCATTTTCATTTTTTGGACCTGTTTTTGCCCCAAGGTCTTCAATTACTCTTGCCTGGTAGCTATTATTGTTATTAATTAAGCTGCAGATTTCAGTTCTTTTTTTCTTCACATACAGTGGGTTCCAAAGTAATGTGGTTACTATGAAACTCAAAACACTTATTTTGGCGCTGAGCTGTAAACGTTATAGTAAAACAAAGCATTGTAATTTCTGTTTAAGCTTCCGGAAACATAAACTTTAATTTAAAAAATCAATGAAGGATAAGGAAAATAAACGAACTTATCTGCAAGGAAATAAATTCGGAACTGGCGCATACTATTGTTATCTAGCAGCCCTATTGTTTGAAAGTGAAAATGAAACTTTTGGTAACTTGAAATTTTCTTTTGCACCGAAAATAATAAAGTTACTTGACACATCCATAGAAAGGTGTATTAAAGGTGCCTAATGACTTCGGTGACGAGCTGTTTTGGCGGCCCGCGTTCTTTAATGTTTGTGCTTGTTCATAGAACATTGCATGGACACATACGGTTTCTCTGCTAAAATAGCTGGTGCCTTGGCATCTTATGTAGCCCCTATATGTAATTTCCATAGTTCACGGGAGTTCTTGAAATCTGTAACTCTGATTATATACATATAGTGTTATTTTTTATTAAGTCTAAAGGAATTAACGTTTCTTCGTTACATGCACAAAGACCTTCTATACACATAAAAAGATAAAATTAAATTGCTATACATCTCGAATAGGAAGAGTTAAATGAATAGTTTGTAGTACAATGCTCCGAGTCTCTTATTCTCAAAATTTTGATCAAGAACTTTACACATCAATGGGAATAAAGTTATATATCTTTGAAGAGAAATGTGTCATACCTGTTTATGATGTGCTAATAAACTGGAAGCCAATATCTTTCTTGGAATGAGCAAGTGATAAATATTTATTTTTTCTTAGAGGAAAGTAAATGAAATTATGGATGTCTTTAACATACATATTAAATTGTTTTAATTAAATAAGAAGTGTGATAAATATATAAGATACAAGGAGATTAATAGGAAACAACTGAAGGTTGGTAACACTACAATAGATGGTAGCTTTAGGACAAGCACACACCATGTAGGTGGTTTCTTAAAAAGGGGGAAGAACTTAAAATAAAAAAAAGAGGGAAGAGTCAAATGAAACGCTCAAAGAACGAATTAATGAAAAAGTGGAAAACATGATGGAAGCAAAAAAGGCGTATACCAATGAGGAGCATTCTCTCTTAATTATTTTCCTTGCTTGGCCTTGAAAGGTGGAAACAAAAAACATTTTCTTTCACAAAACTACCCTAAAGCACGTCTCCTGGAAGCAAAAATAAAGAGAAGAAATACTGGTAAACTTCTACGAGTGGTCAAATGGATTTTTTATGCTCCTGACAAAAAATTAAAAAAAAATAGAAGCATGTCTTCTTGAAACAACATCAGTAGCACGTAATAAATATACAATTATTTGTTAAAAAGATTTGGTATATACAAGCTACTAAGGGTGGGGGAAAATAGAACTTCGCTTTTAGTTAGCATGGGGTCACGATAGCATCCTATAGTGTCATACAAAGAAAAATTGAAGAGATTTTGAAATAAATATATTTCGAAATAATATCAGTATATAACATGTCTTTTTGTACTTCGAATGATTTTTGCACTACTACTACTACTAATACTATACTACTACTACTACTACTACTACTGCTGCTGCTGCTGCTGCTGCTGCTACTACTGCTGCTGCCACTACTACTACTACTACTACTACTACTACTACTACTACTACTACTACTACTACTAATAATAATAATAATAATAATAATAATAATAATAATAATAATAATAATGAGTTTCGTTTCACAGTGTGAAATTACAGTAGGCTTCCAAACTATGGGAATTAAATATTCAAACTTGAAAGAGTACATCTATAACTGTCGGTGGCAATAAATTGAAAAGATCAAAGATAGAACCTGTTCCTCAGACACTGAATCCATATATTAAAAAAAAAGTCATTACTCTTTATGTCTTACTATTTCTATTCTATAAAAGTTGAAACGGAAATTGTTAATTTGAACCACTTCCGGATTGTTTAGGTTGTTAACGAAGGAGATAGAACCTACTCTTGGGAAGCTGAATCGATTGAAAAAAAAAACTGCATCTCGATATCTCTTGCCGTTTTTGCTTTACGGAAATAAATACTGAAATCGGAAGTAGTAATAAACTTCAACCATTTCTGGTTTCGATAGAGTGTTGTAAGTTGTGATGGTATACACTCTTGAGACTCGGAATTGATCGCAGAAAACTACAAGCAGCTATCTATTACTATTTTTGTTCTATGGCGATAAATGTTGAAACCGGAAAAGGAAATTTAGAACCACATCCAGTTTGAATAGAGACGTTGGAACCTATTCTTGGGACACTGAATCGATTGCAAAAAACTGCATCTCGATATCTTTTACCGTTTTTGCTCTACGAAAATTAGTATTGAAACCAGAAGTAGTAGTAAATTTGAACCAGTAACGGTTCTGGTAGAGTTGTGGGTTGTGATGGTATGCTCTTTTGATACACTAAATCGATTGCAGAAAATCATTTGCCTCTATCTATTACCAGTTTTGTTCTATGGTGATAAGTGTTGTTACAGGAAATTGCTAATTTCATCTACTTCTGGTTTGAATAGAGGATTTATAATGAAGATAGCACCTATCCTTAGGAAAATCAATTGATGACAGAAAACCGTATCTCGATATCTTTTGCCTTTTTTGCTCTTTTGGAAATAAGTATTGAAACTGGAAATAATATTAAATTTGAACCACTTCAGTAGAGTGTTCGAGGTAGTCATGGTGCATTGCCTTAAGATACTGAATCGTTAGAGAAAAAAACACTGTTATCATTTTCGTTCAATGGCGATAAATTCTGTAACCGGAAGTGACTAATTTGAACCACTTATGGTTCGAATATAGGAGATGGGATCTATCCTTGGAACGCTGAAGCGATTACAGAAAATTGCATCAAGATACTATCTCTGGTCGTTTATGCACTGATAGACAGACTGACAGACGGACGAATAAAGTCGTTCTATAAGACTTCCGACACTTATGCATACCATAGTACGTAAGTGTAATAATAACTATATAAGATATGCCACTGCGGCTAATTGCCTTTCGCCCAATTCTTGTACGTATTGGGTATTCACTACGCAGAAGCTGTCATGTGTAATTTCGGTTTGGTTGCTAAGATTGGAGTCCAGCTCCGTTTCAGCGACGAGATTATGAGATACGGTCCTACAGTTTAAAATGGTATCTCAAGCAGATGAAATCTCGCCAGAAATCGAACCCGGGTCTCCCGCACTGAAGATGCGTGCGCTAACCATACAGCAGCAGCCACTAGGGTATACACTTTTGGTTCTTTTGCGTGTTGTAGATGAGAGAGGATCTTCTAATAAAATAATACAAGACAACAAAATGTTAAACACAGACGTGGAAACCACAACGAGCTGTTGAAATCCTTTATATACTTGGTTTGTTTCTGCGTGTGTACATTTCCCACGTACTCGAACGTGCGTCTAAAACCCTTAAGAAAGAGGGCGTACAGTTTGTTTTGTGTATCTCATGCCGAGAAATCGTTCTTCGAAAGTGCGATCCGCGCATCCGATGGAAAAAGGAGCTGGTGTGATTTATTAATTCATAGATTATAAGGTGTTATAATGGAAGGTTTCAACCAACTCCGCTGTGTTTACTTGGCAGCCTGCGCTATGACTCAAAATCGAGGCCGCGATATATCTTGTAAAGATCGTGAACCTCTAAGACAGGAAAAAGCAGGGTTGGCAGTAGAAGGGAAATTGTAAGAAATTTAACACGTGCAATTTAAATAATACATTCACTGGGTAGTTAGTTATGCTCTTCTACTTATCTGTGTGATCTCTAGAGAATCTCTAGGGAATAAGTGTATATATTCTGTAAAAGTGAAAGGAAGTAACTTTTCTTCAAATGTGTATATGGAGTAGAATAGAGGAACAAGAAAAGACGAAATCAAGATTAATGGACAAATACTAGGAACAATAGTGGACGAAAATATTGTATGCAATTATTAAGAGGAAGAGAAGGTAGTTGTCTCACAAGTGTCAGTAGGTAGTTGTCAGTAGGAACACTATCGTGAAACACGTGATAGAAAATGTGTTGGAAAGAGAACGGGGGAGGAGAAAAGGATACAGTGATGGCCTGTATTAAAACGAATAATTACACTGTGAAGATGATCAGTTAGTACTGCATTGAAGCTTTTCAATTTAAGGAAAAATAACCTGCTAATAATTGCAGAATCGTGATTATGAAGATTAGAAGATAACAGAAAATATTATAAATATGATGAAAATACGAGAACATATGTAAGGTTTACAGTAATCTATTTGGATATAACTCTATTTTTCTTCATTTACTCTTACACTGAATATGAAATATTTTACAAATGCTCTTGCAGGTTAATTTAGTTTTGTCTTCTTTGACCATCGTGCAAATATATTACGAAATGCTGTTATTGTATAAAATAAACTAAATTAACTGAACTATTAAACTGAATTCCAAATTAGAAATTTTAAGTTGAATAGTTGGTTAGTATACTGTTAGTTTCTTTGCGTTGTTGCTAGTTTCCTCGAGCGGATCCATTATTTTCCTTTCAGATAGTTCTTCACTTGCCCTCACAACGCTGGATGAACGCCACACTATTAACATCACCTAGTTTCGCCAATGATTACACATCCAAATGCTTGGCAGACACTACATTGCTGGACATAGTTACTCTTATGGAAACCCGTAGGCCAGCGCGGATAGGGCATTGTTCCTTGCATACTGAAACAATTTATCTATTTAAAAAAATGCATGCACACTCAATGCATTCGGAAGTATACCCAAGTGTTGGCTGGAAAGTAGAAATGTCATACCGAAAGAATGTTCATTATTAATTCACTTATTGGGAGCAAAAACTTATATCAGTACTAGACTCACACTACATTTACATTGTAACTTATTTAAAAGCCATGCTCGTGAATTGTTTTGTTCACTGATATTTCGCACGCTACTCGTTGGCAGTTCTTTCATAAATGTATATGTTAGAAATCACTAGTGTTGCTATTGATCTTGGTATTTTTGTTCGAGTTTCACCTATTCTTATCCTATTTTTTTCTTTTTTACTGTTAGCTTTTTCCATTTTTCTAATGACGTTTCTGTTTATAATTAGCTCCAACAGGGCAGTCTGGTCTTAGCATATTACACACTTAATTTCCTTTCTTTTAGATTTTCCTATTCACTGTTTTTCTTCTATACATAAGTGGCCCAGGCAGATATAGTAGTATGTCATATTTTCTAGTTTTCGAGTAAACTGAGAAAGAAGTTTGACCATTCCCATGCAAGTCAATGCAATTATACATACCAACGAAGATTCACCTGCCTTCAGCAGGTTCATTTCCGAAATAAAACTTCCTACATACTCTTCTGTGGTCAGATTACAACCCATTCCACCTAATAACTTAATTTTATCGAAAGTGGCGCTTACCATTCTGTTCGTCCGAGATGCTCATATATTATCATTACTTTTCTCTGCGTGTAGTTCTTATTCCTTCTCAAAGTACCGACTTATTTAATCCGTATCATTTGTCAGGCCTACTACTTCTACTATACTCATTATTCCTTTATTCTTGGTTCTGTTCTTATTTACTCCATTCATCCATATTAACATGATCATTTCTGCAGGAGTGGATTTAGGATTTAAATTTTAAGTAGGCCCAACCCCTCGCTAATGGATACATATATGTGTTTGATTAAATGAGAGTAGGAAATTACTTTTGCAGTAATTGTTGATGATATTTGTTAAATAATTATCTTCCATTAATATAAATAATGGAAAATATATTTACTCTTTATTTGTATCTTTTGGCGTTTATATATTTATCAAACTTTTGGCGGGCCCATGCCTACCCGTCCTACCCGCTAAAATCGCCAGTGCATTTCTGTCACCTTTATTCTTCTCAAGTATGTCTTATCCGAGGATATTGTTTCTATATTACATAAAATTATCAACTAACTACAGTACGTATCATACCTTCCTTCCTTTGCATTAACTTCTTTTATTATCATAAGATACTCCTCTTATTTCTTTCCAATTTGCTATTTCTTTTGTATTATGGCCGTGATATTATGGCAAATTTCCGTTTTTGCATTTCACTTCATCTATTATCAACTCTAAATGCGTGATCTATTCTATTAATACTTCTCATCTATGATCAAGCCAGAAAAAGGGTTTCTGCCATACTACTAAACATATATACTTCTTTTTAGACTTCAAAATATTTTATAGTTAAGTGTGGGAAACCTTATTGTATGGTCTCTGTGTTGACAGGTATCAGAGCAAAAACTGTGAGAGAAAACTGGACTTTTTTCTTAATCGATTCAGTGCCCTCAGAATAGGTTCCATCTCCATCCCGAATTATCTATTCAAACCGTAAGTAGAAACTGACCACTTATGGTTTTAACGTTGATCATCATAGAAAAATGGTAACACATACCGCGAAATGGTTTTCTGCAATCTATTTAGTTTTCCAAGAGTAGATTCTCTCTCCATTCTATATATTCATTCAATATATACACTCAGTGTCCCAGTTTCATCTCGAACTTTATCACTATTCAAACCTAAAGTGCTTGAATTTGGTGGTTTTCTCCAGTTTACGGTTGATGGCCACGCGATTGTGTTTCTGATCCTGTGTGAGAATTCCGCTGCTACACGGAGCATCTCTAGGTTTTAGTGTAATATTTGGCGACATGAGCCGATGGGAATGTTTAATTCTACGAAGAATCAGTAGACGATCAAATCTCACTGCACTGGACTGGCGATTCTGACTCACGAACAGGCGAACAGGACGAGGATCATCCTCCATAGACACACATCCAGATCGGAAAAGTGCAAACCATTGAAATGTCTCTACCTGATTCTGATGCATCGCCAAATGCTACTTGCAATATTTCGTGCATCTCTTAGCCGTTTTACAAATTTTGAAACAAAATTTAAAAAAGATTCTATGTTTCTTTTGATCATCAATATATAATCCATCACAAATCATATCGTCTGCAATCACATTTCTCCTCTATTCTATCCAAGATCAGTTGACCGATAACGTTGTAACGTCATCACAAGATGTTGGCAGATGTGGTTTGGATATTCGTCGTATGCAGAGACTTATAGGCCACACTATAGAACAAGTAGGAACCGAATTCAAAATCTAAGGTTTTGGGGAATGGGCACGGCGGCTCAGTGGTAGAGCGCTTACCTCTGATGAGAGGTTCCTAGTTCGATTCCCGGCCAAATAAGTTGTGGTGAACAACATCGTGCCATTGCGTTTCTTCCCAAGTTCTCATTCCATCAATTCTTCCATCATCATTCATTTGCCTTAATCATCCTTAGACTGAAGGGCATAAGAGATCCTTCGTGGTTAAGCGGTTAGCTTATACGTCTTTGGCGTGGGAGAACCGGGTTCGTTTCCCGGCGGGAGCTCATGTGGTTCGGATTCCACGTTAATCAGTAGATCCACGTCTCATAATGCCTTGCTGCTGAAAGGGACGTTAAAATCAACTCAACTCAACTAAATGCATAATCTTGGGACATTAAACTGAAAGATTTCATTTCATTTTTTCCAATGCTGAATTCAAGTGAAACACAAGAATCCTAGAAGGCCCAAAGAGAAACTGAAAGCAAATAGGTTTGACTGAACCTGAACTTCCAACATATCTAAATTTTAAGTAACACCCGTTTCATTGGTGTTTTTCATATAATATTACAACGGAAAGTTCCATTACCCTTGCTCTATTTACAATTTCTATTTTTATAAATAGGCGATTGTTATCCACTTTATGCTCATGGAAACAAAGCTTCAACTAAAATCGAAATTATCTATTGCTTGTATCATATTGAGACCTTGTGTGTAGGCTTGTTTTGTGTTCTTTTCAGGGCAACTTTTAATTTATTTCTATGATTGTGGTACTGGACTTGATCTTCGGTATTTACGTGCTTGGAACGTAACTTATACCACAAAGCAATAAGAAAGAAATTATTTTCCTAGGATCAACTAGTTATGTTCTATGGTTTTGTTGGAAGCTTAATATCGATATTGATTTATTTCGATATTTATAGTTCAGTGCGTGGTTTCCAGATGGTTAACATTTTCTGTTGTGCAACATGTAATAGTTAAACTTTGCACACGACTAGAATTCAGAAGTATTTTGTAAAGTGTAATTACATACATTATCTGCTTGATTTAACCCCGTCCGTTTTTCTTCGTGTGATAATTCGACAGGGAATGCCATCCACATAACGTTGAAGATTAAGAGGAAATCTAATCTTCTCTTACAGTTTTCTAATGAATAGACCTCGTTAGCTGCAACATCAAAATGTTGAACTTTGACAAACTAGTATTAAGGAAATATTTCGAAGAAATTGGTCTATGGCTAATTTGACTGAAGTGTTTATGGATCAGAGCCATTTTCTCTGATTGTTGGAATAAAAATCATTTTTAAATTCTTTTAAAATCGTTCATTTAACGTCTTCTTTCTTCTTAGATGCTGTATGTCCCTAACAATATGGAAGCTTGAATATGATATTTGGAACGGTGTTCGACTGACGACCCTCATCTGATCAACTGATTATGTACCCATGTAATTCTTCTGAGCTTGATAGGAGCTAGAAAATTTAGTAGTTGACATGTAAATTAAGTTTACTGCAACCCCTGTCGTATAGTGAACCCGAAAGACGTAAACGTTTTGTTGATTGCTTACATTTAAGGATGACAGCCTTTAAAAATAGCAAAAAGTAAAATTAGAAGAATATTAAAATTACATTGGTCAAAACAATTAGGGTAGCAAGCAGACCCGTGCTGGGATACTAACGAGGGCGGTGGACAAGTCTACCAAAAGGGCGCCCATACCAAGGTGTATACGTATTATATATATATGGTGTATTAAATCAATGTAGTAAACGTCGGGAGGTGATTCCTGTCCCCGATATAAAACAAGAAATATAGACCAACCTGGATGTAGAAATGCCTCGAATAAACAACAAACAATATTTCAGCAATCAAAAATAATAGTACATCGTTCAAGTAAGAACACTTAACATTCGGAAGAAAGAGAAATACACATGTGTTATTGATCTATTTCGTCTCGGTACAGAATAAACTCTCGGAAGAACAACTTAAATCAAACGAAGTATTTAACGTCCTATATCTTCTAGGCTAATGGTATAGGATGATAAATGAACGGCTTTCTGTCCAAGTTACGAATATGTGAAAATGGAAAAATAACTTTTATCCAGATTAGCGTTATGTCGACTGTGCATAAGACAGTCAGGAGATCATGTATAATGAACGAGAACATAAGAGATTCTTCACATGACAACAGTGATTTCCACAAATTATGTTAATACAATTCGGGCGAATGTGAGCTGTATTAAAAGATTTCCTCCTTGTAATACGTAATTTCGTGGAAGATAATAATTCCGAGCACAGAAGCAATGAAACCCGACGAAGCATACGCTGTTGCGCGTGTTGCAGAATGACACAAAGAAATGCAGTTTCAAACTACCGATTAATTCTGTTTCGTACAAAATAAGGTAACTGTGAAATACTCAGAGGTACCTTGTACAGTATTTGTGCAATGCAGTATGTGTATATGAGAGCTGTGAAGACTTAAGTTCACAGTCTGATATTGTCGACCGTTGACCGCATTGCAAAGATGACATCGGCGAAGAGAATTTTTCCACGATCCGAAATTTCGGTGATGATTGCCGCAACTGTAACTCTCAACCAGTTCTTCGGTTGTTGTGGCTGGTGTTGCATACAAACGGCGTTTCATAACACCCCTAGAAAATCAAGGGGCGCGAGCTAGGGTGAGCAGGTGGCCATAACATATGCCCTTCTCTCCCAATCCAACGATCTGGAAATGATTCATTTAGGTAGGTCTGCATATTGCTGTCAAAATGTGCAGGAGCAATGTCATGCTGGGATCACATCTGCTGTCTTATGTTCAAAGGACATGTTCTAACAATTTTGGGAGAACATTAGTAAAAATAAATGGTACGTGCTCTCACGCAGGCGGGCCGGTAATAAATAAGGTCCAACCACAAAATTATCAACCATACCGCACGCTCACACCAAATCTCTGCTGCTGATCACACCGTGCTCGTGGGTTTTCTTGGGGTTCTCCCGTTTCTTCCCACTTTCTTAATTCCACCATTTCACTCATCTCTCATCGTCAATGTTTCCTTTAGCCTAACCGGCATAAACGTGGGACGTAAAACTTAAAGATTTCATTTTCATTTTTTTTCTGCTGCTGATCGTTCACTAGAGTTGCATGTGGACTTTTACGCACCACACATGACTACTGCTAGTCTTTCCAGTACGCTGTCTTCAAATTCGACTTTCCACATGGTGTGATTTCCTCCGATTTCACGCATGGGAAACTGAAGAGACCCTATCTCTCGAAGGCGATTATGGAGGGTTACTCTCCTTCGGGATCGATGGTCACGATATAAACCCGATGGTCAGATTTTCGTTCATATTTTGGATGTAATTCCAATGATGTTTCTTCTAGAAAATTTCTGCAGCACTGACAAAATCAAAATGTAAATGGGCTACACAAGGACGCTATTTTAGAATATTCACAATAGCAATGTGGTTTTTCGTAGCTCAGGGGAAAGAGCAGTTTGCAAACTCCAAGGGAGGGGAAAAGCCACTCGAAAGTATCTTTGTAAGAAGATTCGCCTAATCGATAAATTAAGTATACTGTTCCAGTGCATTTCTTTGTATCGTTATGCAACATGTACAACATCTCGTGTTTCTTCCAATTTTGTTACTTCTTTGCACAGAAGTATCATATTTCACGGAATTATATATTTCGATGAGAAACCCTTTAACGCAGCTTACCTTTTCCTAATATGTATTCACACAATATTTGGAAATCCCTGTGTCATGTGGAGAATCCCGTGTACACTTGTTCATCACATATGATCTTTGTATTTTTGGATACTACATGTTAGGTTTCTTTACATGCTGCCTGACTGTCCTATGCACAGTCGTTTTAAACCTAATCTGGATTAGGGTTGCCATATTACCCGATTTTAGCGGGTACCACCCGATTTTCAGGTCTTATATTCGTGCCCCACTTAATTATCTCTTACTCACGAAAAAACATCCGATTTTTTGGATTGGAGAAAAATCTAAGACGACTTTGTTGATAAAGTATTGTTATATTCAACATAAACCTTAAACAACTATATCTCTGTGTCAATCTCAATCGCGATTGAGTTAAATTTGGACTCGCACTCAGGTTCAGGCTCCGAGGTATTTGCCCAGTGTGCGTGCCCAAAGCCTTTGCTAATAAGAGATTTGCTCTAACCTTTATTATGGTTAAAATTCAGTGATTATTTTGTTTCTTAGAGAGAAAACCGTATGAACAATATATGTCATATATTGCTTGCTTTTGTTTTCTTTGGAAAATTTGTCTTACAGATATCCTTACAATTACAGATATCTTACTGTAGTACTTACTTCACAATCCGAGACTCACATTTGTTGAACTTAATAAAACATTAAAGACAAAAACTAAATTTTCTTCACTTTAGTTTCGTTAGAAAAGTACATTGTAAGTGTCACTTAACAAGGAAACCGTTACAACAACAACAAACAGAAAAAAGTACGAAGGATCCTAGATCAATATTTGTAATACACAAGTTCACATTAGTACTGACGGTTTAGAATCCCCCTCTTTCCTAATTTTAAAATATGGCAACTCTAATCTGGATAAAAGTTTTTTTTTTTCCTTTCTCACACTCGTAACTTGGACAGAAAGCCGTTCATTTATCACACGTTACCATTAGCCTAGAAGGTATAAAACGTTAAAGCCTTCGTTTCATTTTAAATTCTTCTTCCGAGAGTTTATATTGTACCGAAACAAAATAGATCAATAACACATGTGTATTTCTCTTTCTTCTAAATTCTAAGTGTTCTTCTTATTTGAACGATGTACTATTATTTTTGATTGTTGAAATCTTGTACTTGACTGTTGTTCATTTCCTCCTTCAATGTTTGATAAAATAGTCAAAGGAATATCTGCCATTGTACTATATTTTATTGTACACTAATGCAATCTACGACTAAAAGTAATGGACATTTTCTTTTACCTGATTTCAATCCGACGTTTTACATTTTCTTACTTGAGTTATGGCTTGTTTTACATTTTTCCGACAAATTTTCGGATGATCAAGGCCCTGAAAGGAGAAATATTTACACCCAGATTGGTTTATACTTTTCGTTTTATCTCAGTGTCAGGAATAACCTCCCTACGTTTGTTATATTAAGCTGTATATATGGGCGCCATTTTATGTATTAAAACCACCATATTTGTTTATTAACATGAATGGCTAAACTGTAGACATCTTTACTAGAGAAATACTTTTTAGTTATATAGATATATTTTAGAAATACAATAGGTACTAATTATTCGAACACTGCCCTAAAATACATAGGAACAATCTAAATGTAAATAAAGAGCTTATAAAAAAAAACTTGACTTGCTTAAATTGCTCTATATTGATTACGCTTAGCTTCTGAAAGTTTTTTTTTTTTTTGGCAATAAATGAGAAGCAGTAGGAAAAACTCTATATTATTTTACCAAACAGACCTACATGTTAATTGCTTTACTGGCCTTATACATATTTTTTAAAAGTGATTGTACTCTTTACTTATTTTCTGCTAATAGCAACTGCCTAAATGTATAATACAAAATTGTTATACAGAAAAAATACAAAATATTTATAATGTGATATTTTCGCAGGCTGCCACTTAAAAGGGCGCACTGTACCTTCACAGGTTCCTTACCAAAACTCACTATATGAATTTACTACACAGAACTGGTGTACAGAAGAACATCTATAATGTGATGTTTCGCAGGGCGCTCTATGCACAGGGCGCACTATACCCTTCACGGGTTCTTTACCAACAGTAACAAACTACTATGCACAAGAATAAATAAAACCGTTTATCTTTGATGTGATAAAAAGAGCACTGTACTTATCACGGGTTCTTTACCCATAATAGCTGTAAGAATTTATTGTCAAAAAAAAAAATGTACCTTTATTTATAATGTGATATTTCGGAGGGCGCACCGGGACATGTCCCGGTGTCCCGGTGGGCCAGCACGGGCCTGGTAGCAAGTCAAAAATTGCAAAATTGCCAAAAGAAAATCGAAATTATCGATATATTTGGTGGTGAAAGTTGTCGTGATCAGTGCAATGCACTTACGCTTTTTGGTCAACACGAATGAACTCTAGGAGTCATGTAAGCATTTGAATGAAAAGCACACTCAAGAACATCACAATAACATTACAGTTACATGACAAAAATGGATTTGCAAAGGAAACATACTTTTAATACCATGTATGGTACTGTGAGATATTCCCCCACTCCCCCAATACGCCACTGGTCGTAGAGTTGCAGTTGGTGCTGGGCTAGCAGAAATACATTTGCCGAGTGTGTCCCATAAGCGGTATGTGGGATTTAGGTCTATGGAGGACGCAGGCCATACAAACCGTTCGATATTCTCTACCTGCAACATGATATCTAAAACACATGGTCGTGAGGTCTGGTATTACCGTCCATACAAATGAAACAATTATCAATTTCTGCATCTATAGGAAGAAAGTGAGGTTTGAGAATCTAGTCCCTGTGTAGGCATATCGTATGTCATCCGGTACTGACTTCTCTCCACAGCATTATAACACCAACCTCCATATTGCAGTAATTCCTGCTCATGTGATGGACATTTCGGGATTCACGTTCCCTCTAGATAAGAGTGTGTTCATTGTATGATTGTAAGTGTTCATTGTAGACTCGTTCAAAAATAAAACAGTGTTATATTCTACATGGTCCTACACACAGTGTTCAACAATCTGATATATGCGGGCTCAATGCTGTTGAGTAGTCAAAGGGACACATGCCATTGGTCTTCCTGCACAAAGGCCTTTTACTGAAGCAGATTTCGCACGGTTTCGGTTTGACATACTGGGTCCTGTTGTTGGTACGAGCCCATATTGTCAGTTGTATTTTGCCACTTGTTTCCCTGAGCCGAAAACATCAGGTAAAGTCTTTCCCTGGTGATGCTCTCTGGTCAACTTTGTTTTGGCCTCCGATGTTATTCCCGTCCGTTGAAACCGTGTCAAGAGTCTGGAAATGACACTATTAAATGTGCTGAGGGCCTCAAGTATCACACGTTGCGTCTACCTGGCTTACCTCCTGCTTATCCATGCAAAAATTTCGCAAAACTGTATTGTGTTGCTATTGTGCCTAACATTCCCAGCTATCTAATGATTTTACCTCTTATCGCAAGTTGTCGTATGACGTATCGCAATTCGTGTCGTATGACGTAATATTTGCGTTTGTTCGTGCGGACCACCCAGCATAAGTGGATTGAAATGATCAAAGCAGAAATTCTCACAATCAAATTCATCGCAGATTTTGATGTCCCTTGGCCATTTTTGCGTTTTCTGGTTTGCTACCCTAATTGATTTGGCGAGTGTAAATAAATACGAGAAAACTCAGGTACGATGTTTCCCAACACAAATTCACAAGAGTTGTGATAGAACCAAAGGCTATTTGTATCTGTGGGTAGTGTTCTATCTCTGAGCTTCCCTAATAGAGTGATATTTTGCTTTATTTCTAAGGACGAGCCACTAATTTTACATGCTTACACTCCCAGTAGAATTTCTATATACAGATACGCACATAGAAATAAATGCTTAAAACGTTGTTTTCTCTCTTTCGCCTTTACGTATTCATTCGTAAAAATGTGACTATTATACCTATATCTATCGAATCAATTAAGGTTACGATTTCACAAAGTTGTTCATAGTAATAATGCTTTAGGTATGACATTATTTCAAAAACTGTTTCAAAACCACTAATAAGCAATAATGTGAATGGTGTACTTAATGTTAAGTACATAATTATTTATCTGATAATTTAGTTAATTTATCACAGCACTTGCATAAAACATTTTTCATATGCTGTTACATCAAACCACATATTCACTAAAATGGAATATGAGAACATCGGTTTATTGTTTGTGAGTTTACAGTTTAATAATCTATATTATTGTTAGTATCACAGTCAAAGTTGACAATAGTATCGTAGAAATCACGAGATTTCTCGATATCATTTCTTTTAAACATCATGATATTTCTAACGAAATGGTTATCACACTTTCCACGTTTCTTTTGGAGTAATCCTAATTTTGGTAAGTATTTTATATATACCTAATTTCACTCCTTTACGTTCAGTGGTTTAATAGGGGAGTCCTTACTTACCCAACGTTCTCCACATTGAATCATCGAAAGTAAATAACATTCCCATTCTGTGAGTTCTATTCGTACGCGGAATGTACTGCCTTAGGTTCAGTGTTAGCAAGAGAAACATGTTTTAACAGTGAAATTTAGCTCTCTACTTCAGAATTCAATTTTCCAAAAACTGGTTAGTCCTATAAATTTTATTTACACCGAAAAAAGAAAAATCCTGTTCTACAAATAACAATCCTGTTGGTGTAATGATGCGTTGTCCCATTGCCACTACATTTGGTTACATTCTCTTGTCAGCAAATGACGGTAGCATATGCACATGTTCTATGCAGGTCCATCCTGCTCAGGGGAGAGAATATGAACGAATATAACTTGAACTAGCTAAAATATTGTAAAACAACTTGCATTAGTAAGTTTCTGAAACAAAAATGCAACCCATAGTTGCTATACCCCAACTCTCTTTCTCATTTAAGGTAACTACACTAGATTCAGTACAGTGGATGAGATTAGTATCTTGCGTCAGAGTATCTTGCTTGTTCTCAACTCATTACCATTACATGTGGCAATCTTTCGTTGTCTGTACTTTTTTAGATTTATAGGAGTTGATACTGGCTTATGAGGCATCCTGTATTTCTTTACTTAAAGTTAGTTAGACACACTTAAATTAGTGAATTGCTTCAGCTGGTAAATATGAACATCCCGTAACCGGTCATTTAGCTCATTGATGTAGCGAACCTTCCTGCTATATAAATATTCCTTTACCAAAACCCTATAATCAGAAATGACAGGATCAAGTATAGGGATAATCCATCAAGCGGGAAATATGTTGTCGAGACAGTTATGAACAGTAAGGACAAAATATAGTGGTGTGTCATCTTGTTGAAAATACCCTGCAAGTCAGATTTGCAGTGGTAGTTCATCAATGGTGTACTGAAGCCAAATCATTAAGTATACGTCTGATGTCATTGTAGGATTATTTATAAATAGGGCTCAATAACTCCAGAATAATTCACAGTGCACCAAACATTCTACTTTGGGAGTCACGTTCTGGCTCCTGAATGATTCGAGGATTTTCGTGTTACTTCTGTTGAGAAGTCCACTTGTGTGAGATGTTGCTTCATCGTTGAATGCCATTACATTAAGATTGACTTACTGGATATTCTGCATTTCAACTAAAATCTGACAGCATTTCACTCTAACCCATTGCTGAGCCATTGCTATAGCTTAAACGACTTGGATGGTATGTTTGCACTCCAATATTATGCTAAAAGATACACCATACTTTTTTGGTGAGTGAGTGTGTGGAGAGGGTAATTCATGTTTCAAGATTGTACCACTTGGTTGACTTCGAAAGACTCTGCACTAAGGCTTGTTGCACAATAGCAACGTTCAATTCACCTCCTAAACTTTCTAACCTTCGACGTCTTCTTTAGTAGTTGTTCGCTACAAATCCAATTTCCATAAACTTTTGAAAAATGAAACAAACTGTTAAACGGCTTAGTATGGTACCGGCAAATCGCTGCTGAAACATCAGACGGATTACAAGCTTGCTGGAAACATCGGACTTACATCAAGCTTGCTTCAATGTTTATCGGTCAGCCATTGTGTAACCTACAAAAACAAGAAAAATATGATGAATCAAGCTAATCTATGAAGACAATAAAGACACAGTGAGTCAGTATGAATAAATAAACAATAGAAGCTATAACAGAATTTGATATAATACTACAAGTTCGGTGTATGTTTAATAAATAAATATTTATATCATTTGAGTATTAATATAAATTTGATTCACCCTGTACTTCGCTACTCTAATATATATTGAGTCAAGTTTAGTAGTTCCGTAGCTCAGATAACTTCCGTAGAATGCAACGTAGTTTGGAATGATTTAAAATGTTTACATTGTATGTAAGCCTGAAATACAGAGGGATCGAAAAGTTCCCAAACCCGAACTGTCAAAAAGTCCCCAAAGAAATTCAACAAGTGAGACAGTGTGACTTATTATAAGCTGGTGATATTGTCGCTCTCAGCAGACCTTTGGGTAGATGTTAACATATCACAGTAGACGCCGAAAATATCCAACTTGTTGCAGGATGCACGATTAGCACGACGGCACATGTTCTGTGGTACGAGAAGCATTACGCACTGATTGATGTTTCTCAGTGTATCGAAGTCCCTGAGGTTATTTTCGAAGGTTTTCCTTTTAAGTAGTCCCACAAAAATTAGTATGATAACGACAAATCGGGGGACCTCGCCGGCCACAGTCCTTTTGAAATCAGTCCGTCAACAAAGAATTCACGTAAAAATGCCATTGTCTGATTTACGGTACGTTGCCACGTCTTGTTACAGCCGTACATTTCGTTCGCTAACTTCCAAGAGCATTACGAACTACGGAATAATGTCCCGGTACACAGCTGAGTTCACTCTATTACCAATTTTCTACGATTACAGATGAATCTCATGTAAGAGATACGGGTTTTCGGTGGGCCAATCTCCAATGTTCTGTGAATTAACATGACTCCAGACCTCAAATAGAACAAGGTCTTGTCCGTAAAGAATGTCCTATCAAATAGAGAAACATAGTTGTGAGTGCGTGGTAGGAACCATTTTATTCAATTGTCATTGTCACCTAGTCGCGCTTCCTATACCATTTTCACGTGATATGGAAATCATTTTAAATGTCGTGTAGTCTTTTGGAATGAGTCGCGTGGTAAGTCTACCTGCTGCAATAGCCCTCAAAGTCTTTTTCGTGTGAATGTTGTAATCGTGCAGCTACGTCGTTCAAACATCAATTGTCGTCGTCAAAACGGTCGGCCTTCAACTCTGATATTCATTCTGTACGCTGCCGAGTACACGAAATACGTTGATTAATTCTGAACAGTTGAATTACCCATTTTCGTACCGAAACTAATCGGAAATTTATCGTTTTCTATACTGCACGATTTTGTGACGAAATACACCTCTAACAATAACACAGCTCCTCTAGTGAGAAACTGGACCTTGCAACTAGCGTGATTGAAAGTCATCATATATTTTTTCTCTTCGGCATGTCTATTAGCTAACCTTCAGTGTCATCTACTTTATAGGTCTGTTATCAAGGCCCTACTACATCAACACCACTTCCAGCCGCTAATACTGCATTATGGCACATCGTGTTGAAAAGTATATATATATATATATATATATATATATATATATATATATATATATATATATATATATATATATATATATATAGGATGGAAGAACTTTGATGTAAAGTATCAAAAGCTTCATTTCCATTAATGAAAAGTTAAAAGGAGACTGTGGGTGTGAACGTAAATATTACATTGTTCCACATACATGAAAAATGAGAGGGAAATACTATCGCTATGTTCACTTCTGTTGCTAGAGTAGTGGTTCGATCCCAGACTATGTAAGTTGGTGGTGAACAACTTTAAAACCATAGTTTCTTCAAGCTTTCGCCGTTTCCTCTCATACTGCCATTTCATCAATTTTTCCATAATCATTCTTTTACGTTTATTACCTTTCTCCTTTAACCTATAGTAGTGGTGAGACGTTAAAAGAAAGTTTCTACCTAGGCATTTTATCTTATGAAGAAACTATCATTTCTTTTTCTTCGTCTTTTACTCCTGTAGCTCAGGAGTCTCTAAACTTATTAGTCTAAGGACTACACTGACTTCTTCATTGAGTCCCAAGGTCCAAAATCTAGCTAGGCCATAATACCAACGCATTGTAGGCCCAGCACTATCTTGTGGGGAATGGTGAAATTGTCCAAAACGTCATTTATGTTTGGTTAGTCGAAGTATACAGCGCCATCTTGTAGTTAGTAGAACTAGAGCTTGCTCTGGAAAGAGTCTGCTGAGTGATCACTTGTGTAGAAGTACTGTCGAGTGTTTCCGAACATGTTTTACACACCGTAGTATAAATACGTGAGAAAACCGAGAGTTGATCAGTTCCAAATTTTGAGTTTGGAGCGACAAGTGCGATCTGAAAAGCGAAATATATTGCTATTAGTGTGTTTTGTGAGTATACAGTAGTTTCTTAATAAAAATACAGTCCGTTTAAGTGTGAGTTGATAAAATCAATATATTTTATTTATTGTATTAATTAGCATTATTTTGATTTGAAATTACGTCTTTTGTTTGGATCTGTATAAATGTAGAAAGAAACGAAAGATAGATGGTAAGTGCAGAACATTTTAAGAACAGTGGTGATTTCCACATTGCGTGGTTAAGTGAAATAATAAGAATGAAGCAAAATGTGTAATGCTCAATGAAACAATATCAGTCCTCAAAGTACACAAACGTCATTATGAGAGTAAACATTGTCAAAATTGCTTAAAATTTATAGAAACCGTACGGTTACAAAAATATAAATCTTTGAAACGTAGGTTCAAATCTCAGCAATTATTGTTTAAGAAAGTAAATTCTAAACAAGAAGCAGCAACTCGTGGTAGTTTCAGCGGGCTCATTCAATAGCGAAGCACGGGAAACAATTTACTGACGGCGAATTAATCAAGGATTGCATGATTGTAACAGCAGACGAAATGTGTCCAGAAGGAAGTAATTTGTGACTCGAAGAGTAGATGATATTGCAGAAAATATGTTAACTTAATTGTCTGACAAAAATCGACTCCTAGAGTAGTTCTCTTACGGCCTTAGATAAGTCAACAGATGTTTTAGATACTGTTCAGGTGTTACTTTTTTGTTCGAGAATAGATTAAAATTATGAAGTGTATGAAGAGCTTCTTGGCATTCACAGCATTTACGGAACAACCAATGTAGAAGATATTTTTAAAGAAGTTGAAAATGCTGTTTAGGAAAACAATTTTCAATGGAAAAATTAAAGTGATGTGGTAAAAGCATGTGTAGAAAAATAAAGGAGTCATTGTTTTTGTATCAAAGGCCATAAAAAATTACGGTGATTCAAAGCCATAATTCGTACATTGTATTATTCATCAACAATCTTTGTGTAGAAAATGCTTGAATATGAGAGAAGTTTTAGAGCCAGTATGTCAGCTGTTAATTGTATCAGATCACATGCACTCAATCATCGTCAATTTCGTGAGTTTTTTTTTTTTTTTTTTTTTTTGAAGAAATTAGAAAAAGTAAATCAAACAAAATTTTCAGTTTAGCATCCCGAGATTGTGCCCTCTAGACTAAGGGAGATGGATGGTTAAAGTAAGTGAATGATGATGGAAGAATCGGTGAAATAAGAATGTGGGAGGCAAAGGAAGACCACCACAAACTTACTTTGCCGGGGGCCGAACCAAGGACTTCACACATCATAGGTAAGCGCCCTACCACTGAGCTACCGTGCTCCTCATTGAAAAGATTGAAAAAAATGACTGAACAATATTGCACTACAGTACGCTGCCTTAGCTGCGAAAAACTCTAACGCAATATTTTGAACTCTGAGCAGTAATCGAAATTTACTTGAATGAAAAAAAAAATCGTTCTCTGGCTGAGCTACATGATAATAAGTGATTATGGACGTTAGCATTTTATACAGATTTAACTAAATATATGAATAGAAGTGTGAGAAGTTGCGTTTGGACAAGAGTATTGAGAAAAAACTGAGCTTTTCATGTTTTGGAAGCTTTTCTAGGTTTTAAAAGATATTTTTCGGCTCCAAGGTTTTTATATGAGGTATATAGTATAACTACAGCGTAGTGGCCTTTACTACGTACCTCCCCTTTTGAAACTTCAATGAATAACTGAAAAATAATGAGAGTATAAAAATTTAGAAGTGAAACAGTAACTAACTGCAAAACACCTTTAAATTAATACTATTCCCTGAACCCTTTTCTTATAGATCTGAAATATGGATTTGCAATTTATGACTTCGTAACTATCGTATTCGACTTTTTTCACACTATACAAAAGATCTTCAAATCAACTATTAGTTCATGAAACTAAATTTCTAAATTTTACGTTGCATTATTATATCCTTTAGGCTAAAGGAGAGAGGTAATTAATGAAAGTGAATGATTACGAAAGAATTGGTGAAATAAGAGGTGTGAGAAAACGGGAGAATAATAAGGAAACTAACACACAATATTGTTCCTCACAAATATATATGGCCAGGTATCGAACCAGTGATTTCTCGCACTAGACGCAAGTGCTCTGCTACTGAGTCATTGCTACCCTCCACACAATTCATTTATTTAATAACATTTTGCAGTCACTATAAGATTTACTTTATGAATTGTTAATGTTCTGCATTGTTTTTCAGTTATTTAGTAAAATTCAAGAATTAAGTGTAAACGTAGAGAAATTCCTCAATATAGGACCCGAACTACACAAACATGATGTGAAAACTAAACGTATACCCGAACCCTTGAATTTCTTCACCAAGGGTGACAAGTACTAATTATTTAGCTAGATGAGAGCTCTCTTTAGGAATTCGATGTATTTTTCCATATACAATTACAATATGAAGAAAAAGTTTAAGATTCCATACTTAAATGTAGGGAGCCTAATTTTCATTACAGTAAATACAAAGTGTGATCAAAAAATATGGTGAATGTAGTTGTACAGTGCCATCTGTCGATGTTGTAACTATTTCAACTAGTAAAGCCCAATAGCATAAATCTTTGGTACAATTAACGTCGAATTTGAACGTGCCAAAGAAGCTCACGAAATGTCAAAATCAGTGTATGGTGATGAAGCAGTTACATTGAAGACTGTTTACAAGTGGTACGAACGATTCAAAACCAGCAAATAGTCGGTTGAAAACGAGCAACAATCGAGACGTCCTTGGATGAAAACGTGCAAAAAGGGGCACAAATGGTTTGTTCTGTTCAAAAAGGCAAATGATTAGTCGAGAGCTTTCTAAAGAACTAAACATCTTGTATGGGTCCGTGTAAAGCATTTTAACCGCCGATTAAATGGGTAAATGGCTTGCTTCTTCACCACGGAATCGCGCCGTGCCACAACTTGCTTTTGAACCACGAGTCTTTGGTCGAAAAATAAAAAAATCCTTTCTGTCCACATTCTCTGTGGTCTCCATGCGACTTCTGACTCTTCCCAAATATTGAAATCGTGCTTAAGGCAAAACGTTTTGACAGTATTCCTGACATTAAGAGGTCACCGACAGAGCAGCTGAACGCCCTTCCGAAAGCCATGGATTCAAGGGATAAGTGCATTGCTAGCGAAGGACAACATTTTGTGGGATATTAAATCAAACTCCATGTAAACTTATTACTTTGTTCCTAACAAAATTATTCAGCATATTTTTGAATACACCTCGTATTTACACAATAACTATATCTAACGAAATTAAGAACTTAGTCTAATAGGAAAGGCATTATTATTCCAAAAATTAACGCCAAACGTCTTAGTGTGTGAGTCGCACAATTGTGGATTAATAATAAACAATCATGTGTGTAGATGTCGCTACCTTTACTTCTGTTTACCTGAAAAACATGAATTCTTCAATAATTGCATAATTATAGTATAGAGTATTTGGTATTCAAACTTGGGAAAGAAAATAAATGGAAACTATTAGACCATTTATAAGCAAGCACGATTTTAATCCATAGTAGAGCGGATCGAAGGCTCGAGCAGAACACTGACTATAATAATAATAATAATAATAATAATAATAATATTAATAATAATAATAATAATAATAATAATAATAATTATTATTATTATTATTATTATTATTATTATTATTATTAATATTATTATTATTCAATAGATTTAAGGCATACTGATTTCATCGTATTATGAGATTACTCATTTAATTTTCCTGAGATCTTCCTCGTGGCTAACAGGTTAGCTTACGCGCCTTTGGTAAGGAAGACCTGAGTTTAATTCCCGGAGGGAGCTAATGTGGTTCGGATTCCACGTTAAACTGTAGGTCCATGTCTCGTATAGTCTTGCTGCTGTAAAAGGACGCTAAACTGAAAATCAAATTTTCTTGAAATGCTGTGCTTTTCGTATTTACAATCATCGATACACAAAAATTTTCTTTTATGAAATAATCATATTGCTAGTTTTTCCTCACGCGAATGTATGAAAGATTAGTGTAATTTACTCCTAATCATCATAAGATATTGTACCGAGAAATTTTGATTGATTCTGAGTGATATTTCAGCCTGTGATGGATGAACGAATCTAACACACACAACCTATTATTTAAAATTAGAATTTTCAGTTAAATTCGGATTATATTATGATCTTCTAACTTCGCATTCCTTCTTGATTCTTCAACTTCTGTCAGTTCAACCCCAATATGTTAAACTGACTAGAGGTAAGTCGTATTTTATAGGGTTATCCTATTTTTAAGTTTCTAGGGAAACTCGAGAATATTGTTTTCGCACATTAAAAATTTAAGAGACAGATTTTGAGCACTGCTATGTATAATCGTATTGTAACCATAAGAAGTACGTTATCTCTTTCAATGCCGAGAATAAAAATTATTTTGGCCGGTTTACCTGGCAACACTACAAAGTGCAAGAAAGAGAAGCCGCTGCGAGAAGAAGTGTAGGGAATATCTCCTGCAAGGCGTTAAACTTTTGCATCCATTAATTCTTGTGAGCCGCTCTTTTAGGGGATAATCGAACACCTCAGACAGGTTTCTTGTCACGCGCTTTATATATATACACATTCGTCCCCTCTCTCTTTGCTCTTCATTCGTTCTCTCTCTTTCTCTATCTAGTTGTACTTTCTTTTAGCAACGTTCCTTTCGTCTCTTCCTTTCCTGAATTCAAAGATCCCACGTTTCTATCCTGGTGTGAAACGTGGTTCAAAGCGACTGCTTCAGAGATAACGATATTACATCGCATAATAACGCCTCAAGAGGAATTAATTAGGAAAGCTTTTTAAAAGACTAGCACGCTCATGCTCTATGACTCCTCTCCTTTTTTTTATTTTTTTTATCTAAAATTATTATTGTTATTGTTATTATTTTATATTTTTTTTATATACTCGCTTTCTCAACTCATCTTATACGGAATTTCCATCAAGATTTCCAAGTCAAAAAATTGTTGCGCCGTTCTACTATGTGCAATACATTATCTCGAGCTTGCTCTCACGTGCAAATTGATTGCTTATTGGCCAACAAAAGCCGACGATGATGACGAAGAAGAAAACAGTTACTACTATTGCTATTATTATCAGATTCTTTCCTCCTTTTCATTATTTGAACTTGGCTTGGTTTTGATAGTTCTGGTTTATTAAAAAGAGAAAGAGTGATGAATTCACGATAAATCATGTCCTCATTCAGACAATTTACTGCTTGATGGTGTTAGTAAATTCATCTTCTTCTCTTGCAAATTTTTTTAAAACCTTTTTTCTTAGTATCTCTATCATTATTATTAAGTATTGGCAGGTCCTGGGACTAATGAGAGGTTTTCTTTTTTCATTTTTAACTTTAGGTTTGAACCTGGAAATGTTTCTTCAACCTTTCTCGATCTTCAGCTTTCTCTTTCAACTTCCAATATTTTCTTCTATTTCTCAAATCATCGATCAGTTGTGTTCTTCTTCCTATTCCTCGCTTTTCTTCCATCTTTTCTTCTATGGCGGTATGAAGAAGATAATTTCTTCACAAGATGTGTCCAATCCAATTGGTCTTCCTACGAAGGAAGCTGGCTAAAAGCGTTCTCTTTTCTCCTATCCGTTTTAAAACATCTTCGTTTGTTACTTTCTATCCATTCTATCTTCTACATCTTCCTCCAACACCAGATTTTGAAGTTCTCTAAATATTTCTTCTCTAACTTCCGTAGTGTTCAATTCTCTCAACCATACAGTCCAATACTCCATACATAGGACTTCACCAGCTTCTTCCATAGTCCGTTATTAAGTCAGTTAGGTAACACAGATCTTTTCTTGTTGAATGCTTCTTTGGCTATGGCAGTACTTAACCTGATCTCTTTGGTGCAGTAAACGACCTCTTCAAGTTCTTGTTGTTTTGCTCTATAACTTCCATTGTCAACTATTTTGTCAATCACCTCTATCTCAAACACAGTAAAACTTGTTAATTTGGCTATTTTATTTTTTACCCTGCTACCAGCTTAATTGATTGAGTAGACTTTTGCGTTCCATTTCATCACCGCAGCTATATGAAACACGGATCTACTGCTTATTAGTTACTTCCTCACTTCTTTTACATTTATCAAAATACTCCGAAAGTGCAAAAATAATGATAAAATTTCTTTGCACAATTACAAACAGTGAAGGATATGGGATGAAAATAAATGTTAAAAAGACAAAAGTCATGCTGAGCGGAACGAGGGGGTCGGTGTCATACATAGAAGTGGGAGGGGAGAAAATAGAACAAGCAACTAATTTTCGATACCTCGATAGTATTATTAGTGATGATATGAAATGTGAACGTGAAATTAAAGCAAGGATAAGAATGGCGAAATAAGCCTTTAGGAGGAAAAAAATACTATTTCATGGGACCTTGAATAAAGATTCATAAAATGCTTCATGTGGAGTATTGCACTGTAAGAATCAGAAACATGAAAATTACGCAAGAATGATGAAAAACGACTGGAAGCTTTCGAAATGTGGGTGTGAATACAGTGGAAAACGAATGGGAGGGTACTAGAAATTGTGGGGGAGAAAAGAATAATTTTAGATATTATTAAGAAGAGGAAGAGAAACTGGTTGGGACACTGGATAAGAAGGAACTGTATCATGAGGGACGTTTTAGAAGATATGGTGACAGGAAAGAGAAGGAGGAGACGAATGAGACTATAATTAATAGATGATATCAAAACAGAGAAATCGTATGTGAAGACAAAGAAATTAGCGAAAGATAGTGGAGCATGGAAGCTTCTCAGTTCAACAGGTGACTTCCAATAATGGCAGAATACCTATGATGATGAGAAAACAAGAGTTCTCTTGTCCCTACAGTTTTCACTCTGAAAGAATACGTCTTGAAAACATGACGACAAGTGGTGACGTTACAGGTCTAAACGAGCTGGGCAAGAATAACACTGTTCTCAAAATAGTTAGTTCACTTAATACTACTTTATACTTTTTAGAAAATTAAGCAGATAAATTATAATAGAAACTAGAGGCTATATTTCGATTTAGAAGAGACCGAGAGCACTATCTTTGAGGTCGTGCCACATTACTTCTAACTATTACGAGAATCTTTATGAAATTTTTATTCTTTTTTACATTATATTTTGAGCTACCTCTTCTCCCTTCCACATTACCGCTGCATTAATCTTGACGATTTACTATAGTCGCATCTTAATCAATTTTAATTTTCATCTCTTCATTGTTTTTTTACTTCTCCCTTGGCTCAGTAGTAGAGCGTTCACGTCCGGTGCTTGAGGTCTCTGGTTCTATCCCAGCTCGCGCCGTGTGGACTTTGTGGTGGACAAACACCGTGCTTGTTGGTTTTCCCGGGGTTGTCCCGTTTCCTCTCACTTTCTTCATTCCACCATTTCATTCATTTCTCATCATTACCGTCTCCTTTAGCCTAACCGGCATAATCGTGGGACGTAAAACTTAAAGATTTCATTTTTTCCCTTTAGTTCTATACTTTTTTTTTATTTGCAGAGTGATACGGGAATTCCTCGGCAGGGTTTTTCCCGTTCAGGAGTGGACTTGTACAGCCTCTATCCTGTAAATGTACGCTCACCCGAACTTTTGGTAGGAGCGGGCCGCATTAAACGTCAGAGAGTAGACCAGATATATTATAACTTCAAGAAGTTGGTAGCTTATATCCCATTGACTTATATCTACATGTAAATAAAGTTGAATTTTGATACAACTATCTAACATTTTCTCATTTACGTTTATTGACATCAAAAGGTTCGATATACGATCAGGCTTTGAACGTTGCGGAGTTTTGCTTCACAGTAGCTGTTGGCAACGATCCTGTTAACATTCTTTTAAAGTAACATACCATGGAGTTAATTTTTTAAAAACTCATTGGCCATTCTTGTCCAATTCAGAAGCCGGTGATGTTTTTTTAGTTCTTGCTGTGGAAAGCCAAAGCGCTTTTGGACTCCATTGTCCTCGGACCAAGGCTTAAAAGAAATCCATTGCTATTGTTTATTATTATTATTATTATTATTATTATTATTATTATTATTATTATTATTATTATTATTATTATTATTATTATCATCATATGTGGCCCACTCTATTATAAAGCCACTGCTTTAACACTGTTCTATTATGTGAGAAATATTAAAGTTTGCATTGGAAAGCGATTTTCTTCGGGGGCCCACTGTAGCACTTTTATTCTGCTACACTACAGCTGAGCCTGAAACATGTGTGCACACAGTTTTCTTGTTCAGTGGAACTCGGCTTGATATGTGTCATTGCCTGCAAGTGGAAATGGAGCAGCCTCTGTATGCTGAAATTATTTATTTTTTGAAAGTCATTGGATAATAGGTCTAAAGATGTAACTTACTTCTTATATTCAAAATTGCATAATTAAAATAGTATTTATAATAATACCAGTAATAAAACAGTTACTAGTAGAATTACGATTTTGGATATTTTAAAGAATATATACAACTTCTGAATCAGCCCTCTGCGTTCTCAAAGAATTATAAACTATTCAACTCTTTTGGAAAACTTATTGTACGAAATATACTTTATGGATATTTTGATGGTTTTAGATAAAGTTAACTTTTGTAGTTTTGGTATATGAAAGTTGATCAGCAAAAATATATGTAAGAGACGCTAATAGTCATGTAAATGACAACATTCCTATAGCTATATTTTGTACCATCGATCCTATAAATTTTCAATTAAGTAAAAATTCAATAATTTCATCAATGGTATGTCAAAATTTTGATCAGAGACACGTTGAATCAATAATTTTTATGCATTTTTAATGAAGTATTTCGATTAGTTTCTTTAATGAGAGGATATAATCGCTAAAAGCGTATTGCTAGGTTAGAATACTCAGCAGTGATTAAACGAAAATAATTTATTAAAGAAAGGTCGGTAATAGATTAAAGAAAGGCCGGTAATAATTTAACATTCACATGACAAAGACAGAATGAGGGAGAAGTACGTTAACGTACTGGACTTCCAAGCAAGGATCCAAGTTTTGAGTGGCAAGGACTCTAATCGTATTTTTACGCCCCATTCTTAAGTGTCAAATAAGGAAGTCAACAGTGTGAAGTATGAATTCCTACTAAGCATCTCCAATGAGTGTTTGAAATGCAGGAGATAAAAGTTAATTGTAAACTTTTGGCACCGATAAACTGATATAAAACAATGATGTTACAAAATTTCTGAACGATTACTTTATATTCTTGGAACACTCATTTGTCAGCTTTCTTTATGTGTAAATTGAACATATATTTTTTACTTATTATATTTAAAAAATCGTTATCAAATTTAGAATGCTCAAATCTTATTGCTTCATATCATCATTCTCTGTAGCTATTAGCAGCTACAACTCTGAAAAAAATCTAACCATCAAGAGATGTACTAAAACTATTTACCTGCCATTTTACAGTTGGGAATTATCCCTCTTGAGTTGCACTGAATGAGAGTCAAATTGGTGCGCCATACATTGAAAATATGCAAAACATGTTGACAGTTTATTAGTAATTAATCCTTCTTCACATTAACCAAAGCACTTGGCTTTACTTATATCAAATAAAATTTATCGAAAAAATGATACCATCTGTCCTGAAAATTTAAGCGAAGAAGCATATGTATAGAAGCGATTGAAGCACATATATAGAAGTATTGGTGCGGATAGAAGAAAAAGCGGGTTGATTTTGCTATAGACAAACGACAGGCGCGTAAAGATCAACCAATACTTGAATGTATACTATGAACCCTGCCTATCGAATGAGTGATTGCCCAGGGCACAAACCGCTCAGTTCCACTATGGCCTTTGGATGAAGCGAACCGTGCATCTGTGCTCAGTCGGTGAAATGTTTAGTATTAAAATGGAACCAGTATATCAATGTGAAGTTTCGTTTCAAACTGGGAAAATCTGCTACAGAAACTTACGACTTGCTCGGAAATGATGGTTTATCACGCATACAAATTTTTTGAGTTCTTCAAACCGTTTAACTAGGGACGAGAATGAGAAATTACCCGCATCCTGGACGACCTTGCACGTTGAAAATGAACTCAAACATTCAAAAAGTATGCTGTATGGTTCAAAAACATCGTCGCTTGAGTATTTGAGAGTTTGCTGAAACCACAAGAATTGACAATGAAAGTGTTCGTCAAATTTTACATGGAAGTTTTAATATGAGGAAAAGTGTTCAAAATTGGTGCGAAGGATTCTGACATTGAATCTAAAGTAAACTCGGACGAACATTTGTGATGACATTTTGACGAACATTGAAATAGACCCTACCTTCTTAGAGTGAGTAATAACCAGTGATGAATAGTGGTTTTTCACGTACGATCCTAAAACTAAACGCCAATCAAGGAGCCTTCATTGGAGGAGCCTGAGTTCGGCATGCTACAAGAAAGCTCGAATGAGAGAATAGAAATTCAAAGCAAAAAAATAATTGCTTTTATCGACATCCACGGGATTGTGTACGTTAATTGGATACCCATGGTGAAACTCTAGGACAAAATTATTACTTTAATATATTCACGATACGCTTCGTGAGCGAGTCAGAAAATAATAAACTAATTTGTGGACAAACAAGAGATGAATTCTGCGCCAAGACAATGCTCCTTCTCACATATGTCAGTGAAGACATTTTTGGGTAAACATGGGATCCCTGTGCTAGATCATCCTTCATGTTAGACGAATCTTGACCCCGTGGGACATTTTATATTTCCCAATGTGAAGTGAGCACTGAAAGGAACCAGATTTGAGCCGAGAATGACTGGTAACATTGCTTCCATTAATAGAAACTTCGTATGGAATGGTGTAGGGATTGTGCAAGGGATAATTTTAAATGAAACAATGTTCCTATTATACAAAATTACCAATAAAAGATTTTGTAGTATGTCGCTTTTTCTCTAGCCACACCTCGTATATATATATGGAATAAAATTAGTGTTCTAGAGAACCTTTAACAATAATACTATATTCTAGGTAAAGTATATATGGATCTTTAGTTTCCAAAATATACAAATCAAAATTTAACTATATTAAATGAAACAGAATTTCACAGAAGAGACCGGTTTCGTTGCGACTAGTATCCAACGTGAGATTATGCGTCATGCATACTTATTGTAAGTCTGCTACTACTGAACGCAACTGAATAAGTGTAAAAAACACTTGCAAAGTCTGAAACCAACCACAACAAGTAATCTCTTTACGAAGACATCTTGGGCCACGTAATGTCACGACCAAGTTGTTGCCATCTGTTGTTTGGGCTTCTTGATGACTATTTCGTGAAGATATATTTCCATCCCAAACACTCATTTATTCTCGTGTATGTGTGCTGTGTATATGGTGAAGATTGAGCACATAAAAAAAATGTGTATTTGCGCGTGTGAGTTTGTTGTAATCTTGAAACGTTTTCATTTTGTTTACAAAGTAATCAAATGTGACTCACAAATACTGTATCACTGTACTTACAATCATGCAGACGTTTCCATGTTATTTCATTACACTTCATTTTACTTAGGAATGCTCTTTACAGCAGCAAATGTCACGGAGATTATTATTATTATTATTATTATTATTATTTTGTACGGGTAAGATGCTAAGTGCAATAATCTTGATTCCAATGTAGACTTCCCGAAGACACTTTGCACCTGACTGAGCTATGAGTAAGTAAAGCCAAGGTCGTGTACAAGGATGTTCACAGTGGAAGATGAGTGAGCCAGGTCCACCTACTCTGTAACTGCATTTTTCCTCTCTTGGGATATCTTTATGCTTGAATATAACCTGCAAACAAACAATAGCAAAATAAGAGGGAGAGAGAGAAGCAAATAAAGACATATGTAAAGTGTCCTCAAGCCCTCATCTGTATTATTTTTTTCTTAGTTTGACTTTTGGGGACTTTGTTAGGTTGAAGTGTAGAAGAAAAATAGAAGGAAAAAGAACAACAGATTACTTTTTAATATAAAACAGAAGAAAGAGTTAAAGGAAGTGAAACAAACGAAAATCTTTAAAAATAAATACAGGACTAGGGAAAGAACCATTAAGACCTTCCCCCGAAACGTTTGTGGATCACTGCAGATATAAATCGGAGCTCGAATTAACAGGGGGATGAGGGAACTTCCCAATATTGTTGAGTAATTTTCCCGGTTCATCAAAGAAGAATGTCTTCCTTAGCAGGGAAATATTTTCCTCGATTCATATACATTCCTGTGTAAAAAAAAAAAAAAAAAAAAAAAAAAAAAAAAAAAAAAAAATCTACATATATATCTGGAAAAGTCCCCTCCTTCGTAAATCAACTTGATTCGAACCGTAATATAGGAGCTCATCCGTGGCTAAGCGGTTAGCGTACGCGCCTTTTGCGTGGGAGATTCAAGTTCGATTCCCGGCTCCTGTGGTTCGAATTACACGTTAATCAGTAGGTCCCGTCTCATATAACCTCGCTGCTGAAAGAGACGTTAAACTCCAAATCAACTCAACTCAACTCGAACACTAATATAAGCCCATAAAGTTACATGTCTTTTTTTCAGAGGAATCATTTAGAAATATGAAGGACAGAAGCCATTGCAGAGCTTTTATGAATATAAGATTGAACTTTCGAGTTTCATAGGCCATAGAGTTAGTTAGTTGGGGTCTGAATTTACAGTCTAACACGTGTCTACCAGGCATCAATTCCGGGGATACAAGTAATGAAAGTACGTGTGCTAATTATTCTGCAACTGAAGAAAAGTAATCGAATGCTCGTGCGGACTAATAAAACTACAAACAAATAAATAAATAATGTTTTTCTTAATGACCAGTTGTTCTATATTGTAATTGGAAAGGAATAACAACTATTCAAACATAAATGTGAAAAGAAGTAAAAGATTAATCTATGTGGAACGGAAAAGAAATTAAAATGTATTGAATAAAAAAGCAAAGATATAACAACATTGAAGATTTATTATTATTATTATTATTATTATTATTATTATTATTATTATTATTATTATTATTATTATTATTATTATTATTATCACATAGCAAATGAGAAAAACAGATTAGTATACCTAGAATATATTATACCAAGGTCAAGTGCCTTGTGCCTTATGGCTGCCGACCCCTATGCAGTAGTGTCATACAGTTGATTCGTCCGAGCGGTTGTTAAAATCTTTCAGGTTCTCACTCTTTTTAATCGATGTGACTTCCTCAATAACCACTACTAATTGTAACTAAAATTTTCAGCTTTGTCATATGGTGAATCGTTTCCCAAGTAAAATTTGTTATGTTCGGAAATTTAAACAAATCTAGTTCTAGTTCTACATATTTTCCTAAATGTTATATAGTACGTTATTATACAATTATATGGCTGATGAATTAAAACTTAGCCAAAGTAATATTCTCAAAAAGTATCATAAATTCCTGTAAATGGGTGAAACCCATCCTACAAAATAGTTTAAACCTTATCTTTTGTAAGCTAAATTACAGCATAATCAAAAGAAGTTCAAAATCACATCTGAGTTCGTTATGCCTTCCGATCATAAAGAAATTGCTAGACAGGTGTTCTTCGTAGTTCTCTTAAAGGAACACCAACAACACCAGTAGACTCCCATATTGCATCACATTTTTACTTTCAAGCGACGATAGGAGAGACGAATGTATAGTGATTGTAAAAAAAATAATAATAATAAAATAAAATAAAAAATGAATTCGATAAATCAACGGATTTACATGTTTTATGGACCCTATATGCCAAGAAATGATTTCTTTTGATGTCTGTCCATCTATTCGTCTGTTCTGGTACGTTTACAGTCGTCTAGAAGCCATACCGTTCAACAGCTCGACCAAATTTTAGACTTGAAAGGTTTTCAAGAGATTTTTCCATTAGGCTTCGAAAATCCTTTCTACTCCCAAAAATATAAAGACTGGATTGAAAATGAAAAGTTCCGACATTCTCGAAAATGGTACTAGTGATTTTGTTTATTTCTTATAAATCAATAATTCACTAACACCACTATTATAATGCGGTGTAAGTCATTTTTCTGGTAAAAATCTGAAGGCATAGTTTACTCTTAAAGTGAGGTTTTTAAGAGGATTTTCTGCGAAACTGCCCATGCAATTATCTTTTATCATATTCCGTAAATATACCCTACAGTATGCTATAAATTATTTCAAATGAATAGATCCTCAAGGGTTAGTTTATTTATTTATTTATTTATTTATTTTTTGACAACTTTCTCATATACAATAGGGATGGACAAAAATTTTCAGATCTGGATATCCTTGACTTAGTGAAATCCGGATCCAGATCTGGATCTGGATCTCGGGTTCGGATTTCGGATGCGGACCTGGATTCTCTTCTCAGATCTGAATTTGGATACATGGTCCGGATCTCGGATCTAGATCAGAGTTCGCACGTAGTAAACTGTTCAGTGCTGTAGCCCAGATAAAGCACGTTTAAGGTACGTGGGTATATCATGTGTGTGAAGTACAATTCACGAGATTTTGGTAATAATTCATTAATATATATATATATATATATATATTATTTTAAAACCCTACCATATGATGTAAGACATTTCTCATAAAAAAAAAACAAACAAAAAAAAAAAACACCCTGAGGATTCTCAGGTGAGGGTTTTATCACTTTTCTCTTTGCAGCACTGATGCCTATGCCGCTAGATTCGCCTATGCGTACAATCTTTGTAGATACCCACTCTTTGTTTAATGAATATGTAGAATCAGGCCTGCAACCAACCGCAGAGGTTTGGAGGGGGCATAAATATGTTAGGGGGGCCAAGTCATTAAAAATTCTCTTACAAATAAGCTAAATTGTGTTTTTTGTATTAATAATAGCATTTTGTGTTAAGGTCTGGAGAGGCCACGAAAAGTTTAGGGGGCCAGGCCCCCCCTTTAGGCTCCTCTGGTTGCGGGCCTGTGTAGAATTATACATTCCGTATCAAACATTCAAAAAATAAAAAAGTCGTGGAATATGTGATTTAGTTGATTCTTTCAATAAACTGCACACAACAGGCATGCAATTACTAGTACTATGACAAATACTAGGACAATATTCAGATATAGTCCTCAACTTTTTCCGATGTTGCCGATTGTTTGCAAGTTCTGACACTAAATCTGTAGTTTCTATCATCTTCAATTACATTACGAGAGAAAGAGGAATAATGCAGTACTCTACTTTTAATAAAGAACACTATCCAACCTAATAGCAGGGGCGCACCCACGGTGGGGGACTCCACCGGGTCCGGACCCCCCCCCCAAACTTCCTAACCTAACATATTTTTTGTACACTTTCTCAATAAGATTATACTAATTTAACAGGGAAATGATTGATGTAGCATGAAAATCAGGTGTACAACTGAACATTGAAAGACTAGATGACAACATGAAATGTCAAGTTTCCCCCTAAAATGGAAAGTAAATAGATTTTTCTGCTTTTCTTTACTAAAGCACTGTTTTAAAAGTTTTTGTATTCACCAGAGATTAATGTGTTTCTTCATTACATATAGCTATTCAATTCTTGTAAAAATGTATAACATTGTGTCATACGACCCTCGATGTAAGTCCTCTGTGATTGATCCCCTCTGCTCCTGTTCTAACTGATACATGCCTAACTTAAACACTAGTGCATTGCGAGGCATGATTAACCCGTAACAACACACGCCAGAATTTTTGACATAACGACACAGGCCCGTCTGTGAGATTCCCTCTGGAATTTACACTCGTTGTTAACCGATGTTTCTACTGAACAATAAAAATTGTGCATTTTTATTCTCTGTCAATGTTTACTTAACAAAATAAATACAAATAGCCGTTACAATTTTCGTTACATGATAACTATTACAAATACAAAATATATTGACGAGAACTTTTGCCTATTTTGATAGTAGACCCCTACTATATTACTATTGAAGAAAAAAAAAACTTTTACTATAAACCATAGAAAGAACATGATCCACCTGAAAAATTCAAAGGATCCTTTTTATGAAAAATACACAAACTTATAAAAAAGGCAAACATATTAAGAAAAATACAGGGTGTCTATAAAGTCATGCTTTGAAATGGAAAATTAAACTCTACTATGAATTTCAATATTTAAGTTACTATAAACTGTACCAAAGACCAATATCTTTTCCATTTCCATTGTGATCAAGATTAATTAATATTCTTAAAATAAAAACGCGAAGTCGTTTTGCTTGTTTTTACTTTTTACTTTGTAATATGGCGGCAAATCTTAACAAAACACTCATGGTCCGATTCATGGTCCGATCATAGTATTTGCATCATGGTCCGATTCTAAATTAAAGTTTTCATCGACTGTCAAATCTTCATCACTTCCTTCTTCTTCCTCCAACCACTGGGTAACAACATTCCGAAAAGATGGACCGTTTAAGCTCACAGCAAGCAAAGGACCAGGGACAACATGTATTACGTTACAACACATTCCCATCTCTCAGACGGCAAGCCAGAATGAACAATTAATCATGTGACCCTCCTATAAGAGCTACAAGTGAAGTTGCAACGGCAGCAGCACAAGGAACGATTAGGTGGTAGCGAAATCTAATTTTACAACAAGAAAAAAGAAAAAAGCTAGTGAGTGGTACCTTGAGCAAACTTAGAGACGGGCGTGTGTTGTTACGGGTTAACCGGATCTATTTCTTATCTTTCTTTTTTCACCTTGAGTTTTATTTTATTATATTTTTCTTTGTTTGAGTGATAAATGTCCTATTTGGAAAAATGTATTTCTCGGTTATTATTACGTGCTATAATACTGAAAGAAGGAAATATCAACAAACGAGCGGCTACTTCATTGTTGGTGGTCATCCGTGTAAAATAACATGATGAATGCACGTCCTTTTGCAGATTTGATTGTCATTTCCTGTGTTGAATTGTGAAGTTTTCGGAAACAGCTAGATGTCACGTGTTGAATGAATGGGGCAGGAGAGTTGTGCAGAGGAGGCGGTTTTCGATAAAAGCGACAATGGACATTTTGACACAGTTGGGTTGTTCACAAGTGTGAAGAACCAATGACAGTGGAGTTTAATCGTCACACGTCATTTCTTTTAAGTCGACGACCTGTCGGCTCACTTATCTTTTCCCATCGCCAGCTCCTCCCAAACACAAAACGCTCTCATGTGACTGACATTCACTCACACGCGAGAGATGTTTTTTTCCGTCATCTAGAACCTTCAAGTAGGAGGATTAGGTCTGAGGCTAGGAAGGGAGGCACAACCAAATTAGTGATAGAAGGTCCAGCAACATGAACTTGAATAAATACATGTTGTTTTCATTTAAAATGCGTTGCTTCACGTTATATATTAAGTTCTATTTGTGTTCACACTAAAAGGTTTTCATTAAAATTTCAAAAATTGATTGGGAAACACTGGCGCAAATCCCAGGCGGGGATGAGGGGGACATGTCCCTCCAATCTTGGAACTGAGGAAGACTGTCCCCCCAATAATCGAATTTGAAATGTGGATTTTGGGGAGAAATATGTTGATTTGTGTCCGATTGCCACAAAGGAAAGTAAGATGTAATTGATGTCTCCTCCCCCTCTCCAGCCTCAATCTGCCCGCCTCCCAATGTTGAAGACAACTCTGCTCCCTGATCCTCCACAGCATTGTTTTTCAACTTCATAAATATTTTGAACATCGCTTAAAAAAATTGAGAACGGTCTTATGCGCCCCCTCCCCCTAATGTTGAAGACAGATTTGCGCCGCTGTTTGGAAATATATTGGCATAACATCATGCTAAAAGAAGCACGCTAATACGCGAAACATGAGTGATTTTAAATTCAGGAATCTATTGATTATTTCAATTTCAATAATTATCATTACAATATCTATCGCATTCCTCGAGTTACGCTTTATTTTAAGTCAACAAACGATATTACGGAAGTACTTTTGCCAATGAATCACTGTAGCTTCAAAAGAGTTAGCACAACAGCGTTATTTTCGGTAGGAAATCATATGGCAATCATGAAAAAAGAACCGAATTCGACATTTCAGTGTACTTACAGGTTTCATGTCTCTATGGTACAGTCAGCGACAAAAGTTCTTTCCATTTGGTAAAATTTATTTTAGGAATAACAGTATTAGGCTGGAACGTACAGAAAATGACATTATCTTTAGTTTACTGTAAAGTGTACTGAAATTGTCCTTCCATTCCAGTACATGTCCTTCCTTCCATTACAGTAAATAACTGTACTGAAGTTATTTACTAAACTAATTTCACCAACGTCTCTGACTGTACACGTCCCCTCGCCGCATTTTTTGTCTATCCGTCTGTTCATCTGTTCGTTTGGCTGCTCACCCGTTTGTTGGGATATTAGAGGCCGTATCATTCAACGTATCCGAACCAAATTTTAAACTCAAAGTTCTTATTATATTATCCGGATTATTTTTTTCGAATCTTCTTCCTACTTCCGAAACTATGGTAGTTTATTAAAACAACGAATTTCTCAAAAACGGCTCTAAAAAGCGACTTTTATAAAATTGGTTCTAGCGATTGTGTTTATATTTCAATAATAAAATTAACATTTAATTAACAACCCCATAATGTGGTACAGTATGTCATTATTCTCTTTAAAAAAAAAAAAAAAGATAGGTTACTACTGGGGATAAATTGTTTTCGAACGATTTTTTTTCAAACTACGACTCAGGTTTTCTCACTTTTGCAGTGAGGTTTTTTTTTTCTCAAAAACAACGAACGACTTTATTCCAGTTTCTTTCACCAATATGATTACTATTTTTTTTTTTTTTTTTTTATCAAAAAGTGTCACCCAATGAGTAGTTTACTCTTTAGTTTTGTTTGGAACAATTCTCTCAAATATGTCTCAGGGAATTTTAGTCATATTTCGTAAATAAATATGAAAAATAGCATTAATATAATTAAAATATGGCAGATATTTCTTATAAGAATTCTACAATGGATAGTTTATTCTTGTGACAAGTTTTTCCATAATTGTTCAGCTGATTTTGTTCATACTTCATACTTAAATGTTTCATTAACTATCATTAAGATTTCATATGTCATAAGTAATTTTTCATGAAAAGGCTCACAATGAGCAGTTTAGTCTTGGGTAATTTTCCTTTGAACAAAAACTTCCGAAAATGCCTATTATAGTTTTGTTCATATTTCATAAATAAATGTTCCAGTAATAATTGGATCATAGCATACTTAAGAAATGGGAGCGAAAATTTGCAGAAGTCTTATACAACGACTACGTCCGTCCGTCTGTCTGTCGGAAGACAGGTATCAGAGCAAAATCGGTCAGAGATATTGAGATGTGGATTTTGCAATCGATTCAGGGTATCAAAAATAACTTATATCTCCTCCTTTAACCCTGTATTCGAACCGGAAGTAGTTAAAATGAAGAATTTACGGTTTTTGTCTTTAGTGCCGTTGAATACAAACGGTAGTAGATAGCGATAAGCAATCGTTAGTAATTGATTCTGGGTGTCAAGAGAGCATATTGTTACCACCCAGAACGGAAACGAAAGTGGTTGAAATCTACGACTACTTCCGGTTTCAATACTGATTTCTATAGAGCAAAAACGGTAAAAGATATCGAGAAACTGTTTTCTTGCAATCCATTCAGTGTCCCAAGAATATGTTTCATCTCCTCCGTTAACCCTCTATTAAAAGCGGAAATGACAGATATAAATCATTTCTGGTTTCAACTTTGATCGTCATTAAATAATAACAGTAATAGATAGTGGTAAGTAGTTTCAAGAGAACATATCATTAACACCCTAAACACTCTGCTAAAAGCCAAAATGATTGAATGTTTCCACAGAACAAAGATGGTAAGAGATTCCGAAAAGCGGTTTTCTTAAACATAGATTCCACTTCAAAAGAATGAGTATTGTCTCCACCTTTACTATTTGTTGAAACCGGAAGTGGTGAAAATTTAAAATTTTTCGATTATAATTGTGATCTCATAACAAAGTAAACAGAAATTGATAGTGACAAGCAGTTTTTTTTTTTAATATATGGATTCAGTACTAGAAGAATATTTCACCTCAGATTTTATTGCTTTATTACAGCACGAAGTGATAGAGATGAATTAGCACTTCCGGTTTCCATGTTAAGCTGCATAGAACCTAAATGGCAAGAGATAGCGAGTAATGGCTTTTTGATATGGATTCAGCATCCGAGGAACCGATTCTGTCTTTGATCTTATTCTTCTATTGTATCTTGTTGTTACAGATGTACTACCTCAAGTTTGACTATTGAATTCGCATAGTTTGAAAATTTTACTGTTAAAGGAAACCCACTTGTATTAATTTTATTTCTCCAGTAAGTTTGCCATGCTCAAATATAAAATGTACAGTGAACTTTCGGCAATACGGACTAAGAAGGAGGAGAGCGAAAGAATGAAAATATTTTATCTGCAGCAACAACCTACCGTACATTTCATATTAATCTACGTATTTCTAGAAATGAGTAAACTACTAATGCAAATGCTTGTTCTTTATCCAAATTTCTAAAACCACTGGATGTAGAAGCTGAAAATTTTCCACAAATATTCTCCTTCAATCCTTAACGTTGGGTAAAACATGGTTTTTCGAAACTCTGTTCCTCAAGAAAAAAAAAAATAATAAAAGATTGAGTGCTTTCCTAATCTTTCACTAGATTTTCTTAATAACTCAGCATAGAAACTGTAAGTATTTTTCTTAGAGCATAGACCGTAGGCTAAGTGAGAATTTAAGAAATTAGACTTTGAAAATTGGAGAAGGTATGATGAGATGTGTTTTGTTGTTCTTCACCAGATATCCAAAAACCGAATCTCACTTTAAATAGTAGATCGTGTCTCATATAGCCTTGGTACTGGAAAGAAATGTTAAAATTTGATCAATCAAGGAACTGAATATACGAGGAAAACAGCTAGAAGATTAGTAAAATCACAATCTTAATGCAAAATAAAATCATTTCAGACACAAGAAGCTATAAGTATTTTTTTTAACAGCAGGAGGTTAAATAAAACAGCTTTCGTATATTATACCTTCCTTATTTTACTTGAAATTTGCTGGTTTCAGATTTTTGTTAGTTTCTAATTTATTGGAGCGAAGTGTCTCTTTATTTGATTTAGGTGTTTGTTTGTCCGGATACTCTCCCGAGATGCCGAACTATTCTTTGCCAAAATTGCCATGGTAATTCGAGAGTGCGCACTGATTATTGTAAGGGATAGCATGTTCCGATCGAACATATCATTGAGGAATAATCACCGAAAAGCAAGATGCTCATAGACTAAACATTGGAAAAGCATTTGGCGCGCGAATTCTCATTGTATACAATGAAAAATAGAATTTTCGGCATCAGAAATATGCTGAAGCCCTTTTCGTTTCGTTCTGCGAATTTTTCAAAAGGAAGTGACTGTAGCGAGCGAAGCTTCTCTCTACTCGACTTAGGCGTTAGTTTATTAGGATATTCCTCCGAAATGCCTGTACCGTCCTTAATCAAATTTGACATGGTGATTTGAGAGCGCGCGCTGACTGTCTTAAGACTCGCATGTCTCGATCGGACATACCATTGAGGAATAGTCACCGAAAAACGGGATGCCTGTAGACTGAAACTTGCAAAAGCATTTCGCGCGAATCCTTATTGTAAACAATGGCAAACAGAATTTTCAGTATTAGAAAGCCCTTTTCGTTTTCTTCTGCGAACACGATTTTTCAAAGCCATTATACTTTACGCTGATATGCCAAATTCAACCATTTGCATGTCGTGTTCGTTCACGGAAACAATTCATGCACTAAAAAATTCTAAGAATAAATTAATGTAGGTCGATCGCTTCGCTCCAAATTTACAATTATTGCTAGGGATGCGCACGAGACGAGTCGAGACAGGATTTTCATGACAAAATTCGAGTCAAGACACGGCTCTTCCAATAGAGAAATATACATTTTTCCAGTCTAGAAATCACTTTTACAGCACATTTTCGAGACGAGACAGCCACAAATCTTGTGTCGTGCTCATCCCTAATTATTGCATACCAAATAAATAAGTAGACTTACCTTTAATAGTAGATGAAATATATATAAAAACTGTTATGAAAAGGATTTTTGGAAAGAAGTTGATTAAGTTCTGAATAATTAAATGTACAATTTGCTTAGTGAGATCATTTAAAAATCCCGAAGAAACCCAAGCCAAAATGGACGACCTCAAGGTTTGTGTCCACTTAGTCCCGAGTGCGAAATAACTTCGAACTTCATGCACTCGGGCGTTAAATGCAATCCTAAGTTTACAATATTACATTTAAAAAATATATTTTTGAACATAATGAAGAAGAAAAAGATCATTATTAGAAAAGTGGAATTTTTAGGTACTCACTTTTTGTTCTTCTTGTTTTAGAGATTCAAATATACCCTTTTGTTAAATATTGCCCTAAGGAGGGAATAGAGATCAACTTTTATCCCTTTACACATACTGTACTCCTTAAAAATTTTTTCTCTTTTTTTACTGCTATTTTTTTCGGATTCAAGAAAAACTGGAATGGGGAATAACAGAAGCTTCATAATGACAAATTGCATAATTTATACCGTTTATCAAACATTGGTAGATGAGCAGGTCATGTTGCCAGAATGGAAGAAAGTATGAACGCATTCAAAGTTTTAACGGGAAATCAAATCAGAAAACGACCATTAGGAAGACCTAGGCGCAGATGGGAGAACAATATTAAGATGAAAATTGGAATACAAAGTAGAAAATGGATCCAGATGCCTAAGGACAGAAGTTAGTGGAGAGGTTTTGTGAATGTAGCATTGAACCTCTGGGTTCCATAGGCCATATAGTTAGTTAGTTACTGCTACTTTTTAAAATATGAGCTGCATCCAGAATGTAACTTTCCAACGAGTCCTATAGCAAGGAAACAGTATGTTGCGCAATGCGACTGCGTGCACTTCATAGAGTAAGGTCTTAGCATAGTTCATGCGCCAACGGAACTTCCCTAATTCTCTCAGTAGCGTCATAGCAGTGGTTGAAGATGGACGTTCCTATTCCAGTTTCCGCAGAGTGTGAAGTGCGAGCAGTGATAAAGTCAATTGATCGGCGCATATGTCTATCTCGAAGAGTGAGTGATGCACAGGATACACTGCCCGAATTACTGAAAACTATTTCCCTAGAGATTGGCCGCAACATGTTATATATGCATGATGGGGCTCCAGCACACTTCAGTGTGGGTGTCCGCCAGTGACTGAACAACGATTTCCCAATATTTTGGAGAGGGCGTGGCAGTCCAGTGCATTGGCCCGCCAGACCTGAATGCACTGGATTTTTATTTGTGGGAACACATGAAAATTATGATATATGCTACTTTTGTCAAAGATGTCAACGACTTGAAACAGCGTATACATAACGCCTGTGTAACTGTTCATCGTGACCCAGGTATCTTCGAATGGGTTTGCCAATCCATGATCCGGCATTGTCATGCATGCATTGCTGTCCATGATGAACACTTTGAATATCTCTGTAACGTGCCTGTCGAACGTACGGTTGTGCATTTTTGCACGTCAATATCTAGCGTTTAGAACTTACTGTTCCCATTGTTTGGCCCTCGCTAAATCTGCCAATATGCCCAATATACTACCGTATATACTTGAATCTAAGACGCAATTTTTATGCCATAATTTCAGGTATAAAATATTGGTGCGACTTGGAATCGCATACAAAACCACACACAAAGGGATTGTGAAAGTTTGTGTTCATACAGTGATTGTGCTTAAGCAAGATGTTCTCTGTTCACACTGTAAGCAAGATTGTAAGACAGTATATTTGCTCTCTTTGTAATCGTGACATTTAAATGTTTAGCTTGAACAAATAAACCCTGCTTCACTGAATATTGAAGATGCGTCTTAGAATGGAATACAAGAAATTGGTTCAACTTTTGAAGTTTCAAAATGGGGATGCGTCTTAGATCCGAGGGCGTTTTAGATTCAAATATATACAGTATATGTTCATAGGATCTTTCTTTTAGCTTATCTTGGTATTAGTAATCATCTCCCGACAATCCTCACATTAAGTTCAGTCATGTATATTTATATACTTCATGGAATATTCTATATAATTTATTATGCTATAGAAATGTACGTAGTTTCTATTAAATTGGTTTCGATAAGATAACAGAACATTTCTCAAAATACTTGCGGAAAAGAACACCTTCTTTTCTCTTTTCTCCTGCCCTATATTAGCTCCTTTTCCCCATGAAAACTCCCTATAATATATATAGCACATGTATATGCACATACAGTAATTCACATTTGTAGAATACACGAAAAAGAAGGGAGTTATTGCAATTTTTTTGTGAAAAAGCCGATATGGACACTACCTGTTGGTGCTAGTTTGTACTTGTAAATGCACTACGAATATTGTGAAAAAAGTGACTCATTGCAGAGAAACTTACATAAGAAAAACAGCTATACAAGGAAAGAAGACGCTTCTCAACATTTTAAATTGCTTCTCCTGACAAAAGTGTAAAATGTCGATTAGCCCCTTCTTTCCGTGTATCCTTCATTTGTTTTCATTTTGATCCAATGTTAAGACTTTCGATACTAGGCTTATATAGCTATTCAAGTTTTAACTTCCTGCCAGTTTAGTGCATTCTTAGAAAACTGGTAATGAAGAGACGATATTCCTAATAATTATATGACAAATAAATACAATATTCATTGGTATTGCTGGATGAAATACCCATAATATTACTTCAAGCAAATGCTCTTTCGTTTGCATGGAAAGAGAAACACACGCCCAACAGAAACATAATGTGGAAACGATGCAAAACTTGTTAATTATTATTATCATTGGATGAAACTGCTACAGTGTTTATTTGTCCTTGTATCCATTTATATTCCTTCATATATTACAACAGAAAGAAAAAATTAAAAGAACATTAACACAAAACATTCATGTCATTCACTTATGTTCGTCAGCGCAGTACTGCAAAAAAAAAAAAAAAAAAAAAAAAAAAAAAAAAAAAAAAAACCGATGACAGCTTTTAGAATACAAAATCTTCGATGTATATTAGGTGCGAGCACGAATAAATTTTCAACACAACCAAGAACTGACCACTATTCGCAGTGCGAGCTTCATACGTAATACCTGTGCTAGATTCGGGCTTCGTCCTTTTGCATTAATAAAGTACCCTAAGTCGTACTAGGCCTTATGTTCAATGCTGTTGTTTGAGTCAATTCGTTTTCTTTTCTTTTAGTTATCTTCTAGCTATTACATTTGAGGACAAAGAGAAGGAAAAATAGAAAGAAAGAAAGAGCAAGAGAGAGAGACCACCAGAGGATGGAATTTGTGTCTCATCTCACGGTAATCACGAGGGGTTGAGACCTTCTGATGAGAGAGCTATTTCACACTTTGTCGACCAAACCAAATTTCAAGTCGCGGGAGAATTTTTATCATCTCAATGCAATAAGGAAGTCAGTTTTATCTTCTAGCTTCTTAGAATCAACAGACAAATTGAACTACGGTAAATAAACAAAAATACTCAAAACAAAACAATCAACGGGAACAGAAAGAGCATACGGGTATACAAGGAAAAAAATACGAAAAACAAAGCAACAAATAAGAACATTTTCCCAGACATCATTGCAACGGTTGCAATGACAAATGTGGAATTTAACTTAAAAAAAAAAAAAAAAAAAAAAAAAAAAAACCTTGTCTCATATGTCTGAATCTTAAAATCTGTGACCAATTACAAATTTCATTGAAGTGAATCTAAATAGTGTATGACGAATCACGTATTCCTGTTGGTGTTATGAACGTTGATATGTTGTACTGTTAGTCGCTCGTGAGTGGGAAAATACAGTTTATACAGTTCAATTCTATACTCTAGCAGATTAATCTTGCGACATTTTCTGGAAGTGGTTGGTGGATGATTTTCAAGATAGTACGTACTTATACGCTAGTATTAAAGAAATAGATTGTGGAAAAAATTCAAAATTTTAAACTAAATATGACTAAACTGAACGGAAATCATACTTTGTTTAGACGTATGGAGAAGAAACAATAACTTGCTCTGTGAATAAAATAATGATTCTTCGATTTTCAGACATTCCAGTGACATTGTGATATGATCAAGGCGTTATTTAGGAAGGGCGTCATTTAGGGCCATTGTGCAGTGGTGATATGAAATTTGTTGAGCAGTCCTAGGGCATGTTTTTATATCTAGGATCTCAGTTATTGAACCATATCTGCTTAGTCCATAAGCACACAGAAGAATTATTATGTTAGTTAATCATTTTTGGTTAGAGGCCTATATTATACATAATGATTTTATCCTATCAATGTGTCAATGGAGTCGAAATTAAAAAAGAACAGACAGTCGTATATTAATAATCTGGAAAAGCCGAAATATTTGTGGATTGTATATATACTAGGGAGCTCCATCTCTTGGGACCAATGGCGCCCGACTCCCCGAGTTCCGTCCTGGTATTTTATATACAAGTATGAAACACATTAATGAAGATGGTGTTTTAAACAGTTTGTTTCTATCTGAAAATATTTCGTAAAATTCTTACTTTCATATTTTTCTGACTATAATTTTAAAAAGATTAAAAAAAATGTATTTCTATAATCTGTTTCACATAACCTGATAGGAAAAAGAAGTTTTTCCCCCCAACCACGTTCAAGTACAGGTGAATGTTGGTGTTCCATCTTCCACCATCAGGTCCCGCACACGGAGGTATAGAGTGTATCTAAATATGTCTAAATAATAAATTACAACTTTCATAATAACACTACGTGTTTTAAGGCAATTACATTTACCTGTATTAGTGAGGTAAGTAACACATGTGCTATTATGATGGAAATTTTATTGAACAGTTGTATTGTTTATTTTCCTTCTTTTTGCAGTTGTTGATGTGGCAAGGGATGACAGGGTTGGTAATTGAATGGTATTTACTTATTGATACAATAATTTCATAATATAAAATTGAAAACCAAGTACAATATGTATGGGTAAATTATCACAGCGTTAAGATGATAAAAATAGAACCTTAAATGATAAAAAAGAAACACTTCACGTTACCTCTCTTATAAACAGATAGAAGTCCTGACATTAAAAAGAACTATATATATATATATATATATATATATATATATATATATATATATATATATATATATATATATATATATATAATAGTGTTCCAATAATAATGTTTGCTGAGCCTCGTTTGCAGAAGAGGAAAAAATGATTTTATTGTCTTAGAAAGATTATTGATCTCCATTAATAGGAATAAATAATCACTTGCAGTAATTAAGTTGCAAAAGAGAGACGACTATGGCCTGCAGGGTAGTCTAATGTAACAAGAGTTGATTATTACATAAGAAAGAAAGAGTTACGATAAGTGCGAGTTCCTTCAGTTATACAAAAATAACGAATTCTTTGGCTTAAAGAGCTCAATGGTTCATCGCAGCAGAAACAAACTTTTCCATTAGATTTTAAACTGTGAAAGGTCAGTATACCATGTTTGTTGGCAACCATCCTTCCATGATCCTGCTTTACGTTGTTCGGAAGCCTTTTCTTTCGTCCAGCTAATAGTCTCTTTCTTCTAGGTTTTTTTGAATAGAACTTGGTGACTTAATGCATATTTCCCATACAAGAAACATGTCATGATTATCTTATACTTATTAACTTTACTATTTCTATAATATTCGGTGATCTGTAGGTGTTCTGAAATAAAAGTTTGTATAGCATTTTAATTCACCTGAATGTTTGCCTCTTTTGCTCCAAATATTTTTTTCGAAACCCCGCAGTTCCCGTTCTTGTATTCATGTTAGGGATCAACTTCCACATTCATACAAAATTTGGCAGATTGAGCTCTTATTAATTTTAATGCTTTCATTATTTGTTAAGACAATAAAATGTTTTACAGCAGGTAAACTTTAGTACATACAATACTTTTCTACAAGACAAACATTAAAAACAGTAATTGTTTGTTACTCTTAGTTGATAGCTAAAAGCAACATCAGTGCTTTCTCAACGAGAGGTGCGAGCGAATTGACGTACGAATTTAGAGTTTACACGATTCTGTTTATTAGAAAAGCTTCTCTCCTTGTGAAGGTCTACGACTTGCTTTCCCCTTCTGCAGTGGCAAGTGGTGGGAGGTATGGGAGTTTCCTAATAAGTTGCCTGAAACAGACTTTAACATTATCACATTAATGTTGGATAAATTCAGAGAAGAAATATACTAAATGTACAGCCTATATATTTAAAATAATGCGTCACACAGAAACGTTTCAAAATTTTATCTTATCTTCATATGATCAAAATGGTTTATAAAAGCGGTATTTTAAAATTAACTTTTTTTTTTTTTAACGATGTTGTTACACTGTTAGTATTTTCAGCCTTCAATTCACAAAGAAGTTACAAGTCACAAGGAGTTAGAATTCACAAGAATCGCAGTGAAAATCAGGTTAATTTTGCTCTTATAATGTGAACGACAGAAACGTTACTACAATGTTATGTAAAAGCTCACCTAAAGCAATAGCTGCGAGAAATACAATATTGACCTTCGTTTGCAGATAAACATAAACCACGCGATGTGGAAAGTGAAAACTAAGGTCAAAAGATGAAGAATAGATTTGGGCACTAGTCATGAATGAAGGAGTTTCATTTCCCATCAATCACGACATTAAAATTCCTTATTTTGAGTTGAACACGGAACGTTAAAAATCCTTCATGTGGTGCTAATAGTCACGATGAAACCACTAATGTCCACTTTAAACCTTAATTTGTCATGTTGCTACTAAAGGTTGAGGAGAAGATGTTATTTGGCGAAAAAAAGGAAGAAAAAACATATTTCACCTCAGCAGGTATATTTCATCAAAGTTCTTTTATTTTCTATCCAGAACGTAACACATTTCTTTTAGGTTTTTCATTAGTCTTAGCAGAAATTCTGTGTAGAATCGCCGCGTACAAACTTCTAAACTTTGCTAGGTATAAGCATGCTAAGTCTTATAGAAGAAATGAGTTCGTCCATTCATCAGTCTGTCTGCCGACAGGTATCAGAGCAAAAATAGCAAGAAAACCGAATATAAATATACTGATTAAATATATATTAAATATAAATATTAATATACATAGTGTATCCGTTCTATCTCTGTCACCATCCTTTTATTGAACCAGAAGTGACAAATGTAACAATGCTGGTTTCAAAATGGAATTTGTATAGAACAAAAGCGTAAATAATAGCAAGAAATAAAGCGAATTCGAGATTTGTAGAACTGACCGACGGTTAACTGTCAGAGTACTAGTAGACCAACTGAATTTGATACATACAACTGTCCATCAGATTTTAACTAAAGGACTGGGTATGAGAAAGCTGTGCGAGACTGGTACCAAAAACTCTCCTGAACAAAAGCACACTAGGTAACGTTATCTTTCAGAGCAGATTGAAAATGATCCAACTTTGTAAAAGAATGCCATTACGTGTGACGGACGAGGTTTGGGTCTTTGAATATGATCTCTAAATCGTAAGACAAAGTCCAGAATGACACACATCCAGCTCATCATGGCCAATAAAAGCACGAATAAGCATATCAAGAATCGAAACCTGCTTGTTTTTAACAAAGGAAGCGTTGTCCAAAAGATTAAGTGCAAACAGTCAAGATACATTTTTACTGCAAAGTTCTAGAACGACTCCGAAAACAGACGAACTGCGGTTACTGTGGTTCCTGAAGGTCTGCATGTGGCGAGACCTATCAAACATCTGAAAGCTACATCACAACAGTGCTCCTTCTCACATAGCGATTTCGATTGTGGAGTATGTGGCACGAAGAAACATCTCTGTCGTTCCTCATTCTCCATATTCATCTGACGTGCATCCCTGAGACTTTGTTTTTTTAATTGTAAAAGCACATCTCAAAGAGAATCACTATGGGACGACGGAAAAATCAAAGCAACTGTTATCAAGCAGTTGAAGACCATCTCACTTTTTCAGTTCTAGCATTGTTATGAAGATCAGCGTATCTTCCCCAGGGAATTATTTTGAAGGAGACAGAATATAAGAGTAAATGTGTTGAAGAGAAAGGCAAATTTCGGAAAATTTTATCTGCAGATCTCGTAACTATCCAAACCATGTGCTAAATCGGATCAAAAACTAAGTAAAATATATTTTAGTATCCTGAAACTGTACCTGAAAGCAAGCCAGAATCCCCCTTCCTTAAGAAATGCAGATATATTTATCTGAAACAAACAAAATTTTGTATTAGGCAAACTTGAAAATGATTTAAAATACAATTTTATCCAGTGAAACTTGTGCATTTCAAGAGAAGTTCTTGCCTTCAATGTCTCTTCTACGAGTGATTTTGCATGAAAAAGTGATTTTGTGTTCTCAGTTATGACTACAGCAACCCGTTTACGCAGATAAAATCTTTATAGTTGTACTAAGATATTCCTATATAAAATAAATCGAATTTATCAAATAGTATTTAGTATATTTATTACAAACATATCTCACAGGTCAGACATGTTGTCAATTGCAACTAGTTCATTAATGAGGGTCTAGTTTCTAGTTTCAATGAACGAATGTTAGTAGAAGTTTGATTTTTTGAACATTGACATATCGTCGCATGTGAACCAGAGGAACGTAACTCCATTTTCGTAGGTTTACAGGCGAGAGGACAAAAATAATATTTTCTCAGAAAGATGTATTTTTAATAAGTTTGTAATTGAGCTACATTACAACAGATGATCGACAAGGAGAACAGATGACGTTACGTTCCTTTTACACCAAGTGGGACTTTCAAAATTATGTCCAAACATGAAGAAAACGAAAATCGCATTTTTGGAGTTACGTTCCTCTGGTTCTCATGCGACGGTATTATTGAAGCAAAAACTTTACATGTTACAATGCATTCTCTATATATTTGAGAGAATGTATGATACGAATTCTGTTTCTAATAACTCAAATATATCACTGATAAAATGTTTAGCATTATGTGCATGGTACCGGTGTACAAATAGAATCTTCGGTATTTACTGAACATCATGAGTAAGTTTAGGAGCAATTTGACTTAAAATGTAGGAAACTCTTGTCTAGAATACCAAAAATAAAGGTGGTGGAAGTATATAAGTTAGGCACATGTATAGTTAACTGAAAGCCATTAATGCTGTGTAATATTTAGATTGTATCGATGTTGTGACATACCGTATTTTATATTTCAGATATTTCTGGTTTCAATAGGTTGTTATAATCGATTTTCATATTTAAATTCGGACATCCGTAAAAGCCATCTGGCAGACCATAGTCCTTCGTAGGCTCTAATATTAGGGGCTTTATTTTGGGCGTCAACAAAATATTATTATGAGGATAATGGACTAACATTAAAAATATATATATATATATATATATATATATATATATATATATATATATATATATATATATATATATATATATATATATTGCAAAGAAAACGGCTCATGACTCTGAGCGTTATGTAGTACACAAGCTTACATATATTTTTAATTTTATTGAGAAAAATTAAACTTTTAGCACTAATAATAACTTTATGCAAGAGCTGGATAAAATGTAATAGCAACATTGTTATAATTCGTACCTGGCTTTACGCACAGAACATCTGCTACATTTCTTCAATGTAATCGCTTCCCATCTCTATCACCTTCTGTCATACATGTGGAAGGCGTAGTACACCGTCAGTGCGTCAATTTTTGACAATGTCCCGCAGAGACAGCTATACAGGGTGGCCCCAAAGTAGATATACAACCCTGCATTGATCAAGTACAACATTCTAGTTTATGAGTTTAATTGCTTCGACTGTTCCGGGCTTAAGTTATAAGCAAATAGATTTTAGGAACAAATAATAAAGAAACTAGGTCTACTTGTTTGATAACAATAAGGAATGATATAAAATACAGTGAGCTAATCAGTACGGGACTGTATACCTACTTTTGGGCCACCCTGTATGATACGGATGATGGCTTCTCTTGTGTTGTAGTCTTTCCCGCGAAATGGTCCCTTCATTATGGCGAAAAGCAAGGTTGTCACGAAGTTCCTGAAAACATTGTTGTGTACTGCACTTACAGTATGTCACCACGGGCGCATGTTCTTCGTCCTTTCGAAACGTATTGTTATAGCACTTCATCCACTATTTTACGGCACTGTTGCTTTTGACTAAATAATACGGCTCGCCAGAAGTCATTGCCGTATATTACCTTATCAGTTACGGAACTCTTGTGGTGCTAAGACATAGCCGACTGACGTGAGAAGACTGCTGCCACTACTCTTTGTTTAAGCTTTGTAGACTATATCTCATTAACGATAGTGTGTATTGACAACGAACAACTTTGATTGATTGATTGGGTAAAGTTTAATGGAGACTTCAGCAATGAAGCTATTTGTTCTCGTCACGCCAATGAAAAACTTGAAGGTTGTGTATTTTAGTATCAGTTACACTTTATAAGTGACGTGGATCTTGTGTAACATTATAATATAGAACCCTAGTGCACAAAAATATATAGGCCCTACACCAATTAGGGTAAATCCAATTAAAATTTGTGCGTTAGTCTTCTGTATATTACATACGTCAGCTATATGTTATATAAGTCCATTTGTACGTGAGATCCTGACCTCCTATACACATTTCTTTGTTTCATACGGAAAGTACGTATACATGGTTCACATATACACAAAGTATTATAAAACATAATTTTTCAGTTATTCGTTTGCTGCAAGGTGTTACAAAGGATTGTACGTTAAGTCTAAAATCTACAGGATTTACGCATTTAACCTACGTTTTACGTACGCCACATTCGTTTTTTTCCTCTATGTATCAATTTACATACGTATGTCTAATCTTTTGTAATTCTCCCCCTCCGAATTATAGACTGAAAAGTTGGCTAATTGTTCCATAGATAATTTAATTCGAAATGTATCACCATAACTCCTGTATATATATATATATATATATATATCAATGATCATAATTAGCATTTGAGTGAGGAAATGACTAATTCATATATTGTTTCCAAACAAATTCATCTTGTATGTTGTTGGTTGAATAAGATTGCTACTGATTGCAAATCTGAGATGGATTTTTCAACTTTCCACAGTGGAGTGAGGCGTAACGAAGTAGCAACCACAGTTTCCGGCCTCTTCTCTCATTCGTCTTTTTCATTTTTTCTTCTATGTCTACAAAACACACTTAAAAAAGATAGAAAAAGTACGAGAAAACAAAAAAAAAAACACAGAAAAGAATATAGTGAACTATAAAAAAATTAGACGACAAAACGGATACTACGAATCAAATTTATTATTTTTCTTTTAAAAGAAATGTACTAAGTAATGACTTTTTGAGTTAATCCCAATTTCTGATCAGTTATTTATTATACGTGTAAATAAGAAAGAATTTGGACTGTTCTTACCACTCCATTTTAATATTATATCCATTAAAGTAATATATATATATATATATATATATATATATATATATATATATATATATATATATATATATATATATATATATATATATATATATATATATAGTTTCATTTTTTCAATAAGTGTAACGAATAATAATGTAGAATTGTCTGGAATTGTCTTTTTGCAGCAAAATGAAGGAAAACCAGTTTTCCCTTTCGCGTGCCAAATTTAATGAATGAAAAATAAATAAAAGTCTACAAATGAAGACACGAAGGATCTGGGCTAAAGAGACCGTTGTAGTATGTTAAAAATTTCTTCCAAAGCTTACTACACGTTAATTAAGAGACAATAATATTTCGGACAGAATCTCAGAAGAAAGAAAACAAAGCTCAGTTGCTAACATTGGCATGAACTATTTTTTTCTACTGATAAAACAAATGACATTTTCCAAAAATGTGATAGTAGAAACATACATTAAGCATATCTATCAGACATGTACATTAATCTACAATCGTACATAGCTTATTTCAAATTCTTGTTATTTCTTATGCGACGTTAACAAAATTTCCTACAAAATTGACAAAAACAATGTAAAATAACGGATTAAGATAAATCTATATGTATAAAAATGAAAGTAACTTGATTGTGACTTAATAACTCTTGAACCATTCGACTGATCTCGATCAAATTTTCTACATAGATAAGATTTGAGCCTGGAGTGGTTTTTACCATTTCACTTTGATGGTACAACTTAAGGGAGGGAGAGGAGGAGAAATATATAAAAAATAATCGAAAGGACCGATATTAGTGTCGTAGCTGACATATAGGGTTTTTTCTAACAAACAAATTAACTAACTAACTCTATGGCCTATGGAACCCGGAGGTTCAGTGCCGCGTTCACAAAAGCTCTCCACTGACTTCTATCCTTAGCTAATTGCATCCAGTTTCTACTTTGTATTCCTATCTCTGCGAGATCCATCTTAATATTGTCCTCCCATCTGCGCCTAGGTCTTCCTAATGGTCGTTTTCCTATGGGTCTACCAGTCAAGACTTTGAAAGCGTTTCTACTTTCTTCCATTCTAGCTACATGACCTGCCCACCTAAGCCTCCTAGACTTGACGACCCTAACAATGTTGTAAGCCGTATAAACTATGTAGTTCCTCGTTATGAAGCTTCCACCATTCCCCATTCTCGTTCCTCTTGGGTCCGGATATTCTTCGCAGGATCCTGTTCTCAAATACTTTCAGTCTATGTTCTTCCCTCAGAGTAAGCGACCATGTTTCACAACCATACAGAACAACAGGCATGATTATCGTTTTATATATTTTAAGCTTCAAATTCCTCGACAGAATTCGCGACGACAAGAGATTTTGAACCGAATAGTAACACGAATTCCCTGCTTTTAGTCGACATTTAATTTCTTCGTGAATATGATTTTCGTCTGTTAATATTGATCCTAAATATTTGAAAGTATCCACTTTATCAAAAGCATTATTTAATATTTTAACGCCTGCACAATTTGCCGTATTACGGTCCCGACGCACTTCCATGTATTTAGTTTTCTCTGCATTTACTTTTAAACCCATGTCCCTGCAAGCGTTTAATAAGATCTCTGCATTTATTTCTACTGTTCTCCTATCATCCCCTATTAAATTTACATCATCAGCATATGCCATAACCTGGTGAATGCCGTTCAACTCTAGGCCCTGGTTGCTATCGTTGATTTTCCTTATGGCGTACTCCAGCACAAAGTTAAATAATAATGGCGACAACGCATCTCCTTGTTTCAGGCCATTTTCGACGTGGAAGCTCGTGGACAAAAATTTTCCTACCCGGACTTTACTTTGGGATTCATTTAAACATATCTTAATTAATCTAATTAGCTTTCTCCGTATTCCAAGTTCTGTAAGAACGTTGTATAATGTTTCTCTCCTAACCGAGTCGTAAGCCTTTCTAAAATCAATAAATAGTTGATGTACCGAGGTATTGTATTCCCACTTCTTTTCGAGTATTTGGTGAATGGTAAATATTTGGTCGATAGTTGATCGATTTCGTCTAAATCCGCACTGATAATCTCCAATAATTTCATCTGCGTATGGGGTCAATCTTGCTAACAGAATATTTGAAAGGATTTTATAGGATGTTGACAGAAGAGCAATGCCTCGATAATTATTACAGTCAGTTTTGTCGCCTTTCTTGTGAATTGGAACAATGATTGATTCTTTCTACTCTTGTGGCAATTGTTCCTTGTTCCAGATAAGGAGAATGAGTTTGTGTATCTTGTTCCACAATTTTTCGCCTCCAGCTAGAATTAACTCAGCCGGAATTTCATCTACACCCGGAGATTTGTGTTTCTTCAATTTCTTTATAGCGGCTTCCACTTCTATTCGATTGGGTTCTGGAATATACGGTTCTGCGCTGTGTATCTCCTTTTCTCCACGCACATTAGTTTTTGGCTGCGTGTTCAGCAAATCGTCAAAGAAATCTTTCCATCTATTTAAGAGGCTATCCGAATCGGTGAGAACTGTTCCGTCAGATTTCTTTAATATATAAGCATATAGGGTTTTTTCACTTTTGGAAAGTAGAAAAACGTCAGTTCTATGGTCCGAAAATGAAAACAGTCTTGTGTATCGGTTACATATTGACTAATTCAGTTTTGTTTGTCATTCCTCTCAAATTAGCTTCGATGGAGATCACCGGTTATCGAACACAATGATTCAATTTTAATGTTAATCTGATTAAATGTAGATGTATTGTAGAAGGTAGTTTTCCTTTAATTAAATGATTTTAATACTTCCAGTAAAAACAGAAGGGACCGGCTTTTTGTATCCAAAAATCTAGCAACCCTATCTATAACGACTTTAAGTTTCAAGGAGAAACAGAAGAGCTTCATCGTGGCCGAGCGGTTAGAGTACGCGCTTTTGACCCGGGTTAGGCGGGAGCTAATGTGGTTCGGATCCCACATTAAGATGTAGATCACTGCTAAAAGGGTCTCAGCTCAAAATTAACTCAAGTCATTATTAGAGTAACAGGAGGATTCAATTCAAGTATAAATTTCTGCAGTTCTTCCGAAAACTTCAAAGTCAAAGTTTTTGCATCTTAGGCTGCTTTAGATATTTAGTTGCTATGTAATTTCATTATAGGTGAATAGAAAGAGAGACTGCACCCAAGTCAGCAAATGATCATTTAAGCTTTATCAAATCTTTATTGAAGACATTGTTTTGCTCTGAGTATCCTATAAAACTTATATTATACAAGCTTCAACTTTAACAAGTTATACAAACCTATGTAAGACTCTGCTTGTTATCCGTGAGATGTGTGCTAAACACAGGTTCACACATTTTCAATATATATTTAGTTTTATAGGATACTCAGAGCAAAACAATGTCTTCCTAGATTATAACAGCCAATGAGACAGCTATTAATAGTGTCCAAGAAATGAAGAATCGTAAAGGAGCACTCGTTACACCAAAACCCGGAAATCTCTTCTACCTATAGATGTTCATATTTGTAATGTGGAATATATACGTGATAACATCCTATGTTTAGACTTCCTGATAATATTTCTTTCTGGAAAAACAAAAAGAAAAATAATTCACTTTACTAATTATCGTCGGAGGTATGGTTCACTTAACAAGGTGTATGTTTGTGTGTAATAGAATTGAAATTCAAGCTACAGAGTAAACAGCAATTAAAACTAGAAATATAGGGTTATGGATTGTAGACTGTGAGTGCAGGGAGGGAGACAGAAGAAAATCAAATCGTGTGTAGATGTAGATTTTTATCTTTCATCAGAAATCAGGCCGCAGATGAAGTATGCATGGGGGTGGGTGCGGTTGGGAGAGGGGAGACAGAGAGCATTGGAATCGTGGTTTTCAGTTTGTTTTATTTTGCTCAGTGTCGTGACCGGCCATAATGAGCCAGAGAACAAGTCTCAAATTCTGTTGGTAAGTTCTCAGGTGAGACTGCTTCTCCAAACATTCATACATATATCTACAGATGTACACAAGTGTACGCTATATGCCCAGTTTAAGTTTCATTTGTATTCTTGGGGAGATACTGCCAGCCTCCCTCCCAACTACTTCCAATATTCTATAGTTCTTTTAAGTAACTACCACCGTGCTGTGAATCACTACAACAACAATTTCATAGTTGTTGGTGACGTCATTGCAAATTAGAAGTGCTTATATGGAGAACTAATATACAAAATGAGACCAAAGTGTTCGATTTATGACAAATTCACACGGAAGGATTGTAGTAAAACAGACCGCTTTCTTTATTTAGTATTCACTTGAAGTACCAATAGCAATTAGGTACACGATAATGTATGTTGCTGTCACAAAATGAAGTTTTTAATTGGCTTTTTCTTCAAATGAACTCAGTTTATGTTATGAATATAGTTCTGAGAACTCATGCCTTGGAAGTTTCAACTTGCATAGTAGGAAAGCAAAGGTGTAAGAAAAATTGACAGTGTTGACAGAAAGAACATGTTAATCTTAAAAATACAAGTTATTAAGACCAGCACTCAAACAGGAACTGAAAGTAACAGGTTTATGTTATATAACTTGGCTCGAACTTGAAGAAGTTGCAATCAATTCCAGATATTGCCACCCCTTTGAGATGCACCACCAAGCTATGAAATAGACATCTTTATCGCAAATGAAGTTTTAAAAATGTTCTACTGTAATAATCTTTAGACGAAAGACGTTTCTTTGAAGTCATACCATACTAAAAGCATAAAGAAATTGATCTCTAGCTCAGCCTAGCCCTGGTTTTAAAATAAAAGTGAAAAATAAAATAAAATAAAGTGAAACGTATTTTGAAAATAAAATATAACTTCCGTCAAATAGGTTTGTGGTGGACAAATACCATGTGGCTCAGTTTTCTCGGGTTTTCCTGTTTCCTCTCAATTTCTTCATTCCATCACTATCATCCATCTCATCATCACAGTTTTATTTAGTCTCAGGGCATAATCGTGGGACGTTAAAGACACCTTTCTACGCTCAGTTGGATTTTGAATTCGAAAATGTCGTGTCTGATAAGAAAACTTTGAGGTTCACAGAAAACTTGCAATTGTGGGTACGATGACTCAGTAATAGAGCGCTTAACTCTGGTTGGTGGGGTCCTTGGTTTGATTCCCGCCCAAGGAAGTTTATGGTTGACAACCTCGTGTCCGTGAGTTTTCTAAAGGAATTCCCGTTTCCTTCCACAGTCTCATTGGTGTCTTCCCGTTCTGCCTAAAGGCCCTCCAGCAGTTTCTAGAAAATATTTTAAATGATCTTATCTTTAGGGAGAACAGGAATTCCCGAGTTGGGGAATTCTGGTGCAGGAAGAATTTTTCTACGGAATTTTTCTTTACTAATTCTAACAAATTCGGTAGTTCTCGAAAAAAAAAACTAGGATACAGTTCTGTTATTAGCAGTGTTATTCACATCTACTTTAGTAAAGATGAATGTGATTTTCTTTTTAAAAAAAAGGAAAAAAGAAAAGAAAAAGAAAAATGTAGGGAAGTGGAAAATTGATTGACTCAGTTGACATTGTAACTGAAACGAACATGAAACAAACTTATTTCGTTCTAATATCAAGTCATTTCACAACAAAATTTTATTTAGTTTTCCAGTCGTTTATCTTTAGTATGCTAAGGCTTGAGTACTCAAAAGGTGCCACAGTTCACATCCTCAATCCTCAAGACATATTTGGCCATATATTAAACAAATAATGCAAGAGAATACATAAGATGGCCCTTTTTTTAAAAAAAGGCTTTAGTCTTTTGCATTGAACTCCTTTTGTAGCATCACCTGATCAGGTGGTTTGTCTTCTATACATGACTACATGCAATATGCCAATGTAAATACTAGTAATACTAAATACCACTTATCATCAATATAGCCAACACAATTTAAAACAAGATCTCATCATCACTATTCTAAATGTAAATACTATGCAACCACAACCACGTAAGCCACCACGTCTCTTTATTACACGCTATTCCAGCCTTCCATCTTCAAAAGTACCAAAGACCTAACTCAAACGAAATCTTATAAATCCCTTTCTCTGCCCGATTATTTGACCTTTTGATTTGATTGAAACCACAAACACATACAAGTATTTCAATATGTGATATTGATATTTTGTATTACTGCTATTTGTAGAAGACAAATCAGCTGGTAAGGTGATGCCGAAAAAGGAATTATTATGTAGAAAACTAAGACTCTTTATTAAGCATCCTCTTCCATTGCTTGCTTAATAGACCCCTATATGACCAAACATATCTTGGGGATGTAAACTGTAGTACTTATATAATAAATACTGTGAGCTTTACCACGATGGAAACAAATAATTGGAAATCCGAATGATTTTTTGTTGTGAAATGACTTGATATTAGACAGAAGTAAGTTTATTTTGTGTTCGTTGCAGTTACAAAGTTAAACGGCTTTCTTACAATTGAGTCAAAAAATTTTTCATTTTCCTGCAGGTATATATATTTTTTTTTAAAAAAATCACATTAATTTTTATTAAAGTAGACGTGAATAACACTGCTAATAACAGAATTGCATCCTAGTCATTTTTTCCGAGAAGAACAAGTAGAGTATCATCTAACTTTATGATGACATTTGAAGATATAGTTTTCTTCTTGTGGAATCTGTTAGAGTTACTGAACAGATTATTACGAATGCAGGACAAGATCTAAGAGGCAAAACCCAAAGAAAATTCTGACGAAACGGACAAAATTCAAGAAACGGAATAATAGGCGCAGTTCTAGTAAGTATATATTTCACACTTTGATCTTTGCTGACAATAATTCAGAACTACAATCAGTAATTCAGAACTACAATACATAAATATACAATATTCAAAATAAAAGACTGCTATATGCTACCTCATAAGGATGAAATGTTAAAAGAAAAAAAAAACAATAACATCATAGTTACTTTTCGTAATTAAAATAGATGATCTTACAGTAATATGCTGAACGTATTTCAGATGTATTAAATGTATAATAAATAGGAGTACCCAGAACTTTTCATATGGGTATGTGTGAAAGTAATTAAAGTCAATCTGCCCTTTTATTATAATATTTTTATGTTTTATTGGGTTTTCAGTATTGAAACAAGAAAAAGTTATTTCAGTAAATTGATATCAATTGGTGGAAAAAATAATCCTTTAGGGTGTGCACTGGTGCATCCACTTAGTACATCCACTTACTCCTATGATAGGGACCCTTGGAATTTGGTTGTCTCGTCAACATTTTCCTTGGATTTTGACTGTTTGGATTTTGTCCCCGCCCTCGTTATTATAGCCATTATATACAGAGTTCCGATCTGCATTAAAAAAATCCCGGGATAAGGAGTCAGCTTCTACCGAGTGCCAACGGTCTTCTCGGTGGGCGGATGAGCGGGTGGGAGTCAAGGCACCTTCTTGTCCTTAGGAGGAGAAACTGTCCTAAAAGGTGGATGAACCACTAGATAGTCATCGGCATGGAGAAGTGGAAAGGAAATGGGAATACTAATACATTATCTTTTTCCCAGAAGGGACGAAGGAGGAGAATAAACAAATATGATGGTTCTTCCTGAGGTAAAAAATTCCGGAGGTAAAATAGTCCCCCGTCCGGATCTCCGGATGGGGACTACTCCGGGAAGAATCATCAAAAGAGAAAATTTGTCATTTCAACATAGGAAGCAGTGGAAATGGATAAATGTAAAGTGGAGATAGTGGGCTTCAGTGAAGTGAGATGGCCAGGGAAAGATGAGATAGTATCGGGAAATTACAGAATATACTATTCGGGTGGCGATAAGGCGAATGGTGTCGCAATAGCAATGGAGAACGAAGTAGCAAAAAGTGTAACCAAAGTGGAATATTGCAGTGACCGCTTGATGATTGTAAAACTACATGCAAAACCAGTGGATATTGTGATAATTCAAGTGTATATGCCAACAATTGACCATGATGATAATGAAGTAGAAGTAATGTATGATCAGATTAGTGACATATTGTATCAGGAAGGAAGAGGAAAGGTCAACGTCATAGTAATGGGAGAATTCAACAGCGTAGTAGGAGGAGCTGAGAATAAGGTAGTGGGAGCGTTTAGACTAGGTAGAAGAAACGAACGAGGTCAAATGCTTATTGATTTCTGTAGGCAACATGATCTGGTGATGATGAACACGTGGTTTAAGAAAAGAAAAAACAACCTGTACACGTGGAAAACTCCAGTAGATAAGAAACGCTACCAAATCGATTACATTCTTGTGAAGCAACGTTTCAGGAATAGTGTACGAGACGTGAAGACACTGCCAGGAGCGGACAATGATTCGGCTCACAATCTCCTGGTGGCGGAAGTGCAAATCTGGTTAAAGTCGATCAAGAAAAATGGGAAGAGAAATCGAAAATAGAACGTAGAGCGACTAAGAAATATCGACATTAATGTGAAAGAAGAAATTGACGAAAAATTCTGTACAATGGGCGATGCAGTTGGCAATATAGAGAATAGTTGGGGAAAAGTTAAACAGATTCTACTTGACACACTGCACAATAACATTGGCAACATGGAGAGAGTACCGAGAAAACCATGGAGAACTGAAACAATGCTTAAGAAGATGGAGGAACGCAGAAGGGCGAAAAACACGGACATCAAGGAATACAGAAGGCTGAATAATGAATTGAGAAGAAGAACGGACAAAGGCAAAGAGAAGTATATGGAACAGATATGTGAAGGAATAATGGAACTTCAACGGCGCAGTAGATATGATCTCACGTACCAAAAAATACAAGAATTAGGAGGGAAAGCTAACAAAAGTATACGAACGTTCAGCATTGAAGATCAAGAAGGTAATATAACCACTGACATCAAAGAATCCTTAAAATTTGGGAGGAAACATAAAAGATCTGTATGATCAGAAGAACCACCCCAAAGATATTGCGATTGGAGTAGAGGCAGAGGTGGATTATGATGAAAAGGGACCCAGTATATTGAAAAGTGAAGTAGTATAAGCAAAGACATACCAAGGAGAAAGGCCACTGGAGAAGACAACATACCAGTAGATTTGCTCAATGGAGTAGGATACAACGCAATGCAAGTACTGACTTCAATTATTAACAAGATCTATCTGAGTGGAGAATGGCTAAAGGATTTTCTTGATGTTACAATGATTGCATTGCCCAAGAAAAAGTAAGCAAAGAAGTGAAACGATCACAGAACCATTAGCCTGTTTTCCTACAGTAGAAAGATCATTGCACGCATACTGAACAGGCGGCTGGAAAGTAAGATAGATGAGAGGTTAGAAGAAGATCAATTTGGATTCCGGAAAGGAAAAGGTACCAGAGTTGCTTTTGGATTGATGAGAACTATATCAGAAAGAATTCTTGATGTAAGGGAAGAGTTGTGTTTGTGCTTCATCGACTGGCGAAAAACTTTCGGCCGGGTCAATTGGACGAAACTTCTGAAAATACTTAAAGAAATCGGAGTCAACTGGAGAGATCGACGACTAATTCAAAACCTGTACACAGAACGAGTGAAGCTACGCTTGAATGAAGGAGAAACCAATAGTGTGGAGATGGGCAGAAGACTCAAACAAGGATGTAGTTTGTCTGACAATTATTATTCAATATTTACAGTGAATAATATTATTCAATATTTACAGTGAATGTTTAATGAAGGAAGCATTAATGGGAATTGGAGATTTCGAGATTGGAGGGAAGATCATTAACAAGATCAGGTATGCAGATGATACGGTTATAATAGCTAAAACCGAAGGAGGACTACAAGAGATGTTTGACAAAATAGTTGACACTGGAAAACTGTATGGAATAGAAATTAACATCGAAAAGTCGAAAATCATGAGAATATCCCGTGGAAACACGCCCTTACGGATCAGAGTAGAAGAAGGAGAACCTGAGGAGGTCGATAATTTTAAGTATCTGGGAATATTTTGACGGGAGACGCTTACTGCACCAAAGAGATCAGGTCAAGAATTGCCATGGCTAAAGAAGCATTCAACAAGAAAAGATCACTCTTAACTAGCAGGCTCAATATTGGACTTAAGAAGTTGGTCAAGTGCTATATATGGAGCATTGAGCTGTATGGTTCAGAGACTTTCATCAGAAGTTAGACAAGAAATATTTGGAGAGCTTTGAAATGTGGTGTTGGAGGAAGATGGAGAGGATAAAATGGACAGAGAGAGCAACAAACGAAGATGCTTTAAAACGCATAGGAGAGAAGAGGACACTTTTGACACCATCCTTCGTAGAAAGGCCAATTGGATTGGACACATCTTGCGAAGAAATTGTCTTCTTCACACCGCCATAGAAGGGAAAGATGGAAGGGAAGCGAGGAATAGGAAAAAGAAGAACACAGCTGATCGATGACTTGAAAGATAGGAGAAAATTTGGGAGTTAAAAGAGGAAGTTGAAGATCGACAAAAGTGGAAGAAACATTTCCAGGCCCAAATCTAAAGTTGAAAAAAAAATCCTCATTAGTCCCAGGACCTGCCCAAAAGGCAGAATACTTAATAATAATAATAATAATAATAATAATAATAATAATAATAATAATAATAAGGGTTTTCAGTATTGAATAAAGAAGAAGTTATTTCAGTAAATTGATGTCAATTGTTGGAAAAGATAATCCTATAGGGTGTGCACTGGCGCATCCACTTAGTACATCAACTTACTCCTATGATTCGGGCCCTTGGATTTTGGTTCTTCGTCAAAATTTTCCTTGGATTTTGACTGTTTGGATTTTGTCCCCGTCCTCGTTATTATAGCCATTATATACATGAGTTCCGATGTGCATGAAAACACGCTAGGGGGCAAGCATTTCGGTGCTGCATTTTCCTACAAATAACTCCCTCTCTGCTGAAATTTCTTGTCTCCAAAGATTAGGCAGAACGAGAATTCCCGTTCTGCCTAAAGGTAATATCGTTAAAATTTTCTACAAAGTGCTAGAGGGCCTTTAGGCCGAACGGGAATTATTCATAACGAGAATGAACCATCTCATTCTATCATCTTTCACTTCCCTTAATCATCCGTCTCCCTTAGCCTGAAAGGCATAATTGTATGACGTTAAACTAAAAGATTTAATTTCACTTTAAAAATTGAAATTAATAAACCTCTTTGATACGAGTGCATGTGATGAGACTGAGTGTGGCATGCACAACTAGGTTGTCATTCTTAAGCAGTGCTTTATTATTATTGCAGTATGTACTTGTTCAACTTTATATTATCTTATGAACTTTCTTAGTGTCACAAAAATTTTAATTTATTATATTGATAAACAACATTTGATTTCAAATTAACCAAAAAAAAACCTGCAACTTACTAATGAATCCTCCAGTGGGGAAACTAAATATTCTCCAAATATATCGGACCAACAAGCTAGTTAGTTCCTTTTTCAGTGGTGAGGTAACAAGGATAAAAATGGATGAGAGAAATATGGTATGGATACTGGAATACATAATACATACCACCCAATAAGTATGACGTGAGAGATGGGTACTAAAACCACGAGTAGAGCACAATGCGAAAGAAAGAGTTGGGTTGAATAAAGCGTGGTGTCTATGTTACGTCACTAGACCATCATGATATCATATGAATATTATGATACTATCATAGTGACGTAATATAGATACCAGGCTTCCTTCAACTCAGCTCTTTCTTTCGTATTGTGCTCTGCTCGTGGTTTTTAGTACCCATCTCTCACAGTATATTTATTTGGTGATATGTGTACCCTCTTCCATACCATATTTCTCTCATCCATTTTTATCCTTGTTACCTTACCACTGGAGACGGAACTAGCTTGTTGCTCCGATATTTTTGGAGAATATTTTGATTTCCCAAGGGAGGATTTATTGGTAAGTAACCAATTTTTTTGTTAATTTGAATCATTTTCTCATGCGTCTACATAATTTTAACATTTGATTTCAGTTTATTGAGGTGAAAGAAATCGTGATGTATAAAATATTAATAGAGAAAATAAGGTATTCAGCGCCGTAACTTAGATTATTTTTCTGGGGGGCAAGCATTAATACGCGTGTTTGGGCCCCCTAGTAGTGATGAGCGCAAGAGTCTTGGTCTTGCAGTTTTTGCAAGAGTCTTGCATGCAAACCAGGACCAAGACCAAGACCAGGAATCCCGATGCAAGACCAAGACCAAGACCAAGAGGTGCAAGATTAAGACCAAGATCAAGACCATACTTGCAAGACCAAGACCAAGACTCTTGCGCAAGAGTCTTGCACAAGTACCGGCTCAGTGGTAGAGCGTTCATCTTTGGTGCTGGGGTCCCTGGTTCGATCCCAGGTTGCACTATGTGAGCTTTTTGGGGGTGAAGACCGTGTACGTAGGTTTTCTCGGGGTTTTCCCGTTTCCTCCTACTTTCTTCATTCCACCATTTCATTCATTTCTCATCATCACCATCTCTCTTAGCCTCGGTGCATAATCGTGGCACGTAAAACAAGATATTACATCATTTCAAAACATATTAGTGGTATTCTTCTAAAACTAAAGAGAAATGCAGTATTGAACATCGGTAATTCCGTACACCATAGGTGCCGACTACGTGGGTATGGCCTTGGCTCTAAGGATCAAGTATCCGTTAGACATTTTTAATGTGTACTTTAAAAAAAATTAATATCGAAATAACATTTTCGTGACATTGACAAAAACTTGTGTATGTGACCGTAAGTTTGATTTCTTGGGCGGGTGCTTATACGTTGAATAATTGTTTGCCAATATAACTTTTAGCCTCGTCAGGTATATGACCCACGAGGATTGAGCGATATAACATTATACAACAATAAAAAATCCATATTCACAAGTGAGAGTGATTTTGTACAGTTATTTCAAATAACTTGGAGTTTGATGCTCTGTTTTTGTATTTCTAATATAAGTCGAAAGTATTTGTATAAGTTGAGGTGAGGTGAGATGATTTTGAGTTTAACGTTCTCCTTTTCAGCAGCGAGGTTATATGAGACGGGACCTACTGATGAATGGAATCCAAACCACATGAGCTCCCGCTGGGAATCGAACCCGGGTCTCCACGCCAAAGGCGCATACGCTAACCGCTTAGCCACGAAGTAGCTCTTGTATAAGTTGAGTTCACACAAAAGACATGTTGAGTCGTTTTCAGTTTTTATTCAAGTTATACTAAAATATTAAGAGGTTTGATTATTATTGTTATTATTTTAATTTCTCTCTCTTTTTTGGCCAATATTGCTAACATATCATCATCATAGCTATTCTGCTATTATTGGCAGGTCACTTATTGCAATTCAGAAGCTTCGACATACGGTGGTTCTCAGCTAGTCTCTTCGTCTTGACGTAGCAATTTTCTGTTTTAATACCTTCCTTCAACTACAGTTTCCTTTGCCCGCTCCCTCTCTTTCCTTCCACCATATTCTCTAGCATGTCCCTCATAATAATTCTCAGCCAATGTCCCAACCAGTTCATTTTCATCCTCTTAATTACATCTAAAATTCTTCTTTTCTTCCCTTGCTACTACTTCTAACACCTTCTCATTTGTTTTATGTTCAACCCAGCTAATTCTCTCTTTTAATCGAAAGCCTAAAATATTTTTTTTTTCATCGCTTTTGCTTAATGTCCATGTTTCTGTTCCATAGAGTATATATTGGAATCAGTAAAACAAAATCTCAATATTTAATAGGAAGTTTGTTCAATACAAAGATTAGCTAATCTTAGTTGAAAATAAAAAAAATATATATATGTCTGGTCTTTTAGAGTGTAAAAATAATTTAGAAATTTATGGTATTTCAGTAATCTGTGCCGTCTTGATTTTCTTTCACGCGTTTCCCCAATTTGGGAACCAGTAGAGTATTGAATCTGTTAAATATATATATATATATATATATATATATATATATATATATATATATATATATATAAAGATTACGAAACGTTGTAATTTATCTTATAAGTAGTGAAGCGTGGGGACCCATTGAAAAAAAAATAAAGGTTATCACCTATGTTGTATACTATCATCATACTTACACGAAGGTAAACTATATTTCATTTAGAGACATACATTGTATTTCCGTTACTATTGGCGCATTGCAGAATTTATCCAGAGTAAAATTTACGTATGAAAAGCATAATTGTTTCTTAAAAGCAAGACTTGCAAAACTCTTGCAGCAAGACCAAGACCAAGACCACCCAGGTGTTGGTCTTGGTCTTGCATTTACTCATCACTACCCCCTAGAAAAGTTGTTTTTCTAATTCTTGGGCCCCTTCTTTCCATCTTTCTCTCAGGGTTAGGCTATTTGAGAATGCATTTTCGAAGTGTTACCCCCCGTAACGAACGCGACCAAGGTGGCTATTCGGTAATTTTACTTTCTCCAGAGCTATAAATCATACTGCGAACCAGTCAGGGTTTTCAGGTCTTTTTTGCCAGGTCCAGGTCTATAATAGCAGAGTTCCAATACTTGCTAAAATCCCCTTGCCTAGTAACACGTCTTTCCTTTTTCTTTCTTTCCTTTAGCCATCTTTTAAACAGCAAGCGGTCTATTGCTCCGAAACGCACCAAATGCTCTCGAGCTGATGTTTTCTCCGTGTTTTTATTGCTTTCGCGTTTGTGATTAGCCATCCACATTTAAATGCATGGTCAGCGTATTCCAAGCGTAAGCATGAGTAATAAAAACGCGTGGCGAACGCTTATGATTAGCCATGGGCTTACTCTTTATGGGCCCCCAGGAGCCTGTGGGCTCTCCCACACGGCAACGTCTGCGGGGTCGTTAGTTACGCCTCTGAGCCCGTTCCATACATAACAAATTAATAAAGGGGACAATATTGACAAATCTCAAAGCCATACGAATAAATATTATTTCTAGGGCCCCTAATAGTAGACTTTTTTTTTTTTTTTTTTTTTTACTGAAATAGGCCCACGACTCATTTTGGTTTTATTTACCTTTTGTGTGCTGTTTTGTTTATGTAATGTATTGAACCTGTTTCATCCTTCATTTATAATTTCATGTTCGTATCATATATGGAGTAAGAAAATTTTGTCTTAAAATGGGCGCCCCTCGAACAGCGGGAATCTTTCCTGGGGGCAGTTGCCGCCTCTTTGGCAAACACCGTGTGCGTGGGTTTTCTCAGGGTTCTCCCGTTTCCTCCCACTTTCTTTTTAATACACCATTTCATTCATTACTCATCATCACCGTCTCCTTTAGCTTAACCGGCATAACCGTGGGACGTAAAACTCAAAGATTTCATTTCATTTTTTTTTCAGTTGCCCCCTCTCCCTACAAGTTACGACCCTGAAGGTATTAGTATTATATTTGTGTTCCATTATTTATTAAAAACGAATTTAAAACAAATTATAATGTAGACCATATGACAAATATATGTCAAAGTTGTGTTCTTATAATAACTCGGGAACACAATTTGTGACTTTGTACTATAAATATTCTGTATTTTACTCCTTTAGACAAAAGCGTTTGTAACTACGCATAACAAAATCTAGTATTTGTTAATGTTTGACTCCTGCAATTTGGTTGCAAGAGTGTCATAGGATAAGAAGACAATAGTATGTCACAACACATAAAATATGCTGAAAAAAAAATTGAAATTCGATTGTTCTCTGTTGTCATTTTAATTCCCTCTTAAGTATTAGCATTGTATTTTGTTGGCTTCTTTTGTATTTTTACTCGTATTCTACAAGGAATGTGATATCACACTAATATTGAAACCGCACCCGAGCAATTCTCTAAAAATAAGGGGTAGCCTTTTGTTTAATGTTGAAATATTAACCCACATCTAAGGTCAGCTACTTTGAATCTTTTTTCTTCTCTCTTTTTTTTAAAAAAGTTTTTCATTTCTGTGAGAATTGGAACAAAACAAGAGAAAGAGAAGATGTTAACTAAACTGTAGTTACCACATCTGACACGCCTTTTTTCCACACAAAGGATCTTGTGTACAACGCCCGCATTGCGTGAAATTGAAATAGACATGTATGCATATTTCAAGGAAAATTGCTACAATATATAAATATATATATATATGCTATCTCAACAAACTTCAACTAAGATTGCTAAATACGTTAAGAAAAAAACAACCTATTATTTTATCTTTTGAATTATATGTGTTTTGACCATTTCAAGTCATTTACCTCATTTTTAAGATCTGTCAGTAATTACCCTCCAAATTTAGAATCAATTTGTTAGTGACGACACTAATTCTTGTGTTCTATCATATAATTAGTTTTTGTCCTAATAATAGTGTAACTAATTACCCAATTCTTACAATAATTTAATTATTACCCAATTGGTATTGAGAGATCGTCTAGTTTGGTATTCTTGATTCAATATTGAGCTTTCTGACCAAACTTTCTCATCTTTCAAGAATTAGGGAGACCTCTGATATTGACCACAGTCTACAGTAGAAATTCAATGATATTCTCAACTTAGATCAAGTATAATATGCCGGAGTGTGCAATAGGCAAAAGTTAGGAGAAATCTTGAACCTAAACTCTGTTTGATCAGCTTCTGTAATTTCCCAATTTTTTCTTAGTTAAAGCAACAGGAAACTTATCGTTATAAATAGATTCACTAGCTTTTATAAATTTACACAGAATCGTGATTACTGTGACAGAAAAGAAAGAGAAGAATGTAGGAAAATGACAAAACTTGAAGAATATTATAAAGAAACTAGGAAATTTACTGTCATTAGCCTCGTCAATATAATACACAAGTACAGTAATTGCATTTTAAACAATTGTTAATACCTAGGGTTCCATTATTCAGTTTCCAGTTCAAACAATACAGTAAATATATTTTTTCGTCAATGTTAGCATCATTTCTCTGCTAATTTGTGAGCATAATTTCGACAATCCCGTTTATTTTTTATTTATTTATTTATTTTTACAGTTTCGGCATCTCTTGAATTTAAAATCTTAGATCCGGCTATAGAAAATTGTTTAATACTCCCACAATGTGAATATAATTTTTAAAATTTTTACTTCATTTTCTTTTTCACCTTTGCATAATACTATTTTTAATTTTGTTTACTACTACCACACAGTTTCAGAAACTGGTTTCCAGCACTGGAGCTCATTGTCCCCAAAATCATCATCAACATACTCTCATGACAATCACACGATTAGACAACTATTCATAGAATAGAATGGCTACAGCAACAGTACGTAATAAACTCAAAACTAAAGCTACCTCAAATTGAATAATGTTTACTATTTTAAAATAAATGCACACTTCCCATTTTTATTTTGTTTTTCTTTTCCTAAATATAAATATGTTTAAAAGAATATTTTGAAAGTGTAATTCATTTAAACCAAAGTTTCGAAACAAATATTTAGCATTAATCGCATTCAAACATTTCTTAGATGTGCAAGCTATCCATTTTTTTCAGGTACAGTCAGAAATAATATTAAGTATAGGTTGAAGATATAAGAAATTATAGCTCCAACCTATACTTAATGTTGTTTCTGACTAAACCACTTGGCAACATACCAATAATTTCAACAATGTAGCAATCCTACATAAAGCGTACGAAAAAGAAAACTTTGGTAAACTGCACTTATTTCGATACTTAACATATGGTTTTAATAACAAAAATTACAGAAACTGTAATTTTGCATTGTTCGAATTTTCTCGTTTCTATCTTTGAATGTACTTTTTAAATGTACCAATGGTATATATATTATTTTTATATCTCTTTGTGTTATTCTATGTCACATAAAATTTAGTATTTCCTATCAAACAACTAATTAGAACACAGTGGGTGTTAAGAAGTGAAAAGTTTTAAATCATCATTTTGGTTTTGTTGTAATTTGCTTATTTCTTCCTGCTTTGAGAAAACGACTAGTTAATTCTGTTGAGGAGAAACGGAGAAGAAATGAAGGCGTGTCTAATCTCAGCTTCCTGTCCCCTTTGGCTCTCTGCTGTATCATCAGCTCTAATGAACACTAATATACACTATAATGGACTCTTCTAAGAAAGAAAGAAAAAATTGCTGCTAGCCTCATTTCTGGATTTCTCTACGATTTCTTGCAATGTTGAATACATCCATACATTGTTTCGTTAGCTTAGTAAAAACATTTGATAGAATAGATCGTTTCTATTGGCTAAATTATAACTCGATATTATTATGATACGATTTCTTATTTGGGAATATACAAATAAGGATATCTTATTTAGTATGTTGGTTAAAATGCACATTTTACTTGTTTCCGATTTAGATACTATAACCGTTGTGTACGTAATTTCAATATTAAGATACGCAGTATTTAGTACAGTCTATTTTAAAATTCTTAAGCATGTTAATGAAGCTTTAAATTGATCTCCCTCTGTTAAATATACTTTTGTGAACATGTGTAATTTTCGATGAAGCAACGTGAAAAATCCTCACCTGATATAAAATCTAAAGGCTAAGGATCTAACTGTTATTGTCTTCGATGATGATTAAACTAACTGTTCCATTATTTATTCGTCGTACATTTGTTGTAATTAAAAGCCACAGTAGTTCAATGGTAGAGTGCTTCCCTCTGGTTTCTGGTTTGGTCTATCTCGCACCAAATGGGCTTTGTGGTGGACAAGCATCGTATCTGTGGTTTTCTAAGGATTCTTCCGTTTCTTCCTACTTTCTTCATTCCATAATTTTGTTCATTATCATCACCATCACCGCCTCTTTTAGCATCGGAGCATAATCATGGGATGTTAAACTAAAAAACTGAATATTTCAAACATTTAGTAACCAACTTATGAATTATCCATATAATAGGATGCTCTATTGTTTTCAGTAAAAAATATTGTTGAGATTCAGAAGTAAAAATTCCGAACCATACTTCCTCGAACTGAATTTTGATTTCACATAAAGAACTATCTAATTTGTGTTTACCATAAACTAAAGCATTATTTGGACTACATCAATTCAGATACTTCAATCTATTGATTCAATTTTACTTCTCTTGCTGTCAAACAACTGCACTTCTGTTATTCAATATAGTAAATATCCTATATTAATAATAGAATTACAGTGATTCATTTATAGCCTTGCAACGTTATAGCCAATCCATACTTCCTCGGTGAGCTACCTCCTTGAAACGTAGTAAGCGTTTGAAATTCTCTGTGTGAAAAAACAACCCCATCAGGAAGTCGCGGTCGGAAAGAAGGATTGATGCCGTCGACCAGCCAGCACCCGTCCGCGGCGGAACGACGATCTACTTGTTCAAAGTTGCCGACCTTTTGCTGAGGCGGCAAGCGGCAAAAATCGTAAAATAAAATGTCCTTTGTCTACTCTTTACCGACTGTTGCCGACCGCCAGAGTCGGCAAAACAGTCTGAAAGGCCTCTTTCCAACCTTCTGCTGATTCCTTATGCTTGCCTCTTTTCGACGGCGGCGCTGGCGCATTTACTGCGCCTTTATGGCTGTTTGCTGACTGCTCGACAAAGGAACTATTCGTCGCGGTCGAAAATCGTGCGTAAAGACGCCGATGTTCGGCGCCGGCAATCCGACCGCGGCATCTGGTTGGCATGGACAAATTGTCCGACTGTAGGCGGCAGAATCCTGATCGGGATTTGATCTCGTGAAAATACATGTATTTAACGACTTACAACCTCAAAGTTAGAAAAAATAAGTTAGTCTACATAGTATTTATATAGGAAACTAGCATATATTACCCGCTTCGCTGAGTTGAAATAAATAATTTAAATGCACACTGATATTGCTCATTTTCGATAATTTTAATGTATGTCGCCCCGCCTCATCCCCCAAGTGTCGGGGCTGAAAATGGATTTAAACAGCATCAGAAGTGTCACTGTTCATCTCGGCGACCGCAGGGCTATAGATTCAACCTAATATCGGTTAATTTTTGACCACTTATATATATATATATATATATATATATATATTTCCCTCTCCCCATGTTTCAAGCTATGGCATCGGAAGTGTCACCGTTCATCTCAGCGACCCACAAAAATGTAGATTCAGCACTAACAGCACTAATATTGGTCATTTCCGATCATTTTTATATATATCCTTTTCTCCCCCTTCCCCAATTCACCTGAATGATCCCGAAAACTATGGATTAGACACTAATATTGGTCATTTTCGATCATTATTATATATAGATTCCCCTCCTCCTCCGCCGTGCTGCGGCACATGGCATCAGAATTGTCACTGCAAATCTCAGCTACTCCTAAAACTATGAAATCGACTCTAATAAGTCATTTTTGATTAGTTTTAAATGTTTATCCCCCTTCCCTATTAGGCATGGGCGCGAGACCAAACGAGACGAGAACTGAAACAAGTCTCGTCTCGTCTCGCAAAATCAAAAGCTGTTCTCGTCTCGCGTCTCGTCTCGTCTCGCAGACCTAAGTTCTCGTCTCGCGTCTCGCAAAATTTTGGAAGTCTCGTCTCGCGGTCTCGCGCGAGACTTCTCGCGTTGGTCTCGCGGTCTCGCAAATCAATACTGGAATAATGTAGTCTTCATTCGACCCTTTTAAAATAATGTATACTCAAAGTTTACATAGTTTTGTTTCATAGTTGCATTGTTACACAATGTTTATCCACTCATTCCTATTCACAATGCTTGATTTTACACCCCACATTCTTGGTATTAAAAAATGCCAGTTTTCTGTAGTCTCTGTCTATGTGAAGTATGAATGAAATCGGCATGTTACATTTGAGTAACCTTACTTGCAAGATAAAAGCTTTCAAATAACTTGGTAAGAACGGTAACTCAAATAGCCGTATTTATAGTAAACATGCAGCGTTATTAATATATATTTCACAACTTAAAAGCACTTTCATCGAAACGTTTTCTTAACAATTGAGAGTGAAGAGATTAATCTTTAATACAGTGTTGCCAGACACTGCAACCAAAATTACACACACCTTCCATCCAAATTGCACAATTTTACACACAAGCTGTAAGACAGTGCACACAGCATTACACAAAACATAACTACCTATGTATATGTATATTATGTCTTTTGACGTACTATGTATATAATTGGCAGAGACATGTGTGTGGTAAATTTCATGTCAAAAGATCTGTAAATAAGAACAATATAACGAAAAAACTTTTCTTGTCCATTTAGCAACATTTTGATGTACTCATTCTAATTTTCGTATTTATATTTTTTTTCTATGAAATTTAGCACAAATATACATTTCCCGATTATACACATTGTAACAGTACTAGAAGTACTGTACCTTGCGAGTTTATTATCCAATTATATTCGCACAACACGACCGTTATAGATGTGCGACAATCATTTTAAACATGAGTGTACATTGACCAGCCATCGTTCAAGGATTCAGCGTTTGATTTATTATTATTATTATTATTATTATTATTATTATTATTATTATTATTATTATTATTATTATTATTATTATTATTATTGTAAAACCGTCACCTTCCCGCCCTGCGCGCCGACTACTTGGGTGCTCCAGGGCTCCGGCACCCACATAAATAATCTTAAGGGTGCGGCCCACCCACAAGATTTTTAGCTTGAACCCGGGTTTGAACCAGTTTCTCTTGCGTTTAAATCAGTCATGTTACCGACTGAGCTAGGGCAGCCCCAATTTATCCTTATAGTACCGATATATTTTACTTTCTCACAGCTCAGGCCTTTATGACAATGTTCATAAAATATTTTAACTAAAATTAAATCAATCAAACATCGAGACTTCCCTGAAAACATATAGGCTAATATGACCCGCCATTGATATGCACCCACATAAATCTTGGAAAGTCTGCGCCATTGCTTTCGACGTACTTAATGTTTTTAATTGGACATCGGCCACTCTGCCGTTCATCTGTTTGCAAAATGGCATTTTCTTCACAAGTGGTGGGAAGACAAGACTTCTAACCACCTCCGCTTCATGTTTTGGCCAACATCGAGGGTCAACATTCATTCACATTGCTTGCTTGGACAAAGCGTCTTTGCTTGGGGATGTCATGACACCCGCCTCTGAAAAACAATAAGTGAGGTACCAAGGAAGCAAGATAGATTTTATCATACTATAGAGAAAATAACAAGAGATTAACAATAATAACAAATAACTTAATTTTTCTGTGGTTTTATTGCGCTGGCATTGAGTCAGGCGTTGGAGCTCGTAGTTTTTAGAAGGCAATTTTCAGGGGAAAAAAATAGTAGAAATAATGAATATTTGAATGAAAGGAACTTCGTAAAAATCATCAATGATCAACATTTTTAATTGTGCCAAATTACACACAAAATGCACACAGATTGGCATTACACACAAAATGCACAAACAGGGCAAAATTGCACACATTTTGTGCAATTACACACACATTGGTAACGCTGCTTTAATAACTACAAGAAAGACTACAATGAGCTTAAATAAAAATTTATTATTATTATTATTATTATTATTATTATTATTATTATTATTATTATTATTATTATTATTATTATTATTATTTAGTCTAACCGAATTACATACAAGATTTCCAATACTTGGAATTATCACATGGAATTAAACAGTTACAATTTTAGATCTAACTCTGTTACAAGTAACACACGTTGGAGATACAGAAAGCAACAATGCAGAATCGATAGTCACCTTGAACAACTAACATAAATCTGAATCTTACTTACATACTCTACAAAGACAATCACAAATATTACCTAAGAAATTGAAATTTCACATTAATTCGTCTTCAATAAGAGATGAATTCATTTTCTACAAAACACCCTTCCCCCTCACACACACACCAAAACAATTGGTGAGAGGATCCGTCTTCCAGCCATAAATCCATTTATCCTAAATTTATGTTTACGGAAAGAAACAACTGTTTTATTTTGACTAAAAAAATTTCCTTCTTAAACAAGCCAATAGGCCCTTTTTCTGCCTTCATAAAACGTTACCGTAAGAAAACAATTTGGTGGGCAGGGGGAACAAATCTGTTCTAAACCCAGAGGCTTTACATCACATTGGAACTAAACACGTGTCTTTTTCCCTCATATATATATATATATATATATATATATATATATATATATATATATAATGAATTGAAAATAGGAAGAAGAAAGTCAGAGTGTCAGAGACAGACAGAAACAGAGAGAGAGAGAGAGAAGATATGGTATCATCTGACCGACGCCTCGAATTTCTGCACTGAAGGAAAAATCAAAGAGAGCCGTATATTTTTGAACTAGGATATTTTTACCGAGGGTGCAATAACAGAAGACCGGAAACCGCAGCCGCGAATATGCAATGTTACCTAAGTTCATTGTTTCCGTCTACAAAATTTTCCGAAAAGACAGCTTCCAAATATGTCCTCAATAAAGGAATTTAAAAAAATGTATTGTACTGGTGTTTGCTATCCTGCTTTTATGATTTGTCAAGATGTTGTCTCATCATCAGGAGGAGGGTGGATACACAAGACAAAACGTGTCGTTTTTTTCCCTATTTGCCTCCCCCTCCTCAAGAACTTTATGACCAAAGATCTTGGCTCACGACCCCAAAGAGAAAATAAAGAAAACAGTGTAGATAATGGAAGGATCTATTTTATTGCATTTTGGGAAAGTAGTGACAAAAAAAAAAAAAAAAAGCTAACACAATCTTTATTTCTTGAATCTTTTGTCATGAGGAAATCTCCTAAAATAACTAGATTTTGATTAACCTTGTTAACTTAAACCCATCATGAAATCAGTAATTGTGACAACCTGACCAAACCATTTCAAGAAACTAGAACAGCTAACTAAGCAACTATCAGTGTTGCCGAAAAGTCACAAGACTTACCCCGTTAACTAGATACTTTGAAACTACCAAAATAACAGCAAAAAAAAAAAAAAAAAAAAAAAAAATCAATACAAATTTCATAATACAAAGGAAAATTGTATTTTTTTTATTTCCACTAGTCGACATAATTTATAGTAAATGTTCAAATAAATGCTAGCCCAAAAGTTTAGAAATAAACTATTAGTTACTGACTTGCCTTCATCTGCGATTGTCTCTACGATTTCAGGTGATGATGATGTGTAGAAGGGATGTTTCGATGAGAACCATGCACTTCTAAGGTATCAATTTTGTAGAACATTAACATCTTTGGGGAATTCATAATTATGACAGCATTGTTCCCTACTGCAAAGTACAGCACGAACGCACAATATTGATTTACCTTTTCTGGACCCATTCTGTTCGAGGGTTGGGGACGAGCAAGTTCAAACAAATTTTCTTTAAATATTGGCTTCACTCGAAATAAAAGTATTTTATATCCACTCGAGAACTCGGTTCAAAAAATCTCCAATTCGACTCGATATTTGCTCAAGTTTCGAGTAGTGTCGGGTCCAAACGAGTTTAATTCTATAGTATTAGTAGTTTTTATATTAACTAGTGATGCTCACGAGATGCGACAAGAGGAAAAATTAGTCTATCTTGAGATGTCGTTAATGTATCATCTCGAAACAAATGTGAACTGTTTCTTGAATATCACCAGTCCTGGTCACGAGGCGAGACAGATTTGATTTTGTCTCGCCCAGTCTCTATCTCTCGCCTCAAAAACAAAAATGAAATCTTTAGTTTTACGTCCCACGGTTATGCCGGTTAGGCTAAAGGATACGGTGATGATGAGTGATGAATGAAATGGTGGAATGAAGAAAGTGGGAGGAAACGAGAGAACCCCGAGGAAACCCACGCACACGGTGTTTGTCCACCACAAAGTTCACTTGGCGGGAGCTGGGATCGAACCCGGGACCCCAAGCACCAGACGCCTCAAAAACAAGATTAAACAAAACAAAATACGGAAATTTAGCTGTTTGTTTAGGCAAATAGTAAATATTTTCACTTTCGGTATGACCAGGCCTGAATTCAATTAATTTTTGGTGTTTATTTAGCGTGGTAATGGTACAGGAGGAGTTATATAAAGAATAAACACGCGAAATCAGTGGACAATTTACTGAAGATATTTTCAGCGAAACAATTGTTGTTGTTTTCCTTCTTTTGCGAAAGCTTCATCCTCAACCATATAAGTGTCTACACGTTCAGCCGAATCTTTATCGAATTCATCGTCTGAACCGTCTGAATTCTTGTCAGCTTGTCAGAATTTCTCTCGAAACTGTTTTCGTATTGAAAACATGGATGATAAGTTCCGAAGGCTTTTGGCAACAACAGATCCTTTCATTTCTTCTTCGGGCAAATCATTTCATAAGAAAATGAAGAATTTGTCATCTGAAGCTGTAAACCTTTCAATTATTTCCAACATTGAAGCTAACAAAAATTTAGACGACTCAAACGAAGGTGATGAAGGGAATAACTTCCATGGAGATTCGGCTGAACATGTAGACAATACCTATAGAGTTATTCCATGTGGAAACAACAAATTATGCCAAAATCTTCGTGCGGTCGCATTCGAGATTTGAGTGTTTGTCACACACTTATCAATATGTGATAGGAAGGAAAATGGAATGGTTTGTAATGCACGCCATTCATGTTGAAGATACGGCCATAGTTGAATCTTAAGTTATGTTCATTTTCTTGGAGCTCTATCGAAAATGAAAAAAAAAAAATAAATAAATAAAAATAAATAAATAAATAAATTCAAAATTGCACTATAGATATGTGGACAGTCCTTTTTTTTTTACCGCGTAGTAGTGACGCAAATACACATTTTGGGTTACGAAATATTTGGATCTTTTTAGTCCAAGTCGATGAATTAAACCAAAATTATATTTTCGGAAGAAATATTGAAAAAATTGTTGTGTCAAAGGGAACGTAATTTTGAGATAATAATAAGTATCATCTGTACTTTCTATAGAAAAAAAATCATCTTTTGTGTTTCTAATTCCTATTAGTGCTAGTGGTATAAAGTATATAGTGCATAGAGAACGGATGCTGAGCTATGCCCCCTCTAACTTCTGATCGGAAATGACTAAAACGCTCAAATATGTGTTTCTGAGCCTCACTAAAGTATCTGTTTTCATGTTCACTTTATATTGTTGTTGTTGCTCCAAAATTCAAAAAAAGAAAAAGAAGAAGAAAGAAAGAAAGAAAGAAAAGAAAGAAAGAAAGAAAAGAAAGCAATACATATCAATCTCCAAAACAGATGTGACCATTACAGCCTTTTGAAGCTCCAACGCTACATCAAGATTGTTGTGTTGTCTGCATTCCAGGGTCTGAAACCGCTATAAACAGAATCAAATTTTGCAAGCAATTACAAACAATCGTGAACTGAGTCTACTAAAAGGAGTGAAAACAGAAAAACACGACTCTCGTTTGTGATTGCATTCCTTTTTACACCCGGACTTTGTTTACAAGAATGTTTTTGTGGAATTTTACAGTTGCTAAGGAACGTGAAACAGCAAGGAACGTGCAGCCACGTAAACACATGCCGGGACAGAAGTAAGTCGAAATACAAATTGAAATTATCACCACTTGTGGAGGAAGCATATTTCTTGCTGGAATCAAAATATTGTTAATATTCCACTGTGCCTTTTTGTTCCACACGGTTTAGAACTTTATACATATTTCTGGTTATTATCATTCACATAATCGATCGTCTTGCTCGATTTTTCGCTTTCAGGTGGAATGAATCTATATGGTTGAGGACTAAGCTTTCGAAAAATAAGGGGGAGAAGAACAATTGTTTAACTGAAAGATTAAAATGACTTCATTAAGTTATATTTTAATTAATAAATGACTGGTAGATTGACTCTGTCCTAGTTATTGAAGTAGACAAAGTATCTTTCCCTCTCGAATCTCAAACTTCCGCTATATGGATCCGCCATTTTGAATTTTTAAATTTTAGTGTCAAATTAGTAAGTTTGTAATCAACAAAGTCAAATGCACCAATGTACCAAGTCCAGTTCGCCAATTTTACTTTCTCCAAATTTGGTCCTCCATTTTTTTTATTTGATGTCAAATTGATAATAAACAAGATCAAAAGCCTCATTAGAGCAATTTTTTGTCCATTTTTACTGATTTTGAATTATGACCACGTTTCAAGCATTTGATCCATAGTTTATCGATCTCTGTGCGTCGCCCTTTTGGCCCGTCGCTCTCCTGGCTGTCGCTTTCTTTGTGCGTCGCCTTTTGACCCGTCGATCTCTTGGCTAACGCTCTCCTGGTCGTAGCTCTTTTGCCATCACTCTCTTTGCTGGCGCTTTACTGTCGGTACACCCATGTTTATTACAAAACTCGATCCTGACATTCTTAACTATCTTCTCTTCAATATATATGATGGTACTTGCAAAAGAATACAATATCAATATCACAAATGTAAACTATGCGAGACCGCGAGAAGTCTCGCGAGACTTCTCGCGCGAGACTTACTGAAGTCTCGTCTCGCGTTCTCGTCTCGCAAAAAATATCAGGTCTCGTCTCGCGTTCTCGTCTCGCAAAATATTATAAGTCTCGTCTCGCGTTCTCGTCTCGTTTGCGAGACGAGACGAGACGAGACTTCTCGCGTTCTCGCGTCTCGCGCCCATGCCTATTCCCTATGTTGTACCCTTCCACTCCCAACTATCAAAGCTGATCTTGGTTTGAAACAGCATCAGAAGTGTCACTGTTTCTCTCATCGACCTCAAAAACTATGAATTCAACACTAATATCGGCCATTTTTGATCATTTTCAAATTTATGTTCTCCTCCCCCTCCCCTAAGTTGCATCGTCAAAGTAAATAGCCTAAAGTAATCCCTGCCTCTAAACTCATGTATGTTGAAAATTTTATTGAGATCGGTCGGGTGGTTCAAGAGTGATGAAGTCACAAAGGCAGTCATTTTTATTTTAATTTTTTTAAACATACATCTTTCCCCTTCCCTTCCCTATGTTGGCTCGTCATAATGAAACGATAGAAAACAACCAAGGCCCGACCCTCATATATGTTGAAAATTTGATCGAAATTACTTGGATGGTTCAAAAGTTATTACGTTTTATTAGTTTTTATTTATACGGCCCCCTCTTCCTCCCCTAGGATCTACCGTTAAACTGAAATTACAAAAATGTTTCCAGATTCGAACCTCATGAATCTTGAAAATTTGATTGAGATCGGTCGGATAGTTCAAGAGTTATTAACTTATAAAAATAGTCACTTTCAGTGTTATATAAAGTGATTTTTATATATTCCACTCCTTCTCCTCCTAAGTTGCCCCGTCAAATTTAAATCATAAAAACGACCCCTGGCCTGAACCTCATCTATGTTGAAAATTTGATCAAGATCGGTCGAATAGTTCAGGAGTTATTAAAATTTTATTTATATTTTATATCACTTCCCCCAACTCTCAGTTCTACTATCAAAGTGAATAGCCTAAAACCAGCCCAGCCTTGAACCTCATCCATGTTACAAATTTGATCGAGATCGATTGGGCGGTTCAGGAGATTTAGTCACAAACATAGTGACATTTTCAATAATATATATATATATATATTAGTATGGTAATTGTGGCTGAAAGAGGTAGTGAAGAAATAAACATTATAAGAAAGGCTGAATTAGTGATAGTTTTTTTTTTTTTTACCAAAATTAATAATGAATAGCTTTCTTTCTGAAATATCTAACAGATTAAAACAAAATACGCACACCAAAAATTAAATCTGGATGGAATATTTGCAATTGAGGCAAATCTATTGCTATCTCTGATACTTGATTGTTTGGTTGATCTGTATAGTATACAACTTTTAATTCTCGAAAAAAAAATTATCTAATGCTGAAATAAGCCATAAGCAAAACATAAATCTTGTTTGCTTATATACGTATTTATTTTTAATCGACTTCAGAATAAGAAGCGTATGTCCTGAGCATATTCATACATAACTCTCACAATGGTATATAGATCTTGATTTTTTGTATTTTTTTTGAAAGAATATACTTCTCTGGTGGTCTCATATAAATTTCATCACGATATGGTAATAATCTTTGAAGTTAGACTATGAAATACTTCAACGGGTGCAATGAAGTCTGTTAATATTTTGTTAAATAGTTATTACTATTTTAATTATAATTTGTGAAAATATATCTTTGTAGTATTAAAATACATCAATAGTTTGTGTTTCAATATTATATAAAATTTAAGAACATAAATTAGATTCTTCAAAAGTTATAAATGCTTTCCAAATTAGTAGAATATCAAATGAGCAAATCATTTTAGCAACGAATACTCTAATGTCAATGTTACACATAATTTAAAATACTAATTTTGTCATTTGTACTTAGAAGAAATCCATCATTCATTTATTTTACTTGTTTATGTTCTAAATGAAAAGTGAAGAGAAATGTAATTTACGCATTTAAAGATTTTTGGGTACAAAACTCTAAACTAGCGCTTTGAAGTTGTGATTTTTTCTTCTTCCCTTCTAATGTTTGATTTCTCACTCTTTGTTAGATCAAAAAGCGAAATTTTAATTAAAATAACAACAAATCAATTATTAAAATACCAGCTACGTTTTGTTGGTCGTGGAAGACAGATGTAACTGTGTTTAAAATAGATTTTAGTTAGTGAAAATGTGTACTAATGAGATTAATCTTTAAGATTTTTGGAATGTGAGAATCTTTCGTTTAAAAATTGATGTTTAAATTCATTACATAAATAATTAAAAACGAGATGTTTACAATTAAAAATGATAATACCAATTATACACTCCATGCATTGATATGAAAATGTTCCTTTTTAAGCTTTTTGAAAACTTTATAATAATTTCTCTGCCTTTGTATTAATATATGTGATACAATTTATAGATTAGAAAACAAACTGATAGGGTACAGCGGGGTAATTCGAATAGGAGGGGAATTTGAATAATGTTAAGCATTTTGCAAGCTGGAGTGGAAACGCGGCTCGCCATGTTAGTGAACCTGCAGTGGATTTGTAGGTGGTTGTTTGCAGAAGTCGCTCTCAGAAATACAAGCCATTCCTACGATTCTGAAGGCCTACACGATTTTTTGCTTGCTGCAAGGTAAGTACGAGTATACCTATTTTTTTAAGTCGTTATAATTTTCACTGTTGTTTCCTTAAGCTTTCCTTATTATTAACTGGATAAAATGAAATCGCTCTGGATGATAATCGTATCAGTATCATGTGTTGCGTTGATATACTGTACGCTTGCGCGAACTAGTGAGCAGTTTTCATACCACGTTCTGAATGGAATATTCGTCGACTGCGGGGCAATTTGGATAATTCATAACGGGGCAATTTGAATACCAGTGCAATTAGAAATATAATCCTACTATTTTATATTTGTTTATGCCTCGGTTCTGATGAAGCATTCGTAATGTTTTATCGTTTCAGATGGTCAGAAATTATAAGAAGAAAGATATAGAAGTTTAGCGAGAGTTTCTGGTGTTAACAAGGAAACTGTGAATTCTTATTTTGAATTACTGGGTGAATTAATGAACGAGTATGATCTCCATAACCATCCTAGACGTATTTACAATATGGACGAAAGTGGACTTCCTCTAAATAACAGACCCCTAAAATTCTTGCAGAAAAGGGTAAAAAAGAGGTGACCAGTTTAACATCTGTAGAGCGCGGAGAAAATGTAAAGGTGATAGTATACTGCAATGCCGGAAGGTCTTTTATACCTCCTGTAGTAATATTCAAAGGTGTACACCAAAATCCGCACTTTAAAACCCATCTCCCGCATGGATCACTTGTCTGCATGAGTGATAGTGGATACATTAAAGAAGACATTTTTTTAAAGTTTATCAAGCACTTTAACGAACATAGAGTTCCGGGTCGGGTTCTGTTGATTTTGGACGGGCATAAATCTCACTCACAACTTTCGTCCTTAGAGTTCTGCCAAAGTCATAACATCGAAATGCTTTGCTTACCTCCACACACAACACATGTATTACAACCACTCGATCGCTCTGTTTTTAAGTCTCTTAAAGTCAATTACCACCGAGAGGCAAATACCTGGATTTACCAAAACCCGAACTCAGGGATTAGTAAATCTCAGTTCTGCATTTTGTTCACTGAAGCCTGGAAGCGGACAGCTTCTGTTGGACTAGTAGTTAATGGGTTTTCCTGTACCGGTATATACCCCTTTAGACCACAAGCTATTGAAGAGTTTCGATTTGCCCCTTCGGAAACGTATGGCCTTGTTACAAATCCTGAGGAGCAGTCTTCACGGGAAGATGATCTTAACAACGCCCCTTCTTCTTCCGATCATTGGTCTCAAAACGTCCCAACGAAGCCTGAAGCTGAACCCATACAACAAGTGCTTCATAGCCCTGAAAAACTTTGTGTGCATAAGAGACGTCGTGTCACAGGAAAATCATGCCACTCGACTTCTCCTGAAAATATTCAGGCAATGAGAGTAAAACAACTCCAAGGAAAGACGCAAGCATCGAATGCAACAAAATCCAAGAACACTTTAAGAAAGAAGAGTGCTAATACGGAACTTGTCAAGAAAAAACAAACGAAAGCTCGAAAGAAACTGATTCACCTCTTCCAGTGACGAAGAAATAGACCTAAGTGTAAAGATGGCTGCAGGCAATGAAGACCAAACATGCGGTTTTTGCCTTCTTAATTACTATTCGGAACGTTCTCCTAGACTGGGAGAATGGATTCGTTGTCAGCGTTGTAAGACATGGTTCCACGAGGTCTGTGTAAGTGCAGAAGGTCGAAAACAGTTTATTTGTGGTCGTTGTCGTTAAATACGAACGATGGAAAATGAATTAACCTATTACAGCTCTTTGTCTGAGACAGTGTTCCTAACAATATTTTTAGTGTGCATTCAAAAAGATAACTACAGGTGAACCATATTTACAATTTATGTACTTCTTTTTATTTAAAATTAACATATTCCAATTACCGTAGAATTTGCAATCTAACTATTAAATATATAGTTGTTTCTAGGTATATATATTTTCCTTATTTAAGACTTGCTTATTTTGTTGGTTATTCATATTACCCCACTCGTTATTCAAATTGCCCCTCGCATTTACGTTTTCTGAAATTTCGGCGGGGAAATTGAATACCCAAATTTCACAATGATGTATCACAGATACTATCTTAAGAAAAATTGCTAAGTTATAGTAAGGTTCAAAGTTTCTGTTCACAATTTTGTATCTGAATACCAATTATACTTTCTGAGATACATGAGAAAATGTCTGAAATTATTCAAATTACCCCGCTGTACCCTATTTGATAAAACATACAATGTCAAGTATATTTGTTTAACATGCTAACACAATGGGCTGCTCATTTTGGTTTGGCATGGTGGTTTGACTATGGTTGGCAGTCCGCTCCTATCATGTCTGAAATGAAATCATTCGGATAATTTTTTTTGCTTGCAATTGCTTTTGAAGGAATTGCGTAATTTATCTACAGTTTTTTTTTTTTTTTTTTTGTAAATTATAGAGAAAGTAAACAGTTTATTCCTATTGGGCAATTCAATCATGAAATATTGATAGAGAGATCATCTTTTGAACGTGACTATACTAAAAATGTTGCAAGTATTCCACCTTGAAAGGAATTTCTTCGAAACCAAGTTTTGAATATGTATATAAAAGACAAGGTAGTATCGATTGGAAACCACTTTGTTCATCAACTATAGCTGTGACAGCGTTCTTACAAGAAAATAACTAGTTTTTTTTAATGTAAGTAATTTATTAATTTCAGAGTTAAACGGCACTTTTGATATTCACTGAGCAAATGAAGAATATATGCGTAGAGTGGAACAACTTATCAAACAAAATCATTCATTAAAAAATTTTGCTGTCATACAATGATGAGTGTAATGGTCTACTTGTGATTGTTTATATATAAATATATGCTTTGTACATGCATAAATAAATTAATAATCATTAGAAGAGAAACATCCTGCCAGACCAGATTTCAAAATTGCTAATCTATTAATATACCGACACACACACACACACTCATGTAAAGTATCTAACAAAACATGATTACCTTATTAACTATCTTTCATCTTTGCCGGAATTGACAAAAAATAGTAGAATATGATATCTAAGAATGAAAGGATCAGCATAATTATTTATACTTATATCTCTTACATTTAGCAAAAAGTGAAAAATCTAATCTTCATTCTTCTTATTGCATTCACTTAGTTCTTTTTGTTTCAACATGCCTGTTGCTTTTTTTTAATTTATTATTATTTTTTTTGCCTAAATGATATGTATAATACCTTGATAGTTAGAATATCAAGCCTCGAGGGTTTGAAGGAGCTACCATTCTGTGTAGCGGGCAAAAAACATCCGATTTCTGCCGATAATAAGCACGTGCGGTGACATTAAGGTGTTGGCACATCAGCATTAATTTCAATCTGCTTTTACCGCACAATATGTACTATATAAACCTCCTTCCCTTATCTTCTGTCTCTTTTTTACTTTCCTTCTTTATTTTTTCAGTACTCTTCTTTCTATCTGTGCCTTCTATCAACTACCACACTCACATATATATATATGTATCTATACATGGAAGCCTAATAACACCAACTAAAATTACTATGCGTAATGTAGAACCCATCATGTAATAAGGTATGATTGTGCAAAGATAAAATAAGCCCCGGAAAGATGTACGAGCAAAAATTGTTGGAATTATGCTCGGAAAGAATTAGAGACTCAAATAACTCGTCTACCGAACAGGATATTTTTTCTTCTATTTAAGATTTAATGTTAAGCAAAAACTATATTTTACCTTAGTTCAGTTTATACTATACTTGTGTTTATGCTATACTTGTGTTTATATTCCAGACAACAGCAACGGAAATTGTAACTTAATTGTTATTGAAGTTAATTCTTTATTATATGGAAGTCATGTACCATAATGTATTAATGTTGGTCGGTGAAGATACCCAGTAATCTGTGAGAATCTGTAGTGTGTTATGGTAAAATTTTTCCGTGATCAAAGTACCGCCTTTCATGGTGCCAATCCTTTCTCCCTCGTTTCTGTTTTTATTTTGATGTCTTTCGCGGAGAGCCACATAATATTTCATTGATACTGTGTTACGCGAGCTTAGACTTCTCAAAAACCAAAATCACTACAAAGGATAGTATCCTTAAGGGATCTACCAAATTTGATTGGAATGGATGTGTTAATAGGAAATTGTGGGAAACACAATACTAGGCGTCTTCATCCTGATATAGACCAAGGAGTATTTTAAATTACTCATAGGTTAAGGTGGGAAAGAATGAGAAACATGCTAAAACTAGTTGGTAACTAATATCTTATGGAAATTCGAAAAAGAAAACAACCGTGCAACGATGCGAGCTAGCTTGCAAACTGAACCTGTTACTCCATACCAATGAAGGTAATACACAGAAATAATAATGTGAACTACAAATAATAATAATAATAATAATAATAATAATAATAATAATAATAATAATAATAATAATAATAATAATAATAATAATATTTAAGATGTTTCAAATTTCATTTTGTGTGATTGTAATTCCTTGTACATCTTCCGCACATTTACAAGACATACATGTCGATTTAAGTTTACATGTTGCTACAACATCCTTTATAACCTGCTCCTTCTCTCGTATACAGTTCAGATAACATTCTTTAAACAATAATCTTGGGAGTGTCTATGAGGAGGATACTTTACTAATAGCTTTTAATAAAATGTTACTTGAATAATTCTTGTTGACAGCAGTTATTTTCAAGCTGTATATGTGAAATTAGTATTGTAATTCAGTATTGGTATTTGTCACTCTTTTCTGAAACTCCTGAGTGCTTGCTTCAACTGCTGTTTCTAAAGGTCATGTGATAAATTTCGTCCCACACAAGTAATTTGACATGTAGATGAATCAAATACAGTATCCTTCAATCGAAAGGCTAACTCATTATACTATTTTTAAAATACCTTTATTTATTTGAGCAAGTTACTTGAATTTTCTGTGTGTGGCCGAAGCATTATTTCTCTCTCAACATCAGATATATTCGGCACTTCACAAAAATTTCTAGTTTTGTCCACGATAAATTTCCTTACGTTTGTTCGATTTCGATTACACATGTAATGTGTTCTTTCTGAAGATTAAGAATTTCCTATTGGTTGAGGTTGAAATGAAAGACAAAGGAAGATTCATTCCTTGTTTGAGGTTGAAATTAAACAGGGATAAGAGATGTATTCAAGTCTTCCAAACTTTGAAAAATTATCCTTAGGTCTTTTCTATTATCTGCAGCATCACTAGGAGCACGGAAACGATTTTAAGTTAAAGAAAGTTAAACACAAATTGACACTGTTGACTAGAGTATTATATGCTAGTCACTTTTAACAACAAAAATAACTGAAGAAACACCATTGGTATTGGTAAAATAATTTCTCCATGACAAAAATGAGTCAACCAGATACAATTCCTTTTTTTAATTTAACGAAATTCGTTTTATGTAAGTGTATTCTTTTTTCTAAGAAAAGATATAATTTTGGCAGCTAAGTTGAAGAATATATGTTAGGTAAATATAATATAAACTTAATAGGTTTTAGCAAAAATGAAACCAATTAATTGAAGATGACAGCACAAGAACAAAACTTCTTGGGAGTGGAAGGGTAATAGACACCGTGCACAAAATGAACATAGTTGCGCATCAGATTACACCGTGTTTCACATTTTAAAGAAGTAAAAAAAATGATCAAGTGATGCAATTTTCAGCGTATTCTCATCTAGAACCCATGCAAGTCTTTGGAATTCTCAAAAAATCATTTTCAAAGTGATTATCACACAGGTATTTTCAGTTGTGAAACAATAGGATTCACTAAAAAGGCTGTGTAATGTAAAGAAACTACAGGTAAACGTTAAATAAAATAGTTGAAGCACTTACGTTCTTTATACTATTTGATTCATATTAGTGTGGATTTTTATCCATTTGTCGAATAAGTGGAGATTTAGATTTTTCTGCTGTTTTTCAATTAAGCATGGTGTCTACTGATACTGCTCTAATTTTTTATCCATTGAGTCTCTGATGATGTAGGTATTTTTTTCGTTTTTTTTTCTCAATATGTTTTTCTTTTATCTGCAGAATTCACAGAATGAAGCTTGTAGAGAGAACACAAATACCATGAGCAAGGAAAAACCAAGATGCCTGAAGTTGACGCTTCAATGGCCAGGTCTCCTGATGGCACCAGCCTCAGTCTCTTAAAAACATCTCTTTCCCACGCTAACACCTAACACTAGCTTTTGTTCTGCCGGTTGCAACAAGAGTTTCGCTTTTAACAAAAGTTGCAGAGGAAAGCAAAAAACAAATAAATAAACATACAAACAAACAACAAAGAAAGCAAGAAGTTCACGCAAGGAGGTAAATCTCTCTTAAAAAAAAAAAAAAAGATACAAAGTAATGATCCATTTGTGTCTTCCATGTAATCTCTTACTACCAATGACCTGACTAATCAACTAAATGAGGTTCAATCTTTTAGTTTGATTGACAATCAATAGGATATAGTGTATTTATTTTATAGCAAAAAAGAGAAAAAAATGAAATTTAGATTATTGCACATATTTCACTTTTTATGCAAATAAAACTGCATCATTGCATGTAAAATCATACAATCTGGTAGGTGCTTCTCGTTTAAACAGTTTTAATTTCAACCGTGCATAGGTGCTCCTTCTCTACATGAATTTGCCAATAAATTTAGAATGAGTTAAGAGCTTAGCGTTATCTTCTGGGAGACCATGGATTCGATTGTCCGTGTGGGACTGTTTGGTTTGGCCCATGCGTTAATTTGTATGTTCACATCTTGTATAGTATTGCTGATGAAAAAGGTGGTAAACTCCAAACAATATACATAGTTTGAGAACAAATTGGCAGATTTCAATATATATTTTTGTACAGTGCAGAGAATTGTTATTTGTCTGACGAGTGATTGTAGAGTCGCTTCTGTTTGTATACTTATAGTGGGGTTATGGATCAGTTCGTTTGGAGCGCAGACGTAAGTAGGGGATTAGTTAATTTGGAATACAGATGAAAATAGAGGAGCAGGTCATTTAGAGCGCAGGCGTAAGTAATTTACTGCATTATCTATCAGGGTTACCAGACCGGAGGAACAGTAGATGTCAAATAACACTATATTACAAAAGATAACTTTTTTACTATTTCTGAAGAAAAAAGGTTGTGATTCATATATACATTTTAGAGCTGAATTCAAATATGTGTTTAGTTTTTCTGCAACAGAGATAGTTTGAGAATAATCATAATCATTATCATCATAGGTATTCTGTCATTAATGCCAGGTAACCTGGTGCAAGTGAGAAGTTTTCGTGCACTACGATTTTCAGCTAACCTCTTCGTCTTTACGTAGGAAGTTTCTGTTTTGTGTTATCGTATCTACAGGGTGTTTCAAAACAACACCGACAACGCTTGGGAGGAGATTTCTGAGGTGATTCCTAAGATAAGACAAAAAGTATAGACCAACCTGGGTACAGAAGCCCGTCATTTCGAAGTCACAGGCTGCCGAAAACATGAAAAAATGAAGTTTAAAGGCACGTAACTCTAATACTATGGGACCTACTCTAGTCGGGTCAAGACCTCACTTAGGAACTATTTATACCTACGTGCCCTATCCAAATATTCATGTTTCAAAATCCTGCAGTACTTCTTCAACAATTTTTATAGAAGTAGTTGGTGAGTACTTCAGACTATATGTTCCTAGCCAAACTATCTCTATAAAAATGTTGCGTGAGTACCTTAGGATTCTGAAGCATGTATTTTTGGATAGTGCACATATTAGTTTCTAAGTGAAGTCTTGATCCAACTACGGTAGATCGCATAGTATTGGAGTTATGGGCCTTTTGAAGTTCATTTTTTCATGTTTTCAGCAGCCTATAACAGCCTATAACTCTGAAAGGAAGCATTTGTGCACCCAGGTTGGTCTATACTTTTTGTCTTATCTTGGTGTCAGGAATTAGCTCCTAAACGTTGTCGGTATTGTTTTGAAACACCCTGTATACTTATTTTTTCAGCTATTGTACCTCATAACCTATTTTTCATGAAATAGACCCTTATAAGCCAATGTAATAACCAATTTCTCTAAGCCAATATCTCTTTCTCTTTATAATTACATCTAAAATTGTTCTTTCCTCCCCTACTATTTCTAATACGTATTTAATTCGTTCTTATTTAAGCCAGCTTAATCTCTCTATTCTTCTCTACACTGGAACTTCGAAAGCCTCCTATCTATTTTCATTGCTTTTGCATAATGTCCTTGTTTTTGTACCATAGAGTCGAATACGCCACATGAAACATTTTATGAGTCTTTTCCTTAACTTATTACTGAAGGACCCACAGAATAGACTTTACTTACTATTTTTTAGTTTAAGAGTGGACAGGTTCTTAATTTATTTGAAAATGTTCATGTAACCCTAAACACTGTGTTCTTATAGTCATAGATACACTAATTGATATTCAAGAAAAAGCCTATAATATTTAAACACAGTGTTCGACAGTGACGTAACTGGTAGAGAACAAGTAGACATCTGACCCCCTGCTTTAAAAAACTCCCTATCGTTTGGTGGTTCACTTCAGGATAAAACTGTATTACTCCATATAAAATGATATGAACATGATTGTATATACATAGTATAAATGAAGCATGAAACAGGTTCAACGATATATCTTAATATATTAAATGAAACAATGTAATTTCAGCTTATTTCCATAAAATATAATCTATTAGGGCTCACGTAATTTTAAGGCTTTAAGTTGTACCAATATAATTCCAACTTAATTTACGATGTATGGAATGGGTCCACCATACGATTTCCAAAAATTACTGAAAATAATATAAGGTGATGATGCCCTTTAATCTAAACAAAATATTATAGGGCCTAACAAAATTTTCCCAACATAATGCGTAAATGTAATCAGCCCCTATTTTAGTAAAACACCAACTGTGGTCCCTATAAGTATTAAAAGCTTTTATAAGGTTTTCAATTATAAGATCCAGATAGGAAGAATTTCATATTTTCTAGGGAAGACATAATTCATATTTTTCTGAGTTGGCAAATTTTAATTTTCGTCCCTCAAGAAAAGTTCAAGGTTACGGTGCTTATATTCACACACTTCTTCAGTTTTTAGCATTTATTCTTAAGGAATGTTTACAAGGAATAGAAAAAAAAATCGAAAATAACGTTTTATTTCTTTCTTTCGTACTGAGTGTCTGGAATTATAGTGCAACAATATTCTGCTAATATTGTGGCCACCATTTTCTCTTCATACCCATGCCTTTATGAAATTTTTGATTGCCATGATTGTCCGATACATAACTACAGTTTTCTGAAAAGAAGTCCAGAACCATGAAATGTAATTTCAAGGACATGTTGTATCACAAATCTTTGATTCACAAATTCCTTTTATTTGGAGTCTCTTCTACTCCCAAGGAAGTTTTATGTTACTTTATTGCAACATATCCTTGCTTCGTACAAATGAAAACTTTCTCACTATAACTTTAAAAAAAATCCACACTATGTGAACAGTAATGACAACCTCTAAATAAAGCCAGAAATGCAAAGGTGGTATTACCAACTCTTTTCATAAATTCACTACATTTACTGCAAATAGTGATGTCTCATATTATCCATACCTTCAAATTATAATTACTGGAATTACTGAAACTTACTGTAAAATTATCCCTGACAGCAAAATTCTGATTTCAGATTTGAATTTATAATTGTAAATTCCTAATTATTCATTAATATTATCCATACATTTAAATTACAGTAAGTATCATTACTAAAATTTCTGGAAATTACTGGAGAACTATCTCTGACAGCGAAATTCTGACTTCAAATTTGAATTTATCTCTGATTCGTGGGGATCAGTAGTTCGATCTCCAGCCAAGTAAGTTTATTGTGTACAACATAGTGTCCGTATGTTTTCTCTGGTTACTCCCGTTTCTCTCACATTTTAATTCCACTAATTCTTCTATCAACATTCATTTGCCTTAATCATCCGTCTCCCTTAGCCTAATGGATATAATCGTGGGACGTTAAACTAAAAGATTTCATTTATTATCGAAAATTTTCTAAACCTCGCCGCCAATGATGATATGGATCACAAGTCACATGGGACATTTAGCCACTATTTTGGACCAGGTCACCAGGGGACCTGGATCTCGTTTCTCAGATTCGATTGGACACCATGATCTGTAAGCAGCGAAATATTATCTCTACAATACTTCTTGCAGAATTTTGTGGTGGATGTTCACTACTCGAGCTAGAACATTTACGATTTGATTTCTGACGTAGCATTATTTATCAATCAATATCTGTGTCTTGAATATTTAAACCCAATGTCATGTTTATTCGTCTTCCAAATGATTATGCTTCAAAGCTAAGGCAGATAGTGATGGTGATATTGAACGAAATAGTGAAATGAAGAAATTTGAATGAAACAGTGGACATTGGATAACCCTGAAAATCCCAAGCACACAGTGTTTTGTCCACCTCAAAACCTACTTGGAGAGAGATGGGATCGAACCAGGACTTCACTCACCAGAAATGAGCACTCTACCATTAAACCATCTCATCTTCATAAAAAGAAAATTGATAGACTTAGTGAGAACAATGAGAGAAGGAGAGAATCGTGATGATTATTCTTACGTTAGGAAACTCGAGGTACTCTGCATGTGAGACAAAAATTTCATGGTCTCCGGGTCATACCGATTCCGGTCCTATCGCATGTCTGTCCGGGTCTGTTGGGTTATAGATCGTGGCTCGCGAAGATTATGATCCGTTCTATCACTGTTGGCCGCAATGATCCTGAGGGCCGCAATGATCCTGAGGGCCATGCAATAACTTCGTTTCACTCCAATAGTCACTTTTGTATTGTTATTTACATGACAAAGAGACGTAAGTGCCAAAATAAATAAAGAAAATAGATATTCCAACAAATAGAAACTTCTTAAGTTAACAATGCTATAAATAATGATAATTAAGGAACGTTGTGGCTCAGTAATAGAGCGTTTATTTCTGGTACGTGGGGTCCCTGGTTCGATCTCCGAGCAAGTAAGCTTGTGGTGGACATCATCGTGTTCACTGGTTTTCTCGGGGTACCCCCGTTTCCTTCCACATTCCCATTTCACTAATTATTTCGTCATCATTCACTTGCCTTAATCATTCGTCTCTCTTTTAGCCGAAAAAGCATAATCGCAGGACTTTCAACTGAAAGATTTAATTTCATTTCATTATTTAATAGTAATTAACATTATTCACCAAGGGATGTGATGATTTTTTCTGCTATCTTGTTGGAACAGAAGAAAACTTCTCTTAGTCCCCTTTATCATATAGTAGTTAGATTTTGGCCTACTATACAATATGGAGTAACATTGGCAGTTCTGAAGAGAAATGTTTGAATCACTTCATATTTAAATGAGTTTATGCGAAACATTAAAAAGAATTAAACATAATATGTTAAATACACTCATGTACAGTAAGTAAATAACCGAAAAGAAGAGGAAGAAAAGTACAACAGCCAGCTGTTCCCTTTAATGTTGTCGGCTGCTAACTATTTTAAGGTGAAAACACGTAATGATAAGAACTAAACATGAAATTGTAGGGGCTACCGTTTCTTTGAAGATGTTTTCAACACCTCGCCTCACCAACCGAGAGTGATTTGTGGTCAGAAGTTCCAGGAACGGCATTGTTGAATTTCTCAGATGATTACTGGCAGAAATCAACGGAGGACAAAAATCAACCTCCTCCGCTGCCATAATTCTCCCAAGATGCTATTATTTGAGCGCTTAGCTATATATCATTATGAACTGCCCACAAACTAATTTTCCCTTTGTTCCTCCCTCGACAACGTGCTTGCTCACTGCAGACAATCAGATAGTGATGTCATAATCATCTGTTATATCTTTTCAAAATATACCATCACGCGGGGAAAATAATAATCATAACCGACCTACGGTACGGACTAAAATGAGGTAAGTTTCAACAACACTTTAAGAGAAGTCTGCTGTAAACAATAACTCCGTTTGTCTCACTTCCATCTACGTAACTGTTTTATCTACCTTACTACCTGGCAGAAAGTTTCATTGATTCATGAACAAATATCTGGTGGCTATCTAGAACCATTTAGAAATTAAAAGATAAATAAATAAATTATGTTCAGTAACGAAAACTTGAAACACTAATCTTCATTTTTCGAACTACTTGCTTGCATTCATATACATTATCTATAAACAACATGTTTTGACAAGAAGCCTATTACGAATCTGCAAGAAGAATATGAATATATTCAATGTATCTTCATATATTCAATTAACAGGATGAACGTATTTCGCAACAGGTTGTGACAATCTTCGACCACCTTAAGCTATTGAAGTAATTTTTGTGTGTGAGTGTGTTTGTTCCGTCCTCAGAGTTACTGATATTTTACTTCTGCTAGTGAGGGATAAAATTGTCTTCTCCGAGACTAAAAATAAAATAAAATAAAATGAAAAATAAAATAAATAAATAAATAAATATCGTAACTAGAGTGTCTCTTCTTTGCATAGCAAGATAATTAAAAATACTTAAAGAGATGTGTACCTTCTCTATTGGTTCAGAAAGTCGCTGATACAAACTCGAGTTCACTGATGATTCACACGTAAATAACTTTTCCCAAAATTGAAACCTACCTAAATCGAATTCTTGAACCCATCCGAAAATGACAGATTCGTCCATTTTATTAAAGACGTTAGACCTCCATCCTAAAATTGCCTTTTCCAAAGACAAGATTTATTATTTTTCTTTTCTTCTTTTTTGAAAGGGAAAACTAGATGTATGTTGCAGCAAAACTTTGAGAATTGTTTAATTCCTTTCGTGTATTGAATGCAATTTGATGTGAAACTTTATGTCATAACTCGAAAATACATATTTTAAACCAATTCCTTGAAAAATAAATTAACGGAGTATAGTGTGCTTCGATCTTTTAGTCTATTAGGTAAAATTGAATAGAGAGGACATAAGCAATTCAAAGCATTTAATAGCACATTGGCCTTCTGACAGATAACACACAACACTTGAAACCGTTGTTCTAAATCCAGGAAGCCATAAACGCACGGCATTGACGAATCCATGTTCGCACGTCCTTCGTATGTATATAGGGACCACCATCGGAAGTGTATCCACCTACCTGTTGGATGTGTAAATCGAATTCAGTAATTTTATCACCTCAATTATCTATTTCCACCTACAAAATCCGGACGGTGATAATGAAAAGATAAAAAACAAAAAGCAGAAAAAATAAAATCAATACTAAAACAGTGGTGGGTGAAGGAAGGCTATAATAATGGAAGAGCCTAGATTCGTGCCTACGAGAGGAAGACTATGCTGACCGCATTGTGAAATGCATTAATCACAAAGCCATTAAAGAATCCTGTCTTTTGACAACAGAATCCCCTGGCTTCGCATATCTAATCAAATTTATGTAAATGCTGCTTTTACTCTCATATTATTAGTGAGCCATTGGCGGATGTGCGGCCAGGAGATGATAACATTGTGGTTGGATCGAATATTGGGTTGGAAGTCGGTCTGCACGCAACGTATTGGTATCATATTGTCCGGTTGACAAAAGAGAGAGAGACTGTAGGTGTGGTCCTCGGAGAAAGAGTGGGGGATTGTAAAGGCGTAGTCGTAATATATACTTTTGTGAGGGCGTTGGATATTGTCCACGCGATCATGTGCGTTGCCCTCCTTCAAATCTCTCATTTGCAAATCAATTGATACTTTCTGTCTTTTCTTGATATTGTAGATTTGGTGACTTCCTATTGTCATTATGCCATGTGCTATATTGACAATTTTTATTTGTTATGACACGCAACATGAAAACACGGAAAGAATACAAGCCTTGTTCTCACTCCCTACCCCTTTTGTTTTGAGTTCTGTGCACTTCCGATTTAGTTAAAGAACTCTGCAGCTTCCTATTAAAATTCGTTTCCAAATTCTCTACACACATACACACACACTTCAATATGAAAAATATTTGCTTATAAATGTTTATTATTACATTTGTATAAACAGCAAAGGATAAAACATATTTAATTTCTGAAACAGCATTAGGTGCTCAAAGTGGTCACCTCAGACATTTCTGATTTCGGAGGAACTACTGCTCGAACAACATTAATTACTCTCTCTACAGATTGCTTTGCTCATTTCCGTTTCTTCTTTTAGTGTAATTAATATATTTAGTTATTTACAATATATTATATTCATTAAGGTTCCATACAGGTAGAAGTCTACAGGTATGAATTCAGGTGGAGATGCAGTTCAAGAGCACCTCTTTGTCGAAAATTAATTTTTACCTCTTCCATTTGTTTCACTTTCTTGAGCACATCACGGCGACTTTGTGAAACTACTGACATATTCAGGATTAACAAAATATTATACTGTATATTAGCATCAAAATTAAATTAGGATTTCTAAAACCAGCATAGAGAACCTCTTTTGAATTGTATAAATACTGTTTGGGAATTCTTTGCACGTCGAAAGAATAATCTGATGATAGTTTACTGTTGATCTTTTTTTTTTTTTTTTTTTTTAACTGATCATGTTAAAAATTGTGATAGCAATACAAATTCAACTTAAATATTACTGTTCATTGTCACATCTTGAGTATGCAAAATCTGTGATCATTTCTTGAATGAAGGAGGGGGACTCCAAATGAAAAGCTTCTATTTGTTATGCGTATTTTTTATTCGTTCTAACCATTTTTTAAAGTTGTTCAAAATATAAATTTATTCAAATATACTAACAATACATTTTTCTACTTTCTTAACAAGAATTCTTGGATTCATGTGACTTACACCATGGCTTTCTTTCATCCTTTCTTTCTCTCTTTATTTTTTTAGGAGTCGAAGTTTTTTGAGCTAGATTACAATTGTAGCAAAGGTAATTTGGCAGACAAAGTGTTCTTCTTCTTTCAATTTATATACACTGCTCTAGTAGAAAATATTCTTTGATTTATGCTATATTTGTCAGAAATTTCGGGTGTTCAGAAGAAATTTGCTATATTTATGGCAACACTTTTAGCCAGAGCTGACTGAGGAAGTTCATAAGCTCGAATAAGAGTACTGTGACCATGCTTTACTTTATTCTTAATCACGCAAACAAATCTCAAGCAGAAGAAACATAAAAGTTCATTTTAAAGGGCAACATTTTATGTTTGAGAATACATCTTATTTTTTCTAAACTAAATAGAATGGTCTAAGATGCTTGATCGAAAAGGCTTTGAAGCAGCTAGAAATGACAAAATGAAATCACGAAACGGCCTGTAACAGTATTAAGACAACATGTCTTTAACAGCTAAACCCAAAACTAATTTTCGTGAAAGGAGAATTATGGATAACGTAACATTGATGTCTTTTCGATTTTAAATATTATAGGTGATGATGAATACATTTTTCTTAATTTCCACATTGGTATTCAGATATAGTGCAGCCAAAATGTCTTGAGCCGTGGCAAAAATGCGAACTAAGCTCACACCCTCGACACACCCACGCGTTGAGCCAATAAGGGTTCAGCTCTTGCTAAGCGACAGAGCCTTGCAGCTGTCTACACCAAAGAGAGTAGAATTCCTTGAGCCGATAGCAGCGCTTGGAACAGAAGACTAGGTGTCAAGTTAATGTGGTACATTTATAACACTATCGAATATATTTTTCAATGTCAGTTGTGAGTGACCAACTAACGGAGTATAAATCGAGAATCGTTCGATATTCATGGATATATTTGCATTGCTTAAATTTGAAATTTACGCATTTGTTTCTCTCACCAACAGTTTGTTCATCTTTCTTTCCAACATTAATAGCACTGGCTCATTCAATATATTTCCTATTTCAAAATATTTTTGATTTATTGATTAACATTGTCACTGCAAGTTATAGTATACCATTAATGTCCTACGGCTTTTGCATGTTGTCTTACTTGCGCATATAGGCCTATATGAGAAGTATATTTGGCCTACATCAAAGCTTTCGGTAGATATTGTGAAAATTTGGTAGATGTTCTTCATTCACAGATAAAGTAAAGTTATTCATATACTTGGGTTCGTTTGCTGATTTCAGATTTATCATATAGAGCAATTCAGACAAACTTTCCTTCTTCTGAAAACTGGCCATATCTTCTTCGAAAGAATTAATTATCCAAAGATTCTGTTGGCGAGAATCTTCCTCGAGGATAATACCACTCATACTTTCAATCTTGACATGTAATTTGAAATGTTGACGTATCATTTTAAACACTTTTTTTGGTTCATCTCATCAACAAACAGAAAGTATAAAAGAACATTTGCACATTCTATTCCTATAAGCGTTATTCTCAAAGAACTTTTTTCTTCTTCTGAGTACAACGACTTTATTTTTGAAAATAAATAAATTTGTTATACTTTTCAGAAGAGACATAGTTAATTTGTTACGATCAGAAAATATATCGGAGTATTTTTCAGTTCTTCTTTAAGGAAAAATCTTCCAGGATTCACTTTTGATTGTGAAGAAATTATTAAACCACTTTCCTCACTTCGAAAAAGCAAAAGGGAATCGATAAGTGCATCACTTTAGCACGAAGATGCATGTAGACTCACAAAGCATTTCGAATAGTCTGAATTGAAGGTGTGACTACTAATTTCACTTAGGATTTTCATCATGTTGTTAAGAATTGCACTCACATCAACTGCATTTACCCCCTTCTTTAATCTGTTAGATGAGCCTTGTGAACAATACAAGATGTGTGTAAAGTATTCCGATGAACAACTTCTGTTTATCTTATCTTCACTACTACTACTTCGGAACACTAACCAGTCATGCTGAAGATAATGTCCGCGTACATATACTCCATACACTTGCTGTAATCCAAACTATGGTTCACCATGTACTATTTAGTATGTTGAATTTGTCTGAAACAATGATTTGACTACGTATCTGAAGGCAATAGAAAACTCTTCTTTCTCATTCTCTTCATATTTCACGAAGTAGAATAGTGTTGACGTCAGTAATAGGTCATCGAGAGTGGCATCGCCAGTAGTTTCGAAGGCTTTGACTACATGTAGTCTAAGCTAGACAAAATGGTGAAAATAAAATAATTTGTAGTAAGAGGTTAGTTCTCTAATTGAACGGCCCCGGAGAAGCACCATCTGCTGAAAAATCACGAATAAAATCCACCAATTTTACTTGTAAATGTTGCTATTTTATTCCTAGGAAGTTTTCTTGGCTGCACGTACGACAGCTTCTATATACCCTTTACTTCCCCTGCAAAATGGGCTTATATTCTACACGACGTGTATCTATACTGTATACGTATTTTGTTAGTATAAATTATATATATTCTAAATACAAATTTTTGAAATTCCTTTAACATATCAATTCAATAGAGATACATATTCTTATAATTTTCAGTTAAAGCCCTACATAAATAATTAAGTGTGTATGATTACTTTCGTCTAAATCAATTAATATATTAGTACTATTCATATTTATCTTTAAAGTCTACTCCAATTACTCCTTAATACGAGTCCCTTACGATTTTTATCGTTTTCGATTAAAAGAACCAATTACGGAAGGGGCTATTGACATTTGAAAATGACTGTATGATTTTTTTTTTTTTTAATTTTCAAATTGCCAACTTGCAATGATAAATTTCTTTAAGGAAGTGGGAGCGCAGGTTGGCACTATGATGATGATGCAATTATAACAGCAGAGGAATGTGGAGCAAGATAACGCATTTAAGGTTTAAGCTTCTATATCTAAGATATAGAGCAATATTTTTTTTTCAAAGTACAATCTGATGTTTCTAATTTGTAATATCTAACTGTCATTACAATGCAGCAAAGAGTTAAGAAGTAATTATTCACAACAAGTTAAAATAATCATCTTGCCTCACATACTAGGCAAGATGACGTAAATCATGGGAAAGATGACACACTAGGTTCTTTAGGTTTATTTTGTATTGAATTTCACAAAGGCAATTTTAAATGCACTAATGGTCAATGATACGTTACTCTGTGCAATATACGCGAGGAAAACTACAGATTACATTAACTTATAGGTAATTTGGTTTCTGCTTCTTCACAAGTTGAACATGAATACATTACAAGCATTCTCCGGAAAAAGAGTCTATGGGCTTATAGGCCCTTTTTCCGGAGATCGGCTTAAATAAACAATTACTGTTTGCTCAACAAATGCTGAAAAGTTCGTTTTGATCTGGCAATATTGTGCGAAGTTATGCGTGTGTTTATATCATCATTACAGCACTAATATTTGCACCCTGACAAGTAAAGGGCCCAAATGGATGAATCGAGTTGCGAGATGAGACATAGTGCGCCTAATAAAGGATGTGAAAATATGTGTATGTGCAAAGTTATACCGGCTGAGCGCCATAACAAACTGAGGGGGAGGGGGTCAAAGTTGGTGGGAAAAGGGCTATGCTATGTTATAGAAATACATCAAATGAACTGTTCAATTGTAAAAATAGTGGAAGATAGACAATACAAACGGTGGTAGTTTCACATATTGGCAAAAGAAGACCGGGCAGAGTAGATCACAAATCTCCGACGCCATCTTGAAATCCGCCATTTTGAAATCTGTGATTTTCTTAAAAAAATGAAAAGGTAGATATGTGATAAATCAATTTGGGACAGCATGTTCTCAAAAAGTAAATTATGAATTTTAATGATCGTTATTTGTATTTATTTGGAAGATTTAGGGTCATCTTTATAGTTATTAACCAATCGGTGAAAGGCTTATAGAAAAAGGGAAAGAGGTGTATTTTGTATTTATTGTTCTAGAAAAGGCTTTTGACCGCGTGAATTGGGAATTGTTGTTGGGAGTTCTAAAAGACTGGGTTGGAATGGAAAGATCAAGGACTCATAAGAAACTTATATATGAAAAAACAAGTAAGTGTTAGGATAGGGAAAGAACTGACGGGGCAGAGTGCAATTGGAAGGAGAGTTCGACAAGGATGCTGTCTCTCGCCAACACTATTTAATATCTATCTAAGAGAGATAGTGAAAGGAGCCTACATAATGAAGACGGCATTTTAGTAGGAGGTAGAATGATTAGATGCATAAGACTTGCAGACGATATGACGTTTGTTGCAGAATCTGAAAAGAAAATCAACAAGATGTTAGAAAACCTGAGGAAGAGCTTTGAAGAATGTCTGATAAAAATAAATGTTAGAAAGACAAAAGTCATGATGAACGAAGCGGTCTGTGTCAAATATAAAAGTGGGAGGGGAGAAAATAAAACAAGTGAAAAACATGAAATGAAATGAAATCTTTAAGTTTTACGTCCCACGGTTATGCCGACTAGGCTAAGGGAGACGGTGATGATGAGAAATGAATGAAATGGTGGAATGAAGAAAGTGGGAAGAAACGGGAGAACCCCTAGTAAACCCACGCACACGATGTTTGTCCATCACAAAGTTCACTTGGCACGAGCTGGGATCGAACCAGGGACCCCATGCACCAGAGGTGAACGCTCTACCACTGAGCCCCAACAAGTGAATAGTTTTCGATATCTGGGTAGTATTCTTAGTAATGACATGAATTGCGAACGTGAAATAAAAGCAATGATAGGAATGGTGAAAGAAGCCTTTAAGAATAAGAAAATTATATTTTGTGGGACCTTGAATAAAGAGTTCAGAAAAGACTCGTCTTTAAAATGTGGGTGTGGAGAAGGATGGAAAGAATTCGTTGGGTCGAGCAGGAAACGAATGAGAAAGTGCTAGAAATAGTGGGGGAGAGAAGAACACTTCTGGATATAATTGGGAAGAGGAACTGATTGGGACATGGCCTAAGAAGAAATTGTATCATGAGGGACGTCCTAAAGGGTATGGTGGCGGGAAGGAGAGGGAGGGGGCTAAGGAGAAAGGATGATATAAAAACAGAAAGATCATACATGAATTCGAAGAGTTTAGCGTAGGACTGTGGAGCATGGGAGCTTCTCAGCTGCGGCAAGTAACCTGCCAATAAGGGCAGAATACCTATGATGATGATTACATTGCTTTCTTTATCTTTGTTTCTTTCTGCTTCCAACTATCTTCAAGACATTCTCCCTGATATTTAGTCCCTGTCTTGGCATTTTTAAGTACATCTTATTCTCAAATACATGCTCCAATAGATATTTGTACAGTGCAGTGTATTTATGTATGTATTTTACAAAAATATGCAATTTTATTCCCATTTGAAAATGTGCTAGCCGCAGGAGGTACCTTCTCTAGTGCAGATACCATAGTTTGTGTCGGTTTGAGAGTTCTAACACATAGAATTTATTAAAGCAAAAATTAAAACATACAGATAAATTGAGTTTACCATTAAGACGTTCAGTATAAAAATACTAATGTTTACACTCATGGGGTATCTCAGACCCCAAGCAAGTCATATTGCAAAAAGCCACAATACTTGTCTTGTTTTTATTTACACCATGATTGATAGTTAATTCACGTCATACTATGACAGTAGACATGAAACCAGCGTCGTCATCTATTCAGAACTTTTTAATTTAGAGAGAAGCATGACGGCTGGGGTCTGTGAGACCCCATCAGAGTAGTTAAAGGTTAAAGAGGGAGTTAAACTGACTTTCATAAGCTGAGATAGTGGTGGGATGGGAACTAAATCACGTACTCTGATTATTCAATTTTCTTATAAATTAAACTGAAACTCGATGTATGTATTTGCTGAACAAGAAAATTTAAACGCGGGGTTCAAATTCGCAAGTGATGCATCATGTAAACACCGGCCTAGCATCTCAGATCACCTTATTATCCCAGCCGGACATCTAAACTTTTTAACCATAGGTAAGTTCTTCATAGTCAATAGTTTTAAATTACTGTATATTTATTCTGAACTCTATTCATTCAATCCTGTAAAAGAACAGCGATTATTTTATTCCACATCCTGTCATTCTGCACTTCTAACTCATTCATATGTAGCATATTCTCCTTATGACTGAAGTGCCTTACTTAAAGAAATTTCCTCTTTGACAATGAAAGACGTACCGTATTTACCTTTGCATGATGCTTCGAATTGGCGTCCTCCTGCCCTGTCATTGAAAAAAACACAAGCTTTAAAGATGTTTTGCGTGCACCCATTCATAAGTCTTATCCGGTATCACTTTGATTTGTAAGGAAGATAGCATTATATGTTGGAGGACCCCTCAAAACTAAGACAGTGATTTAGTTTTGCAAGTAATGACCGGAAAAAGGGAAGACATCCTGTTTCTGTTGGACATCCGGGCAACGCCACAGAGTTTGTCAATGAAATACAAGGAACACAAAGGAAGAAGCTTCATTACCTTCCCGCTCTTATTTTGCTTCTTCTTTTCTTTTCTTTTGTTACTTCCCCCATAAATCCACAGCCCTTATTAGCTTTCAACATAATCTGGACTTCTGTCTCCCCCAAAGCTGATTCACACTTGTGCCATTTGGAATTTTTAATTATTGTTTTTAATTTACCTTCTTTATAATGAGTATTTTCCTTCTTAGAAAACTTTTCTCACTTTGCATTAATAGGTATAATGGTATAAATTAAATATTAAAAGGGCGTCCTCCAGTCTTGCAACCACTTTATATGCCACGCACTTCGAAATTCCACTTCATATAAGAATATTAAAGATAACTTAACGAGTTTCTACCATTCAGCTCAATCGACATTTGCGTGTCTATCGGTCTGCTTATTTCACGAGCACTCACCTATCCAATGTTAATGAAACTCGGTATATATATATATATATATATATATATATATATATATATATATATATATATATATATATATATATATATATATATATATATATATATATATATATATATATATATATATATATATATTCTTTCATACCTTCCGAAAGGTGACTATTTTCGGGGCTACAACCTATGAAGAATCAGGGGTCCAAACCCACCTCATGTTGCAAGTATGAACCTAACTTATGTATACAGAACAATTTTGCTGTGGCTCAGTGATAGAGCGTTCACTTCTGGTGCTTGGGGCCCCTGGTTCGATCCCAGCTCGCGCCGTGTCGACTTTGTGGTGGACAACACCGTACTCGTGGGTTTTCTCGGGATTCTCCCGTTTCCTTCCACTCTCTTTATTCTACCATTTCATTCATTTCTCATCATCGCCATCTCTTTTAGTTTAACCGGCATAAGCGTGGGACGTAAGACTTAGTACTTATAATAATAATTATTATTATAAAATCAATAAATTATTTTGAGATGTAAACGTTGTGAAAAGTTATACGCATACGCATGTAAACTTAGCATTTGCTTCCTTCAAATAAGTATTATTATGCTGTAGCTTAGTTACAAACCAAGTATCGACAGAGTAGATGTTAAACAAAAAAAGTTCAAAAATATCAATTTAAAAGTTCATTATACTGAATTTGTGCATTCAGTGTACGAAAAAAAATATTATGATACACTTTTCCATATTGTTAGTATTTATACAATTTTCCAGTATTTATTATTATTAAGAAAACATATTAATATTGTTGCCACAATACAAATATTTTTAGAGTGGTGTTGTTAGCTTGATAAAACCAAGAAAAATTTATTGATTTATATATATGGTAGTACACGTATATCGATACTAGTATAAAGGTCAGATTAGCGTTGACCAGAATTATGAAGAACACAATGGAAATCAGATACAGGGGATGATACCAATATATGATGTGCGAAGGGCCTAACATTGTTAATATGATTCTGTATTTATTGTATTTTATTGTTCATATGATTCCTTGATTGAAGGAAATAGATAAAGATCATTTCCTGAATTCATTTCTAAAACAGATAAATGAAAAATAGGAAGAAAGAATCCTGATCTTCTCCCTCCCCGCATGTGAATAGTAATAAAAAAAATCGAACTGGATGAAAGAGGAAAAATCATGTATGAAGTGACGCTATTTATTCAGAAGCTGCCATGCATCGACTGTTGGGTCAAGGTCGCGTCTTGTACACTTGCTGCGTGTAGGTCGTGTTTGGTCACTCAGAAACGACAGGTGCGCGTTGTCGGGAAGCGTGCCCGGAACCTCTCATGCGTAGCTGCATCTGCACGCTGATACAGACGAACGAACACCGTTGCCAAAACGCGGATATGACGCCGGCTGCCGCAGGATGAATGCCTTTACTTAATAACAGTGAAAGGAAATTCATAAACGCTTCTCCTTTAAGAATTTGCTCCATATGGCTATCCTTATGTCTACCAATTCATATAAATAACCCTCTCTCCCTTGCGGTAATAGCCGTCATTTGAATTTCCTATGTATAAATACGAAGTCCAAACAATTGTTCCTAACTCCCCAAAGCTATGTTTTAACTTTATGGAGACCAGGACAATATGTACAAATTTTCCGTTCTCATATACTAACCCCGGTGCTGAGAATATACGTTAAACTCCAATTAGTCAACAAACTAAACGTAGAAATTTTGTTATTCTTGAAAGATGATTTTCGGAATTAAAATCAATTATTCTTTTAAAAGTACTACTTCTGATTTAAAAAAAAATCAATGACAATAAAGATTTACAAAAGTTAAACTTTTATTTCTTTTATTTGCATTTAACTCCACAATTTGTTATACTTTCCAGCACTTTACATTACTGTATTACTGTTATGTTCTTTCAGTTTCGAGAACACACTCGTTGCCGTTCAAAGCTTTCGTTCATTCATTCCACTCTGCTACTTAAGGAAATATCTTACAATCGAGTACGGATACGGTGACTCGGTGGTAGAGCGCTCACTTATGGTCCGTGAAGTCCGTGGTTCGATCGCCGGACAAGTGAGTTTGTGGTGGGCAACATCGGGTGTCTGGATTTTCTCGGCGTACTCCCGTTTCCTCCCATATTTTCGTTCCAACAATTCTTCCATCATCATTCACCTGTATTAATCATCGTCTCCCATAGTCTAAAGAGCATAATCATGGGACGTTCAACTGAAAGATTGCATTACATTTTCCTACTATAGAGGAAGTGTGAGAAATTTCACCCCATGCGCTTTGTTTAAGGGTCACTTTTAAGTTTAACGTCCCACAATTATGCATTGAGGTTAAGGGAAACGGTGATGATAATGGTGAAATGAGAAAAGTGGAAAGAAACTGGAGAACCCCGAGAAAACCTACGTACACGTAATATTACCCACGACACGAGAAGTGCGTTTTCAAATTCGAGACGAGACTAGAAATATGATAATTCTCGTCTCGTAAATGAGACGAGAAGTATCATTGTAAATTTTCGTCTCATTTTGTAAAAAATTGATGTTCATTTTTTAAAAATAAAAATTGCCCTGCACACGGAAATACTACCTTGTATTCCGAAGATCATCGAGTACCTAAAGAACAGAAGAAAAAATAGGTCGTTGTTTTGCTTGTTGTGAACTTATACTCTAGTTTCTTTATCTTCCATAGAATGATTGAATATACTTGTACTATCGTACCGGTTCTTAATCTGCAATTTACTGCCTGATATAAAGAGTCTTTTCTTCATTTTTTAAGTAGGAGTAAATCTACATTTCGTCACTTGTGTATTAACAAAATCCTTAGTGTTTGTGCACGATTCACGAATACCAAGGTTCCAACCAGATATAGAAAACTTCGGAGTGCCAGTTGCCATGAAGACCGGAAATATCAAATTAGATTTGTACAATTATGACGTTTGGTTTTCAGAACTAGCACCTAGGTCAGAAGAAAATTTTTCGAACATTGCTATAACTATACCAGAATTATAAATGCAGATTCAAAAATACTTACAGAAATAGGTTAAATGTGCAATGAACAGACGACAGAAGTAACTTGAATAATATCATTGTAAAGTAGATATAAATATGTAGGTGTTACTTGAAACACGTAACACATTTAGATTATTATGTGGCATCGTATCTAAGACAGAAAAGCAAGTTAAAAGTTTCAGAAAATATGTCATAAAAATCATGTGTTCAAAATTCCCCCACTTTTCAAATTTAAAAATATGGTAATTATACAGGAAATTCGACTGGTTATGTATGACTATCCTAACATTGATAGCATATTTCGGTTGCAGTACAAGATTTAGTTTTCTTTGTCTGTGTGAATATGTTCAAATAAAATCTTTTTTTTAATAAAGTAATATTAACCGACATCAATAAAAGCATCAAAAACTACAAAATAATAAAAAAGGGCTTAAAAGCAGAAAATAATAATAATAATAATAATAATAATAATAATAATAATAATAATAATAATAATAATAATAAGAACATAATTAATTACTAACATATTATCTATATAAAAATTGAAATCTATGTTAAACCAAACAATTCAGTTCTTAATATAAAATTAGTTTCGATGATAATTTTATGGTGCATTAACTAGTTGGCTTGGTACGGATTTAATTTTTTTTTAATTGATAATAGCAATGAATTATGTTCCACTTTTAAGCGCTTTATTATTATTATTATACAAAGGCTTACGACTCGGTTAGGAGAGAAACATTATACAACGTTCTTACAGAGCTTGGAATACCGAGAAAGCTAATTAGATTAATTAAGATATGTTTAAGTGAATCCCAAGGTAAAGTCCGGGTAGGAAAATTTTTGTCCACGAGCTTCCACGTCGAAAATGGCCTGAAACAAGGAGATGCGTTGTCGCCATTATTATTTAACTTTGTGCTGGAATACGCCATAAGGAAAATCAAAGATAGCAACCAGGGCCTAGAGTTGAACGGCATTCACCAGGTTATGGCATATGCTGATGATGTAAATTTAATAGGGGATGATAGGAGAACAGTAGAAATAAATGCAGAGATATTATTAAACGCTTGCAGGGACATGGGTTTAGAAGTAAATGCAGAGAAAACTAAATACATGGAAGTGCGTCGGGACCGTAATACGGCAAATTGTGGAGGCGTTAAAATATTAAATAATACTTTTGATAAAGTGGATACTTTCAAATATTTAGGATCAATATTAACAGAGGAAAATCATATTCACGAAGAAATTAAATGTCGACTAAAAGCAGGGAATTCGTGTTACTATTCGGTTCAAAATCTCTTGTCGTCGCGAATTCTGTCAAAGAATTTGAAGCTTAAAATATACGAAACGATAATCATGCCTGTTGTTCTGTATGGTTGCGAAACATGGTCACTTACTCTGAGGGAAGAACATAGACTGAAAGTATTTGAGAACAGGATCCTGAGACGAATATTTGGACCCATGAGGAACAGAAATGGGGAATGGCGGAAGCTTCATAACGAGGAACTACATAATTTATACGGTTTACCCAACATTGTTAGAGTCGTCAAGTCTAGGAGGCTTAGGTGGGCAGGTCATGTAGCTAGAATGGAAGAAAGTAGAAACGCTTTCAAAGTCTTGACTGGTAGACCCAGGGTGCGAATTACCGGCGGGGATGAGGAGGATTTTCCCCCTCAATCGCATTTTGTTCCCCCCCAAAGAAGCCATGTGAAGTATCCCCACCGGGGATGCTCGCTTTCCCCGCCAAACTATGCTCAGTATAACTCCAAATTTCTTCGGAATGATCGATGTAAACTATTCAGTTTTGGTCATTTCTACTTACCATCTAATTACCCACTATTTTCAAGTTGTTTAGTTGAACTATATTATTATGACTGCGGTTGTTACTTGCAACTGTACCTTCGTACCCTTTAGTTCCTCATCGTTCTTGAATTTGAATGTACTAATTGCGTATAACAAAGCCACATATGGATTTATAAATGTTCTTAGCGGTTAGCCAAGAAGAAGTAAACAAATAGCTTCTTCCACCATACTTGGCGAAGTTCGGACATGTCATATTCATCCTCTACATTTGTATCCATTATCATCTTATTTTAATTTTTGTTATAACATGTTATTTCATTTTCCAGTATACTCTTTGTTAGCACATGGTCTTCATTCCCTAGTAGTTTGTGTGTATGCAACTCAAAAGTTGCATTTAATTTGTGATAATTAGCATAGTAATCACTGCCTTTTACAGTTTACGGAAATGAACTTTTGAAACTGTATACAAAGTCTGAGATATAGGCAGTGTTGCCAACAAGTTGATACAAAAAGTCGCCAAATAGGAGATGAAATGACTCCAATTTTGGGTGAAAAGTCGCTATAATTTTCGTGGAGTTTTGCCTCTTATATATATATATATATATATATATATATATATATATATATATATATATATATATATATATATATATATATATATATATATATATAACTTTATGATCAATTTTGCTTCAACGAAATCAAAAATAAGTTCAGAAAAACGAACAAAATTCAAGCTCTAGGAAAAATCTTACTTCACTTCTACTCACGCTTCTACAGATAATCTGTTTACTATCGTTAATGAAATATTTGTGCTTCTAAACGGAAGCTCTGTAAACTAAAGGACATTAAAAGCTGGAGTTGGTCCCCGTTAGAAGATAAGAGATAACAGCAATAAAAGCGGGAATATAGAGATAAATGTTATGTACTTTCCCAGCTTGTCAACATCTGCACTGATTCAAATAAGCAAAAGGAAATAAACATATATCTGAACTGATTCGAGCTAATAGTACTTATTTTATGATGAGTTGTCCGCAGTACAAAAGTCACTAGATTTGTAAATAAGTTGCCAAATCGTCATTCCAAAATCACCAAAATAAGTCGCTAATCGGAAAAATTATTTTCTGTCGCTATCCTGGAATGCGAATCCCCTAGATTTAGCGACTTTTTCCCCAAATTGGCAACACTGGATATAGGTATTCTGTTGTAAGTATATGTTAACGTACACGCTGTGGATATGCTCCTAGTGAGCAGACATGTTAGTGAAGGTGATTTTTAGGTGAATAAGCGCATAATTGAAGATATGTTTCAGCATTTGTTAATACGACTGGTTCTCCGTGTCATTGTCCGTGTCTGTATAAGCATTTCAACTGGAGCGTTTTTTTGGTTGTTTTTTTTAAAGTTAACCCTTCATTTTTCCATCTTTCTTTTCGCTGTACAGTATGCTGGCCACGCTAATAATGTCTAAAAAGCTTTATTTGAATAACATAGCCCATAGTGAAACTCATCTTCAACTTAGCAGTAAAGTAATTGTAAGTGTTGACTTCCTGAGCCCCATCACGGAATCGATATTTGGAAGAAAAAAAGTCGTGAAGAGCGCAGCTTTAGCCTGGAGTAGGAACACAAGCTCGAAATTTGAATTGAGAGATTTTAAATATTTGGCCTTCGATTTGACCTTGATGTCAGAAATCGGGACCAGCAACAATCCATTTCTTGTTTGATAGGCTAATATCTAGATTTTCTTTTTTTTTCTTTTTTTTAAAGTATGCCCGGTTTAACATAATTTTAGTGGTTTTCATAATACTGTTTTTTTTTATTATTATTATTTTTGCTACCTGTATGTAATAACGCAAAGTGGAAGATTTCAATATGAGTGGAAAAATTAACATATGCTTGTGATCAGCTATCGCTCGGGCCGAATTACTAATTAAATAAACCTTAAAGAGCTACGGGGACAAGAGTGAGTACAACATTTAAACACGTCCAGAAAGGTTTGGTAGGGTTTGTATATGTCAGCCAATATATAGTTATTATCAGTTATTGTCGGTAGATTTATTAAATTAATAAATCTCTTTATTCATTACAAATGTCACACACACACACACACACACACACACACACACATATATATATATGGAGGCTCATTTTGTAATTTGAACCTTCAGACTTTATGTCCTGTTGGCCTAATTTTATCCCCCCCAATATAGATTATCTAATTCGCACACTGGGTAGACCCATAGGAAAACGACCATTAGGAAGACCTAGGCGCACATGGGAGGATAATATTAAGATGGATCTCGCAGAGATAGGAATACAAAGTAGAAACTGGATCCAATTAGCTAAGGATAGAAGTCAGTGGAGGGCTTTTGTGAACGCGGCACTGAACCTCCGGGTTCCATAGGCCATAGAGTTAGTTTAGTTAGTTAGTTAGTTATTATTATTATTATTATTATTATTATTATTATTATTATTATTATTATTATTATTATTATTATTTTATGCTTTTAGATCTGTTATTATTTTTTTTTTTTTTTACTTCTTAGCGCTTTTGTTGAAATTGGTTAATATTGTTTATTTAAAAAAGATCTTATTTTCTGATTTCTAGTGCCTTTTTAAACTCGGTTACTTTAGAGTTTATTTAACTCTTCCACTGTTTAGTTACCTTAGTAGTTTAGTTAGATACCTAAATTAAAGGTACGACACAACTTCCTATAAAGTGGGTCATCCCATTAGCCATGTCGGTCCCGGCGTCCCTCACAAGGGACATAAAATATAACGAAATTATTATTTCTTTACAACTTTAAAATCAGACTGGCAACATTGAAAACAGTTTACAAGGGATGATCCATCTATGATCATCCTCTGTAAAAAGTTTTCAATGTTTCCAGTCTGATTTTAAAGTTGTAAAGAAATAATAATTTCGTCATATTTTATGTCCCCTGTGGAGGGACGCAAGGACCGATATGGTTAAGTTAATGTCTGGAAATGTTTCTTCCACGTTTCCAGATCTTCAGCTCCCTCCTTTACCTACCAATATTTTTCAAATCATTCATTTCAAATCATGTTCTTCTTCTTCCTATTTCTCGCTTTCGTTCCACCTTAATCTCTATAACAAATTGAAGGAAGCAAAATCTTCGCAAGATGTGTCCAATCCAGCTGGCCTTTCTACGAAGGATGTTGAGGATGCGCCCTCTTCTCTTCTAATCATTTTGAAACATCTTACTTTGTTAATCTCTTTATCCATCCGATTTCTCCCACACTACATTTTGAAGCTCTCTAACAAGTATTTCTTTTCTAACGCTTCCGTAAAGACCCAGTCTCTGAACCATACAAGTCTCTGAGGCTCCATATATAACACTTAACCAACTTCTTACTTACTGTTAGTCCAGTGTTAAGCCTGCTAGTTAGCAGTAACATTTTTTTGTTGAATTCCTTTTTTGCTACAGCAATTCTTGACTCTTTAGTGCAGTAAATGCCTCTCGTCAAAATACTTACCTGGTAATTGAAATAGTCGACCTCTTCAAGCTCCCTTTGTTCTACTCTAATCCTTAAGAGCCTGCTTTTATGAGATATTGTCATGACTCGATTTTTCGCTATTGATTTTCCATTCCACATTGATTCCCAATGTCAACTATTCTTTTCATCATTTTATCTCCTGTAGTCTTTCCTCGGTTCTAACTATAATAACCGTGTCGTGCGCATACTTCACCTTGTTAACAATCTGTCCCCTCAGTTAATACTTCTTTCATTAGGCATCACCATCTATACACACACAGCAGCAATTACAGCCAGATATGGAGTACATATTGTATACGCATTCTGAGCTGCTACCTGCAGTAATATAGTGGTAAAGATTGTAGACAACGTCTGATCGGAGCTCTATCTAGTTGTGTTCAAAGTAACACATTACAGATCACACTGTAGATCACAACGTTAGCTTGCTTTTGTTGTGTTTTCAATTATTACCACAGTGTAGAGTGAAGAGTAAATATTTTCAAATTCTTACATGCTAAAACAACTAGCAGCACAAACTCTCATACAAAATTAGACTTTGTCTGTACAGAAGGTATTTCTGTTCTAGAATGTTTGGTTTGTAGTATTGCATTATGTCGAGAAGAATGACCAAAGACCCTAGTACGAACAGCGGATAAATCTTTGGCATTGCGTTCAACATCGACGGACATGACATTGCTTACATTGCTTTTCCTGCCCATATTGTATTGAATTATTTTTCGTTCGAGATTGCTGATAAACTTTCTGATATCTTCTGTAACGCATTTCTATATTGATTTGCAGTTTCATGTATTCTATTTTAAATATCAAATTGTCACTATCATCCACTATCCTTTTTTTCTTAATCAGACTCCGTGTTTCTTTGGAGATTATCTTTTCATTCTTCTTTCTCGTAATACTACCCACCTTCGTAGCTATCTATCAGAATGTTTGTGATCTCCTTGTTAGCTTCTGAAATGTTCATGTGTGCGTGTCAAAACAGTTTTTCAGTCCCAGTTGTCATACATTACGTTGCTCTAGAAGAATCTTCCTTCCTATATACACTCCTGTCCTTCTACAAACTTTCTGGTTTTCAGAGGTAAAGTTCACCCAAGCTATTTGATTATAACATCCTGTGTTGAACCTGTTCAACTATGTATCTTTTGATTGGCATGTTTAGTACGTTTTGCTTGTCCTTCCACTTGGGTGTCACCATATCAATTTTTTGTGGGACTTTTCGTAGAAGGTATTCACAACGTAAATCTTTTTAGTTTCTGCGAATTCTACTAAGAAGTTTCTACGTTTGTCTCCTTCGACATATCCGAAATTTCTTCATTTTTCGTTTGTCTCTTTTTGCCTTATTCTGGCTTCAAAGTCTTCCACGATAATATTTACACACTTATTATCTCTGTTATCGTATTAAACTCTCTAATTTTTTAATATTTAATTTCTTGCACTCTCTTTCCTCAATGATATGTTGTCGGAGCCTGAAAATGGTATCTGATATATGACAGGAAGTTGAAGCTAACAAGTAAGAATAAGTTGAAAATGTTTGGAACCGGCAGAATCTACGACCAAATATCTTACCCTTACCGACCAAATATTCAGACTGGAACTTCCCATTATACTCTGGAAATTAAAGGTTTAACTAACGATTTGAGGGTGAAATAGAGAGTCCATCGTCAAGAAGCTTGACTAGTATGGTAATTTTCTTTTCAATTGCTAGAAATTTCTTTCACCAATAATGACAGGTCTTCGTTCTCCGGAAGTCGAATTGTGATTGTGCATCTTAGATTTACGGAATACAGACTATGCTATTTAAAACTGATGGTTGCAACGTATAATGAAAAGTTTCTGTAATCAGAAACAAGAGGGTTAGAGAAAAATCAACTGGAACATTATTGGCTTAAACGAAATAAGAAGAAAAGGAGATGAACTAATCGGGGTGAAGTACGTTCACTTATTCTATCACATAAAATCAAAATGTGGCGGTGTTGGATTTCTTAACAAGGCAACGTCTTGGAACAATGTCTTGGAGATAGATAATATATCTAGTCAAGTAGCTAGGCTTAGTTGTCATCAAATTCTTTCGTGTATATGAAAGGTGTTCGAAAAAAATATCTTCTAACTTAGATGCCAATTCCGAAATCCAGGCTAAACAATAATACAAATCTAATTCGATGCATAATCCTATGTTTGTTGTTAAATTATCTAGGCACCAGACTTCTATTTTCAGTTGCCCTGGTGCCCTGGCGCCCAGGAATATTTGAGCTCTGTGTATGGTAATAAAAGTGGATCTATCTATCGGGAAACCAACAGAGGCTAAAATCTTTGGAGGGAAGAGGTCGCTCCATCGTCTCCCGTGAATCTGCCACTGCCACTAGAGTGAGTGCAAAAATACAAAAATATAGGGGATCCCACTTCGTATCGGTTTACGATCAGTACAACTCAAAATGTCCGTATTTCAGAGAAGAGTAAACACATATACAGAAACAAATTGCACCTGTACATCTACAGGATTACATTTCTATTGATGAGGTGCTTCAGAAGAATAAAGTCATGTCTCAATTGCAACACATGTTAATTGTCTCTTGGAAAGCTAGAAAGAAAGATATATATTCCAGACCCTCAAAAATAGTACTAAAAATTATTCATTATGGTAAGTATTGGATCATGAGATAGAAAGATGATTTTAACAACCGGTTCTGGGAACCTTTGAAATTTTTACAACCATTCCGAGGGAACCGGCTGAATGACACCACTGCTCATAACCTTTACCCATGCATACCTGTAACCAAAATGAGTCATTTTGCATCAAGTGTATAAAGCTTATCTCGGTAATCCATTATAGTTAATGCATTACGTGTTTTGCAGAATTATAGGAATAACAGTTATATTATTCAACATTTTATTGAATACGTTCGTGCAGTACCTAAATAGTAATTTTTATTTACATAATTAGGGAGTAGTGATTTATATTTTCGAGTTTATTTTTTTATGTTATTTACGATTCTGTATGTCAAACTCATAACACCCAACGAAGTGTCATCTTGCTTGCTATAGCCCTCTGTAGGATGTGAAGTGAGGTAATTCAGGTCACAACCTTTGAAAAGGAATGAGAAAGAAACTGATTTTAGATATATGTAAGATTATTTAAATGGCAAACATGAAAGAGAAAAGTTTGAACCTGAATTTTTCATTATAAAATTGTTCTATTTAGTATTACAATGGATTTAGTAACATTAGTGGAAATGCATAAAAGAAAATGTCATTAGGGCGCTCTCCTAATTATGGTGTGTTTACAACTGCTACAAATATGACTAGATACTGTACAAATATATATACGTACCTGTTTAGTCTATGAATGCTACCAAGATAAGGCATTTTCTTAATTTACGTTTTTACTTGCATTAGGTTGGAGTCATGTCTTAATTAACAAGATCTTCACAATCATAAATTTTGAAAGAATTCCAAATAGTAAAACCATTAATTTCACTTGAGACAAACAGTTTGAAGCGCGTGTCTTTTATTACTCCATAGTAACTTGAATGATACAAGCAATATGTTTTCGATCAATTATAGAGTATGTCTTGATAGGGAAGAGTCATTTACACAGAAATACCATTTGAAGGGGGATTACTACTAAAAATTCAATCCTTGTTCTTCTACCCAATGAAGTGTTCGATCATCAAGCGTTTATATCACTAACAAGTTTGTACAAGAAAACGTTTTTCGGCCTTCATTTGTCACACTCCTGTCTCACGATGTGAAAAAAGAACAGGCGGTGTGAGTAATGACTTCCTTCCTGTGGACGACGTGATCCTATGATCATCTTCGATATTTGCGGCCAAAAGTCATTGCAATCAGTGCTAACACACGGTTGATAAAAAAAGACAAAGACTATTTCTTACAACATAACGCAAAAACCCTATGCCACTGTAGACAAAGAAATCCACCAAAAAGTTTTTTTTTTTTTAAACAGCTTTCGAAATTTTGTAAATATTATATTTTCAATATACCTTTGAATTATTTACCTCGTATTAACTCATATTATTATTATCCTTTTAATTTTTGTATGTCAGTTTGAATATCAATGAAAACTTGAGTTAGATTAGTTGATAAGACAAATATATTTGTATTTGTATATATTTGTATCTATTTTTCTTATTTAAGTGCAAGAAATATAAAGTAAACTAATATAATATAATTTAATTAAGTCAGGAAATGTAATGTATAGCCCTATTTCATCTTCTAGGAACTCATTGGTTGTGTAGATGTATTTAATCATTAAGATATTATGAAGTTGTGACGTACCTGGAAATCACCTTTTAATTTTGCTTTTAAGAATCTGGTGAATGCTTGTGCAATATACAGTTGTAACTTAGTTTCCTAACAGCAAAAGGTTTTGGAAGAATTACATGAGGGAATTATATTGGAAATAGGCCCTTTTATTTTTCGATTTTAACATTATTTTTTCATACAATAATCTTTATTATTCTTATTGCATTTCCATACATTATATTTTAGAGAATCCGAATTTAAGTCTGATAAAGACACGCCCAAGTAGTACAAAACCTGAAGAATATTTACTTAGATGGTTGATTACTAATGGGCCTCTTCTACGGATGCGTCAATATCATAGTTAGCGTGATAATAAGCTTAAGTTCAAACTGCATGCTGTCACTTGTATATGAGAGCAGTCATGGGTATAACAGGATTTCTATTCAACAAACAATTTCAGCATAACACAAAAATATTGCATAGAAAAAATGTGAGATATGGTATAATGGCTCCCAGTTACAAATGGTAATCTGCCGTTGTTTTCACCTGCTATTTTGTTTCAAACTATTATTTTGGGGAGCTATGGAGTGCCCAGAATATGTGCAACACGGATATTTTAGGCGACCGTTCATTCAAATGTTCACTTTCTAACTCATATTGTACTTCATTTTTGGATAAAAAATCCAACATATTTCAGGCAAAAATTTTCTTGTAGGCCTTATATCTCGAGAACTACACGTACTGTAGCCAAACGCAAACTATCACATAACTCAGTATAATGTGCTTATTCCGTAAAAAAAAAAAAAAAAAAAAAAAAAAAAAAAAAAAAAAAAAAAACCGAAAACTCAATTTAAGGGTCGTTCAAAAATTTTGTGGCCCCTGATCCAATAAATTCAATATATTTCATTCAACCAAACATTTTCTTGTACGCCCCATATTTTGAGAACTACATACAGTGTAGCCTAACCAAAACTAACAATTTACTCAGTATGATGTGCTTATTCCGTTTAAAAAAAATGAAAATTTGATTTAGGAGCCGTTCATAAATGTCGTGGCCATTGATCCAAAAAATCAATAAATTTCAATCAATCAAATATTTTTTGTACGCCCCATATTTTGAGAACTACATACAGTGTAGCCTAACCAAAACTAACAATTTACTCAGTATGATGTGCTTATTTCGTAAAAAAAATAATAAAAACTCGATTTAGGGGCCGTTCAAAAATTTTGTGGTCCCTGATCCAAAATCTAATTATTGGCCAAGATCGCAATCTTTTGATCCATTTTTTGGATCATTTCTAAATTTCTTGTTTAAAAATATTTTAAATATTCTAAAACAAAAACTACTTTTCTTCCGCAATTTCAATTAAAACAAGAATATATAGCAGAGATAATATTTCTAGAAAAATGCTATGAAACAACTGGGTGTATCATGTATGAAACTCTTACCAAAGATTGACTATGAGAAGATAAAAGAGCAGAAAAGGAAATATGATTGAAGTCCTGTGTTTTGCTAATGATTTAGTTTCCAAAAATAGCCTGGGATCTTGCATCTCGAAATCATTATCCTTTATTTCCTGATGCAATAAAATGTCAAAGTGCTCTGGTCCCTATGTCTTCAAATCTACAGCCAGTCATCAGCAATATGATGTGTAATCTGCAGTGGATTCATTTGTGTTACTGAGAACCTGGAAGGCAACTCAGAGGAAACAGTATTCTCGAGGAGACATTTATAATTGAACTTCAAGTGTGTAAGATTGAAAGAGAATTAAAAATATGTCGCAAAATCTGTTCACTTCGGTAACGACCATAGATAAATCGCAGTTTACTATCCAATTTTTTGTGCATCAAATTTACATGATCTTAGGTATAAGTTACAACTGCCTCTAAGTATTCTTTAGTTGCTTCATCTATTTTACTGCTATCACTTGGATAATGTTCCCGTCATCTGGATTAACATAATTATAATACTAATCGTAAACATAATTCTAATTTGGTGCTTACGTATTTTAAACTGAAACATGCATGAAATGATTTGACATTACTGTCATTTGAAAACATATTTTCAAAAAGTAACAAGGAAGCAGAATTATTTCGGAGAATTTTCCGCTACAGTTTACCTGAACTTGAAGGAGAATGGAGGTAACATGAAAGTAGTGTCTAAGTTTCATTGGCTTTTAACACTTGTATAAAAGTTAGTTGAACCCAACAAAAATACAGTTTTCTTCTTCTTCATCTCTGCTTCAAAACAATATGACGTTTACAGATAACTTTGTAGCTTTAAAGTATATACGTGGGTTCAATCCCTGTATCTGTGTTATCTCCACGTTCCACCCTTAGATAGGAAAAAAAAATCATATTTCAGCTTACAAGCAGATTGCCATCTCCGTGTAATGCATGTTTCCCAATTTCATGTGTAAATGATACGTTTGTATATCTTCAAGGACACACGCACAGTCTAAAGATATACTCATATATAATACAAGAAGATAAGAAGAAGAAGCAGGACGCATGTAGCAATATTGTAACAACAACAATTTGAGTGCTTTTTAAGAAACTTTTTTTTTTATATGATTTTCTTCCTGTAGCGTTGACAAAAGATGGAAAGATTACGAGAAAACCAGAGACCTTGACTACGAGAGGATGTTGCCTGTAAGGAGGAGTGTAACAAGCAGCAGAATATTGTGATGTAATAGCACTTCTATTATGTCCAGCTTCTGCTAATACGAGTAATGCCAGGCTTGTCATCTATTTTCAAATACAATGGAAACTTCACGCTGGATACAATTCATATTTTGAAAATGTGCCCATTCAGGAAAAAGAATATCCATAGTTGCAAGAAGTAATTCTTTCCATTAAGAGGAATTTTAACAGTGAGGAACATTTCAAATTGAATGATTTTTACAATCTTCAAGCTTGTATTTTTCTGTTTCAATAAATCTGAAAAAATAATCAGGATTTGAACAAAAAAAATTAATTATGAAACAAAAATACAGTTCGTCCACACATTTTGATATATTCTCATATCCTTTAAAAGGTAATGGTATATATCGCTAGCGCAAACCCATGAATTGCAATGGAAGTATTTATTTGGACAATATCATATATGAATCGCTGATTTTAGAAACGTCATAAGTCAATAATGTCAATAATGCAGTAAGTCAATGGTTTTTGACGTTTCTCAACTGAGGGACACTTGCTGCACCTCGATATTGCACGAATTAGTAGCGTGACTTCTGACATATTACATTGCAACGGTGTAGCTATCCTTCAAGAATCAAACCTACATGTAATCTCATTTTCGGTATATGGATGACTTACGACGCTTCACAAATCAGCGATTTATATAATAATATTTCAAATAATAAGACTTTATACTTATGGCTGATCAATCCATCCACTTTTTCACATTTTTCAAAATTTTTAGAAAGTCCCAAAAAAATAGTAAAGTTTATTTTCTTTGTGTAACTACAAAAAAAGTTTTTATTATTGATATGTTCTACACTGTCAAAAAACACTTCTTCAACTCAATTAGGATATCATATATTAGATGACGTGTATTGAGCAAGAATGAAGACCATTTCAAACACATTGACTAGTGAGTAAATAGTACTGTGTACTTTGTAGAAGTATTTTGTGCTATACAAAGAAATTATGTCTGCAATTTTTTTGTGTGGAAAAGTGAAGAAATACGTAAGTTATATATATATTGCTAATTAATTGGTAATAATAACTTGGTAATTAATTAACTTCTTGATGCTTTTTAAGGATATATAACTCTTATTGCACAACTCGAGTCCTGATATCGTACCCTATGCTTGTGGGTCACAAATAAGGATACAACATAAAAAAACAACTAAGAAGCAAGCGCAGGACTGGAATCTCGAGTTATGGCTGGAGAAAAACATTTGAATGAACCCAGAAACAAGATGGCTCTGAAACTAAATCAAACGAAGCTCAATATATGTAAAATCTATTCTCTTCTTTGCAATAAAAAAGAGGAGAAGGAGGAGGTTAGTGCTGTTCACATTTCATGACATTTTCAGTTTCAGTTTTCGTTTTTTTTTTTTTTTGAAAATCGAATATCTGAAAATCGATTTTCGATTTTAAAAACCGAAACCGATTTTCGATTTCAAAAACGGAAACCGATTTTTCATTTTGAAAAACTGAAATCGATCTTCCGGTTTCAAGAACTGGAAATGAATTGTTTCAAAATCCAACAACTGGCGAATTTGGCCATCTCCATTACAAAAACACGTTTGCGCAAAAAGGATGCTTGAATTAGGAGGAATAGTATTCTTTTCCTTTATAATTACCATTCCTTAGTTTTCGAAATATTCCCTATATAATCAGTGCTTGAAACGAGAAATGTCAGACGTTAAGCTGGTAGCCTATACTGTATTTTGGATATGAATTTTCAAATGTACCGTCTGTGTTATATATATATATATATATATATATATATATATATATATATATATATATATATATATATATATATACAGTATATATTAGTGAAATAGTACGGATATAAGATACTCATATTGTATGAAAGAAGTGAGTACAAATGATATGAAGTTGTATCTAAGCCACGTACAGAAGGTAGTGGTGTTATTCCAATTATTAAGTTCGTTCTTAGAATAACCCTATAGTATAAAAGTAGTATTGTTGTAAAACAATTAGAGCACCAAATAAATTGTTGTTCTTGTTGGCAGACTTTCGTAAGGGAAAGTGATACCATCCATCTATAATAACCAACATAAACATAATTTTTAATCTTTGCAACACTAATTTATTTAAACGTTTATTGATTTTTGTTATTGAATTTTTGAGATGATATTCCACTTAACAGTATTATGAAAGATGCTCACAAACTTAAAAAGGTTGAAAAACCCATGGTGTGTATATAATAAATAAGCTTATTAGGTTTAGCAATAAAATTACAACCAGTAATGGAATGTTTGGAGGGCAAAAAATAGGTGCAATTCATTTTCAGTAACCGCGAACAGTTGTTTTGATTCGCTTCTAATTATTTCAGGTGTCAGATTATTTAAGAATCAGTCACGTTCTCTACATAAAAGAAAATATTTAGCTGCTATACAAAAATTGGTTATCCTGTATATATACATATAGGTATGTACAATCTAAAAGAATTGAAGACCGGTCTAGGCGTAACCCCAACCTCTGCGATCTGCAGCAAAAGTCATGATGTTCTCTCTTTTTGATCGCTTTTAGATGACCAGGTTGAACTTCCACGACGAACGGACCAAGAAAGAATCTTCTAACAACAAACACTTCGGAAAAATATCTTTTGTGTTCCCAACCAAACCACGTCTCTTTACTTTCTTTTTTTTTATCCCGTTCAAAGAAGAAAATCTTCTTCGTCTTTTAATGTACGTACACTTTTTCTTCTCTTTTTTCTGATCCGAGGCGAAAAATGGATTTCGAATGATGTACAGCGCAGTTAACGCTTCGCACGTCAGTATCCTTAAACAGCATGTAATCATCACCAATTAATAAGGCAAGAGGGCTTGCTAATGGCGACAAGGTGTTTGCCTCTTACCTATTAGTTGTGCCCTCCTGCCGCCTTTCTAGAACCGGAAGAACAAATAAGAAAAAAATTGACCGATAAAAAAATAAATACCAACTTGGGCCTATGTTATTAATACTATTTGATCTAAAGTTTTCCGTAGTTTATATATGTCGGCTCTTCCTTGCCGATGTACCCTATCTTCATTCCCCACCTCTTCGTCTGCCACTTTCAGCAATAAATACTCTTTGTGTTTTTAAATCCGATCTGGATGATCGACTCAATTTCAGACAGGAGAGAACAGCCCATATCCACCCACCACATTTATTATTAGATTTTTTCTTCTTCTGGTCCGTAACAAGCCTAAGGGATGATCTGATCCATTTCTTGACATCGTTCTGCCATGCTTTCTCTCTTGTACTAATAGAGCAGATCCTGGTTTACTTCTCACATTCCTTTTGCTACAAACTAAGATGATAGTTATAGCCAGTACAAATGATCTAAAATTACAAAATGTATCCATCCCTCTTCTTTCGCTCTGGTTTGCTTTCTATCATTACAACGCAGTGATGAGTAATAATCTACCGTACTTTTTTTCTTTTTTGTTAATCCTAAAAACCATTTTGTTTTTAGCCACTTCATATTTTTATTTTATTTTAATCACTCGCTTATTACTTGTGAGTTCCTCCCAGTAAGCCAAAGGCAGGAAGATGGTTGAAGAGAACGATTCATTCCACCTCTAGCTGTAAGGTCAATCTGAACGTTAGTTTCGAGGGGTCTTTCTCAAGGAGGAAGAAGACTTATAAGGGGAAGATAATAAGTGTGACCGGTATCCACCCATTTTCTTTACAGAAAATAAGATAGAAAAAAAGTAAATATCTCTTAACCTTGTTTGAAATATGAAATATAGCAAAAATAATGAGTTATTAAAGGTTCAAGCTTTCGTGGATTTATAGTAAGATCTTTAAGCTTACCAAATATTTATATATATTTGTATATTATTTTCTATTACAATTCGTAATTATGTTAATGAATTATCCCATAATCCTTTAAAGAATAATGGAACATAAAACATATGGTCAATAACTACAACTCATTTTATTTTATTTTACTTTTTAATAAGGCAGAATCATAGTGTGTTATGACTTCAAGTATTTTTTTTTTTATTACAGATCATTGATCTTACAAAACATAATAATTTGATGGTATTTTAATATAGTAGTTTAAATTTGGATTTGGAAAAAGCAGTTCTTGTACCTAGGTAGGTATCATCTGAGACAGAATTCAATCTTAAAGTAAAATATTAAAGATAATTAATAGGAGTATTTTCCTAATGAGAATTTATTTTTGTAAAGCAAATGCTTAAAATGGTTATTAATCTCCCGTAGCGAGTCGCCTTAAGGTTGTCATTTTCATTTTAAGTAAATATATAAATAATATAATTCTAAACTAGGGAAGCGGCGACTCAGTGGTAGAGCGCTCACCTCAGGTGCAAGGAGTCCCTAGTACGATCCCAGCTCGCGTTGAATGGGATTTTTGGTGAACAAACATTGTGTGCGTGGGTTTATTCGGGATTCTCTTGTTTTTTCTCACTTTCTTTTTTCCACTATTTTATTAATTATCATCATCATTATAGCCTCGCTGGTGCATAACGTTAAATTCAAAAGAAATTTGAACTGAGACAGTATTTTACATAAAATATGCACACAAAATAGGCTTTGTTTTTCCCGTTGATTGTACCGTTCAAACTAAACCAAGGTGTGTCCACTTCCATAATAAGTTCATATATAAAGAGTTTACACATTACGGTTTACAACAGTGGTTCTCAAACTTTCCGATAACGCGGATCTCCTGTGCATTCGGAAAGTTATTCGCGGACCCCCTGTTCATTCGGAAAGTGATCCGCGGACCCCCTTTGAATGCTATCTGAAACTTCGCATGGTATTAAATCTATGCTGATGAGAATTACCACTGACAAGAAAAAGATACAGAAAAGTATTGCACTAAGTAATTTATTCTAAAGATAAATGATTGTTTCCTAGTAAACAAAATTTCAATTGAAAATACAGTAACTTTCAAGACTGAAAATCAATGTACTTTTTTAAAAAGGAAATTCACTTGATAAATAATGTTCTCAAATGTGGGGGTCACTAATATGAGGAATGAAATTCTTTTTGTTTTCCGAAATTGCACTGAAATCTGGAATACGTTTTGTCACCATTAATTTTAGGTCCGATTCCACACTAAGACGATTTCACTTTCAGGCTTTAATACTGCAAAGAGCAGAAGAAGTCTGTTTACATAAGAAAGTAGTAGGGAAAGACATCAAATGTTGCAATGCCTTTTTAGACAACTCTTCATACTCACAGGGCAGAAATTTACTAAGTAGCAAAACATTTGAATTTGCAAACGTAAGTACAATTTCTAATTGTTTTCTTTTTAGTAAAAAAAATACGTCTTGCATAACGGCTGTGAATTCCATTTTATTATAATAACACATTTCAATTTTAAGGCGTCGCGGCAAAGACCCCCTGGCTACGTCCCACGGACCCCCAGGGGTACGTGTACCCCACTTTGAGAACCACTGCTTTACAACATTACAAATAAATAAATTGACAAATAATATAATGTAACCTAATTTCTTCTCTAAAGCATATATTAAAATTGAAAGAAAATTTAAGTTGGTTTGGTCTTGAACCACTGTTTATTTTTCTTTTACTAGAGCTCGTTACACAAGGCAAATTCATATCCAGAACACTTAGACAGAAAAAGGGGCGAGATAATTTTTAGGAGCTTACCCGAAATTGATTACCTTACTTTCTTAACTCCGTTGCAGCTTAATTTTGTTTTTACTTAAAAGTCTTCATCCCGGCGAAATTAAAATACCACTAATTTTACAGTAATTATGTGATATCTTCAAATAGATAACAGATAATTAAAATATGGAACAAGAGCGCCCTAGACAATATTACTTTGCGTAGGTACCGTTATCACAAGTCACCTAGTGGCTTTCCGTTTTCAGCTGCTTAGAAATGCGAAAATAAATGCCGATTTTCAAAATAGCTCGAAATCGAAAGCAGATAAGTAAGTCGTGATAACGGTATCTCATGTAAAATAATATTGTCTAGGGCGCCCTTGTTCCACATTTCGATTATCTTTTATCTATTTGAAGATATCACATAATTACTGTAAAATTAGCGGTATTTTAATTTCGCCGGGATGAAGACTCTTAATTCATCTTGCAGTATAGCAAACTTTCAGCTTATGACAACCATGCACGCAAAAGGAACTGAAGTACTGCTAGCAAGGGGAATAGTGTGTCTAGTGGTAGAGCGCTTGCTTCTGGTGAGTGGGGTCCCTAGTTCGACCTCCGACCAAATAAGTTTGTGGTGAACAACATCGTGTCCGTGGATTTTCTCGAGGTACTCCCGTTCCGTCCTACTTTCTCATTCCACCAATTCTTCCATAATCATTCACTTGCCTTAATCCTCGTCTCCCTTAGCTTAAAGGAGATAATCATGGAACGTTAGATTGAAATATTTCATTTCAATTTCATATATTTCATATATTGCCAGCACATCCTACCCACGTCTTCAGAAAAAAAAAAATGCTTATAGTTCAAAAAATTCCATTATAATAATAACGACCAAATATGTTTCTTATTAGTAGTAATCTGCGTACTTTTGTAAACACATATTAGTCTAAACAAACGACTGAAAGTTTCAAGTGGACAAAAGATAGTCCCAGGGGAAGAGGCCATCCTCTATCTACGGGCCTGGAAGAAGAAGATTATTAGAAAGAGCGGTTGAACTGGAAATACCTCGTAGAACTTTTATTTTTAAATTTCTTTCTACTGAATTTACATTACTGAAGAAAGTTATTTTTGTATCTTTTCCTTCATTCTTACCCACTTCCTTAATTTCTTCCTCACATATTTCTTATTTTTTTTCTTTTACTCATGTAACGCAACTGGAGACATCCAACAGTTATTCTACCATTTAAAAGTTGAACCAAATTTCAAATAAAACAGAAAAGAGGAACATATTGCAGATAGGACTTGGAACACGCTCATTCACCTATATATTAATGATGCTACATTGTTTCGGATTGCGTGGTTGATTAGGTAAAAGCATATGCAATAATCTAACCGTCGTATGAACCTGTTGCTATGTTTTTAAAGTTTAAAACCGTTTGAGGTAACAGATGGGTAACTGCTCTCCGCTTCCGAGGAAACAGGTGAAGACACGAAGAAGAGCTCCTTACCAGCGGAAGGCCTCAAAAACTCTTCCCTTCATCTGTAGCTGTTGTCGTCGAAGGAAGGAAGCGGATATATTTTTTTCACTAAAGTTATTTTACTGCAGTTTAAAATTTAAACTTACAGTTACTATTGTGATGTAAGCAAAATTTTGAAATCTCTATTGTTTTCTTTGGACCGAACAAGGTGTGGTGGCTGTAGACAGTTGGACAGTGAGAGTTAGCAGCTTCGTAATTTGTTTTATGGGGATGTAGCATGTTCCTTTGACGCTCAAACATCTGAATAGATACCAACTTCGTCAAGTAGTCAAGTCCGATTTAATTGATTTATTTAGATATAATTTATTTTAATATACAATTGCAGATTGGTGAAATAATAACATTATCAGTGAAAGAAGGCTTATAAAACTAAAAGGGAAGAAACTCCGCAATATTATTAGGTCAGATAATTTTTATTTAATGTTCTGTTCAGCAGTGAGGCTATATGAGATGTGGACCTACTGGTTAACGTGGAATCCGAACTATATAAGCTCCCGTCGGGAATCGAACCTGGGCCTCCGGCATCCACACTATTATTAGCTTTTTACAACAACAAGAACAAACGGTTGAAGGACGAGAGATATACCAATGGACAGGTATCATTGAGCTGAATTAAATGATATGTATAAGTAAAATCTCATGCCTAGTTTCGAGAAATTCGAGAAAAATTAATTTTTTGAAAATCTAAAAATTGATGCTCTTCTCTACCTATTGAGGTGAAACTGATACTAAATTATATCCCGATCAACCTGTTCATTATGACGCTAGCAAGACAATAGTACATAGTGCGTTTAATGAGATAAAGCCCCAAATTATATACATCAGTCGATAGATCACATCGAGATTAAGAAAATGAGACGCGTAGGTTTCGAAAAATCGAGAAATAATTGATTGATTGAGTTTTAATGGAGACATCAACATGGAAGCTATTTGTCCCCGGCACGAACAACATGACTGCTCGAAAACACAGACTTCCGTAAATAAAATTTTAAGACCAACATATAAAAATGTTTCAAAGATACTAAAACGAAAGAGAAATAAAAACCTGAAAAGAAGAAATAAAAGAAGAAATATAGAAGAAGAAAGAAAGAAAGAAGAAATAAAGAAGAAATATATGAGAATAGAAAATATATAACAATAACAATAAATATACGTATATCAATTATAATATATAGTAACAATAGAGGAAATATTTATTAATATCAATAGTTAAAAAAAGCAATAAAAGGAATGAAATCAACGTTCGAGACGCATCTTTCCACGTGGACCAAGTACCGTTTCCTCGTGTTCGAGGCAAAATGACCTCGGGATAGGAAGAACTGTCTCGAACTCTAATTTAATAATAATAATAATAATAATAATAATAATAATAATAATAATAATAATAATAATAATAATAATAATAATAATAATAATAATAAAATATTTCATACAAGTGTTGCTTTTTAGTTCTTTTATGTGTGACGCAAATTTCAAAGAGTGTGGACATTCCTGACGTTACTGATATTCATATTTACAATAATTTAGCTGTATAACAAATAGTTTCACACGGGCGAATTGGGACTATATGCCTGCGCCATTTTAGTTTGATCATGACAATTACAGTGCATATCAATTTTGTTTAATACAATTTTATATATTTTTTTAAACAACTTATAGTGGAACATGCGACATGGCTAATGGTTGCGGCAGTTAATTTATATAAAACCACAAATGTGATTCTAGAATAAGAACAAGAACCGTTCACTCAGTATCCTCACGTCCTCTTCCACCATATCAAAATTCAAAGAACCTACAGGGGCTTACGAATAGGTGGAGATTTATTTCACTTTGGGGAAGGAACTATGTCATTAAGTTGGCATATATACTAACTAAGGTTTAGGCTGCGATATAAGATGAGCGCTTAAAAGCTGGAGGTCGCCGAAAACAACACTAACAGAAACACATGGGGTTTTGGGGAAATTCAGTAGTTATTGAAACTGGGATATGAATTTCTGGACTTTTGTCAAGAACAATAGAGAAATATAAATATTTGTGTGGCTCTAAAATTATGTCGTTAGTTGATAATCTGATGCAATTGACACTGCTGAAATAGATTATTTAATTATTTATTATTTGTGTACTGAATATGAATGATATACACTATTAACTAGTCGACTGTATCTATTGTTATTTGATTTCTTCTAACAGTGTTGCCATACTACTTGTAAGCGTAAAGTCAGCTCTAGAAACTGTTGATCGTTTTCTTTCTTTCCTTCCTTCTTTCTCTTTTCTTTCTTTTCTTTTAAAGGGAATGCACTACTCAATAATCTAAATATTGCTTTCCACTGCATTCCAGTTATTTGAATTTATTCGTCACGTAAAAATTCGGAATACTAACCTCAAAGTGGTTAATGATGGGTGCTCACTTTCATAGGAGAGGAAACATTTGTGAAAAATTAGTAGAAGACTATCTGGCAATCCTGATGCAATCCATGAGAAGCCCGTCGTAGGTTATAGAGGTCTGCTGAAATTTGATATTTTGCAACCGACACTTTGTAGGTATGTATGCAGAGCCCCTTAGAGAAGTGATGAAATCGTTAAATGAAACCAGTTCCTGTAATTGAGATCCACTTAACGCGCTACCGTATACTTGATTATGAAGAACTTCCGAATCACATTAAACAGCTGCCTTTTATAGACATTAAAAAAAAAATCACATATAAATTCAAGTTTATATCAATATGTAGCCTGTAGGCGAGAATGTGGCTTGGGTAGTGACATTGTTTGTAAGTCGTACGCCGTTAACTTGGAATGTAATTTTTGCTAACAAAAGATTACGAACTGTACTCATACATAATTACATTTTTAAAACAAGGTTTCATTAAAAGGTTAAAAACAAGTACGAACGTAGAAAGAAGATAAAGAGAAATCCGGTATCAAAATATGCGGAATTTACTGCAAATTGGAATGTTAACTGCTAATTTTTTTTCAATTCTTTCAGGACCAATTTCCAAAGTCTATTGACTGATCTCATAGTAAATGATACTAATATACAAGATCCCGTTATTCAATGCCAAAACTTTTTTTTTTTTTTAAATCATTTCGCATGAAATGATGTTTCTAAACGAGGAAGCACACTGTTTCTTAGTTGATAAATGAACACACCTATTTTGATCTAACATGTAAGTTACAATTAATATGAAAAGAAGGAATATAAATTTCTATATATGTTAAACGCTGATATAAAGCTTCTACCCTAATTCGAATGATAATAAGCACTGTATGATGTCACAGCTTACGCAAGTCTGTCAAACAGTTATTAAGAGAGTAATGTGTGTGGTCAGTATATTAATTCTTATTGTTATTTTTTTTCTTTCTTGACCAGAGTTCGTTTTTCGCAACTTTAAGTAGTTTTTCAATTGTCTCACAATGTTCAATGATCACTGATACTCTTATAATCGAATCGCAGTTCGTTCCTAGGGCCAAGCGCAACAAAAGAGAATGGCTAAACTACGCATACACGGATACAATACAATATTTTTTTACGATTATAATATTTATGTATACATATGTATTTAAACTTAAAACTTTATGTATATATATATTTGTATATAAAATTATAAACTTAACATATCATATGAGTAAAGTTTATTTATCACCACTCTGCACCATTATCGAACTTCGTAAAATAGTAATATAACAAATATGTCAATCAAGTTGATTATTAACACATTCACTGCAATGCGTATGTCATTTTATACGCATGGCGTCTTGCTTCTGAGCCGCATGTATGCTATTCCATATACAAGCAATATTCTTAATCTGGGTCTTGTGTATAAAAATTTATACACAGTTCAAACAAAATTATATCACGGTTAACAACCGAGCGTATAGCTAAAATGTCTGCAAAACGCTTACATGAAACATCCGCCAATTGTTGCACGACAACTTCAACGAAATTTTGCAGGCAGATATTAGTCATAAAATATAGTAACCCGTATTTTTTCGTTTCTGCGGAAAATCGGTTTTAAAGGGCCTAAGCCACTTGCGAAGTATTTTCAAAAAAGCTCGAAATCTTCAAAAGGACACAAACAATTTGCAGAAAAAAGCGTATACACCGGAGATGGAGTGGGTCAAGTAGCTCAAGTTTTCTGAGTGGGTCAGTGGGTCGTGGGTCAACGGCATGCAACCCACCACCCGCCGTGACTCACCGACCCACCATGAACCACTCTGACCTACCACCCACTATGCTCAGTGCATTGTAGACAGCATCTTCTGAACACTGGTGAATTTGTCTACGTTTTACTTTCAAGGCATCCATTTCCCTTCCTTTTTCATTTGTTTCTGTTTACTTATCTCAGATGAGTATATCTAAGTGAAAAAAGAACTACAGGCACTTTTGGATATTGATATTTGTAATTGTAATAATAGCAATAGGACTTCCACTACTACTTCAAGAGACATAGCCTCTGAGCTTTTAGAGGAGCTAAATACTGGAGAAAATATATTTTTGAATCACTGTAATATATATATTATTATATAAAAAAATTAATGTAACTATGTGTGCTTGATCATTACGGCCGAATTGCAAAGTCAAATTAAATGACTTTTTGTATAAAGTTAGGCCTTAATCCAAACTCGGATGTTATCATATCGCTTTCCTTATAATGCATATCCTTAGTGGATAGTGGGGATCCGAATTTTTGCGAAAAAAATTAATTTCTCCCAAACCATTAAATTAGGGAGCTGAAATTCAGTATATTAACTCTATATTAAAAATAAACAGAAAATGTCCTAGAATTTTTTTAAATTCTCATGTATTTAGGCACTATCTATATATGGAAAATTAATAGTGGGTTGGTTTGTAAAAATAATCGAAAACGATCGATATTAGTTGAGAAACAAACTCAGAAACATTTATTAATTGAGAAACAAAAAATACAGTACTTCTCTTTTTCATATATCAATTGCTTTCTACTATAATAATTGCTGGAGCTTATGTTTATTATATTGAGCGCTCAGAGCACAGGACAATCAACCCATAAAGTTGTGAAAAAAATAGACTTAAAATTTGTACTGTAAGCTTAATTACACGGAAATTTTAAGTTTGTACTGTCCGCTTAATTACATGGAAAATTTTACACTTTTTTCCTTTTACGTTGGTCTACTCATCTTGATTTGAAACTTTCAAATTTCATTATTTTTTCCACTGAAAAGTATCGAAAGTTCAACAAAGAAATAATTATATCATGAAAATTTAATTGAAATTTCTTGTAATTTGGCCCATGACAAACACTTTACCATTTTATATCGTAAAGGTCAGATCCACCGTTATTGTAACAGAGCGGTGCTTGAGCGATTGACCGTAGAAATTTAAACTCCGATTAGTTAGAATTTCACAGCCTGGATGAATTACAAGGATAAACTCTAGTCAGTAGAGAAGAGATCGTGGATCATATGTCAGAGTTGATGACGATGAATTTTAATGGGTCGGAGTGGGTAACAGTGGATGAGAGTGGTTCATGGTGGGTGATGGGTTGGAGTGAGTTATGCTGGGTGGTGCGTCAGAGTGGGTCACGGTGGGTTGTGGATCATGGTGGGTCGTGGGTTAGAGTGGGTCACGGTAGCTCGTGGGCCAGTGGGTCGTGGGTCACAATGGATGGTGGATCAAGTTTTCATTGACCCATGCTATCTCTGGATACACATGCTAGATAGAAAATTAAGGAATAAGGGTTTTTCCTTTTGTGTGAGAAAACGGTTGCAGGGGGAGCAACGGTCCCCGTTCAAATATCTCCAAATAATATGACAGTGAAGATAATTGAGAAAAGGGCACGAACGATTTCGAGGAAACTATGCGTGCAGGTACTAGACGTAAAAGTAAGAAATACGTATTTTCCGTTTCTACGGAAAAAGTGTATCAACATCAGATACGCAATTGGCTGAACTACGGGAAGCTATCACAGAAGAGTTCCACAGATACTAGTACAGGTGTGTCAAGCTACTTATGACATCGTTGCTCATCGTCTCTAGGCATATATCGATTTGGATGGTGGATCATGCCAGGAGAACAGAGATTAAAATTCTTGTAAGGAAAAATATGAGAGTAGTGTGTTTATGTTTAATTTTATGTTGAAGTTACATTGCTAGTTTGTTTACCGCAGTTTTTGAACATCATATACAGTAAGTTTGGGTGATTCCGGACAGTCGGCAAATTCGGACATCCTAAGCTTACGATAACACTGTTCTTCGCATGTGTAATGTGGAGACTTGTTGTGACGCCTATTTGAAGCACCGTACCTTCCTACAGTTCAGTGCTAAGTAGGAAGTCCAAAGAGTGTCATACGGAGTTTCGACGATGGGGGAAGAAGAAGAAACAGGAAAGTTCATGAACGTTTTTTGACCTGATGTAACTTTTTAGTGGAATACGTTAAGGTTTTATACAGAAGTGGTTGTCAACAGATGGTTAAGTAAGACCATACTTTACTCGTTGCATATTGGAAGAATTCTATTACTTTGCGGGCGCCTGCTCAACGCGTGCACAAGTTTACAGTGCTCAAAACGGACGAATCCGGACGTTTAGAGAAGGGCGAATTCGGATAGTTTATTACGTTAAGATGAATCCGAACAATGTAATTAATGAACTATCAGGATTCAGAACACTTTCTTCTCTTTCGCTTTTCACGTTTATGAGCGTGAAATGGAGATCTACTGAGATATATTGCTTAGAGTCTATTCATTTTTGCCATAAATGGACTCCGAGGAATCACCAGAAAAAGCTATAAAATTATCTTAGAATCTAAAAACACAACTAAATTACAGAATGCTATTCATAAAATGCTCAAAAATTCTACACTATTGAATGGCTACATCATCTGGTATATTCACATTTGATCTGCAACAAGTTTGGCGCAGACATGAATTTCTTTTGTCGAATGAACATGATTCGTCAGCAGCTGGAAACAATTCCTCTTCTGTGTCATCACACTCATCCCCAAGCACGTCTCAATCTCCTTCAGAGTCCTCAGTTAAACAGTTCCTACCTTTTCCTGCTGTTGCTTCTTCCAAACCCACATCCCAAAGGCCAGGTGTTGCCTAAAAATTAAGTGTCACGAATTGCAGTTTGTTTCAAACTGTCTCCTCGAACACAATCGAAGGTATGGATGAACGCAACTTTGGTTTTTGTGGGAAGAATTATTATGCACCATCATCAAGCAAATACGGTTCCTGGGTGTCCTGTACTGTGTGTTAGACCTGGTTTCATGAAAGATGTGTGGGAGGTTATAAGGAACTGTATTTTATCTGTGGATGATGCGTCTGAATTATCACTAGTGCTTCACGAAACTGGCAGACGTCATTAACGCAAATAAATAAATAAATGGTAATCTCAGTGCACACATATTCTACATTTTACTAATAATCTAGTTGTTACTAGCAAAAAATATCAGTACAATGTAATTCTAATGGAAACAAATGTGATTACTATGTTTAATGGTTAAACACTATAGTGGGAGTTACACTTGTGCATTTAGCTTACAGTTTCAACAGTAATTAATATAGAAATTGTTATGTTAGTAATTTGTATGTATTTATCATGTATTTGTATTTATATTCTGTACTTAATGTTAGAATGTTAGTGTAGCAAGATAGTAAGCTAAAAATATACCTATCATGTATATATATTTTCCTTCAAAGTTCAGTGTCCGGAATCGCCAACATACTGTCCGGATTCACCCTTCCAAATTTGCAGATCAAAGATTTTGTCAACTTTCAGAAAATTATTTTTTTATTTCTTAACATGCTATTCCAGGAAAACTTTTTCAGTTGTATGTGCATACCAACTTATCATTAAATAATACGACGAAGTATTGGATATTTTCGTTTAGCGGGGTAGTAGTAAAAGAAAGAAACATCAGAACTGTCCGGATTCACCCAAACTTACCCTACATACTTATGTGCCACCCTGTATAATGTGTAATTTTAATATCTATAGCTGAATCCATTTTAATTTAAATAATATGAAATACGAGCATATGTATAGACAACAATACAAACGAATTTTGACAAAGTACTAGGATAATTAACTGGAACGAGAGAACATATAATTTAAACCAAACCATTGAAAGCCCTGTACATTTAGAAGAAAGCAGAATACTTCTCCATATAAATCAATGGGAAAGCGCAGCTACTAGCATTATTAGGAGTTACCACTACCGATGAATATAAAAAGAAACAAGTTACAGAGTAAGGGGATCAATTCTCTCAACTAAAATAACTTTTGCTCATTTGTACAATCCATAACACCACTAGGTTATTTCTAACTTTAAATTTAAAAAGGGAAAGAAAACGGAATGCATTAAAAATAGCAAATTGTGCTACAAAAGCAAATTGTATATACATTTTAATACGAGGATTATAATAAAGGATTAATATGTACTTTTATACAATAATAAATGAAGACGAACAATAGAGTTGTAACTCAGAGTGTTACTGAGCAACATAACTGTAATAACAAATTACTTCAATTACGTACTTTTCAACGTGAATATCTTATTGTATCCAGAAACAGAAGGTGAATAATGTTTATATGTCAAGGTAACTTTTAAAACTTATCCATACACACGTAAGGAGATCAGTTTATTTCAATTATCATAAATGTAGTAATACTAATAAATATGCATTTAAAAAAAATCGGTTAGGAAATGTGCTCTTACTTTAGAAAACAAAATGAAATTTTCACCAATGTATACTCAACCTACATAAAAAAATATCCAAAACACTCGAGTAGACTGTTTCAGTGTACGAAGAGTTTTATAGTTTGTTAAAAATTTAACAATTCATTTACATCAGGGTGCGAAATAATAACAGCCAAAGTGAAGACGGGGGAGACAAGAGTGTGGAAAAAAAAATCTCTCTTCGCACTAGAATGTCTTGACATAGTGCGTTCATATATTTGGACATCCATAATTCTTAAGCTATGTATGATTAGAAATACAGCTAATCACTAATTCTCCCATATTACATCTTAATTACATGTTAATTACAATTATGTAAACTTTTGACAATAGTGCTACTTTATTCCCCCTTTCCCTTCATGTAAATTATTAGTGAAGGAATTTTGTTCCGAAAATATTAAGTAAGAAGAATCTTTTCCAACCCCCAGGATTTCACACCCTGTTGCATGTACGCGTAGTTCTTACTGCTGCGACTAACTTGTAAGCATTGGCAAACTAAGTTAAAACTTATCCAATGCAGGTAAGGAGGGCAATGAACATTAAGATGGTGAACACTTAACTTAGTAATTCAGGGTGTGTATCAGCTCCTAACACCACTGTTCTTGGCTTTCTAATCAAGAGATCACTTTTAATTTTATGAATTTCTAAAATGCGTCATGACGCTCAACTAACGCCAAAAATTGTACCTTCATCAGGAATCGAACCCGAGACTTAGCGTGTGCACTCTTTCCAGCTACACACGAGCTGATAGTTATTAATATACGAAGCATATTGAAAACCTCATGCCTCATGCCTCATGTTTTAAAATGTGAAAATGGTTTAAGTTATCCCATAGAACAAACGCATACACATTACTAGAACTCTTAATCTAAAGAGCACACTAATTATTTCCCACGATCGCCCTAGGAACAGCACACTTCTGCCAACATGTGACCAATTTCAAAATCCAGCAATTATGAAACTTTTCATCTTGAGACTGGATTCATAGCGTGATTTCCTGCGTCGTTACAATGCTACAATCAAATTAAATCCTCGCAGGTGTTCCTCAAGTTCCGGAGAAAGACGAATATCTGATGCCAGATCTGAACTGAATGCAGGGTGAGGTATGACAATGAAACCAAGGCGCTAAGTCTTCTTAGCTGTCATTTCACTAGTGTTGTACACTAAAAAAATGTAATTAAATTACCAAACATCAATGTAAAATGATTTACTCTTCATTTTGTAAGTAGATATGCATTTCCTTAGATTAAATTAGATTTACTGTATTTTTATTTTTAATTTTTTTTACAAATTTACAGTAAATTTATAAGAAAGTATGATATTTTTAATGATCAAAATGTAATTTTACATCATTTTATAATAGTAATTTTACTTTATAGGTGTAAATTGATTTACATAGAGAAGTGGCAAACAGATTGCCAACGTTTTTTGAACTTTACCTATAAAAGTTTTTACAGTGTACCAGCATTGTTGTGTTAAATAAGATACTTGATTTGTGAACCAACTCATCGAATCTGTGCTTTTAGTTCTGTGAGAGTACTACGGTATTGATCAGAAGTGATGATAGTACTCTTAGGCAGGAATTACATTTTCAGTATACCATCAACGTCCCAGAGGACAGCCAGAGTGACTGCTTGCCGATGCTACAGGTTGGGGTGCTGATTGCCACGGGTGCTGACTGCCACAGCCAATTATTGGTGCTGATTGCCGCGACTGGCGCTGATTGCCAATATCAAGGTGCTGGTTGCCACGAGGGCGTGCTGACTGCCACGAGCCTGAGAAAAGTTGCTAGACGTAACATTACCGGACGCCAAGAAGGTTGAAAGAAACGCGATGAACCTTAGGATCGTGTTTTTCAGACCAACTTCTAACAAAGGTAAACAGGTCTCTGTATGTACGTACTTTCAGTTTGTCAGGGAGCGGTGCGTACAAAATTGGTACGATTTATGTGTTCTCACTTGAACTCCCTATGTCAGCATGAACTGTGTACAGCTGGGCAAATTGTTTCGAGCAGCTCTTGAAAGTTCCATCGAAAAAGCACTGCTGGCTGTCTCTCATAAGGGAAGTTCAGGAGAAAGCACTCGCCTGCAGAGAAACTAAGCATGTCATTTGAAGCCCCAATTCATGCTGTTTACAACAAGCTAACAAAATTCCTGTACGTTTGAGAACGGTTCGAGATATTCAACTTGGAAGTTTATATGAGAAAATGAGGATATGCGTATTTATACGCGTTAAATACAACATAATTAGTAACGAATATTGACATACGAATTGAGAGCTATCGGAAGTAACAGAAAAAAAGTGTTTCGCAATAACTAACGGTTTGTTAGATACAATTAGTCATTATATTGTTCACAATAATCATAGGTTAGAGATGAAAATTGATCACTGTTGTTCTTCTGTTTTATGAAGAAATGACGCAGGCAAAATACTCCCTTGCACCATCAACATTTTATATGTGCAATTGCGTTGCATCCGTCAAGGGAACAGTTCGCAGAACCAAAGCAAAAAGCAAATTCGACAGTGATTCAAAATTTATAGGCCTGTAATTTGTTCGTAACCTGCCTTGTAGAACGCAAACTGAAACAATCCAATGTATCGCGGTGATCGGAAGTGATTCGTATGGACACGGACTTTATTTGATTGTTTCGTTGGTACATTATAACGTCCGGTGAAGAAGTTTCATACTATGTACAAATCTCCTGCCATAATATTTGATTGATCGAAATCAAAACACATCAAGTGTTTGCACAAATCGTGTGCAATTCTTTGGTATCTTCTCAACCATTACGTCTTTGCCATCCGTCATGCAACTTGTAATGGACAATTTGTCTGTGAATGGACCCCAGTGATCAAGCAATAGCAAGTGTATGTCGTTCAAGTGTATGTCGTTCCGCTTAGTGAGCAACTTTGTATCTTATAGGATGTCACATAGATTTGCTGTGATGATTACTAAATCAATCCCTAATTAATCTCTACTAAATTAATTAATAATCATAAATTTAGTATGAGGGATTAATACACTCATGTCCAGATACAGTTTCTCCCAGGCTCGTGGCAGTCAGCATGCCGTTGTGGCAGTCAGCACCTTCATATTTGCAATCAGTGACAGTCGTGGCAATCAGCACCAATAATTGGCTGTGGAAGTCAGCACCCGTGGCAATCAGCACCTATCCTGCTACAGTCTTAATATTTTGTGCCTACATTCCATGGAAATGATCTTGTTTTTAGGATCGAAATTATGAACCCGAATTTCATCATGTATGACAATATCATTCAATAACGCATCACCTTCACGTTCATGGAACTGAGCCCATTCTTCTATGCATGGTAATGGGGTCACACTTTCAGCTATAAGAAATTCCATTATTGCACGCTGCTTCAGCAATACCGACACGCCGCCATATTTCTTGAGTCCCACTGATATAAGATTGAAACCTGCTCTTGTCAAGACAAAAATGTCTTTGATATAATTGAATGGTGCTCAAAATCAAATACCAGAATATGTTTACGACTTAATAGTTACGAAAATAATTAGGATATATTACTTTTAAGCATTACCTCGAATATTAATATGAAATAGTATGCAGGGGTAAAAGTGAGGGGAAAGTTGAGGTAACGTCGTTCCCCTATTTCCAGAAAATATTTGTGGCGACCCTCCACTTTCTAAAAAAATTAATAGGCACAGGGGATGGCATGACGTCATGAGTCCCTCTACCTTTTCTGATCCATATAGTCAGCCATATCATTTCCAGGGCAGAAAGAATTCTAACCTTTCAGATGACATTGTTTAAGTTCTAGCTAGCCAGAATTTGAATGTTCTTCCCAACACCAAGGCGATATGAAACATGAATCTACAACTTTAACCAAGAATCGGAATCAAATGACCTCCACAGGAAACTGAACCTCGATTTTTTGCTAACTACATAGTCACGAGAGAGCTCAGGAATGTTTAATGTAGCGATAAATGTTCAGATAGAGTCGAACCTTTAAATTCCTGAAGGCATAAAGTTAACCATTTATTTTTAACAAACAATAACAGAATTCAGTGTGTATTGCAAATGGCAAAACATTTTCTTACAAAATGCAAGTGCATTTCAAACTCAAAAAACAAATGAAATAATACTTAGTTAAAATACTTTGTTTTGTCTTCCACTACATTTCTTTTTTTTTTTTTTTAAATCGACAAACACAATGTGTATATATATAAACTTCGGAAACAAATCTCTATTTTGCAGTCTTCAAGTTTGCCATCGCTTCTCCGGACATTGCCTTCCGGAGAATAACAGACGGCGAAACAAAAAAAATGGAAGAGTTGGATGGAATTGCGTGCACAGTAGAGAAAGAAGCAGTCAGCTCATCATTAAAGGTGGTGGAAGGGATAGAACAACTCCACCCCTTACATGTCAATCACAAACAAACAACAACATGAAAGAAGGATGAAACGCTTTATTTACGTCTTGTAAGTAATTATCGAAGTACTTGAAAACTTATGGTTATACTAATGCGGAATACTTACTGTAATATAAAATTAAGGTTGATTTAATATCCAGAGATTCATATGCAGAGCAATCTTTGTGTGTGTCTATGTGTGTGCATGTATTTTGAACATCATTAGTTAGGAGATAAAGAAGGGGAAGAAATGTTCTCCATTTAATGATGGTTTTCAACATAAAATAACATCTAACTTCCGGTAGAAGCTCTTAATAATGCACAACATCCGGATTGCTCACCCTATTATCCCTAGAAAAGATGTTTAAAAAGTTAAATATATTTGAAAGATTTTTTTTTTAAAAAAAGAAAGGTAGTTTTAAAATATATAATTCATTCTTTTAAAAGGTAATATCATGTTATTGCAAAGTAGACAGTTGTGCACTTCTCATAATAGAACAGAAATCTTTTTTCATTAGTAATAAAAAATAGTATACATTTTCACAATCATGTATAACCATGCATTCTCATGTATAATCATGCATTCCAAGCAGTTTAAGCAAAATTTCTGGTTTTCACGAATTTTTATTTTCTCAGAGAGTGCTCATAACTTACAGTCTCATAATTGTTAACTACGAAGTTTGAATCTAGAACCTCGTGATTAAGAAACAAGGACACTAACCACTGTCTAAAATAGTGATGTAGTATATTTGGTGAAAAACCAATCAGCATCCGCGTTATATCCTTCTTTGTACTCAAGCGACCGAGAGGAATTTACATTGCAATTGCATTACTGTAATGTGTACAACATCCTAGTTATTACATATTAGTACTTCGATTTTTTGTGCTAAAACTGAATTGAAGAACAAGATGTAAGCGGAAGAAATGTAGGTTAACAGATACAGCTTTCCACCGATGTACCTTGCAGCGAATTTTCTTTTATTCGCTTAATAATAATTTGTACACTAGGTAAAAATATTATTATTTAAATTTGTTGTCGGTAATAAAAGGTGCAGAGATATCTATTATGTAAAGAAAATAAAGCTACTACTCCTACTCTAATAACTTATTTTCATATTCTGCACATTATTATTATTATTATTATTATTATTATTATTATTATTATTATTATTATTATTATTATTATTATTATTATTATTATTATTATTATTTAGTTGATGAGACTTGTGAATGATACTACAAGCAAATTTTTCGAATGCAAAATTTGGAAAAAAAAATCGGACATTATCCGGGAATTTTCACGAAAAGGAATATCTGGTAACCTAACTAGACGCCTCTTGTGGAACTGAAGGTGTAGGTACCTGAATCAAATCGACTCAAAATATATTGCATGTTATAGACTGTATTTTTGTTAAGTTTCATTAAAATGGTATAAAGATGTGAACTAAATGAGGTTTTTATCTTGCTATTTTGAATAATAATAAAGTTAGGAACCTGCCTCTCCAATTCTATCCAGCTTATATTCATAGTTTGTACATCATCGTCTTCATAATGATGTAGGTTTTCGAATGATACTACACACATATATTATGATCCATAAATTAGGGAGAGATTGGAAAAAATGTCCAGATATCTTCTTGATTTTTTTTTAGAACTTTGGTAGCCCCGGTCGGAATTCCGAGATAAGGTACCTGCACAAAAGGTACCGTGAAAAGTTTTACATATGTCTATATATTTAACAGTTTTTATTGACGTACGTTTAGTAGGTATGGAGATACACGTTTTGAAGCCAAAACTGTCAATTATTGCAGAAAATATGACTTTTTGAGTGAGGAGAAGAGAGGTAGGGCAATAGAGAGAGAGAGAGAGAGCATGTTTTATATACTGGATGTATCAAAAGTACGGAGTCAAAGGACAACTAACTTATACATAAGGGTAAGGAAAACGGAAATAGAGGAAAGTTGTTAGAAATGGGTGGATTTTAATCTAAAATGATGACTGGTGCCAGTAGTTTGAACTCCACATTGGTAAGGCACTGCATATTAAATAAAAAATAAATCCAGTTCAGAAGGCTGCTTGAAGGGCACGCAAAAATGACACAAAATTGTTGAGTAACGGAATCTAGAAGACTTCGAATACCTATCTCACAATGTTGTATTGTTGGTATGGTAAGGCCCCGAGGTAACAATCTATTTAACTGGCAATGTTGCTTTTTTCACTTAACACAAGGAGCTTTACCAATGTAGTCCAAAAGGCTGATGCCATTTGAAAATTTCCAGGATTTTAGATTATAAACTAACCTCTAACATCTTTTCTCACTTTCTATTTTTTTCATATCTTTACTCATAAAAGAGTTGGTTTGTAGTCTCTTACTTCTGACCCACCCTGTATATATGATAGCCCGTAACCTGAAGTGTAAGAAGGGTTGCATAGCCTGCACTTATAATGTATGTAATTACCACTGGAGTAACAACACCTTCTTGGGACTAAATGATGGATCACTGATTTCTAAAGGGCTTAAAAGTTATCTATCTATTAATCCATCCATCTATTAATCTCGATTTTAATCATTTTACTTATTTGTAATAGGGAATATGTGTAAAATACATAAAGTAGTATTAGTACATGCAATAGATAAAGAACTTCCGTCGTAGAAAGGGATGGCAGTAAGGCGTGTGTTGAATATTAGACAGGCTGTTCCTTATATAAAGAGAGAGAAAGAAAAAAGAATGCTTTCGGGAGAGGAAGTGGTGGTCGTAGCGAAACAATCAAGATGATCTAATTGATTAGTGCGCGGGTTTTCTGTGTTTGATGTCTTCCTGTTTACACAATGAGTAACAGAAACAGACTATCACTTGGAAACTAATACAGTATAAATTACATTTACAAGCATGTTTATTTAATCTCCTTGTAATTTCTGTTTACTTCTTTTAATAAAAACACAATTATTTTTCTAAAACAGAAACAAACATTTGGTTTCGACTATGGTAAGCGACTAAAATCAGGTATAAAGTTTGAAAGAATTTTGAGGACAATTGGACGATGTTATGCATCAATTGCCCAAACGCCAAAACATGTTTCTGAGATACATGAGAGAGATTCCGTTACACAACGTAATTGAAGCTAACACAAACATGTTAGTATTACGATCTAGTTCTTGCCGCTTGGTCGAATAGCTTTTCCTGAACGTTTAAGCAAATAGTAGTGTTTTAAACGTTTTTTAAACATTATTTATATTGTCTCCTACACACTGATGTAAAAATCTCGAAAATAGAAAAATGGCGCTTGGTCAATTGATGCATAATACCTTCCAATTATGTGCACTCGTGTATTTGTCGCGTCCGTCAGTTTGTCTGTAACCGTATAAAATCGACAAATTTATCAGGTAGTCAAAGAGCCTTTTACAGTTGATATATATTTGAGCACTGATGCCCCCGTTTACGTCATGATTTCAGAAAATTTAACATTTTATTAAAAATGAATAATAACTTAAGAGAATCGAATTCTTATTTCATAACCTTGTTTCCCGGCATCCTAAAAGAAATATGTTTATTTTATCTGTTTTTTTTTAACATTTCTGAATTCAGAAGAAGTAAATAGTGTAAGGGTCTTCATTACAGCGAAATTAAACTACCGCTAATTTTAGGGTTTTTCTGTAATATCTTTAAAACAAATAAAAATATTCGAAAAGTAGAAACGTAGTGAACTAGACAATACGATTTTGCATGTGATACCTTTACAACAATTCACCTATATGCTTTTGGTATGCCGCTATTTAAAGAACCCACAAAAAATGCTAAATCTATCTACAGTTGCAAATCGAAAACAGATAGATGAGTTGTGATAACGGTATCACATGCAAAATCGTATTGTTTAGTTCACTACGTTTCTGCTTTTCGAATATTTTTTATTTGTTTTGAAGATATTACAGAAAACACTAAAATTAGCGGTAGTTTAATTTCGCTGTAGTGAAGACCCTTAACACATTCGTATAATATGAAAATTGTAAAGTAGACGCGCACTTGAAAACCACTTTATAACCATACCTAATAATGTGGGGTCTACTAAGGATTGATTTCATATTGAAAATACTAAGAAACATTGAAACACCGTTGCTCATTCGCAGGAAGAAGCTGTTGAACAAATGAGAGCAACGTTCGAAATTTTAGTGTAGAGTAATATTGTCTCAGCATCCGATGCAGAAAAGGCAGGCAGAGAATACAAGGCTCTAGTAGGTCAGGTACATGTGCGAGAGAAAATGGAGTCTTACAAACGTCTTGTCACCAGATGATGTATATCTCTGCAAAATAGTAAAGATGTGCCCAATTCTTTCCCATGGTAATGCAGTTGTAGAAAGGTTTCTTTTCTTTTCTTTTTTTTTCTTTTTTTTTACGTAAACAAGCAAATAATGGTAGAAAATTTGTCAGAGGATTCTTTAGTGGCACAGCGTGTAGGCCTAATGTATGATGCTGTCAATATAACTGGTGGCGTACAGGCCCTGCCTATTCCAAAACAGATTATACTATCAATGAGAAATGCATACGCGGGATCAAGGAAGGCGAAGAACATCGCAGGAAAGTGATGGTAGGAAAGGATCGCAGGGCCGCTGAAAAAAGAAGAGCACAACAGAGACTAAAGGAATTTTAAGCAAAGAAACAGAAAATCGTAAATCAGTTGTTAGAAGAAGTCGTTACCGTAGGAGAGGAGATGAAGAAGTTGCCTGGTTAGATTACTTCATTGCATTCATGAATAAGGATAAACTTTTGGTTAGGTAAAATTTTGCACACTTTTTCAATGTATTTTAACCTTTCTAACTGTACGTTTTTTTTTTCTTAGGATAGGTCGTGGAAAATATGGAAATGGTCGGGAAAAGTTAGGAAAATGTCGGGAAGTTGCTGAGAGAAATTTGCTAGTCACTTTGATCTTCTCTGTTGAAGCTCTATTCAAATCGGAGGTAGTTTATAGGAAAAAATTCCGGTTTCAACATTTCTTGTCATAGAACAAAAATCGTAATAGATAACTACAGTTCTCAGAAATCGATTCAGAGTCTGATAACTACAAACAGTTTTCTGCAATCGATTCAAACTCTCAAGAGAACCTACCATCACAACTCCCAACATTGTATCAAACCCGGAAGTGGTTGAAATTCACTACTACATCCGGTTTCAATATTGATTCCTATAGAGCAAAACGGTAAGAGATATCGAGATGTCGTTTTTTTGCACTCTATTTAGCTTACCGGGAATACATTTAATCTTTTCGGATAACCCTATATTCAAACCGGAAGTTTTTTAAATTACCTATTTCCAGTTTTAACATTTATCGCCATAGAAGAGAAACGGTAAACGGTGACTCAAACGGTATTGCGGTATAATATATATATATATATATATATATATATATATATATATATATATATATATATATATATATATATATCGCAATACTATATCGAAGGCGGAAGTAGTTGAATTTACTAGTATTTCTGTTTGAATACTGATTTTCATAGAGCAAAAACTGTGAGAGATATCGAGAATCAGATTTTTACAATTGACCCAAGAATAGGTTCTACCTTCTCCTTTAACCCTCTAGATTCAAACCCGAAGTGATAAAAATTAACGACTTTTAGTTTCAAGCTTTATCGCCATAGAACAAAACAGTAAGGGATAGCAAGTTATTGGCTTTTTGATATGGATTCAGCGTCTGAGGAACAGGTTCTATCTTTAATCTTATTCCTCTAATTACAACCAGTAGTTACAGATATACTACTTGAATTTTGAGTATTGTATCCGCATAGTTTGCAAGTCGATCGTAGTTTCACACCGTGAAACAAAACTTACTTGTAATAATTTGGAGATCATTGTTATTCATATACGTAACAATTACGTAAGAGAAGTTAACGACGTAGTGCCGTTTGAGTCATTTTTTACTTGAAATAGTCTTATATTACTATCAAAATTTCCTTACAGAAAAGGAATTAACGTAAAATCACAGTATAAAGAATCTGGATATTAAAGTCTATCTTCATTTGCAGTTTAGAAAAGATAGTATTAAATCTAATTACATGTGTCAGAATAAGTTAATATTCGTAATTATTTTCTTCAAGAAGTATAGATATATTTTTTTTACTTCGTATATTTAATAATAGAAATTTGTCGTCATCTGTTTGTATTTATATTTAAATTTAAATTCATATTAAATTATATTATTAAATCTAATTTTAAACAATACTTATTATTTTATATTCGATTAATTGTTAGCTACCACAACAATATATTGATTCCTATAACAACTTCAAATCCATTTTGAAGGTATTTTAATTACAAGAAAGAACAATGAGAGGATCAAGACCAAGATGGCTGCCAGACAGATAAGTATATAAGCCTCAAGCTCTCATTTTTTCAATTTTGATTTTTAATCAGTTTTACTTTTAGACAAATATAACCGTTTGATAAAATCGTTAAGATAGTTAACACTACATAACTATGTCCGACGCCCTTATCCCCATTAAATTTCATAATTATCAGTTATAAGAATTTTACTTAGGACCAGCCAATCGTCTACTGGACCGGCCATCTTGATGCTGTAATATCTAAATCAATTTTCATTATTAACTAATATTGGTAATAAAGTCGACTGGGCTCTAGTGCTACGATAACATAACACTAGGAAGGATTTGAAGGATAGAATAAGAAAAGAAAATTGATGATACAGATGGTATGGTAATATACATAATAATTCAAGTGCTTGTCAAGAATATTGCTATCTAGAGATCCTATATTTGCAAGTTTTTAATAGTAATATATTCTAAATTTTGATGTTTTGATACTTGGTAGATTGAAAACATAATGGTTTCGCACGAATATTGATTGTAGCTTGTAAGGATAACATAATTGTAGTCTTAAATAGTCTTTCACATTAGATGTATTAGATATAATTCAGTATTTATAAAAACAAAAGTTTGTGAGATAAAATTATCACAAACATGGGTGAAAGAAGGTCCTGAAAGGTAACATGTGTTCCGAGAATAAAGTTATAAGTTTTCTAACGCACACTCAACTTGTAACATAAAAAAATACAGAGTAAAACTAAACCACTCTAATAATAATAAGGTGACTGCTTTGCATATAAAAATGATAAACAGGAAATTTAGTGGCTATGACAGATCCACGTCAACCCAATAGATATTCTTTCAATGTTCCTGCAAAAAGTTCTTGTTCTAGCACCCTATGAGAGAAAAAGACAAAGAAAAATACATGTAAAACTTCAGCCCCTTTTAAAACAAATTAGTCACTTTCATTTGTTCACAATATTTCATATATCCTATTAAAGCTCTTTTCCCCAGAAACAGCAATGAAAGAATTTTTGAAGATAACCAGTCAGATGACACGACGTTCTCACACCATCCAATCTCTAAAGACGTCATCAGTTTGAAAAATGGGCATAAGATGTTAAATCTGGATAAATCAAGGTATGATCTACATCATAGCATAGGAAAGTAAGAAGCATCAGTACTGTAATTCACAGCACAATGGGTTGAAGATGTCAGCCCCTTTTCTCACGAAGCTGAAACTAGTTTGGTCCAGGGTGTCGCCGTGCGCGGACCATAATCGCAAAAATATGGTATTTAGTTCATTGGAATATAATCATTGAGTACAGAATCACACCCCATGGCAGAAAATTCACCATAAAGAATAACAGTATACAGGTATATGAACTGTTAATACTCATCGTGCTAAGAACTTGATATAGGAACCAAAATGATTTCGTTATTGTTTAATCATATAGAAATAACATCCAGCATATGTCTTGCTCAAAACCCACAAACACAAATAAGAAGAATTCTTAAGTATTTACATATTTTGGTAGCGTTCATTTATATTACAAACATAGAATAATTTAGGTATTATATTAATAATTACTTTTGTTCTCTTTTCAGATGGTTCGAAGTTTCGGAAGAATGCAAAAGAATAACGAAAGAAATTGCAAAATGTGGTAAAGTAAGCTTCACAATTAGGTAACTACTCTTTAATGTTTCGTAGTTTTTAATAGTAGCTTGGCATACAATGATAGTGGTAGTAGTAAGCCTAGTATCAATAAATTCTCCTATAATGGTAGAATTTATATTTTGAACGGTGACCAGTATATGATTTAAGGGATGAACTTTACGATTCGCACTCCAACTGAGCATCGATAAGTAGGACGCCTTGAAAAGTATACAGCAGAGTAGGGTAGGGTAGAGTAAAGTAAGATAGGGATAAGTAAGGGTAGGGGTAGGAATTAATTAGCTTAAGGTTAGGGAAGTTTTGACCCATTTTCATACAATTAATAGAGTGTAATTTCTCGTTTCTGAGTGAGTATACCAGGTGGAGCGGGCATTGTAAAGTTAACCTTGTAATGCTTTATCTTGCAATAGTATTTTCTTAAAACACTTGTTCATATATATACCATAAATTTACTTGTTTTCTTCCAATTCATTTCCTGCATTAGCATAATCCAGATGTTATTGTATCAATCTCGTACAACGATGTTGAAGTTCTTTGATGCAGTCCTCCATTTTTCAGCATCCTGAAAACCATGAAGAACTGAACCTGTGGCCGAGTCAAACGCCGCCATCTCGACTTGCGGAATCGAGAAAAAAATACATTAAAATAGGTTCGTGACAAAACATGCAAGATCATACAAAACAAAATATTTACAATGCCATGTAAAATGTTGGAAAAGACATGACATAATGAATTTATTAACAAAGTCAGTAATAATAAAATCAACAGAATTTTATATACAAACAGTGCTTTTACCAAAACAATATATTATCCATTCTATCATAAACATGCAGCTGAAGAAATATTTCACAAAACTTTGCACAGTAATACTTCAATATTCAAACAAACTTTCAAATTTGCATATTTTACATCTCAATAAATGAATTTTGCCACATTAAACTATGTTTACGCTTACAGAATTTATATTTGAAGTTTCAGGTAAGTATTAATAATTTCTAATAGTAGTAATATTGTTTTGTTAGGTTAGGTTACAATTTATAATGGTAGGTATAAACAGAAGGTAATGGTAGTTCCAGACCGATTCCAGGTAAGTAAGGTTCATTTTCAAAAGGTAAGTGTTTGGTAGAGATCCAGATAAGTAAATTCCAATAGGTAAATAGCCATTAGGTTTGCCAGTAGATATAGATATCTTGGAAACATATGTGTATTTAATGGTTTGAGAAAATGCTGTAGCTATTCTTATTTGTCTTTTATCAGGTACGTTGTAGAGTTAGCCATTTATTTATTAATTTTATATAATAATTAATCTAGTGTAGCAGATGCAGCAGAAAACATCAACGTGGACAGAAACAATGAAGGTAAGTAATATGTTAATTCTCCTTCCCCATATCCAAAAAACATTTCATTAACATCAATTATTTATATTTATACATAGGCTTACATCATCTTATTATTATATATTTTAACTATTCTCTTAATTATTTTACTCTCTTTTATACGTATCTTCTTATTTTCATTTTATTTTCACATACATTATTTTCTTTACATGGAACCGAATTCGTCAATTACGTACCATGAATTATCTGCCCGAATTAATGACGTCTTTTACATACGAATGAAGATTGTACTGCATAGTTCTACATAATGTACCAGATAAATATACTATCTCTGAGATGTTAGAACCGGTGAGAATATAGAGCCAAACAATTAATACATTTACAAACACATCACTTTATTATATGAATGTACTCCTATCGGAATTAGTTATCAAAGTAGTTTATGTGAAATCAGTTTAATTTTTATTCAGTAAAACCATCACTTTTGAATTGTTTTTCAAATCGTTAGTTACTTAAATTTTGTCATAATATCTCAAGAAGGCATATTCTTAGGTGTAACAGGAAATTTCGGGAAGATTAGCTTTCTGAGTAAATACCTTTTAGCTCGCAACCATGGTCATTATGTTTTCGGCCTTATAACAAACAATAAATTAATTTTACAATAATTGCAATGTTACCTGTTGCAATTTTCTTTCGCAGAAACGAATATGGCTGATGATTTTCCAAATATATAAGGAAATAAACAAAATTCTTCAAAACTGTCTTAACTTGGGTATAAGTTTTTCCTTTTTTTAACACATTAAACTATATATTCTGTTTTTAAAAGACAAACAATCATTAATTTAATACATTCTTCTTCTATTAATCCCTGTTTTAATCTCCGGGTGCTGCAGACCACAAAACTCATTGCCCCATCTTCTAAATATTTAACACTAAACACAATTAGAATTCGTAACTAAACTTTTCAGAAATTAAAATAAACAAAATATAATTATAAAAACACAATTTATAATATATGTAATACGCAGTATGGATTGAGAATAGCGAGGCATGACAACCTTATTTAGTATACTATTAGTAGCTAAAATTCCAAATAGAGCAGTAATAGTTAGGGATGCTATAACGACTCACCAAAGGTAGTCGTCAACCCTGGTTCGACTAATAATATCAGTAAATCTTGAATGGTATTATTTGTTTACACATTAAAATATCTTCCGTGATTACCTTTACTAGTATTCTCACCTTTTATATTGAAATTACAAAACGATGATACGTTTTAGACAATTTTATTCGTTGATTCTTGTTGAACGAATATGCACATAGACTGTATTACAATCGTACATGTTAGTTAGGTATTTATCAACAACAACATAGCAACCAACTATATAATAATGTCTATTTCTTATATATTAAAAACATTCTTCTTTTGTTATTTTTAAATTAACATTATATCTGGTATAGTGCTTATGTAGAAGCACTTTCTGCCCAAAAATACAAGTAATTATCAATTTATACAAAGTATCTCGTTGTATAAAAATGTCGCCCGACGATGGGACTGAATATAAAAGTTACAAGGGAGCTTGGTTTTTATGTTTAAGAACCACTGGTCCGTTTATAAGAACAATATTCCATTAATTATATTCTATACATTTTGATCGACCCTCGTATGTATATATAACATTATTTAGTTTCCTTCATATAAATATATTTATAATAAATCTTTCATTTCATTATCATTTATCTTTTATTACAATAATATATATATTTTATTATTAAAACGTCGTCGCTTATTTATATAATTAACGAACGGTACGAATTCAAAATAGTAAGAAGCAATTACATTTAAAACATGAGTCATCATGATCAAGGGCGTATTATATATTAATTACTTTAGATGATATTCAACAGTATGCATTGTATCAATTAGGCGTCAGAATATAGAAGAATCTTATTCAAGTAACATATAAGATGGTACATGAAGACAGTCGTCGAATAATTAGCTTAATAGAATGAATCATATACTTAACATAATCTTTGACAAGTAAGTTTCAACACACAATCAAATATACTATAAATAACCTTTGCTTTTAATGAATCGAACTATAACTCTTTCATATTAACAAGAAAGAATTAAAATCATTTGAAAATTATCATTTGTTGAAACAAATGTGATAAAATATTTATGAGTTCATTAACTAATCCTATCAAGTATAGTGCTTGTATATCGAAGTCATAAAAATTGTTTTCATTATTGATATTAACACATAAACTTAAAAATAAATGTTCACAAGAATCTATAGCTGGTATGAGTTTAACCCTTACTTCATTAACTAGAGTCAGTTTAAATTTGTACTAGCATATGATTCTAATAGAGTACATTGTACTGCATTATCATGATTAGGTTCCGCAATATTTTGTATATGTATTGCGTCGTGATTCTGATTTTGATATGAAGTGCCATCTCTTGAACAACGATTATGTCTATACATAGAATTTGTAGCGTTTCTAGAATTTTGCCATGTATTGCGATTGCTTTTATGCCTACTTCGGTTGAGTGATCGGACATAATTATTGTCACGATTGGTTAGGTTAGGCGGATTCCCAACATAGCTTTGCCTATTTTGTTCATTCTGATGGCTTGAATTTACTCGGTTTAGGTTGTGTTCCGTATCGTTCACACTACGGATATTTAGATTCCGAACAGGTACAAAATGATCTGAATTATTTTTACTTTTACCTACTCCAGCTTGTAGATTCAGAGCATGGTATTGAGTTTCATAGCATTGAACAAGCATTAATAAATGGTTAAAACTCATACATTGGGTAGAAAACAGGATCTGTTGTAACTTAAACGGTAGCAAATTTCGAATTGATGCTATGATTCTAGATTCTGATTGCAATGGATTTACGACTTTTAATTCATTGTATGTATTTACAACAAACTCGACAACAGATTTGTGCAAACGAGGATTGAAATGTTGATTTCTAATCGTGGCATCTCTATTTGCGAGCAAAAAGTCATTTTCGTAATTTGCGGTTAGCGCTGCTTTGAACTCGTCATACTTATTGACGTGATCTCGCACTGCTTTAAACCATAAAGAACATGGTGGGAGTAATAAATGAGGGATTAATTTCATATATTGTGATTTATCTATACACATTATATTTCACTCATCCTGAAATTTTTCTAGGAAAGAAGTAGCATTCTCATTACATTTACCACTGAACTTACTCGTAGCACATATTTAACTCATCTTTACGCTTAACTTTACCTTCCTTTTATCATTCCGTGTTCTTGTTGAGTGACAATTCCTACCTATGGCGTGATGTGTAGTTGCACCATCTCTTTTCTGCACATCGGTACTCCTCGGATGAATTTCTTCCAAAATAATGTCCTCATCAGATACGGGTGAAGGCGAAGTCATCTCTTGTGAACAAGGGAATTCTACACGATCGTTAACCATGTTGTTACAGTATGTGTTGTCCTTGATCTGTAGTGTCCTGATTTTCTCTTGTAAGGTAGCTATCAACTGAGTATTCGCGCGTATCTGGTTGGAGTTATCCGTGACCTGAATCTTTTGTTGCTGTACAGTAGATTCTATTACTTCCAAATCCCTTTTTACACCACTGACTTCTTGGATTAGATGGTTTTGATTATCCTGGCAATCCTCAGATATTCTTTTTAACTTTTCATCAAACTGCGCGGTGATGTCATTCATCGCCTGTATAATAAATTGTTTCGTCTCTTCTGACTTCTGCTCCAATCGTCTGTTGGATTCCTCGGACTTCTGCTCCATCGTCTGCTTTAATTCTTGCTTTAATTCTTCATATTGTCTGTTGGATTCCTCGGACTTCTGCTCCATCGTCTGCTTTAATTCTTCATATTGTCTGTTGGATTCCTCGGACTTCTGCTCCATCGTCTGCTTTAATTCTTCATATTGTCTGTTGGATTCCTTGGACATCTGAACCAAATTTTGTTCTAATCGCTTCATGGCTTCCGAATCATCTTTTCGACATTGTTCTTGCCGCTGTAAGGCTAGCAAAATTCGGTCTTCTAATGTCATTCCTGGTGCTGCACTTTGTTCACCGTTATCACAATCACTGGTTTCTTTCTCCATGGCCTCACCGTTCATTTTTCGTGTGATTATTCTACCACTTCTAAGTCTTGTCAAGTTCGTAATCATTAACCTTATTACAGAAGTAAATTCACCCTTACTTTACTTCGGGATATGAATTTACAAGATCCCGGGTGAGGTAAACCAAAATTTTTATAACGACTCACCAAAGGTAGTCGTCAACCCTGGTTCGACTAATAATATCAGTAAATCTTGAATGGTATTATTTGTTTACACATTAAAATATCTTCCGTGATTACCTTTACTAGTATTCTCACCTTTTATATTGAAATTACAAAACGATGATACGTTTTAGACAATTTTATTCGTTGATTCTTGTTGAACGAATATGCACATAGACTGTATTACAATCGTACATGTTAGTTAGGTATTTATCAACAACAACATAGCAACCAACTATATAATAATGTCTATTTCTTATATATTAAAAACATTCTTCTTTTGTTATTTTTAAATTACATTATATCTGGTATAGTGCTTATGTAGAAGCACTTTCTGCCCAAAAATACAAGTAATTATCAATTTATACAAAGTATCTCGTTGTAATGCGCAGGAGATGAGTCGAGACAGGATTTTCCTGACAAAATTCGAGTCGAGACACGGCTCTTCCAATAGAGAAATATACATTTTTCGAATCGAGACATCAATTTTACAGCACATTTTCGAGGCGAGACAGTCACAAATCTTGTCTCGTGCGCATCCCTAGTAATAGTAGAAGATTTTAATAATGATACGTTTTCCTTTCCATCTAAGATTAATTCTATATATTTAAATGCTAGGTTTATATGTTTGTCTCCAAAGAAAAGTTTATAGTCTGTTTCCAGTCCTTTCGACAATGAGATCTCGAAAACCATAAGTGCTAGAAACGTGCCGTTTCCGCTGATCGATTCCAAATTTTGTGTAGATTGTCTAATTCTAATTGAATATTTAAATAATGTGGCCGTAATTTCTTTATTACGTCTTTTAGGGGTACAAGTGTTGAATTTTTAAAAAATCCTATCCTATGAGTTATACATTCCAACAGAACATAGTTGAATACAGGAGTTGTATATCTCTTAGCCATTTCATTTTCATGGCCAAATGATAATGAAAAACAAAGGATAATCATTTCTCTAGGCTAAGATGAATATTGTTTGAAGTGTTTTGCCCAATAAACACCATATACCACTGACATTATAATTAATTGTGTATGTAATATATTTGGTTATTACATACAGCATACAAAAAGAAAGAAAACACTGATCATATATGAATTAGAAATTTCAACCGGAAATAGGCTCAATCTTGCAAACGATGTGAGATATTGAAAAACTAATCGAAAAAATCTCCCCGTAAATGTACCTCTTGCCGATTTTTATCACGATCTCTTTCACTTGTGTCTGTAAAGAGAGATGTACAGATGTTGTGAAGAATGACAAGGAGATTCATGCTTATATGTGAATGATGCGGTAGTATATCATGTCTAGGTACAACATACTTTATTTGTTACATTTATTAATCAAGAAGTGTGCATCTGCACAACACACTGATTATTATTGATAATCAATAATAAATTTAGCTATTTTATTTCTTTGAGCAAGAAGATGACAAAAAAGAAACGTATTCGGCTCCTTCTATTGCCGCAAAACATTCATAGCAACATTTTCATACTATGCAATGTCAATAATCAAACATACAGCATCATTATACCAGGTGTATATAGCATATTTTTGGAATTCGAGGACCAGAACTTTTTGCTTAAAATTCGTACTTTCTTCCTATATTTTCTGTATTTTTGATGGTTTAAGTTAGGTTAGGTTAGGACTTTCGGTTTGGGGGGGCAGTATTCTTTGCTTAAAATTCGTATTTTGTTCTCATATTTTCTGTTTTTGAAGGTTTAGGTTAGCTTAGGTTATGTTAGGTAGTAATTACTCTTACGTAACATCAACTCATTTCTCCCGTAAATATATATTTTTCTTTCACCTGATTTTGGCCCACGTTCATATACAGGGTGTTTCAAAACAACACCGACAACGTTTTGTGAGGTGATTCCTGTCAACAAGATAAAACAAAAAGTATAGACTAACCTGGGTGCACAAAAGCTTCCTTTCGGAGTTATAAGCTGCCGAAAAAATGAAAAACTGAACTTTAAAGGTCCATAGCTCCAATATTTTATCTAGATTTTCATAAACATTACCTCAAACGATATGTCATCACCAAATTTTTAAAATGCGATTAACTATAAAATAATTATCGGGTTAAGTTCAAAAGTTGGTCGTCAGTTTCTAGCAAAATTTTGAAACTTTACCGGGAAGAAACTAATAATTTGCTTGTTTGTGTGCTTGATAATGTATAACGATAGCGAAAGATTTGTTTATTTTCTTACATAAACGGTTCTAAACATGGAACTATTCAGCAAGCGGAGGGAACTACTTGGCGCAAGGTTACTTCATGGTGGGATTATGGGAATGTAATGAGCACTTGTTTTGTAAACATGGGTGGTGATAATCAGGAAAATCTTAATAAGTAAAAGTCATGGCTTAATAAATCTAATAAAAATGTAGAAAATTCAGTAAGCAAATAACCGTAAAGAAACATGGAGAAAGTTATACTTTATACTTGCCAATGTAACGGTAACGTGACCAACATGGCGGCAAGGTTCTAGACCACGGGTTCCCCTTCCCACTTAGCTGTAATAAAGACAGAAAACAACGTGCCCTGCGGGGCTCTAATCCGCCTTCACTCACTAACACTTGCTAGGCAATACTATTTGAATTGAATATTAAACTTTTGTACACAAAGGAACGAATTATTATGATTTTAGCTAAAAAAAAAAAAAAAAAAAAAACCTAGGCAGACGACCAACTTCGGAATAAATGCCTAATTATCAGTATATCTAAAATCAAATACAGATAAGAGGAGTACGAAATATTCACACTAAAGATATGCTTCACAGCTTCAAAATTTTAATGTGTATTATTTTCCGATTGGTGCTTTTATTACTTCATTTTAGTAGCCGTCCAATGGAATTACTAATTGCATAACTTCAACCTAAGACTTTAATTTCGAAAATTGAGATAATTACAAGAAGTTAGATAGGATCTGTTATTGTTTATTATTCGTTATACTGCAGCATAACGACGGTGGTTTATAGAGAAGAAGGAATCTTCCCAGTTTACACCCAATTAGCTATGCATATTCGTTTAAACCATAATTCCTTGAAAATCAAAATAAAGTTAAATTAAAACAACAAAATATAAAATTAGCCTGACAGTATTGTTTTATCTTATTTACTTATTATTGTAACCTTTTTTCCACATAAATATAATCTTAGGAATTCTTGTGGGATAATTTTCTTATTTCAGCAATATTATTTGTCTTCCTACTTTCAGGTAACAAAAACTTTAAACGTCGTCTCCTACTTAACAACAAAATGGCAAATATATGTCATTTTTTTGTTAAGATTTTAAATAGCTTTTCTTCTTCTTTTGAGCATAATCAGTTTTCAATATTTTAATATATGCGGTAAAAATCAACAGGCACGTTTAAAACAACATTAAATAATAAATAATATTTATTAAACTGTAATATGTATTATTGAATAGACAAGAAATTGACAAACAAATAATTCACTGGAACATGAACACTTTCAGTAGCGTGTTACACAGGAATCGTTTATTTAATAGCACCCTTCCAAAGTTTTCCTGGTAGATTTGATGAAGACCCTTGGAATATGTCTTGCTGGTAGTAGATCTGAGAAAAAAAAACTTTTAGGGAACGCTTGGCTTGTAGTGAATCTGGGGAAAACCCTAGAGATATGTTTTGGCTGCTGGTAGATCAGAGGAAAATCCTTGGTAAATGTCTGGCTAGTGGTAGATTTGAGGATAGCTTTGCTGCGAACTTCTTAACCGATGTTTCCTAGTTAAAAATCAGGAGAGCTAACGTTCTACTAAGTCTCTATTAACTTCAAATTAGGTTCATAAAACTATGAAATAACACTGCAAAAGTCCATGCAAAGAGACTAATTGTTTTAGCTTGCTTGCCTTTGGTAAGTGAAACCGGAATTTCAGTCCTAATAGATGAGCATGTTCTCCGGATACCATGCTAAATTAAATGACGAAGTATTGACTCCGTCCCTGTTACTAAAAGGGATGTTAAACCTCCATCAATAAAGGAACAAACCAAACAAATAGACAGAGATGACCAGTGATAAATAACGTTAGACATCCATAAATTTGGGGACTGTGTTTCTTTTTCTCTGGCTATGAGAATCACTGCTTTAGTCCACCATTTATGCTAAAATAAAAAATGCTTACAAGAGCAAAAGATAGTCTCGTATTTGACTAACAGTTAGAGGATTGAATTTTAGGTATTGAACTTCTGTCATGAGGCGATTGACAAGATATTTGAATTAAGATACAGCAAGTTCCAGTCTCGAAACCAGAAATAATATAATGGGCGCCAATCTACTGACCATATCACCGAACTAGAAGTCACTTTGCCGTCATGACTCTTCGTTGTCTTTAATGCGATGAGCTTATACATTATACAAATATAATGATAAAAGGGGAAGAAAGCCTGGTTAACGAAGCATACTCTATTCATATACTTCTTGTGGTAAGTCAATGACTGACCAGTTCACAGACAAATCATGTAACGGAGAGAAATCACATTACCTTCTGAAGATAAGTACGAGTACACTTAACTTTTTGATTCAAAAGATTTATCTTTTTCTAAACTAATCTCACATCGATCTCCGTCTCAACAACAACACGTATTTCTCCGTTTGAAACTCAACGTGAACAACATGCTAACTGACAACTAACCAGCCAACCTACAGAAGGAAGGAACAAAACGTGGATTTTCCAAAGTCCATCTGTTCACTGGTATATATAAATATATATGTACTATCCCTCTGTGAAGTGTATGTGAGAAAGTGTGTGTAAGTGAATGTTTCTCATCCAAAACGTGTTACGTTTTGTGCACTTAGAAAACACACAAATTGTACATAGCACACAACTCACGTTGCGGATCTACACAGCTTCCAGCTGTACGTGACTGTACTATATGATATTTTTCCAAAGCGTAACCTAATACGAGAAATATGCCAGTCTTCTTAAACTCTGATGAAGTAGATGAAAGCAAAGATTTAAGAAGGTCTAACAGAAAGGAAATATTTAGTTAAATTTGCTTCTCGTGATCAATGGGCGTTATTTATTACGTACTTTTTGAAAGACTGTCATATCAGATATTGAAGCGAAGCAGAATCATCTGCAAATAGAAGGCAAAAATGTAGTTGGAATAAAGAATGAAGTAAAGACTCACTATTTTTATAATACTTACAATACATTTAGCTAGCCTATATTTCCATTTGATGAGGAAAACATCCGGGAGTACCAATTGTCAGCCCCAACTCGTTGCAGTAACCAAGTCTAATAGAAGACTACAGGTACTTCCAATAATTACACTGAACAATTTTAATTTTATTTATGTTATACTATTTGCATATTACATCAAAACACTACGGAAGCCATTAACTATTCATCACACCAATACTACTGTAATCTTATCTTAAAATTTTATCCGTATTTATTAGTAACATCACCAGTGTTATGCACAAAACTGCAGAGTTAAGTCCAAGTAGCATGTAAATGGAGTCTAAATTGTATCGACCTATTTGTTATTTTAGCGACTGGTGTTCCATATGATCCACGTGTTTTAAAAGTTTGCTTAATATTATAAATTCTTCATATAGTATTTTTTTTTTCATAAATTAAAAGCTACTTCAAAACTCTGATACTTATATGTTTACCACTTTCCTTCGGTTCCTCTTCAAAATTATTGAACATCTTAAACAAGGATCTTATAAAATATAATGAACAAACTCCATGGCTCTGGATAAGTAGAGTAACAAATAAAACACAGTTCTGACCAGAGCAGAATGAAATATATTAAAAACTATACTTACAATGTGTTACAGTTTCAATGAGAGAGAAGAAGGGGCGTGGCCTTTCACTTTCTCATGTATATAAGATCTGCTGTCACCTGTCTTTTCTCAGTGTTTGTGTCTGATGAAGAGGACGTTAGGTCCTTGAAACTGTAACACATTGTAAGTATAGTTTTTAATATATTTCATTCTGCTCTGGTCAGAACTGTGTTTTATTTGTTATAAAATATAGGATCTGCTCTTACAACAAAATCTTGAAGCCATACCTCACAGTTTCGCCACCCCTACTCTGCCCACTCTGCCCAATAGGATCGCAATGTTTTGAGCCAACAATCATGGCGGAAACGAAAGTAGCCAATCAGACAATGCAAGAAACGAGAGTAGCCAATCAGACTTGGCGATGCTCGGTTGTTTTTTGGCTTCATTGATTTAATAGGATGAAGATACATATGGGCAGATCCTCTATTTTGTAACATCCTTGATCTTAAAAGAAAACCCATCTATACATTATAATGAGAAATTCCTCTTCTTTCATATCCTAAATTGAGGTGTTATCTCTTTAGGTATAGACCGAAGTCCACTTCATCTTTATCACTAAGAATTGTTAATAATTGTTCTGTAACATAATAAATTCAATGTAAGGAATAATGGATATGATTATGATGAAACATGACAAATGAAAACACTTCACATTCCAATCAAATTCACCATAAACAACAATTAAATACATTTAATCCTCTTCTACAAGTCAACATTCTTGGCATTAAAAGACAAGTCATTCGTTGCCAGCTCTGACAAACATTACTATTCAAATACCGAACACCACTATTCACTATAGATATTACTTTTATGAGTCACCTTCATATGGAATTTACGCGAAATACACAAGCGCTTACATATCGAAATTTTTTTAATTTTCTCGTCTTTAACAAAAGATATCTGGGTTAGATTTCTGGGGTAAGTTCATGGTCGAATCCGAATTAAGATGCCCTCCTTGTTATTCTAATGACTTTGGTGCACATGGTCACATTTTCGATTACCGATGGGAAAGCGTTAAATATTTGAGCACATTACAGTGATTTGAATGACACCGTAAACTGTAGGTTCTCTTTTCATGTAGCCTCGCAGCTGAAAAGGGACGCTTAACTTCAACAAACAAAACATACAAATCGCATTAGGTAAATTGTAAGACGAAAGTAATTTCCAATTACTTCGAATCTAAAAAAAAAAAAATGAAGAATATGCCATTAAATAACACAAAAAATCATTCTATATAATGCATTTAACTTTATTTCAATCAAGTCAAGATAAATCCAACTTACAAGTTTATACCTAATCATTTTTAAAGCTCTCAGAAATTAGAGTTTTCTCTCTCCTTGAATTATATTATTATTATTATTATTATTATTATTATTATTATTATTATTATTATTATTATTATTATTATTATTATTATTATTATTATTATTATTATTAAACGTACGAGATAGCTGTAGAATATCGTGGCTTTGGTTTTGAAAAGGATAATTATAAGCCCAAACCGAGCAGATAATATCAAATTAAGTTGAGAAGGAGAATAGGCCGTCTTCACTTTTCACTCATACTGCCGAAGTCATTAACTATATCATCATACTAATACTGGCATAATTCTAAGATCGGTAGCGGGTTCTGTAATGCAGTTTTTTTGAACGAGAAATAGTGTAGTGAAGAAAAACTCATACTGCAAGGTTTGATTTCCTTGATGATCTATATACCTTCAATTAGACCGAATTTAAGCCCAGTAGTGAATACATAAATAGCTGAGACTGAGATAAAACTACAATTATGATCAGATGTACTTAATTCTAAAAAAAAAAAAAAAAAAAAAAAAATAGTATTACATCTCCAGAAGAATTTTGTCTGAGCTACAGTCTTTAATTTTTCCGATTTTATAGAAGTTGTTCGTTCAGGCTCTCGACTGTTTTAACTCTCGTAGCACCAAGGGAGGTGCACTTGCACCCCAGCTTCAGTTTTTATGCACTGTTCCCGTATTTTTTTGTGCAGAAATTTATACATGCAGGACATTGTTTTCATGATTGTCACGTTGCTTCGAGAAAATTTTCAGATTATTTCAGCAAAAAGGTGGACAAGGAATATGTAATTTTGTTCATGGAGTGCAATTGTACCCTTGCTTGGTGCATAACGTTGCTCATTTTATTTCCGAGAGAAAAAAAGACAGAAACATTCGTACGACATGTACAGGATGCATGAAATTTGTTTGCAAAGAACATGGTAGTGTGGTATCAGAAAAGACATGCAACAAATGTATGAATAACGAATCTATGTTATTCTCCAGAAAGAGAGATAAACGCTTTTATTTTCCACTATGATTAGTTGATTTCATTTGTGTGTTACAAGCAGTTCATTATAAGTAACTAAGGATAAAAAGCAGATTTATTATTTTATACAAATGTGATAAAGGAATATATTATCAAAAACAGTTAGAAAATATTTTCCTTTATCTGAATTCAATCTAGTTGCAAGAAAAGTAAGAATATTCTATTGATATCAGTTTTCTTTTTTTCCTTTTACTAGAGAACATGCACATGGAAATAATATTATAAAATCATATTCTGATGTAAACAAAATGTAAAAATGTTCGTACCTGTATTTTGTGTATATATCATGCTACAAGGGAGTGTATATTCTCCGTTACAGTATAATAGTGAAAGAATCAATGTTTTCCTGTTCCGTTTCTGTGTACAAGGATCAAGGTTATGTTACTGATTATTGTCCCTTGTACAAAAGGATAGTAGAAGAAAAGTGTATTATTAGTCTTTGTACTAAGAAACGGAAACTAGGAGAACATATTGACCATTGCACCGTTTTCTTCTATGACGCAAAGATCCAAGAAAGTAAATATGTATTATAATGCAATATATAAAAATGTCTTAAGAAACATTATGGAAGAATGCAAACGCATAAACAAAATAAAAACAGGTTAAAATGTGTTAAATGCATTTGTTTGTTAATTTCAAGTATAATTATAAAGCAGAAGCACAGTGTTACACAAGTATTAAAATATTCCCTCATGGGGTGCGCCTGCACCCCTCCTTGGTGCTTAACGTAACTCGCTAGCCTTGATTCTACGAGGGTTAATATTTTGTGGCACATTTGACACTCAAGTACAAGTGCCATCCAGGCCATTACCATTAAGAACTTAATGCCAATTTTCAAAGTCTTCGATGAAGTATCGGAGGCTTTCGTACGATTTCACTAAAGAGAGAAATGATTCTTGGTAAGTAGATCAGTTGATATTTCAGATATCACTTTTCAGTCGTGTGCTATCAAACGAAACGAAGCAAAATCTCCACAACACTTACAATAAATCAATATGTTAATACTAATGTAAATACGCATGTGTACGAAGAACAGGGTTAATTTAGTCGGGAGGCAGAATCTGGAAAAGTATCCAAAATAAGGAGTTAAGTCAACCCGAGAGAGTAAAAGCAACCGGTGATCCTAAATCATCAAGTCCACTATTCTGATCATTTCTAAACCGCCGGTCGCTTGATACGAGCGGAAGCTCCCCCGTACATCTCTCTCCCCCTCTACTGAAGCTAAAAAATGAGCGTTTCTAATAAAAGGCCATATCTCCGAAACTAATCAAGGTATTAATGAATTTCTTTTTCCGGTTTCATCTGTATAAAAACGTGCTTTACAATTTTGTCCATTCATGCTTTTAGTAGACCCAACGGGTTTTCGAAAAATTTAACATAAACATTAAAAATACCGTATTTTGTTCTTAGTATTTTCTGTCTTCCTCTGTATCTTCCCAGTAAGTTGAGATATAGAAATAACACCCCTAGTTAAATTTGTAAAGCATTACATTTTCTTTCCAACTGTACCAATATTGTTAGGTTTACTTCCAGAAGTAGCCGTACAGCGAGGTAAGTGTTAAGGCAAGTGTGCTTTGATTCGAATGCTGATGCTCCGAATGGTACCCCTGAATTAGAACACGACAGTCAATAAAGTTTTGTTTCAGAGATAAAAGATGATTTTTCCTCCAATATTTGAAGAACAGTTCTCACCCTTCTCCCTTGAGTTCTCCTGTACTGTCATGATCAGTTCTAGATCTCCCGTCACCTTGCGTTAAGGATCACAAAATTTTGGGATAAGAAGGGATGTCTTTTATAGTGTTAAAATCTATTTACAGTTGATATTCAAGATGATTCCGATTTTTCAACTCTATTCGTGCGGTATTCCCACCGGTCGTTGAAAATAATTCCTTATATCTTTAACAAAAATGTTTCTCTTACCATAATGAAAAAGCAGAAAATATAAATAATGTAAAAACGTATGTTAAGATATCTTTAGTGAAGGCAAACATCATTTACAGGTGATATACAGGGTGATTGATAACATCGTTGTACACCTGAAGAGTATTTCTAAAAATCAAGAATGGGCCTGTATTTTCTCAATGGTCACTTTACAAAATATTTTTGCAGAAACCTCAATAACTATAGGCCTATTTGTATGTAATTTATGAGAATATTACAGCGAACTTCATTAAAAACTTACTAATTGCTGGAAACAAGCAGAACTATAATAATATTCTACATTAACATATCAAATCTGCGCTAAGTATTTGCAGAATTACATATTTCTTAAGTCTTTTGAATCCTCATCAGATGAATCATTTCCTGGTACATAAGTGCTTATAAGTGAGTTATAAATCTTATTTCCATTATAGGTACAGGTTCTAATGCACTCTACTGAAGCCCGCACACACTCTCAATTGTTTACGTAGCACATATATTTACATGTATAAGACTTTAACTCTGGGTAACTTTTAGACATAAATTCCTGAGTGGTCTATTTGGGCACCGCTTTTTCATTCGTAATTTGCCAACTAAAATGTTCGAGTTGAAGGAAGTCAATATTCGAGTCACTGGCGTGCTGCCAAATGTATGTTTGAAGATGTGCTCTCAAAGTCACTTTCATTTTTATTTATATAGATTTGGCAAAAGACATAACATTAGCAACAACAATTTTATAAACTCTTTCTCTTATATATATCAGGCAACTTCCAGTAACTAATTCCGTAGATTATACTTCTTGACTATAGAATTCTTTATCATAAGCATTGAGTTATAAATTCGTCCTAACAATTTAAACAAATATTGAGCATAAAACATTAAGGGTCGTAGTCAGAGTTGTTTTAAATGTGATTAGCATCCTACTAAATTGTTTGTCTAACGCGTAATTAAGATTTCCGTATTCATAAAGACGCTTGTGATGTTATCCACGAATTATTTCGAGAGATTCTAGCCACGGCTTCCACGCAGGATTGTTCAAAATATATTCTGAGAGTGAGGACGAGAATTCATTTTGAGGGTGTGTGAGTGACGGCGAGGGCGAGTGAGGGTTAGGAAAAATGCTCAAATCTGGTCCAAATACACTAGAAGAAAACAACGTAAAAGAGAAAAATGAAATGAAATCTTTGGGTTTTACGTCCCACGATTATGCCGGTTAGGCTAAAGGAAAGGCGATGATGAGCAATAAAGGAAATGGTGGAATGAAGAAAGTGGGGGGGAAACGGGAGAACCCCGAGGAAACCCACGCATACGTTGTTTGTCCACCACAAAGTTCACTTGGCTGGGTTGGAATCGAACCCGGGACCCGAAGCACAAGAGGTGAACGCTCTACCACTGAGCCACGGCGGCCCAACGTGAAAGAGAATTTTAAATAAATGTAACCCTAGAAATTAATATTTCAATGGAAATCCAACAAAGTAATAGTCTTAAAGGATAAAATACAACTAAGTACAGTATAATACTGAGTTTTTAATACTAAAAATTTGAACTGAAGTGCAATCAAAACTGTTCACCGAATGAAATAGAATAGAAATCTGTTGCTAATCTCTTTTAAAATCTTTGAATCAACATCTAATTCATGACTAGATGTTGTCTTTTAACGTACATGCACTTAATTACATCGTAAGTGCTTCATCCACCACTCATATTATTCTTAAGAATTTGCATATGAAAACACAATTTATCTTTTATTTATAGATTTACCTTAGCAAAAATATCCAGAGATATGCACCTGAAACCTTTTGGGTTATTTAGTGCAGATATCTGACCCCTAACCCAGTGGCGGATCCAGGGGGAGGCGATCAGGCCGATCGCCCCCCCAGAAGATGAAACTTTCTTATTTTATATATATATATATATATATATATATATATATATATATATATATATATATAACTCATCCCAGTGTTTGGAGCTCTTAAAAGTAGCTCTAAGTAGCAGTATTACAACCTACCGCCTCCCTCCAGAAGTCCATCCTGGATCCTCCCCTGCCCTGACCCTCGAACCCTGATAGAAACTCCTAAATTTTATGGATTTTGATACATGTGAGCGGTGTCATTCGAAAGTTGTTTCATTCTGAAGATGTAAAAAGCTATGAATCTAAGATAATAAGGATACAAACAGGAGATCAATCTACAACAAAACACTCTTGATTCGAGAGAGAAGTGGATAATTATTGGAATCAGTTTTATCTTAACAATCTCAAACAGGTAAGACACAGGTAGGTATTTCGAATAAAGTTTTTCGGATGGTGACTGTAACCACAGTAAAAAAATGCAGAATGTTTCGGCGAGTAACCTTATTTAGAGCATACCCTTTTTAAAAGTTACGCTGACTAATAACGTTATTAACTCATACGAGGAACTGGTTACAAAGCAGGAACGGAAACATAACGAATGACAAATACTGCACATCTACCTGTAGTTACTTTATCCACCTTTGGCAGGTGATTGTTTAAACTTTTTTCTTCAATATGACCCAATTTAGTTCGAAAAACTATGTTCTTTTATTTGCTAGCCGTACATCAATGAAACTTAGCATAAATATTTAATGGATATGAAATAAGATACCTTTTGTGCAGATACTAGCAACCAGAGCCAGGCTAGGGGTGTCAAAATCAAGAAATAACATCTTTCGACGAATTTTGCAAGCGCGAGTCATATGTAAGTAACACTTGAAAGCCTGGTTCATTCTAAAAACAATGAACTATGAACCATGAATCTAAGATATTTGGAATGTGAACAGGAGTTTCCGAAGTGAAAGTCTACAAATTTTCTTTTTCAAAAAGAAATTTAGGATTAGTGAGCGCTTATTTGGTTATCAGGAACTCATACTTCACTGAGTTTTCTGTTCTGAGTTTACATGTAGCGTCATACAATGCTTTACAGTTAATCATACACAACATGGAAAACACGAGAAGAATCTAAGATTTAAATTTCTTCATAAGGAAACCAGAAAGTCATATGGCTTCAATTTAAGAAGTTGGGTGTAAATCAATACATGTTTAACAGGACTCGTGCCAGTAATGATCACAAAACCATTTCTTCTCAGGCTTGAGATTTAATTCCTGTTCTGCAACTTCTTTTAAAGAAAAAGAGTACATTATAGTATAGTATAAAGAAGCCAGAGATGACCATTATTAAGACGGTTAACAGGAGTTGTAACCATATGTTTGTATATCTGCTTCCACTAAGTTATTTTATCATCCGGTTTCATTGCAAAGATCTGAGCCACGCCTTCAACAACACGCACGATACTGCATTATGTGCTTTTTTTTCCTATCACTTATTTCTAAGTAATTTTTGAAATTCCTTTCAACACACGACTCGATGTTCACCTTTTCTTCAACACACTTAGATTGATTTGTTCATTTCTTTTTGCAACTTTAGCTTCTAACATGCGTGCTCACAACAATATGTTATTGGGACCGAAATTAATACTGATTGTAGTTAGGTGGTATTATTCTAAACATCAACTTTCTTAACAATATATAAAGAAAAAAATATCCCATTTGTATCTTCTACACCCGTGAAAATACCCGATAATAGTATGTGTACGTGTTATAATGCTCTATAATAACAAGAATAAAAAGTGCCTAATAGTGCAATTTTGCGGAAGGATTATTATGTGCAAAAAGCACTACTGGAATTTATACGTATGATCTCTACTATGTACTTACAGTAGTTTTTCACGTTGGATTATTCTTTTTTATTTTTATTATTACCTCGTTGATCTATCATTACTCATAAATTACACGTCTGTCAGCGGTTAATAACTTTTGTTGGGTTAGTTCCTGAGTTTGCACAAAAGGTTTGAAATATTGACAACGTTACCAGAAATAATAATAAACTGGTTATTTTTTATAAAACATGTTGTTGTTATTATAGAAAAATATTTTCTGTATTTATTTCCCCTTAAATCTCAAATTATTTTATACAAATATGTAAAAATGTTTTTAATGCATGGTAGGAAATCTAATTGCCTAGAGATTTTTTAAATATAAGTTTTTGTGTTATGGGCCAAGACAATAGTGTGGAATATATTTTATCTGTACTTCATGAAGACACACACTCGTACTTCCTGTAGCCTGACACTGTACATCTGTCAAATTGGCCACCTCTCTAAGTTGGCCACCTGCTCATCTTGGCCTGATTTGTCTGGAACCTGCATTTTCCCGTAAGATATTAGATACTTAGTACCCTGTAACTTGGTCACCTCTCTATCTTGGATGTTGGCCACATTGAAGCAGTGTTTACCCTATGGTGATAATGATAAATCTACCTGCGTATCTTGGCCACACAAAATACCGTTTTGATATTTTTCTTAACTCTATCGTATTTCCATATGAGAGACAGATGTTCTGTATTTGTGACTGGAAACATAAAAGCATGAATTCCCACGATTTATTCTTGGAGGTCAATGGCCAGAACACTACCCTGATAAAGGGATGGTGAAGAAAGATGTGAATAAGAAAAAGCACGTACAGGAATTCAGGAAATGGTTGTACGTTTTTGTTTACCCTGTATGTATTGGTAAAACCATTGGCTATATCGGCTCCTTTCATCAGTGCGAAGCTTTAATAATTCCGGAAATTCTTAAGGTTAAAGCTAATAATCTCAATTGTCAACTATTTTCATCTGACAGCTTGTCGAAAGGTGTTGGAGGTTTTGAGATGTGAATTTCCTTAAGATTTTTTCAAAACATCTTTTGCTCCGAGGGAAACACTTGTAGCTCATTAACAAGAGGTAGTTAACTACAAAATTAGAATGTACAGTACATATGTGCCAAGAAGAATAAAAGAAATACATCTAGTATGAACCGTCATGAGTAAATTTGTTATTAATAACTAATTTGCTATTTTTCGAAAGCTATCTACAGAAAATATTTGTCACTGTTTAATCAGTTCAGATGAGTTTCCTACTTTATAGACAGCAAAAGAACAATTTCTGATTTTAGTATGTGAGTGTTCAGTGACATCTGTGTTCAGTTGAAGTTGAATTTTGAGTTCATGAATTCATAATGGATTCAAAACGTAGAAAGTTGAATGAATTACGCTCACAGAAGAAATTAAGTGTATCTGATAGATAAAGATATAGTATTAAACATACTGTACTATTTTTAGTACTGTATATTGGTATAATTACTCTATGTACGTTATTTGAAAGTAGCTATTACGTATTAAAATTTTGCAATCAAGTAATACTAAAAATCTTATTCTAAAAACACACCAATCACATTTATTTTCTGTAAGTTGGCCACTTTTCAATGGAACCGATGGAGGTCAACATAGAAAGATTGTACTGTATATGGGAGTGAATTTCGAATCCGTGAGAGCAGCTCTTGGTAGTTTGAAGTTGAAACGCTATGATTTAGGGTAAAATACAAGTAAGTGAAGATAGAAAATAGTTTACGACGATAAGGGATGAATTCAGTAGCATTAATAAAATCATTATATGTATAAATTTCATTAAAAATTCGTGGAAATATATGTAAAAGAGGAATACACTCAGAGAGTTATTTAATGGACCTTAGAATATTACGTCTTCTTGGTAGACAAATAATATATATTAGGAGGCATATGGTATCATATGTTAGTGGGTAGATGTATAAGTATTAGGAGATTGTAGGATCATTAGATGAGCAGGGTGGACCTAACTTCTGATGGGAACGTAATATCTTCTTAAAATCAGTGAGTAACCTGGTGTAATTCGAATGGCACATTTACATGTAGCTTCTTAATTAATTGCAAATGCGAGTTATAAAACTCCTCTTCTACCTAAGTTCACGGTATCACGTTTTTGGCTCGTAAATCTTCTGTATCTTAATATATACTAACTATTTGTCAACAAAGCTTGACAAATATACAAAGTGTTCCATATAGATCTCCTTAATTTCAACATATCGTAGAAAAAAATATGACTGATAGTAACGAAATTTCAAAGAATTCATATATTTTGTTTTTCACACACTAATTGAAAGTAGCTATTACTTATTAAAATTTTGCAATTAAGTAATACTAAAAATCTTATTCCAAAAACACACCAATCACACTTATTTTCTGTAAGTTGGCCACCTGTCTAAGTCTAAATTCAGCTTCATATGTGCTCCATTGCTAGCACAAGCCAGTGGCGACTAATAGTAGTGTTGCAACATTACGCAATGACCAAAGTTTTACAAGTAACCTTATTATTAACAATAATAATAATGAACTGAAGTACGTTACTATCTATCACGCTCATACGCGACTTAAGTAACATATTTTCCACTTCTACAATTGTAAAATCCATTAAACTGTTCATTACAGTCACTAGTTTCTATTTTGTTGTATCGAGCTTAAAACGACCAGATTCTGAAGAACTGATTATTGGAGTGAATATTAAATCTGTTTCTCCGCCCAAAAGTTAAATATTTTGGTAGTTGCAATGCTCGTGCAACGCGCCAGGGTTTCCTACTAGATAATATTTCTGAAATATATTATACCAGAAATCAGTAAATGAAATTCATCTTCTGTATTCATACCTTTAAAGGAAAAGAGTGGTAGTCATGTGATTATGCTGAAGGCTAACGTGTATACATAATGACATTTTCTTTTAAGTGATCTCGAAGTTACAAAATAAGAAGAAAAATGTGTAGTAAACTATAATACAAATGAAAACTATCACACATTTGTGAGTTAATCATCCGCTTCCTACTTTGTTGGTAGTGTAGGATTCTTTTACAGTCATTTGAAAGCCGACGTATTAATAAGCAGTTTTTAGAATCATATTACAAGAACTACTAATATGGTTCCCCAATTACGATCTTTCTTTAACAAACTAATGCCACTTGAGGAAATTCGTTTTGACAATTTTAAGCAAGAGAAACTCTGCATAAAATGTGTTAAACTTAATTTTTCTTTTTCTTTTCTTTTCTTTTCCTTTCCTTTCCTTTTTATTTTTTACAAAATGTTATTTATTTTCTAATGTTATTTATTATCATATTTCCATATGTGTTCGGATCACAATTGTGTTAGTTAGTCCAATGTCTACATTCTCTCTCCGACTTTTCTTACTGCAACACCGGCATTACAATTCACCGGCCGATATTGGCACGAACAATATCAAGTCTACATTCAATTTCTTGCCACGTTCTCTCCAACATATTCTCTGTTACTATTACAATCGTATCACTGATTCGGGTTTGTAATTTTGGTATGTTATTCCCTTTAGTTGCAAACACAGGATCCTTGACATAGCCTCAGAGGAAAAAAGTCCAGCAGAGTGAGGTCCGGTAAACGTGGTGGTTACCATATCGGTTCATCGCACACAATCCAGCGATTAGGAAATGTCGAATTGAGAGCCATTCTAATATCCAGACTCTAGCATGTGTTAGTTCCATTCTGTTGAAGATGGTGTCCGGTTGTACAGCAACGACTTTGGGGTATGTGAACTGTTCCAACATGCCCAAGTACACCATATCTTTATTGAAAGAAAAAAAACTGACAGATGATCCCGTCCTACATTTGATTACACCAAATATTCAATGTTGGGCTATTGCGGACACGTTCTCTGTAAACATGTGGGTTTTTAGGTCACCAGATCCGTATGTTATGCCAGTGACAATCTGCAACACATGAAACGTTGCTTCGTCTGAAAACAGGACGTTCTCAAGAAAGTGAGGATTTATATTTAGCATTTACATACCACATTCTGTGCTATTTGTTTGTTATTAGTCTTCAAGTTTTGCACAATCTACACTTTATACGAATACAACTGAAGGCACTTGCGCAGAATTTAATACACCGCTGATGGACCCACATTGAGTTGTCTGGATGTCTGGTGGATGGATATCTCTGAATCTCTGCTCGAATTTCTTTTACCTTTTCATCTGACACATAACGGCGAGCTCCACAGATTGTTTTTGAACATTGCCGGTTGTTAGAATTTACAACTTAATTGGTTTAGCATCAGGTGCAACTCCTCCGTAAACTCTTTTGAAATTTCGTTGAGTTAAAATCACAACTATTGCCCCAATATATTACACCACACACGTTTGAACGCGTTCATAAACAGTCACCATTTTATTTATGCGACTGTAGCGCTGCGTAGTGAGCAAAAGAACAATTTGAAGTCTTGAAAACAAAACCTGAAGATCTGAACTTTCACTTGGTGTTATAGTTATTTCACAATAAAACACACACTTCGTTCACAGTAATTATTTGAAATTAGCAGGATTTGAACGGAACACGCTGTACAGCCTGGAGTATATAGAGGTTTTCAGGGAATTTTTTTGTTTAGATGTCTGACCCTGGGGGACCAAACAGCGTCGTCCAAACTAAATTTCCTTTTCAGGAAAATTTCGAAAAGAAATCCTTAGTAATTTATAGATCGTGACACGTATGTATAGTAGCATTAGACAGCATGCTTCATTCTCAAGACAACGATGTACGAAACATGAACCTAACTAAATTAGGTTAGCAAAAGGTGCTTCCTAAGTTTATCTTATTCGTTTTACTATTTCTTTGGTTTTCAAAATAGTGGAATGTGGATCGAATTTATTTTTATATCATATTTAATAATCATGCGTATATAATATATCCAAGAACATGAAATATTTTTCGGGATAATCTGACACTGAGGTTCCTGTAAGGACATTCAAATTAAAACTCATCTTTTAAAGAGAAACTTCGGGAAATTTTCCTCAATTTCTCCAGAATTAATGTCTCGTGACACATGCGTGGGTAATAATTCTCAATCTTGCATCATTCTGAAGACGTACAGATCATGAATCTACAATAATTAGAGTACAAGCAGGAGCTTTGTAACAGGATGTTTATTTTTAAATTTCAAAATGACGTAATGTATTTAAAAAGACTTTTTCATCTTCCTATCTACTAACTGTACGACAATGAAACTTGTTAAAGTTATAGCCTAGGATATTTAACCCTTGGCTGTCAACTACACTGCTAGGCATAGGTTATGCAACACTTACTAGGAGGAATCGAATTCACTCCACATTTGGACAAACTTTTGGAGCATACCTGCCGATCCCTGATATAGAATTTCTTGGGTGTATAGTAATAACAATCATTTTTTATAATTTGATTTGTGATAGCTCAATTATTTAAACAAGTGAGTTTCGTTTCACAGTGTAGAACTACGGGAGACTTTCAAACTATGCGAATTCAATATTCAACTTGAAGTGTGGTTGCAATAGAGCAATATGATCAAAGAAAGAACTAGCTCTTCGGACTAGGATCCAGAATCGAACCCGGATCTCAGGCATCGAAAGCACTTACTCTAACCGCATAATCACGAGAAAGTTATTCAAATTATTAATGGATTTGAAGTTCATCATTAATTTTACCCAAGAAAAAGAGAAAATCTTTACAAAATACAGAAAACTGTTTTTTAATTTGTTAGGCATCACTAGATAAGTTGTAACTAAACTTCAATGATATATAATACGTAAATATCGGTAAAATATGGTCTTGATATCGATTAAATATGCAACCTGCATGTTTCTCTACCTAATGAATAGGCAGACGGATTTCTAGAAACCAGTTTATCCACGTGTAAGATCATAAAATATGTAAATCCCGTCCACAATGTCGAATTCGAATTTTGACAGGATTTCAAAATCATTTTTGCTCTTATCGTAACTCGTAAGTGAATTGATGTCAATTTTCAAGCACTCTGTAACTAAGAATGAAAAAGAAAACTAAGTCTAAATGCAATTCTACGAAACAGAATTAAGTGAAGGATCCACCTCCTGAAGCGTGATAAATGTGAAGGGTCAAAGTAGGTGAATCAATCTAAAAAGCAGCGACCAGGCTATTCTTCCACTTTCAACATGTTAAATCGGTTAACTCTGCAGAATCTTTCTGACCTCTATATATGACTCTTAATGTTCGACATTTATTTTTGTCTTCGAATACCAACAATGTTTTTAAATATAATTTTTACAAACACGAACAGGTCATCTGCAAACTCAAAGTAGCAGTAAAATGATGTATGAAAATTAAAAATGGTTTTAAATCGATTTTATACATCCTGCTGTGAAGTATTTTCGGACACGTTAGCGTGATTACTTTGACTGGCTCTACTGTTACTCCCATACTCAGATATATTACATTGTATGACAATTAACAAGTAGATTAACGTAAGCAAAAAAACAAAAATCGTTCTTCATTAAAGATGATGGACATACAATGCAACAAAAGACCAGTAAACAGATAATTTTCATTTGTGTAAAATTTTAGTATTTCCTTTTTGGACTTATATTTTGGCAGAGAATCTTTATAATTAATTGGGGGACGACTTCAATGCAATATACCTAGTTTGCACCGTCTTTGTGCATTTATACGAGGGGGAGTCAAAAATTATCTACACTTTTGTCATAACTTTTCTTACATTGCGCACTTTGTCTTCTATCCTCGTATATTTTATTGTTATATTGTTGTGGTAATGCAGTGAAAGTGTGATCTTAATTCCTTCATTTTTCTTCCTTCTGTTGTAGATATATCATGGCTGCTCCATTAGAATTTTGCACCAAAGAGGAACAACGAGCAGTGATCCGATTCCTCTGGTCGGAGGGTGTCAACGGGTCGCAATATGGGAGAAGTGCACTATTACGTAAAACTGTGTTTTTGTGGCTCGAGAAGTTTAAAAGTGGTCGAACAAGTGTAACACATGAAGAGGGAGCAGGACGGCCATCAATCTCCACTACAGATGACAACATTCAGCAAGCTTGAGAGATGCTTCTGGCGAATAGACAAATCACTATCGATGAGGTAGCAGCTGCTGTGAACATCAGTCATGGCTCTGCCCATCAAATCATCCACGCGTGGTCGCCTATTTGCCTCAGATTTAGACGTGCAAAATACGGTGCAAAAGTGGCTTCACGACCAACCGAAAACCTTTTAATCGAATTATTCCGTTGGGCCAAGTACATTGATAAGGAGGAAGATTACGTAAAAGAAATTATGTGCATAGTATAACCCTAGCTTCATGTAAATAAACTGTAGAATGAAAAGTGTAGATAATTTTTGACTTGCCCTCGTATTTTCTTTATCCTAACCGATTCAGTGAATGTCTGTTATCAGTAGATACGAAAAAAGCCGGCTATTCTAAAATATAGTTATTTTTTCGTATAAAGCAGTGTTTTTGTCGGAAAATGGAAATTTTTGATTTTTTAAAACTTTTTGTGACTTTCTTGTTCATCCTGTCTCTGTAGTGGTTCTAAAATTAAGAAAATGCGTTTACAACTTCCAGTACTTGTGAGTCTTATGTTCAGACTAGTTGTCTTGATTGGTTTCCAAACTGATATTGAAGTTTGAAGTTGTTACTAGTAAGTGAAAGTTATGCAATCCCCACACCCCAAGAGTCCTTTTGGTTGCCTAACCATCTATCAAGTACCTGGAAATTATACATTCTGATATATGTATGTGTTTTACTTATCGCTTAAATCCAATTCGGCGGCTAAGAAAAAAAGTACTATAAACCGAGAAACATACAAAACTAATTTTGTTTTTGGTATAAAAACTTGCATCTCATTTTCTGTACAGAAAACATTTTACTCTGAGCTTCAGAGAATTCAATTTACAAAATTAAAGTCATAAATGGCTATGGGGATTATCATATTAGTTTAACACCATCATTTGCTTAACGAAATCTACCACATTTTCAAATTAGTTATTGCTAACACTAGTAAACTCTTTACTAAAAATATTTCTGTCATTGAACGTTAATCTAATATATCTATAAGCAATTCATTAGAACTTCGAAAGCAATTGTGTCCACCGATATGTACTTTTTCAGTCCTATCAAATGACCAATTTATCTGTGATTCTGAACCTTAGTCTATACTTTCCTCTCAGAATGCAGTAATTATTATTATTATTATTATTATTATTATTATTATTATTATTATTATTATTATTATTATTTTGTTTTGCTATAATAAACAAAGGTTGAATGTACTTCTACTGTTTCTGAAAATCCCAAAATTTCTTAGCCAAAAAAGCCCAAGAAACAAGCTTCGTTCCCATCCCAAGAAAATTTCCTTTTTCGTGCCCTTGCATCCCTACACAAGAGTCACTAGAGTGGAACAGTCAAAGCAACGTATCTACGCAACTGCGGCAGAGATTACGCCAACTATCCTCAAACAAGTGTTTCGAGCTACAGAATGTTGCTGGGAAGCATGTGTAGAGTTAAAAGAAAATCACGTTGAAATTTAAAGATTTCTTGAAGTACCTTTATCTGTACGTGTAAGCTACAGTTACAGTTAAAGTTACAGTTGTAAGACACCTTTGTTAAATACGATTAGTACTGATTCATGTTTATAGTAAATGCACATTTCGGTATGCTTGTTCTTAAGTCAAAAAAGTTTGTGTAAATGAAAAATGTTAAGTTACTTCATAGATTCCTTGTATAAGTCAAAAAAAGTTTGTGTAAATGAAAAATATTAAGTGACTTCAATGGCATCTTGTATAGTGGAATGAAAATCTTTGAAAAATTTTTAGCAAAAAACTGAGCAAAGAATAATAATAACGGAGGTAGTTAAAAAGAGGCAAAGGGTGGTAGGACATGACTTGAGACAAAATTATCTTCTTAGGAATGTGATAAAAGTAATGGCAAGGATAAAAGTATAAAAAGAAGATAAATTAATGGACGATATTAAAGAAAGTAAAGAATATTAGTGCATGCAAGCTTATTAACTCATTACACGTAATATGCCAATGATGGTAGAGTATTGACTAGATTTAAATATCTTCTATGAGCTTGAAGAATGAGTTCGATCATCCGCTTTGGTAAATAAGAACGTATGGGTTGGATCCATAGCATCAACTTTCTCAACTTCGACATGCCCTGCTATTCTAAATAACCTTGAAATGAAATTAATCCTCTGTGTGACACTTTCTGCATTTTACCTAGGTCGAGTTGGTATTAATTTAGGAATTCTTTAAAATATTTCAGCAGCGTTCAGGGATTAGCACAGAAACTTATTTTCATCAATAAACTTCTCTTTCTCGAGTTTTATCCCTCCCTGCTAGTCTAGTGGCTAGCACGTGTGTCTTTGGTGCACGAAGTCCCAAGTTAGATTTTCAGTGAGAGAGCACAACATTTTAATTTCATCATCATTAACTTTTCTTAATCAGGCATGTTCTTTAGCCTAAAGGGCAGAAGGGCCTGAAGAGCATTTTATTTTTTTCCTTTCTTGAGTTTTCTAATATATATATATATAAAGTTAGTGTTAATATATACAAATTCATATATATTGGTAGATTGTAAGATCATTAATGATACGTCGATTTATACAAATAACATTATCATTTATCAAGAAAGAACTAACGCCAATGTCCAAATTGACAAATATCATATGTGTTTATCAATAAAAAAAATATTAAGCTTCAGAAATTAGATGCTGAAAAATTAAAATTTTGACTTTTGCCAATCAGAAATCTACTTGAATAACATAGTGAGAAACAGAAAAAAATCTGAAATATTTTTCCAAATCCTTAGATTCTGTGTTTGATTCTTATTTGTTCTGTAGCGTGGGTTCAATGTCTTTGCATACGTATGAACGTCTAAACCACCTTTTTCCGATGTATAGCGATAAAGAAATAGTAAAAGCGTCAAGATGTCTAAACGATTTTGCATTTTCACAATCGGAAAACTTTCTTCGCCTTTATAGTTGCTCGAAAGTTATCAATATGAGAGTCGAAACATTTTCCAAGTCAATTTACAAGCAAGTAAAATTTAAATATTAAGGCAAAGCATGTTACTCGATTAAATAATTAAGTTGTATTACTTTGGAAAGAAACAATATTAGTAATAAATGTTCATGAACGTATACTAGAAATTGATGAATGAATTCAAAATGGAAAATTACTAGGAATTAACTTTTTACTAGTAGGCTATAGATCATCAAACATCTTAATCCGCAAAATATATGGGCTGTAGTGCTTTTTTCATCTTATTCAATTAGCTTGTCACGACGAAACGCGCTCAAATATTCATAGCACGAAATGTACGTGATTAATGTGAAAGCATAGAAGTCTTGGCTGTTGAATTTATCAGGATGAAAGTCCATGCATTCGAAAGACAAATAAACAAACTAACTGGGAAGGGTAAATGCCTCTGTCAACTAAATACTATTAGCTTTTCTTTTTCCTCTTTACGATACTTACCACCTTGTTCTCACCATTGGATTACAAGCTGTCAAAATTTGATCTGAGTTCAATTTTTTCTTCTAAATTTTCCTCCCCTTTGGTATCTTCCCTTTATATTTTTTTGTAGAATAGACTTGCTGTTTCCTTCAGAAATTTGATGACATTTTCATTCTGGTAGTGTTATCATAAGCCGACATCTTCTTTTATTGACATGTAAAATTTTTAAGTTTTGGCGCGTGCACACACAATAAAAAAAAATATCAAAATATCTTCATTTATATTTCACTCGCATCCCTTCGAAGGCGTCATGATTGGTGTTAAGAAATAGTCTACGATGGAACATTGAAAGTGCTTAACAGCGTAGGCAAGCATATTTATCCTTTCAATGGAAATTATAAATACATTTTAAGTAGTTCATACTAATTGCTTCCATAAATATATCTAACAAAAGCAAATTCATATTTTATGAGTATGTGTATTGTAGGTGTAGTTGTTTTACTACAGTAATTAAGAAAACGAATGAATATATGATAGCGCATTCAAATGTTAACATTGTTGATTGATTGGATTCGCCTTTAGCACCGAGGATATGTGGGATCTGCACCTATATTTTAAGGTGGCATCAACCCCCATAATGCGCTTAAAGTTTAATGCTGTCCCATCGGGAATCGAACCCGAAACAGTGTACCTAAGGAGCATAAGTTAGTAGCTAGATCAGAGGGATGGGTGTGTTAAGAAATTGGTAATTAAGGAGCTTATGTATTATCTGCACTTTATGCGGTTACTCTTCAGATGAAAGTGGTTTATATTATAAAATAAAAGTTCTGGATTAATCATACGGCATCTGTTCTGAAAGCTAACGGGGATTACTTTGCCCACGAGAACAGACGAGACAGAGGTTAGGTTTAGGAATTAAATTTCTGGGTTTTCGGACACCTATGGACATATTATTCCGTCACGTATGAGGGATAATGTCCGTCAGTGATCACACTATCCGAGAAAAGGGAAGGAAGCGGCCTGGGACGTGTATGCTAGATACCATCCTGGCATTTGCCTGGTGTGAATGAGGAAAACCCAGGAAAACATCACTCAGGATACCTGGCCTGAGAAAAAGCTTTTACACTTTTTCGAACGAGTGTTCCCACCGGGTATCGAACCCGGGACCCCTCGCAACAAAGAAGAGAGAGACGAGACAGAGTTCTCTGAACAGAAACATACTTTCCAAGATATTACTTTCAAGGTATTTTTTCGAGACGAAACATACTCAACTCTTGTTTCTTAGGCAACCATAATAGAGATGATGAAACGTTAAAATCATGCTGAATCTAGAAATGACAACGAGTATAAGCCTAGTGAGTGAAACGATAGAGTGAGAAGTAACAAGAACATTATAACAAAATAACCACATATTTAAATTTGTTGTAGATTCTATACGAAGTTTTACATTTGCACATATCTAGTTTAAAATTGATATGCTTCGCTCAAAAAGGAGTTTCTAGTACGATTCACAGTAGTTTCTATAGAAAAAAGAACTACGTTTTAATTCGCGCTCATAACTAATTCAACCAGAAATAACATTGGATTATATCCTATGAGAGCATTTCTTACCCACTTCTAAAGCCCTATCTTTATTTATTATTCTCATCATTTTCTATTAGACATACTCAAAGATTTTCCAATTAAAGTTCCTTACATGTCGTGTATGTTTTATACAAGTTACGAGTCTTGTCCACCGATCTTACTATCAATATTTGCATGATATTCACCTACATGAATTGTTACCAGCAAAAATGTATATAAACACTCTCATACTTTATGTTCTTTCATCAACAATTCCTGAACGAATTGATTAATAGTGTTAGTTTTCAGTATTGTACAGAAAAATGTGCTCTTTCCATACGAAAGAAAAGTGGATTAACATTACTCGAATTGTTCCAGAGTTCACAAAATGAAGCTTGGGGTATAAATACATCTTTTTGCTGGCGGCTGCAAAGTACAGTATGGCCAGTTGTTCAGTAACAATAAAAAATAATGTAATTATCCCTCCTGTTTTCACAGTTTCGTTCAACTCATTGAAATTCAAGGATCTGTGGTTGCTCTTCTAAATTATATTCCTTGTCTTGAGTATAAACATAAAATGATCAACGAAAGGCAATGTTCCAAACTTGATCATTCTTGAAATCTTCTAGAAAGTCCTAGGACTATAATCTAGAGTATTTCTAACAAGGAAGGGTCACGCAATGGCTCCTTTGAGATCCGAACGAGACAATTGTGTTTGCAGTTGGTATGTCATAACTAGATGAATCCCAAAGTTAAACGTACCACCGGGCGGAATATCGTGAGTTATAACATATTTTGTAATGTGAGAACTTAAAAAAAAAAAAAAAAAAAAAAAAAAAAAAAAAAAAAAAACTGGCAGAATAATTTGAACTGAGTAATTTGTTCAGAAACGGTTGGGTAAGTGGTAAACTCGGCCAACACGTATCCCATCATTTTCAACGACAAACTTTTTGGGGTAAAAACTTTGTCCCAGGTCCCAGACGGGATCCAACTCCAAATTTTCAAATGGTAAGAGGGGTTAAGTGGCACATCATTTGAAAACCGTTGTAAAATGAAAAAAATGTAGCAAGTTTCGACTCTCTACAACAACCCTGTGCAAAATGGCGACGGGTCAAATTGTAAACAAAAACTTAATTGAACAGTCCATGGTCACCCCTATAAATCACAAACGGTGAGACAAATGTGCAAACAGGAAAGGAAGTATGGCATTATTTTCAAAGTACAACGATTTAAGTGAAAACGTCTTGTCCCAGAGTCCCCACGTGGTCCCAGGTGAGGTCCAACTAAAAAGTTTCAAATGGCAACAGAGGTAAGACATCGTTTGAAAGCTCTTGTTAAGTGAAAGAAGATGGAGCACGTCTCGACTTTCTACGACAACCCTGTCCAAAATTGCGGTGGTTCAAAATGTAAACAAAAGCTTAATTGAAAATCTATGCCCACCTTGAATCCAAGATGACCGCTTAAAACCTATATCGAAAGGATAAGCATACCAAACTGCTGAAGCTAGGAAAACAAATTTGGCATTAATGTTGATTAGTAAGTAACTAAAATATGCAAAATGTTCAAAAACGCGACATCTTGAGTTCAAAATGCCGCACTAAGTATCGAACGCAAATTCAGCATACCACTGGTGTTGGAGAAGCGAACGTTTATGGTTAATAGTAGATATCCACAAAATATCAAAGAGTATAATCTTTAATCCAATATGGCTGCCAGCGTAAAAAATGAGTTGGTATATAAATATGTTATTTCTTGGAATACTGTGACCAAATCAACAAAGTTTGACGCAGCTCGATGTACTGAAATGACTTAACACATGTTTGGTACTACTCGCCAATCTTGCAAATGAATGTGTTTTTTCCTTTTGTATATTTGGTATTGCTTGAAGTATTGCGATCAAACCAACGAATGACATACAAATGTGACCATCGCGAATACGTTACAATAGAGCACCCAACCTACTGGTGCAGCAAGTTCTTTCTGTATGAACTACGTGTGACAAAATTAGAAAAATACCCGAAGGTATTCAACTTTTGTTTAGCAGTATGAGTAGGAAGTCAGAGTTGTGTTTTCATCACATATTTGTTATATTCAAGAGAACCGTAACGAACGTGCATTAAGAACAAAACATATATGTGTTGTTACCGAATGAAATACAGAAGTAATAGTTGAAGTGAATCGAAATTCAATTGTTCTTTAGTCTTCCTATTATTTCTAGATACATAATAGAGAAAAAGAGAGATTTAGATATGTACTGTTATGAATGACAGGTTTTCAGCGGCCATCTTGGATTCAAGGTGGCCATAGTTTTTCAATTAAGCTTTTGTTTACATTTTGACCTACCGCAATTTTGGACACGGTTGTCGTAGAAAGTCAAGACTTGCTCCATCTACTTTCATTTAACAAGATCTTGCAAACGATGAGCTTCTTAACCTCACTTGCCATTTGAAACTTTTTAGTTGAACCCCACCTGGGACCCTAGGTCACCCTGGGACAAGACGCTTTAACTTAAATTGTTGTGTTTTGAAAACAATGCCACACTCCCTTTTCTATTTTCATATTTCTCCCACCGTTTCTGATTTATATTGGAGACCATGGACTTTTCAATTAAGTTTTTGTTTACATTTTGACTCTCCGCCATTTTGCACAGGGTTGTTGTAGAGAGTCGAGACTTGATGCATTTTCTTTCATTTTACAACAGCTTTCAAACGATGTGCTACTTAACCCCCCTTGTCATTTAAAACAAATGAGTTAGCCCCCGTTGGAGACCCTGCGAGAACCCTGGGGCAAACTTTTTTATCCGAAAAGTGTGTCCTTGAAAATGATGGGATACGTATTGTCCGAGTTTTCCATTTACCCAAGCGTTTCTGAACAAATGACTCGGTTCAAACTATTCTGCCAGCTTTGTAGCTTTTATATTACAATATATGTTGTAACTCACGACATTCCGCCCGGTGGCACGTATAACTTTGGGATTCGTCTAGATATAACATATCAAATGAAAACACAATTGTCTCATTCGGATCTCAGCGGAGCCACTGCGTGACCCTTCCTTGTAAGTATTAGAATTGTTCTTTTCTGTATGTGATTTTGAAAACTAATAAATAAATAAATTTTCCAATTTAATATCCCACTAATACACAGTTTAGGCTAAAGGAAGAGACGAATTAATAAAGGTAATTACTATGAATGAATTGGTGGAATAGGAATGTGGGAGGAAAAGTCAGAACCTCGAAAATATCCACGGACACGGTGTTATCCATAACAAACTCTCATGGCCTAGGATCGATCCAGAGACCATTTCACCAGAGCTGATTACGCCACCACTGGGCCACCGTTCTCCCAGGAAACTGAAGAGTTAATACAGTTATTAACCAGCAACAATGTTGAAACACATCTGTGTGATCAAAAGAAACTAATAAATTTAATTTTGGCGGAAAATTAATTTTGCGTGTGCTAATTTTGCCTGTTTAATACTTTATACAAAGTGAACGAAAGAGACAAAAAAAATGAATGATTAAATTAACTTACTATTTTGTAAACCAGTAAAAGGAAAGCAATTAATCAAACTGAATAGGCTGAAAAAAATCTGTGTAGCAGGAAGTCAAATATATTTGTACCACAATGTCAAACGGAAAATAGAACAAATGCATGAATGGCATCAAACGAAGGTCGAAAGAATTTACTTCCCACTAACATGCGATCGATTTATTTTACTCTCTCTCTTAAAGATTTCTTCATCATTTATTCAAGTTCTTCAATTCAGTTTATTTCCAAACAAGAACCTTGTAGCGTACAATCAGTTTCCAATTTGGTCTTTGCTGGTTCACGAATGAATACGAATCAATTCATGCCTGTGATTGCAACTAATTTCATTGCAGCTTCTAATAAAGAGAAAGAAAAGGAAAGACAGAAAAAGAAGAGCAAGAAAAAATACAGCATTGTAATGATTCATCTTCATCTTATTCAATGTATACTTCAACAGGAAAAACACTATTCTTAGTGGAACAATTGCATCTAAAATTGCTCTTCTAACTGCGAAGAATAACAAGTAATTCTTTTACGGAATTTAAGAGTTTTAGTTTTTCCTAAGCTTGGCGCAGCTGGTGCACTTCAAATCAATCATGCACATACTATTTCGCTATCAACTATTTTCTCCCTCAACCTTCTGCTTGAAATTTTTCACCAATGACAAGTATATAGTAAAGCTTATATCCATTTATTGTGAACCAATTTCCAGCAGTGACGATGCAACAATGTCTTTTCAGCAAGAAACATCCATAGATAAGTAAGTTTTGATTGGAACTCAACTAGTCTTCATGCAACTTCCAGTCTTCTTAGGATCGTGGAGAGTCTGATTGGGATCCCGATGTTAAAACTACCGGATACCCTTCGGACCCTCCCCAGACTAAATTTTTTCATATTTCTCAATTCATCGATCCGTCAATGTTTATGAGTAGAAGATTGCATAAGATGGTGTGTATATTTCCTTTCCACGTGAAACAACACATGCTTACAATGATACAATTATAGGAATATATTATATGATTTCTAGGCAAAATTTAAAAGAAAAGAAACCACAATGAACAAATGCACCAGTTCCGGTTTCAACAGAAGCACAGATACAACCTATTCCTGAGTCGCGTAACCCATATATATATATATATATATATATATATATATATATATATATATATATATATATATATATTAACTTTCCTCACTATCACTATTCTTACTCTTTGGTGATAATATAGAAATTTGAAGTGATTAAATCTACCACCTCCGTTTCAATAAAAGGATAATGAAGATGTATCACATTCCTCAATCCATATATAAAAATTCATGTATAGCTCTGACATCTATCAAGAGACGGACGAACTGATAAAGTTGTTTTATAAGACTTACATACTTGTGCATATAATTTTGAAATCTGTCCAATATTTCTAGATCGTAAAACCATTCCGTTCACATTCCTTCTTTTCCGTATTTTATAAGTGATGATCCCAGAAAGCGAAGAAAAGGCGGAAACTCATACATTTACTTTAGCTCCCTAAGTGCCTTTAGACTCAAATTTTAAAATTTGTCAAAGTAGCAGATCGTATAGGAGACCAGGAAACACCATAAGCTGCAATACCGGAGAGTAAGTAATAGAGATCTCTCCATTTTGATATACAAACAAGAAACTTCAAGCCTCTCTCCACATAAAAATTATTGTGCTATCATTGGACTCAAACTAAAAGATGGAGGCAGCAAGGTGGCTCACTGACAGGCCCGTCGAGAGCCAACTCGGGCCCCGGGGTTAAGTTATCATTGGGCCCGGTATAAAAACTGGCGAACTATATCTCATATAATTACTAGTTACATTATACTAATTACATTAAATACATATACTAAATACCTTACTATAATTACATTTCGTAATTTACAAAACAGTCTTTCTTGCTTTCCTGCCAGATCCACAAAGGCTCCAGACAATCCACAAAAGCTAGGAAACGTTCTTGAATTGTATATTTCTGTTTCTGCTGTTCATCAATCACCAAACTCAGAAACTGTAAAATGAAAATTGTCTGTTCAACAATTATCATGGGCTACATTAACAATTATATACTAATATTTGGCAGTTTCTGTCTGTCTTTCCAATAACTTGAAGTACATGATCTGCACAACGCTGAATGAATTAATTCTGTATCTCTGACGACAAATAATATACTTGTAGTTGATGATGGTCCATTTGTGAGGCTTTTACATTAAAAATGCGGAAAATATGTGTAGCAATTTTCTCTTTATCTAAGGGTTATAACACTTTCTGTATTCGCCGGACCTCTCAGCAGTTTGGGTCCCGGGGGAAAAGCTTCGACTCCCCCACCCTCTCGTCGGGTCTGCTCACTGATAAATGCTAACCTCTGGTGTGAGGGGTCTCTGGATCGACCCCTGGCCACATAAGATTGTAGTGGACAATGCAGTGTCCATTGTTTTTTGAGGTTCTCCTGTTTTCTCCCACAACCTCATCCCACCAATTACTTCATAATAATTCATTTTCATTAATTCAGCTTTCTCCTTTAGACAAAAGGTCGAAATCGTACGACTTAAAATTAGATACATTATGATCATTATGAACGTCATTCATAATTTTAGAAAAAATGATATCTAATCTTTCAGTTTAACGTCCTACGATTATGCCCTTTAGGCTAAGGGAGTATTAAGACAAGTGAATGATAATGAAAGAATTGGGGAATTGTCATGTCGAAGGAAACGAGAATACCCCGAGAAAACCCACGAACACACTGTTGTCCACCAGAAATTTTCTTATCCAGAGATCGACCCGGGGACCCCACGCACCAGAGAAAGACGTTCCAACACTGAGTCATCATGCCCCTTTCCATAGTTTTAGGTTAGTTTAGGTCCTTAGTGGTCTACTAAAGATATGTGTAGATATATAACTTTTTTCTAATATTCGACTAAACTCTAGTACGTCACTTTCAAACACAAAGAACGTACCTAAATATATGCATCTGATAATTTAATAGAAAAAGCTGTTACTCTTATATTGAATGATGCATAATCATTTGGTCATTATTTTATCTCTCCATAGCAATTGACATTAAAGAGAGATTAAACTTCATATATTTATTTAAAGTCTTAATATCTTCATCTTGTCAATATACAGAGTGTAATACATCTGGTTTATCAGTGTAATGCCTAACTTTACAGGGAATTCCCTATATACTTGTGATAAATGAATGTTGCAGCTTTTACCTATCTCTCTTTGTCTTACTTGTAAATGAACTAAACTGGTTTCATTCTCTGCTAATCTTCTATCCAATCCTTGCCTTAAATCTTCTCCTTCCTCCTCTTCGTTGTTTTTTTACTAATTTAGTTCCGTTTTAGCTCCAGCTCCTTACTTAGTGCGAAGCACATTTATGAAACTGTATTTTCACTTCATTAATTAAACGTTGAATATCCACTTCACTGGTATAAATTACTCCACATTTTGTTCTTAAAAATAACAATTTATAATATTATTATCGTCTTGCACAAAATGTCTGCAGCTAACTTTATTCACTAATTACAAAACCGTAAACACTTCCCAACAGGTAGCCAGCAACCACACTTCCTACATATGTTGCCTGTGTCAGGCTGATTAGTGATACGATCAATACGTGTATGCAACACTCACCGAGTGTCTGTATATGTACACGTATGTGTTTCTCAGGGTGGTGCTTTTTCTTATTTTTTTTAATGTGTCTATTTCGTTAATTTTGCCTTCTTACGTCTCAATTATAACAAAGTCTTTCGGCGCTGATTGCAAGCAGTAATTAAGCTCAAGTCTATATACAGTACTGGAATCTTGAGATCATTTTTCAAAATATTTTTTCATTACATTTTTAGCTCTTATTTGTGCTACTTTAGTGTTCTCATTCTGCACTCAATGTTGACAAATAAATTAATATTAACGCGAAAAATAAACTTTTATATCCTATCCATAAGGCAATTGTTTCAAATCACGTTGTCGTAAAATTCTACCCTTTTGATCTAATTTTACACAGTCACGTTTGGAAAACTCGGGAGCGCCCTAATTTCTTTCTAGGTTCCAAGTTTATTTTGACAGTTGTGAGTTCTGAGTTATTTTTAAACTCTTGCCTTTTATTTGATCCTGTTGCATGATAATGGTATGAAGAGAAAAGTGTTGTTTGTTAGGACTCAACTATCACAGTTCTTTGTGAAATCAGCTAGTCTATATCTGATCACTAGTCAGCTAGAGCCTATCTACTTCAAGTGTGTCCTAGGAAAAATATGAAACATACTTCGGCCCCATCCCGCCGCCTTCTTACGGAGGAAACCTTCCCTTTGCTTTGAGGAAAGAAGTGAATGATCTCGGCTGTGTTGCCAATTTGTCATTCAGTCGTTTGGTTTTGACAAGTGAAAATCGTAGGCTACTTAGAATGGCTAACAAGACAGTGGGCAGCGAAGTACGTGAAATAATTCATTGTGACAATCCTGTCCACATTCAACTATTGAAGTATGTCAGCCACAGTAACTTGTCCCTCCTCCCTCGAGGGAGGTACGGGAAAACACACATCGACAGTAGCACCAGCAGGGACACAATTGAAAGAGAAAGGTTATAGCTATATCTACTTCTCCATTATTTCTAGTCTGTGTCGAAATCCGATAGGTGAATCTAGGTGAAACCATTGCTTTAATATCCTGTAGTATTTGATGGGGAGAATTGCGTAGACGTTCCGGAACTTCATAATCGTGTTGAATAACTTCTTCCAGATATTATGAGTTGAAATCTTCATGAATTTGGATGATATGTGTATATCAAGAATGGCAGGCTATTATTCTTGCAGCGTGATTTTGGACTTGCTGAAGTAGTGTTTTATAGAATAATAGTAACAGGCATGTGTTCGCGCTTTCTTACCTTTTAATCATTCAGGCAAACTTGAGATTGACTGTATGATGAGGCAGTTAATTAGGTACACACTACCGTAGAGGAGGCGGCGTTTTCCCATATCCGCGAAGAAGGTAGCATATAAGATTGTCAGAAACGTCCTCAGGATTCATTCTAAGGAGGGGAAGCGAAAAACTTTCGAAAATCCACCCTTACCCTACCCTGCGAACGCCCATGGCTGCAATCATTTTGCATTCCCCCCCCCTAAGGTCAAATTCAGAAGAATTTTTGACAATGTCAATCATCACATTGGTTGTTACGGATACTGATAGAATAGTGATTGTGTGTTGGTTCTCCATAGAAAAGGACACTTTACTCTTCTGGAAGTTCTAGATTGGTTGGATGATTGGGAGCCTATGTGTATATGCACATACTCTAACATCATGGCAAGTAGTTTATTGTGGTCATGGTAGTTCTTGTATCTTGTAGCGTGCAGCTATCAGCAGATATAATGTTTGTATAGTAATAGTCCCTTACAAGGCAATTTTTTACGCAAATAATTCCAATAACCCGCCAATAACACCAATTTTTACCTCTGCACCTACTCGTATAGGGGTCCGAATCAACTCATTACAGTTTGTATTTTTATGAATTAAATTATATGATTGATTTAAAGCTTCACATGCTATGTAATTCTTAAACAAAATGATTATCGAATTCTTAAATAAATATTTGTTTATTATACTGATGTTATAATGTTAAATACTGCAAGGTTCTACACGTGCTACCAACACCACATGCTGGTTGTAAACATACTTAGACGGCAAGCACAAAGAAGATGTTGTCAACCATCGTTAACGATAGTCAAGATCAAAGATTAATGAAGTCAGCAACAGTTCTGGATAAAAGGAACCAGAACACCGCAGAACGTATCAATATCCACCGATTGATCACCATCTCCACTGTCTAGGACGCTAGTTTCTGAGAGCTCATTTACCTTTACCACTCTCTAGGACGTCTGGTCTCTAAGAATTCCTTTTGCTAGCGCACATGATCCATGCAAAACATCTCACAATTCTCTAAGACGCCTGGCCTCTTAAGTTTTATCTTTTTGTCTAGGATGCTTGGACTCTGAGAGGTACTTATACACTCTTTGGTCGTAAAGAGCCTTGGATCCTGTCAACCTAGGACGCATAGTCTCTTTGTTCCTACAAACTCACCAACAAATCACCAAATATCATATTAGGAACTTATATTTGAACTGTAATTATTATTACTACTGTATATAAGAATACATTTTATAATAAAAAAGTGATTGGGAAAGTCCAAAATTCCCATGTGCCACTTTTAAGCTATACCCTAAGAAGACGGAATTTTTTTAGTGGCCCTACGTAACATAGTCGCTAACACTCTCGCCTTCAGTGCGAGCGGTCCCGGGTTCGATTCCCGGTGCGGCACTAGGTCGAAAAGTGTAAAAAAAAAAACGCTTTTTCAGGCTAGTCAACCTGAATGAGGTTTTCCTGGGTTTTCCTCATTCACACCAGGTCAATACCGGGAGGTAGCTAACTTATAGGTCTCAGGCTGCTTTCTTCCTTCCCCAATCCTTTCTTCCTTTATTTCCCCGGATAATGTGCTCTGCGAGGGACGTCATCCCTCAAACCTGACGGGCTAAATGGCCTTAGATGCTGAAATCCCAGAAATCTAAAAACCTAAACCTAGACGGAATTTTACAATACGTATGACGTGTTTCTTATTAGGTTACTATTATTTTATGTATTATACCAACCTTCTGCGTTTTATTAAAAGGATATAGATAACTGTCAGAGGACACATTGAATAAAGCGTTCTTCTGGCTCCAATATGGTACGCCACCTGATATACCATTCAAAATAAACCATTTTTATAGGAAAAAGTTATTTGATTGGAACACCTTTCCATTTAAAATCATCGGGCAATCCCCAGGGTCCCATACTGGAAACACCCGGAATGTGGTACGGTCCAAGCTCATCATTGGAGCTCTCTCTCAACATTATTTCCTAATAACAAAAACTACGACGTTGTTTGAATGGTTCGTAATTTATGTTCTGAGGGATAAGGTTCAAAGAGATCTATGCCTGAGCTTGAAACGTATTAAGTATTTTCAAAGTTTTGAAAGGATTAAATTGGTGAGAGTTTGGCAATGTTATAAAATACCTATTCGATTACGCTCTTTCAATATCAAAGAACTATGTAAGTTACTAAATCAAAACAGCTAATATGTGAGGGGAAACACCACTCACATAAAAACTCACCCCGGATATATGGAGTCTTAGTTAGCCATTTGGGTAAGAGATCTCTGGTAGGAGAAAATGACGAGAAAGTAATATAAAATAAGACCTTGAGGTTCTCGAACAAATTGGTTTATTACAGGATTGGATCTAATGGCGTTAATGAGTAGCCGGTTTTCGGAAGCCCTAGAGCTAATTACATACTTAGTTAAAACAGGATGTTTATTTGGAAAATTTACATTGAATCGTTCATTTTATTATGGTTTCTGTTTAATTGGTATTTGCATATAAAACAAAGTGATACCCTAAAATTACATTATTTTTTAAAGTTGTATCAATCGTGAAGAAGTTAACAACGTAAGCTCACCTAACAATTCTTTCTAGACAAGTGATCGCAGTGGCTCAGTGATAAAGCGTTCACCTCTGGTGCATGGTGTCTTTGTTTCTATCCCAGCTTGCGCCAAGTAAGCTTTGTGGTACCGTGTACGTGAGTTTTCTCGGAGTTCTCTGATTTTCTTTATTCCACCATTGCATTTATTTCTCATCACCACGGTCTCCTTTAGCCTAGCCGGCAGAATCGTGGGACGTAAAACATAAAGATATAATTTCATTTTTTTTCTTTCTAGACAAACAAAATTAGGATAAGCATGGGCCAAATAAACGAGGTTCCAAGAAAATAATATAATTACCTGTTGCTTTAACGCAGTACGTGTTTTTTTCAATGTTTTTAGAGCTATATAAAGAAAAGCAAGGAATAACTTATGCATATTTATTATCTTTGTTTTAGCAGTTCTAAACAATTTTGATATAACAGTTTACACTTTTCTTTGCTTTGACAAGAGAAAATAAAAGAAAAAGATATATCTAAACATAAATTTCTTTCTGTTTTTTGTTGATAGTGATTCCGATAGGCGAGAGAAAAGTAGCCGCGAGATGAAGGATACCGTTATAATTAAAAAGGAAACACCCGCAGCCGTATAGCATCTTCTTCTGACAACACAAACAATCATCTTCTCTGTGTTTAGTTGTCTTTATCCATCAGCAGGTCGTGATGCGAGCAGACAACAATTAGAATGAAAAGAATGTTAGATATCATTTATACCAAACGAAATTGTTCTTCCTCACCCTCTTTGTCTCTCTTTCAGCTCATTGGGAGTTTTTTTTTATTATTGTTGTTGTTATTTAGATTTTGATTGTCTAACTAACGAGCTCAACTCTTTTTTTCATTTTGTTTTAACTAGTCCGCAATAATTGAGGTCATTTTTTTCTTCCTTTACAGTATCTCCGTTATTATTATTTTTGTTTGGCATCAGAAGGAGTTGAAATGCTACAGGTCAATTAATTACCCAACGTCTGTTAACTGGCCTCCACCTCTCCTTTTGGATCCGATTATATACACACAATGGAGGAATGTATTTTTAAATTTTCGTTCTTTATATTATGATGACTCAATTTACTTGGGTCACTCAAAACTGATTGAGAATAATCTGATTAGAAGTAGGAGAATACAAAGTGTTAAACGTTGAAGCTACAGAAAAGGTTGATGTACTGCGCCACACACGCGCGGTCCCAAGTTCTCAGTAAGAGTTTAAGGAAACAATTGATAATCTTGTGTATTTTTATCAATTCTCATTCTCAGTCTATGCTGTTTTTTCAATATTGAATCTGAGATGCCTAGATATTTTAGGGGAATTACGATTTAGAGTTCTGGGCTTTTGGTTATTTGGCCATATAGTCCGTCACGTATGAGGGATTACGTCCTTCGGCGAGCACACTATCTGGGGATGGGGAAAGGGAAAGAAGTGAGGATTGGGAAAGGAAGGAAGCGGCCTAGGACCTATAAGTTAGTTACTGCCCCGGCATTTGCCTGGGGTGAATGAGAAAAACCCAGAAAAACCTAATTCATAATGGCTGGACTGAAAAAACTTCTTTCACTTTTTCGATCGAGTGCTCCCACCGGGAATCGAACCCGGGACCGCTCGCATCGAAGGCAAGAGCGTTAACGACTAGCCTAGATATTTTAGTTAACGTCAAGTAAAACATATAATTTAAGTACACCTAATTTTGGAGGACAAAAATTTTGGTTACACTAATAGCGAAATACTAAATTATAAATTAAAATTAAATTACAATAATCTTTTATAATAATATTTAAAATTGTTCGTGAAATTTGAAATATAACTCCAAAAAACTATTTGTTACGGTATGTTGCTTATACGTTTTTACTGAACCCGTTATATTTGATTTTTTCTTGAATATGAACAAGAGATTTAACTTCTCAAATCTTTTCCCTGGTTGTGATGCTACTCAACTAAATTTTTCTTTAGTTCAATGTTTCTTATTAATGTCGCAATAACTTCAAAATTGTCTGCTGGAACAAATCTTTTGTAGTATTTAGATACTAATAAGAGCTTTTTAAATAGAATATCCATGTCTATTAAATGTACTGTATATCCTTTTTCGACCCTCCAAAATTATCAATCTTCACATGTTCAAAAGTAATTTTCTTCTTGCAGTATTCAAATAATATTCAGCAAAATGCTAGTAAAATAATAAAAGTAATTTTGTAAATATTAATGGAAGTCTTCCAGTTTATAGTGTATGGTTATTATCGTATGACACAACTGTAGAAAGTTTTAGTTTTCAACTTTACACTAGTATTATTCGATTAGAACTTTTTATGAAATAAACTTCAATGCGTAGCCCAGAGAGCAGGAAGGAACATACCCGTGCAACCATGCAAGACTTTGTTTATGTCTGGCTCTGCACCATCAGAAAGAAACAACTTCCTAGTAGGTGTATATTCAGATTGACAATATTAATTTTGTTGTTTCATATCTACGTCACTGATGATGATCAATTCGACGAAATGCTTTGTACTGCTTTCGTCTAGAATATTCATCTGAAACACTTTAGACTAACTTAAAATCATAATAATCCGCACAGTGATTCAATGTAAGAGTATTCGTTCCTGGATCACGTAGTCAAGAATTCGACTTCAATAATAGGCTATTATGAAGTTTTACGGTGTAGGAAGTTCACTTAAAGACAGGACCGGATTAAGGGAGGGGCTTAGGGAGGCTGTAGCCCTGGGCCCCTGGTGGAGGGGGGCCTCCACTCTGATCAAAATCTCAGATGGCTGTCTAAAAAGAATCATACAAGATACAATCATCATCATAAGACAAAACATACTACAAATATGAAACATAGTCCCTTAACGTTCCTACTGTATTTTCACAGAAATGTAGGCATATTAGGTGAAGTCAGCAAGGGCCACATTTTTTCTAGCCCCGGGCCTCCAGATGGGTTAATCCAGGCCTGCTTAAGGGTTTTCTTTCTTTTTGTAATTTTATTGTTTTATCCAATTCTTCTTTGTCAGTGCCTTATCCCATTTTTATATTGTTTTACTCAGTAATTTTCTTAATTCATTTGCGTTGTAACTCAGTATTTCTTTTAACTTATACAACAAACCAACGGATATGCTTAATACTGTAATTAAATATTTTACATTTAATATCCATTATATTTCCGAATGAAGAAAGCAGTAAAGGGAACTGGAGATTTCAAAATTGGAAGACAAATTATTAACAAGATCAGGATGCAGATGATACTGTTATTAGAGCTAGATCGTAAGAAGGACTACAGGAGATGATTGACAAAGTAGTTAATACTGGAAAACTATATGGAATGGAAATCAATATCTAAAAGTCGAAAGTCGTGATAATATCCCGTGGAAACATATCCTTACGAGTCAGAGTAGAACAAAGAGAACTTCAAAAGGTCGATAATTTCAAGTATCTTGTAAGTATTTTGACGAAAGACGCTTACTGCATCAAGAGATCAGGTCGAGGAGTGCCATAGCCAAACATTCATTCAACAAGAAAAGATCACTTTTAAGTAGTAGGCTTAATGTCGGACTAAGGAAGAAGTTGATCAAGTGCTACGTATGGAGTATTGGAATGAATGCCTCAGAGACTTAAACATTACGGAAGTTAAAGAAGAAATACTTAGAGAGCTTCGAAATGTGGTGTTGGAGGAAGATGCAGAAAATAAAATGGACAGAGAGAGTAACAAACGGAGATGTTTCAAAACGTATAGGAGAGAAGTGGACGGTTTTAGCTAGCATCCTTCGTCGGAAGGCCAAATGGATTGAACACATATTGCTAAAAAATGTTTTCTTCTTCATACCGCAATTGAAGGAAAGATAGAAGGAAAGCGAAGAAAAGAAAGAAGAATAACACAATTAATCGATGGTTTAAAGAATAAAAGAAAATATTTTGAGCTAAAAGAGAAAGTAGAAGATCGAGAAACGTGGAAGAAACATTTCTAGGTCCAAACCTTAAAATAAATAAATAAATAAATAAAAAATCATTAGTCCCAGGCCCTCCCAAAAGGCAGAATACTTAATAATAATATTTTCAATAACAGTTATGGCTTTATCATTGTTATAGGTTCTCATGCCATGAAGCATTATATTGAACAAGGATTAGTTGTCGTTTTTAAAAATTCTTAATTGAAATTTTTATTTACTTTTATTTCTTACAGAAATTTCAATTAATAATAATGAAAGAACAGGGTCCCTATTTTTTTTCTAGTTAATAAGGAAGAAATTAATTCAAATAAAAGGAATTTTAATGATACACAAAATATGTAGCTTGGTAACATTACATGTTAAACATGGGTCAGTAACTAACTAAAGTTTTTAGTTTGCGCTTAACACGAAAAATCAAAATTTGAATATCTTGAAATCAGGATAGAGAACTAATTATTATTTCTTCAAAACTACTTTACTTCAAAACTTTTCCTAATAATGCAATATCAGAAACAAAATTAATGACTATCCTTCTTATGGCTTCGTAAAATTCATTAGTCCTTCAGGAGGAAAAAGATAAACACAGAAAAGAAAGAAACATCATGAAGACGGAGCACAGCGACAACTTTTGAAGCGTTGGGAAGGTTCAACACATGATTCTGTAAAAGACTCCTCCTCAAGTGATACGTTTGTGCTGGACAGTATAATGTAAATGGATTTCCCAATTGCGTTCCACCCTCTTCGTTCTACTTCGTATAGTACAATGAAATATACACCTCATAAAGTGATTTACGTGAAATATTTCATATTTTCCCAAACGTTTCATTTTAAGTTTATAGAGCATTATTTCATTCTTTTTTTTTATTATATCTTGCTTTTAAGTTACATTGATGTTCACTAATAATTAGTGCTCTCAAACGGGTCGAGTTGACCCGACCCGACCCGTAACCCGACCCGACCCGAGTCGGGTCGGGTCAGTTCGGGTCGGGTCAGGTCAACTCGGGTCGGGTTATCGGGTCGGGTCAGCTCGGGTCGGGTTGTCGGGTCAGGCTAATCGGGTCGGGTTGTCGGGTCGGGTCAGTCGGGTCAGCTCGGGTCGGGTTGTCGGATCGGGTTATTCGGGTCGGGTTGTCGGGTCGGGTCAATCGGGTCAACTCGGGTCGGGTTGTCGGGTCGGGTTATTCGGGTCGGATTATCTGGTCGGGTCAATCGGGTCAACTCGTGTCGGGTTGTCGGGTCGGGTTATTCGGGTCGGGTTGTCGGGTCGGGTCAATCGGGTCGGGTTATCGGGTCGGGTTATCGGGACGGGTCAGTCGGGTTATCGGGTCGGGTTGTCGGGTCGGGTCAGTCGGGTCAGTTCACTTTGGTCAACTGAGTTTAAGTTGAGTTTAAACTCGGCTGGAGTCGAAAGCTGCTGTTTTTCACTAGCTGCCTAATTAAAAATAGCAATTTTCAATTGATTTTATAGAAACCATAAATCTATTTTGAACACTTGCAGCTAGTGTTTTTATGATAAATGCTTATTTTTCTACTTGTGTTTACTTTAATTTTTAAATGTGGAAGATTGATTTTACCAATCGACTGTAATATTAATATCTACGCCAATATGGAGTCTGGATTTAGAACAAAACTAGAAGTTGTGCCTAGCGAACAATAGTAGATTTGGTCGACTTGTTTTCTTCTCATTGGATCAACTTCGATTGGAAACAAAAGAAAGGTAAAACCAGTTACGTAACTTGTTTGTATTTGTCCAGGTTTGAAGTTTTCAGTTTCATATTTTGTTTTATTTAAAACTTCTTTTTTCTGAAACATTATTCTCGGCTTCCAATATTCAGAGGATGTGCTTATAACAGCTTAGTTTGCAACTACCAGGGCTTAATTTTTTGAAGGAGATAAAAAGAGTTGTGTTTTCCCTTCCTGCAAATGATAATAAAATTATGGAATGAAATTGATTCCCAATAAAATGTATTGTCAGAGTGCTGATCTTTAGTTAGTAATTGGTTTATACTAGTGCTCCTTTACTTATTTTGTTTCAAAGTACTGACGTGACGTCTACCATATTGACTAGGAACTGCTGAAAAATTCGTAGCCCAACCCAGAAGGAGTGCACGTGGATTGGTGAAGTTTTACTTCTTCTTCTCTTCCCCCGAGAGTCAATATACTACCTTGTACAGTGCTCCAGCTTTTGCAGAAAAGTTAAAAAAATCTAGATTTCCTCGCACCACTGTTCGTAGCACTACCCCTATCAGATCTAAAATGGCGTCTTTCAAGTGTTATTTAAGTTTGGGAAATAAGTACACGTAATAGTTAGACGGAGCTAAATCTGCGGAATAAGAATGATGATCTAGACATTGAAATCCTGGATTATGCAATGTCAGTTATGTTCGCAGGGGCTTGATGGACAGGTGTATTCTCCTGAAGAAACAGAATTCCTTTCTTTTCATTTTCCACAGCGTTGAACTTTGAATTTTTCTTTCAGTTTTGTAAGTAATGTAGAGATTCTGGATTAAATATCTGACCATTGAGGAGGTAGTCTACCAGTCCATACTTATACCAGAAGAAAATGTTCCAAACAGTTTCTCAACCTACTTCTGTGTCTTGAACTTCTTGGGGCGATGGAGAAATGAGTGCTACTGCTCCATTGACTGTTGTTCCGATTCAGGATCATAGTGGTACAACCATATTTCATCTATGGTTACTATTCGTCAGCGAAATTGATCAGCATTACGGTCAAATTGGAAGAATACTTCTCTTAATGCCGTTACCCTTTTATTATCCTGACATATATTTTGGGAACCCATTATGCCGAGAACTTGCGCATACCCAAGCCATTCTGAATTATGCTACCGACGAGTTCCAAAGAAATGCCCAGAATCCCTGACACAAGTTTTTCTGAGAAGGTAAAAACTGAGAAAGCGGGGTGCAGACCTCAGACTATAATAAATATAAATAGCTTAAATTATTTTTGTCACACAAAAACTGGGGTGGCCTAGGCCCTCCGGCCCCGGGCTATATCCACCACTGGCTGAAATGCTGCAATTTTCAACAATAATGTCACAAATTGCATCCATGATTCCAGGAAGAGTCATTGCTTTTAATCATCCTGGATGTAAAGCATAATTTGTTGAGAAATTGCTACGTTTATACTAAGCCACTTACTTTTTCACCACTATATATAACGGAGGAGAGTCCCGTGGTGTTTCACTGATTTCCTAATTAATTTACTTCGGTGACTTTCCTTGGTGGAACAAAAATGTTATAACAGTAAGAATCTGGATGTTAGTGAAATTATCTGTTTGGGAACACATAATCACTTCAGAGGCCTGAGGAACAATAAGAATTTCCTTATTAATATGAAAATTTATATTTGTACATACAGAGATATGTTTTTCTAAACTACGGTTTCATTTTTCTACCTAGTACCTACACTCGTTCTGGATTGGACTACGACATTTTCAGCAGCTCCTCGTAAATTCTCTCTGGCTCTCTCTCTCTCTCTCTCTACATATATATATATATATATATATATATATATATACAGTGACGTACTTAGGAGGGTGGCTTCCGGGCTTAAGCCCCCCCCCCGAAATCTTACTTAGTATAGTAAAGTAAAGTAAATATCTTGCAGAATTTTCACATTTCCAGGCAAAGCCCCCCTCCCGAAAGCTAGCAAAGCCCCTCCCGAAACAAAATCGTAAATACGCCACTGTATATATATATATATATATATATATATATATATATATATATATATATATATATATATATATATAGAGAGAGAGAGAGAGAGAGAGAGAGAGAGAGTGATACGTAGCATATAGACGAATGTGTTACTTGTAGCATACGCGAAAGTAATTCAATTTATGTTTAGGCTTCTAAAGTTTCATTGAAAAATATTTCATGTGCAGACGTTATTTATTTGTTAGTTACAAATTTTATTTGAAATAAGTTTAATTTATAATCATATAGATCTAACATAAAAACAGCAACGAAATACACAATGTAATGTAAAATAAGTCAAACGTAATAAATAAGTTATTTTTGGTATGGCAAATAGCCGCCCCCGAAAATGTATCTGCCCCTCCTTTGCCCCCCTAACAACTTAAAGCTGGCGTTGTCACTCTAACAATATGGTATGGAGTTCTTGCATAATATTCATCGTTGGCGGAAAAATTTCTTCTTTTACTTTCTTTTCTCCACATCAAAGGAGTACACCGAAAAGTTTACAGAAATGAAAATAAGCTTTTCATTGTTGCATTGTTATGTTCTCAATGATTTTGCATTGTAAATATTGGCTTTAAAAAATATTAACACAGTATGTTAAACTTTCAGTTAAAGAGAATTTTCCAAGAATTTTGCTATATATTTTAAATTATGCTTTATGCTTTATTTTCTAAAATAATGCTTTTAAAACTAGTTTCCCAATGTGAGTGCACTTTGGCGTTCACCCAGTGTCGTGACCATAGTGCTCTCAAACGGGTCGGGTTGACCCGACCCGACCCGACTCGGATCGGGTCAGTTCGGGTCGGGTTACGGGTCGGGTCGGGTCAGGTCAACTCGGGTCGGGCCATTCGGGTCAGTTCGGGTCGGGTTGTCGGGTCAGGCTACTCGGGTCGGGTTGTCGGGTCGGGTCAGTCGGGTCAGCTCGGGTCGGGTTGTCGGGTCGGGTTATTCGGGTCGGGTTGTCGGGTCGGGTCAATCGGGTCAGCTCGGGTCGGGTTGTCGGGTCGGGTTATTCGGGTCGGGTTGTCGGGTCGGGTTGTCGGGTCGGGTTGTCGGGTCGGGTCAATCGGGTCAGCTCGGGTCGGGTTGTCGGGTCGGGTTATTCGGGTCGGGTTATCGGGTCGGGTCAACCGGGTCAGCTCGGGTCGGGTTATCGGGTCAGGTCAATCAGATCGGATCACGGTTCGGGTCAGTCGGGTCGGGTTATCGGGTCAGGTCAATCAGATCGGATCACGGTTCGGGTCAGTCGGGTCGGGTCGGGTCATCGGGTCGGGTCAGTCAATTCGGGTCACGGGTCGGGTCGGGTCGGTCTTCAACCCGACCCGACCCGACCCGTTGAGAGCACTACTAATAATGATACCTAGGTATCTAAACTAGTTACCTCTTCTGTTTCTATATTTGATAAAAGTTCCTTTCTTTTCACTTGGAAACACGCTTGTAAGCAATAGTAATTGGTCTTTTCATGACGGGGGCAAGTATCCTCGTTGCTGACACCTCCATTGAAATCCCAACTAATCAATCAATCTAATCATCATTGCTTTCTCTTATTAGCGTTTATTTACATCCTATATGCTTTAGAGCTTTTCTTCAAAATTTCTAAGGTTAATTCGATTAAGAGTTATACGGACTTTATCCGAATACGTTATCGGAGTATGAAGACCTTTTTTTAACTCTTTGTTTTAAATAAGTATTGAATACTGTTGAAGAATATCAACATAGAACAACATTTCTTCTCTCCTCTTCTATCCTAACTCTGCATTGGTTCTTATGTGATGGGAGTTTCATACAAATGTTTGATCTTCTATTTGATCCCAATTTTCCTTAGCACACCATTAATTTCTTAAAGTTCACTCAGATAGAAAAGTTTTCAGTTAACATTTCACTGATTACTCCAAGTAGTCAATGGCTTTTCCCTGTGTTTTCTTCTTTCCCAAACCAAATCGCTTCTAATCATTTTCTTTTTACTTGTTTCAACATATAATTTCATCTGCAATATATCTGGATTCCCGGTATGAGCTAATGTGGTTTGGATCTCACGTTAACCTACAGGTTCACGGCACATAGATATTGCTGCTGAAAAGGACGCTAAACATCAAACCAAGCAATAAAGAACTACTTTCTGGTAAGGTTAACTATATCTGGTGTTTTAATATTCAGATAAAAAAAATAGCCGTATAACGGAATTGGATGATGAATCACATCTACGTTTAATATACTTTCCCTTAATACTATCCATGTTCCAGACACAAGCAGCCATATAATATTCGTTGTCAACATTTAAAGATAAAACTTATATTTTAAATGAACTATTTAAAGTATAAATAGATACTTACGTGAATAAATATAAAGGTAAAAAAGAAAGTTATGTCGCTGTTTCACCTAACACCTTCGAACATCGATATGTCACCTAAGACATATTTGGAAGATCGAAAATAGTCCCCATCAGCATCGATGACCTTCTGCCATAGTCCTGGAAGGCCATGGATTCCATCGCGGTAGAACTTAGTGGGCCATGAAACGAAGCTATAAAGTGCATTTCGCACCTCTACCAGGGATTTGAACTGGCGTCTTCTAAGGTGATTTTCCAAGGAATGGAACAGGTGATAATCGGACGGTGCAATGTCCGGGGAGTATGGTGGATGCAATGGTGTTTCCCATCCAAGGTGTAGAATGGTGTCCCGAATAGTGTTCAACGTGGGGCTTAGTGTTGTCCTGTAACAGAAGGACCCCTTTGCTATTCAGAAGTGCTGAATCCACAGTTTTGAGTGTCTCTTGAGTACGGATCAACTGCTGACAGTACTCAGTTGCATTGATACTCTAACCAGCTGGTAGCAGTTCCCGATCCAGATGCCGCGAGAAGTCCACCAAACACACAGGAGGACCTTCTTCTGGTGCGGCTGTTTTGGAACCGGTTCATGGAATGCTAACCAATCATGACGGCACCGTAAAACTTCGTAGAAGGCCCACTTCTCATCACATGTCAATACCCTGTCCAGAAATGGCTCCTTCCTCAGACGAGACAGCAAAGAAACACAGATGTCTAATCGCGTTGCCTTCTGGCCCGGAGTCAAATCATGTGGTACCCATCGATCCAACTTGTAGTGCTTCCCAAGTTGATGGAGGTGCTACCGAATGTTTTTTCACTCAAGCTAAATTGTAGTCCAGTTCCTCACATGTCTGGTCTCTGTTCGCCTCAATTGCTGCCTGAAGATCTTCATTTTGTACATGTGTTGGTCTTCCAGCAAGTGGTACGTCTTCGAGTATTTCGTCACCTTCCTTAAACTTGTTAAACCAGCGCTGCACTATCCGCGTAGTCACGACACCCGCCCCGCTGCAGGAGCGTTTAACCCCAGTTTGAACTCTTACAACATACACGCTCTTATGACACTCTGTGGAGGTCTCATCATGTTTATTCTGTCCTTTCTGTTCTTATCAAGTTCACAGTGTAATTGAACTTCCACAACCATGAAGTATATTAAATATACCCACACCAACAACTGACCTTCGCCTTGACCCCCATTCGCATTCAACTCACGGTGTGAGTGCTATTGGAACACAGACATCTAGGGAAAGCGACAGAACTTTCTTAGATATTCTTGTCGTTAATACTCCGAGAAACATTTTAGTAATTTTCCTTCATCTCTTGTTGGAAAATGATCTATAGGCTATAATAGCATTTTCATGTTTCTGTGGCTACTAACAAGTTGGGATTCTTATATATTGTAGTATTACTGAGAATATTTGGTATAATTGTCTTGTTAAATTTGAAATGTATAAATGTCATTATGGTTACACACATATATGATGTAAAAGTATTGTTGAACTTTGGAAAATAAGAATAAGCTATGCATTGAATTATTTGTCATGAACCGAGAAAACTCACAGACAATATATCGTCCAGCACCAAACTCACGTGGCCTGGAGACGAACTATGGATTCCTCGTTAAAATGAAAATTCTATATAACTACTAAACAGCTTGATAAAATTCAACAAATGAAATATCGAGAGATTTGCTTTAATTATAATCTCAGAAACAACACTGGAAAAGAAAATGTCCCTAAATTAGTAAAATTTGGGCAATGAATGCAGTTTATGCCTTTGAAACGTAAGTTCAATAAATAAAGCATGGATCAAACACCAAAAAATTATTTTATTTAATTAAGTCACATTCTTGTCAATTTTATTTATTCATTTCGTTTTAAATATTGATGAAATTGGTTACCATATAGAATAAAGTACTGAACTGATCCATAAAGGACTATGGCTAGCCAGATGTAGCACGTTCAAGCGAGTGGTGCGTGGTCAGTGTGTCAGCTCTGAGATGTCATTATTTCTCTCTGAGTTTCTGGACCTGAGTTCGTCACTTCTTAATTCACGTAGTTTTCCAATTGCCTCATGATGACGAAAAAAATGAAATGTTTCAGTTTTACATCTCATGATTATGCTTTGCAGGTTAAGGAAGACGATGATATTAATGAACAAAATGGTGGAATGAAGAAGGTGGGAGAAAATGGGAGAATCCGAGAAAACCAATCCAATGGTAATATTCCATTACAAGGCTCACTTGGCACGAACTGCAATCGAACCAAGGACCCCAAGCACTAGAGGTGAGGTTTCCACTACTGATCCACCGCAGCCCTTCATAATGGAGGGTCAACATCGTGAAATCTTAGTGATCTAATTGGGGATAGAACCATAGACAACATAGTAAGAATAGAAGTCGAGTGTGCAGTTGCTTAATAAAATAGAATACAAAAACTTAAGAAATATTTTATTTTTTAATGTTCCCTACTCGCACCCGCAGATAGTAATTTTTTATGCATTTGCTAACGAGAAAGATCATTTACCTCCAAAAGAGGAACAATACAGTACATAACCAATTTGTTAATATCTTACGCGGGGTTAAAGAGAGCTTCTGGGAGTAACTTTTCTAACATGGCTGTACAATGATAAATTATTAGCAGGATCACAAATGGAATGTACTGCATATTAGCAGAATCAATTGTTGATATCATTATGCTAAGGGAGGTGGCCTTAAGCGCCTCAGCTACTTGTCTACGCCACTGGTTTACAGTATGGATTTATCTATATACCTGGAATAGTATGGTTGAATGAAATATACCAATTTTAATAACAGTTCTGACATTTTTGTCTATCGCACAAGCAGCTCCTTCTATTATATTACTAAATGCAAGTTTATTATATTATTATGAGTCCACTTTCATCTTTCTTAAATACCTTACGTAGTTTTAATACATTATATGTAGTCCTTCTAATATTAAAATGTATTACTGCCTGCAGTGATTTTTATTATCATTATCATTATAATAATAATAATAATAATAATAATAATAATAATAATAATAATAATAATAATAATAATAATTATTATTATTATTATTATTATTATTATTATTATTATTATTATTATTATTATTTCCATTTTCCACTTCAAATCACAACAACCACTTTAACAATATTACAGTTACCAAGCAATAGACTGTATATTGACTTATAGTGCTCTTATGTTCTGATCACCCTGTAAAATAATACAGAAAACCACTAATACTTAATCTGCCGACAACTTCTTCAACCAATAACACCAAATAAAAACAATAACAGCGACTCCTCAAAACAAAGCACTAACTCGTCAAATAGGCAATACTTCAGAAGTTATTGTTCACTTTCTTTCCTGCTACTTTCCTACCACACGGAGAAAAATGCATAATCCAGTCGGCATGTAAATGCTGTTTTTACCAGGTTACGCGCGTCACTACATTAAGTAATTTTGTTTCATCAGTAGTACGATCTACACCACCGTCCAGCGAAAATTTTGTATTGTGGAATCACCATTTCAAATCTAGAATTAACGCCATACCCATTCCGATGGTGGTAACTTACGTATATAATGTTGTTACTACCTTCATACGAGTGTCCCCTTTTAGTTCTTTCTAAATCTGTGACTCCCTACCTTACGAGAGTAATAGTTTTTAACACGAAATCAATCATGTGAATAAAATTATCCAATCACAGAGAGTCTAGTTCGACACCGAACTCCAGACTTGGCATGGTGTTCCCACCTGCTGTACTTTTATACATGAAATTACATCACTTAAGGAGCGCACCCGCTTAAATACGATGTATCCACACGGAAATCCTAGTCCTTTTTTTCTCAGTGCAGCAATTAAACCACTTCCCAGGATGCAAACAAGTGAAAAAAGACCAGAATTATCACCAAGAGAAGAAACACTTGCACAGTTGCTCGTTATTATAGAATGAGATTCTTCTTCGAAAGAGGCGCATGGTGGCTCAGTGGTAGAGCGCTTTCCTCTGGTGCGTGGGGTTCGTGGTTCGACCGCCAGGCAAGTAAATTTGTGGTGGACAACATCGTGCCCGTGAGTTTTCTGGGAGTATTCCCGTTTTCTCCCACTTTTTTCATCCTACTAATTATTCCATCATCATTCACTTGTTTTAATGATCGTTTTCTTAGCCTAAAGGACACAATTGTAGAACGTTAAACTGAAAGATTTCATTTAATTTAATTTCTTCTTCGAAGGAGTAGTCTTCTCCCTCCTCCACTTCCTCTACCATCTACCTGCACCAGAAATTGTCAACTCCAAACGTAAAGCTAGACTATATGCATTTTATATTACTGTATATGCATATTATGGCCACAAGTAAATCCATAAGGAAGTCAAAAACGATGTTGCTTGGGCGGACGAACGGATTAATTGAACCATTGAGTTCGAAACCCAGTCATCTCCATCGGAACCAATTTTAGAGGAGAGACAAAACTAAATTTGTCAATACGCATCTGACATATAAAGATGTTTTCATTTTTTTGACAGTAGAATATAGTTGTTTACATAAGATTCCATCACTTTGATGCGATAATAACAAGTTTTGTTCGATTAAAAAACAAAATAAAAAATTGGAGGTTAATTAGTTTCGTACAAAACAGGAAAATATACTTTACACTATGTTAAACAAATGAAAATATTATTAATTCTTTACGTTCAGTTTGAAATACAGTGAAACCTCTCTAAAGCGGACAGCCGTGGGGAATCAAAAATTGTCCGCTATAGAGAGGTGTCCGCCTTAGAGAGGTGTCAATATTTCCTTACGTAAATTAGTAAAGAATGTAATATCCAATTAGAAAAAATAATTGCATGAATCAAGTATTTACGAATATTACCAAAATGATACTGAACCTGTATTATCCTCTGCATTCAATACTCTATGTTCTTGACACAACATGGAAATAAGATGTTATAGTTTCCTGCACTTTACACTTATCACTACTTACAACGTTTACAATATGTTCCTTTAATTTGTGGGTTAACTGCAGTCCAGTAGTGTCTTTTTTGAGACAATATGCGTACCCGAGGGCAAAAGATACTAAATTTTTCTTCTGCTTGGGCAGAGATTCCAGAGGAACAGCAGAATAACGTGTCATCTCAAAGGGCAGGCAACTGTCAATTACTTTTGTGTCTAAAACAGGTTGGGTAGGAGTGAAATGCAATCAAAGGATATGAGGGTGTTGTTAAACAGATAATGCTTCGTCTGGATTGCTGAGTAGACAGTTGAGGAGGTAAAATGTTGTCACAATGCTTCCTTGGTGACATATGTATGAATTACTAAAAATGTATTTTTAGTGTATTTTTCAACTTGTTTCTGGAGAAAGTGTCCGTAATAGAGAGGTAAATAATACCTATAAAAGACAGAAAATACTGTCCGTGTCCGTACTAGAGAGTGTCCGTTTTAGAGAGGTTTGCCAATATGACTTTTCCTATTACAGTGTTTGGGGATTACAAAATATGTCCGTTACGGGAGGTGTCCGTTTTATAGAGGTGTCCGTTAGTAGAGGTTTCACTGTACATGTATTAGAAATGCCACAGATTACATGGATATGGTTATGTCTGTCACTGTAATAGTATTAACAGTTAACGAAAGGCTAAACTAATCCTAGAAGTTCAGACATCCTGATCATGACAATCTGTAGTTGGCCGCAAATAAATTTCTTCATAGAAAGGCACGTGGAATGAATTTGAGCTTTCTTAATGTCTGCAATTTTCTTCTGATTTATGGGTTCTTTTCTAGAATATGTTTCCTTTACTGGTAGTGGAAGTCACTGTCAGGGTACTTTTCTTAAACAGAGCAAACCTGAATGTGCATAAGCAACCAATGAAATAAATTACTTCAACTTCACCAGATGTTGAGGTTTTCAACTAAAACTGCTGTAATATGACAATGATGACAAATTTGTTGACATGGCAGAGAATTTCAGACTTCTCTTCAGGAGTAAATTTACAAAAAACGTTTCATGCTGCACCTAAAAACAGAAAAACAAACCTGATGTACAATTTTGTAAATTTTAATGTTTGAAAAAGCAAGTGTGTTTCAATATATAGAATTAATACTACTACTAATAATAATATCATATTCCATCTTACCTGCAGTCTTTACCTGTGCATCTGTTAGAAATATATTTGCCTTTCTTTGTGATAAACTTTGAACCCTTCACTCTTGCCAGTTTCATTTTATGCTGTTCGTAGCTTCTTTTATCCCTCTTCCCTTTCTTGGACATACCATTTGGAGAACTATTATCTGAATCATTCATGTTGTAGTAATCTCAAGCAAGCACACAACTGAATAAGCTCTTCGGCTCTCTGTACAACTTCATGACAAATGGCTACCATTTTGTTGAATGCAGTGCCATCTTGTGACATATTTCCAAGTTTAGTTCGAGAACAAGTTATCTCCAGGATATGACATATTTTCAAACTAAATGGAGATTTCAATGTACAATATTTTCCATAACCAATGGGGGGAGATGACTCCTTTTCAGCCTAAATGTGTGTCCCCATCAGTTGAGCTGGAAAGTGCAATAACCTCAATTTCGTCAAAATGTGGAGATGACTGGTTTTCGAACTCATCGATTCAATTGTATTGGCGTTAATTTAAATGATAAAAATGTTTTGGTTCTCGAACGGAGTCAAAGAACGAATTAAGTTTGTAACCCGAGTTACCACTTTACCGTCATATAAATTTTGCGTTAGATTGTTAACAAAAACTACAAATAATAATAATAATAATAATAATAATAATAATAATAATAATAATAATAATAATAATAATAATAATAATAATAATAATAATAATAATAATAATAATAACGGAAAATACTGTATCAATATTCACTACGAGAGCCGAAGAAGGTTTAGTCATTTTTATTTTACTTCTTGATTCGTCAACAAGAAAGCTATTAATTGGTGATGATGTTTGAAAAGATCTTAGAATGTAGTTAATTAATTTCTACCAAGAAACGTTCAGAAGAAAGCAAAAAATCCAAGAAGAACATGAGGAAAAGGAAAAGAAAGAAGAAGTTGAATTAAAGCAGGCAATAAGTTGTTTAAGAGACTTATAAAAGGTGGCTAAAGCAAAGGCAAGCAGGTTACTTGTAAACACAATGAGTTTCCATTTTCTGCCCTGAGGGAGTTACTGACTGTGGTGACTAGAAGTTACCAGCAGTTTGCTTCTCTGTGCTCTCAGGAGATTAATTGCCTCCCAATCGTGTGCTGTTGTGTAGGCATAATCGAGAAGGGAGTGTGAATGAAACTGATTGATCGCTCCTTTGCTGATGCTAACATTAGCTGTTGCACTGTTCAGCACTCAAAGAACCGCTTTGATTCTCCGATCGTTATTGATTCTAAGACAATACGAGAACATACAGAGAATATGATCAATTATTATTTGTAAAAATAGATGTACTGAAATTAAACTGATACTATCAGAGCTTGTTACAGAAACTGCCCATGAAATAGACTTGAGGTGTTCTTATATGTATATCATATTAAAATGCGTACTTAATATCCTGTATGTATAGTAATAAGAATAAATTTTCTGCTGTTATTCGAATATTCGTTTCTAATATTTCGACAGTTATTCTAATAATTATTTGTTATTCAGAATAATTGTCCAAATAATGAATAATGTTCAAACAAGAAATTTCCGTATCTGGCCCTGGAGAGAATCGGTATTGAACTGAAGAAAGCAAAGAGAATGACCCTGGATACAAGGGAATGGAGAAGTGTCTCGTCTCGAAAATATAGTTTGTCTGTCTCGACTCGTATCTCGTCTCGAATTTCGAAACGAAACTTCTCGTTTTCGAGTCGAGATGGAAATAATAATATGAAAAACACAAATTAAAAACATAGTGTGGGAAATTTACAACATTCTCATCAACAGGAATCAACTCTTACAAATTATGATAGAATTAACTGACAATGGGACAACACAAAGACCATAAACGTATAAGATAAGAATGGATAAGATGGACAAAACAAGGAGACAATACCCTTCTGTCTTTTTTTTAGCTGTTCAACTTTAAAGTTAACAAAATTTTTGTGCCTTGTGAAGTGTCTATGGTTGGGCGCTTCTCAGTCACATTTTTCAAAATATAACTCAAGTAACAGATTAATTCTAATATTTCTCTACATAATTATTTATTACTTAGAAAACGTACCTTAGTAGAATATATTTTCTTACTTTAACGTTCTACGATTATGTTCCGAGGATAAGGGAGATAGTTATTATGTTTATGAAAGAAACGGTAAAATGAAGTAAGTGGGGGGAAACGGGATAATCCCAAGAAAATCCACACACAGAGTAATTGTCTACTACAAAGTTTGCTTGACACGACCTGAGATCAAACCAGAGATCCTACCATCAGAGGTAAGCGCTTTGCCATTGAGCAACCGCGGAATAGTTTATGTTATCGATATATTCCCATCCTTTAGTTCAATAAACCTTATTATGATTTTATTGCCTCTGATAGCCAACTAAATAAGAAATAAAACTAGGTGATGATCATAAGTTAGTTTACCACTTCTCGTAAGTAGTATTTTGTGCTCTCTAAAAAACTACACAAATAAATTATAATATTATTATTTCATTTCTGAACTATTTTGGAAAAATAGGGATATGTGTGATACGTTCAAAGTTCAAGGATCTACCACCGGGAATCGAACCCGGAACCCTGTACACAGTTTTAAATATGAAAGTAAAAACAGATTCGTTTGGAATTTCAGAGAAGAGATGTATCTTGAGAAGAAATAAACATTGGAACTAATTTGTGATGGGAATGTTTCGAATCTAGCGAGCATCAGCTAACGGTGCAATCTATCTATACATAGTCTATAGAAATAAAAGTGACTATATTTGTGACTACATAACTTTTGAACCACCCAACCGATTTCGATCAAATTTTCAACATAGATTAGACTCGGGCCTGGGATGGTTTTTATCATTTCACTTTGACAGTCCAACTTAGGGAAAGGGGGAGATATTTAAAAATGATCGAAAATGACCGGTATTAATGTGGAATCCATAGTTTTCGGGGTTGCTGAGATGAACAGTGACACTTCAGATGCCGTTTAAATACAAATTCAGCCCTGCAACTTGGGGAAGAGAGAGGGGAATATATATATTAAAAATGGTTGAAAATGACCAATATTAGGGAGCGCTTCAGTAATAGTAAAAAGTGACTGACTAACGTAACACATTACTAGTTTTTCTTATTTTAACCCAGAGCAGAGGGTAATTGACGCTGGTATTATATAAGAAACAAAGCTAAAATGTTTGGATTATAGAAGAAACATTGAAAACTAGAGAATGAAATGAGTGGAAACAAAATTGCATAGAAGAAGATGAAAGAATGTATGGCCAGCAAACTAAGAAAGAATGTCAACGAAGTCAGGTGATGACTAGAGGAATTTAAAAGTTATTGGAAAATTTGAATGGCATACTTCGTGGGGTAAATTCAGTGGAAATAGAAAAGGAATAGAAAAGAGCAGCTAGGATCGTAGAAACTAAGAATAGAAATGCATTTAATGAGTGATATACATTTTAAGATAGATGAAAAATCTACGTTGAGAAGTTCTGTGACAGCAAAAATCAGCTACTTATTTAGACTAAAAAGGAAAATGAAATTAGATCTTTTTTTCAACTAGGAGTAAAGATTATTTTTTAAATAGTAAACAAGTCGATTTATGAATGAATTCTGACGATCAGTCCGCAGTTATCCCATTGACAAATATGATATATTATATTGTAATGTTAGTACGTCAGCGTACGTTAGTGTAGTTTGTTCATGAAACGTGAATAGAATAATGTATAAGCTATTGCAGGTTGGGTGGTCGAAGCTGGGCGGGCTAAGAAGATAAGGTTAATTGCAACTCTTTTTAACAGTAGAAGTGTTTCCGTTTCATTAGAGAGACCTCGTGTCAGATAAAATAAAGAAAGGCAGGGGGAAAAAATCAAAGATCTATTAGAAGTAACCAGAGTAGTCCATCGTTAATAAGACTGTACAATAAACGAGTGAATATTACAACAAAGTAATGAATTTCAAATTACAAGGATCAGCTACTTTGAATTTTTTTTTTTTTTTACATACAATTGGAAAGATGAATAATAATTGAATTAACAGTTCTTTTTTCTTCATGACGCGTTTTTTTTTTTTCGTGTCTAAGAAGCTCCATTATTGAGGCCGGTTCCCTTTTTTGATGTAAAGCCATACGAAATTCCACTCCACTCCGCGCTTGCCTCTTAATAATTGTAGTCACTGAAAAGGATAGAGAAAAAACGAGTAAAGCGGACAGGCGGCCGACACCCAATTATTTGAAAACCTCCGCAAAGGGGAAAATAAGAATAAAACGTAAAAGGCAAGCGAGGAAGAAAGAATATATATATATATATATATATATATAAAGTGAATAATCGTGGAGATGAAAACTTGGAAGATTCCTGTTGCTGATGACTCGGCACTTAACCTCCAAAACAGAAACTAAATTTTTATTCATCTTTATTTCGTAACACTCAGTCAGAGCCATAGAACCAAAAATGCAAAACGAAATTAAAATGGTATAAAATAATAATCTCCTTTTTATAACGTAGTATATCTACCAATTTCTAATTAAAGCTGCCGGCTGTGTCAAATTTAAAATTACAACTGTGCTTACAAGGGGAAGGAAAAAGAATTTATAAGATTTGATTTTTTTTCCCACGAAAATTTCTTTTGTCCAGTTTGCATTTGGTCACTCTGTTTGTACAACGTTTCATTGGAATTTCAATACTAATGGTAAATGCTACAAATTGAAAATCCTTTCTTTATAATATATGAGTAAAGTGTGATAATTAAATATTTTCGTTGGTTGCTACGAATTTGATTTATCTATTTTCATTTCATCAGATCTAAAAGTCAATTTTATCTTTTCGAAAGCCTGAACCTCTCATTTTCATCATTGGTTGCTTTTTATAAGAGGCTGTTACCGGATAGAGATATCGCATATTTAGCAGAGATATGAGCAATAATGATTAAAGCTTTTAATAATGATGTTCTTTAATTGATTAGCGGTAGATACCAAGATGTACTTCTTCGTGTCTTATAACCGGTTGTTTCTGAAGGAATTCATAAATTAGACTTTTTTTTTTTTTTTTTTTTTTTTTTAGGGTCTAGGTTTACGCAAGTAGAAAAATATACAATATACCTTCCGTGCTATTTCTATAATAATTTACGTCTGTGGATAAGCAGTTTTCAATCTTCATACCACAACACTCTGATATGCCATGAGAATATGTCAATAATATGAAATAATGAACATTGTAAAAAAAAAAATATTTTGGAATATTTAAAGATGTCAACAACATATTACTTCCTGCAATTATTAAATACTATCTTTAGCTCTTTTATTGTTATTATTTCTGAAAACCTTCACTCAAGAGTTTCAATAACTAAGAATATATTGGCTTCTGTTAGGGATCTGGTTTTAAAAATTGTAATAAGTTAAAGTACTTTTATACAGAGAAATATTAATAAACATGTGTAACTGAATATCAGTATAGTGAAGCAACATTTACTTAGTTTTTGTATGCAAGGTATCACGAATCCTATCGAAGTATTCTTCCACTCCAACTTCTTAATTTACGGTTCCCAATATATCACTTAAATCACACGGAAGAAAGATGAACATTTACTCATGCTGTGTTTTTTTAATGACCTCACTTAATTACCTTAAGGTAAGAAGCTTGAACCTGCATTTCGGTAGAAGTTTCAAACAAAACTATAGCCAACAGCTGAGTCGAACCAAGTCAGACTTTCTGGAATATAATTGGGAGCCCTTATAGTCAGTGGTAGATCTGGCCCAGGGCCGAGAAACATAGATCCCCAGTTTTTCGAGTTTCAGAAATAATTTAAGCTATTATTTATATATTTTTGAAAGTTTATAGTAAACTCATGATATACTTATCCTAGTCTTGGTTCTGACTGTCCCTTCTCCAGCTCCTACCTTCTAGATCCGACACTACTCATAGTCATTAAAATCTTTGATTACATTTCCGGTTCAGTTACGAAGTTCAGCTGTTAACCCGTGACACAAATTTGATGCTGAAAAGTGACGCTAAAGCTCAAAAGAAAGAAATAACCATAGTAGATTGTTGTTTCTATGTTATTAACATTCATTTTTATACTGTCTCCCAATCTCTGTATGAAAATTAATTTAAAAAAATGTAACTTTCTATAAACTAACCCTACAGGTTAATAAACCTGAAAGTTTTTCGATACTCACAAAACTCGACATTCTATGCTACATTATATAGAAAGGTAATCTAGTCAGAATAATGAAATCTGTGTCTTTCTAAGGTAACTCTTTATTTGATCTTCCATCTTGAACTGCTTAAATGTTCTTTTCCTAAATGCTTTCCTATTAAAAGTCTATACATTCCACACAGGGGAAGTGCCTAAAAAATTATTATATGAATGATTTAGAGAGGTTTAAATATTTAACACTCATACAACACTCTCTTTTCCTGTCCCTGTATCGCAGAGTAACAATATGTCTGCTAAAGTAAGTTTAGAACAAAGTTTAAAACAGGCATGTGCAAGCTGGAACACAGGATGGGCCAATCACAGAGCACCGTACGACACAATATATCATATTTTCAAAGGAATTGAATAGCCATATGGAGAAATTCGTTAATCATTCACTAACATCACATTAACACAATAACTACCATAACACTAGCAGGAAAAAACTCTTTATTTACCATTTTAATGGAAAACTTGATCTTTCATGTTCTGAACCAGTCGCCCAATGTTCCAACACGGATATTGTTTTCAAGGTGAACATAAGTTATACTTAAACTTTTTTTTGGATTTAATTCCCTTTATGCCCGAGAAGAATTGCTCACATAGATATGTTCTGTCGAACAATTCCAACATACTCATGTTAAAAGTTGATACGTTAGGATAATTCTTAATTGGAATGTATTTCTCATAAAGATCATGTAAACAAGTGTCCTTAAACACTCCTTTCAAAGCTATGTTCCATTTGCAATTTGTTGGCAGAACTATTTATGTCAATGTTGAATAGTGATGAGAAAGTACTAAAATGAACATCTCTAGTAAAATCGTGAAATATGACATTAAACTTTTTAAGCCAATCTACTGGTAATTCTGCATAGAAAGTGAAGTTACGATCGAGAGAGTTAAGTTTCACACAATCGAGTGCGCGATCGAGGGTTGAAAAATTTTCGAATCAGTACAAGATAGTCTGTTCAAAAAGTTCCGAGACTATTTTTCTTCCCGGCATATAAGCAACGTCAGGTGGTAACTACGAGGCCTTTTAGGACATTTTCTCCTCCTAAGGACAAGAAGGTACTCTGACTTTACTCTGAAGAGGCTTTTTGCACCTGGTAGAGGCTTACTCCTTATCTCGGGAGCTAGTCAGTCCTCTTCTACGTTTCCTATCTCACACGTTGCCCGCTTTCTCCAACGAGGAGATGTACGTTGGGATTTACCCTTCGTTTAGGATGAGATCCAAAGGCATTTCTCAAACCTCTCCAGTACTTTTGGAACATTATTATTATTATTATTATTATTATTATTATTATTATTATTATTATTATTATTATTATTATTATTATTATTATTATTATTATTATTATTATTATTTATAACCATAATATTAATAATATTTTATTCGATATTCATTTCTGCCATAATGTTTTCAAACACCTTTGTTTTAAAGCAGATTGAATAAATAATATAGTGAATATTATTATACTGCTGGGTAATGACATTTATGGAAATTCGTCATTGTTTTTCTTAATACCAACAATGTTACAAATGAACCTTTCTTCAGGTGTTATTAGATTCGTAGTTATGGTAATAAATTGAAAGAGAGAAGGAACACTAGTCGTAAGTTAGAAGAAATTAGAAACAATATTACTATTTTGAGCCGTCAATTTTTGATGCCTCACCCAAAGTAAAAATGTAAGGAGAAGAGTGCCACGGCCCATAATAATCATAAGTTTCTGGAAGAAGCGATAAGTCAGACGATTGAGAGCATAAAAAGAAAAAAAAAAGATACAAGAGAGCGCACCAATTTTCATTTAATCTTTGGTCTGCATTTTCCACTTGAAGATCACGACCACTGCGGTCCTTCTTCTTTTCAACTGGAAAATCCTCCCCTCACGCAAGGAATCAACAATATGACATTTCTCACTGGAGGTTTCACAAAAAGGTCAGCGAGGCAGGGTCAACGGAGCCACCCCACCTCTGGACAACAACACTCCTCTATATTCACTACAAGAAAAAAAAAAAGCATATGAAAGATACAGCAAAATGCAGAAACACTAGAAACTCAAACTGCCCCTTTTCAGATTCTTGTGTGGTCCGGATGAATTTACAAAATGCGCCTGCACGATTTCGCTAAATACGTACTTAAGCTATAAAGTGTAGCTGTAAACATGATATGCTGGAACAACAAGATGCGAACAAAAAGGATTCGTATACATGATGTAATATTTCTGGTTTTGTTTCCACTTTTTATTATTATTGTTGTTATGAGAAGAGCACTTTATGCGTTATGAAGCTCAAACTACAGGCAAGATGGTTTTCTTGCTATTTTCACTTTCTTCAAAATTAGACAAAAACGACATAACAAACTAGAGACATTTTCTCTTATGAATCATCAAGTTATGATTCCGCAATTTCTGTACATCAGTCTATTTATAAGATTTTCTATGTGCTTTGAAGAACTTTTTGTGCCATATTCATCGTACTATCGGAAATGTATCAAGTTTTCTTAAATGTTTCCGATAAATACCTTTCCTAATACTTTCCTTTATGTAATACTGTATATACGTAATAAATGCAACACAAGAATATTCAATATCTTATTTTACAGAGTTCGGTGTCAATATAAGTGAATGATTTATATTCCCCATTCTTATTCACATCATGAATTGATCCGGGCAATGATAAAACTTCTAATAGCTGTATACCACTGCCATCCTATTAGTAAGGGATCATTTCGTAGTATTCTTACGGAAGTGGGCATATTAGTCCCCTCCTAATTCAGAACCAGTAAAACAATAACGGATGAACGATAAGTCCGACTGCATCAAAGAACATCATCAATCGGTTCGAGAAATTCCTATTTGTTATTTCACCAAGGAGGCCATGAAGCAACTATGTACGCAAGCCATTTCGTAGATTGGTAAGACTCAGATGAGTTTGTTCATAATTGCAAAGAAGCATTTTGAAAAACCTTCATCGTCTCGAGTAACTATTATAACAATTGCAATCTGAAAACCAGAAAGATGACGAAAACCTACAAAGATAACTTATTATATTACAAGCTATTATATTACAAGCAAACACATCATGAAGACTGTTTACCAAAAAAAAAATCTCACACTTCCATGGAAACAGCTTCAACTTGGCCACGTGCATCAAGACAGAGCCTCATCACAGTTCTTAAAATAAACTATGCTTCTTTCATGAAATGGCAATTCCCATTAAGAACCACTGTAACTTAATTTCCGGACATCCTACTCAAGTTACCCAATGCTAGTCTCATAAATATTGACTTCGGACTCCTCAAGAGAGCTTTTTCGTCTCGAAGTATCAGGATCCAGCATGGTATATAGAAAGACTGTCAAGAAGAGAGGAATGGCTGTAGATGCCGCACCCTGTACTCAAGAATAATGACGGGCAATTAGAGTTTAACAGCTGGTGGCTCCGTTACTATTTGGGATGCTAAAATTGGACTCAACCATCAGTACACACGCTCTAATGCAAAGCTGTCAGACATAAGAATAATTCCTGAAGAATTTCTGCATTAATAATTTCTCACGATTTTACTTAAGTACTCTACTAGAAATGTTTGGAATTGCGATTTCAATTTCGAAATGCCGGTAATTCTGGATTTTTTTTCCAAATTCCATAATTTCATGATTCCGAAATTTCAGGTTGAAATTCCGAGATTCTGGAATTCCGAACTTACGAAATTTAAGACGAAGTTCCGAGACTCTGGAATTCCAACTTTTCGAAATTTCGTGATTCTGGAATTCCAAGTTCTTGAAATTTCAAAATGTTGGACTATTCCGATATATTAATTCCGATTTCCGAACGAAGATTTTCATTCCGGAACCTGGAATATCTCTACTTTGAATTTTGGTGCCGATAGGTGAGTACCTACAAAGGAAAGAAAGAACGAAACACAGATTTGATGATCATTGAATGTGTTCTCTCTCTCTCTCTCTCTCTCTCTCTCTATATATATATATATATATATATATATATATATATATATATATATATATATATATATATATATATATATGTTTTGCTGGTCTCTATATATATGCTCTCCTACAATGTTTTGCTGGTCAGAACAATAAAGATACTGTTTTCATTTATAATTTTATATACACGTATTAGTTGAGCCTGTCCTGTTTAGACAGAGCATCATTTTAATACGAACATGAAACTCCTCTTTTCTCACTATATCTTTGTATACATGGCCCTTTACAGACAAAAGTAAAAGACGGGAGGACTCACAAGGAACCCTAGGTATCTATCAGAGCCCGATTTTCATGAAACTTTGTATATACAGAGAGTACCTCGGGAAACTCGCACAGCCAAAATTGTAGCTGCAGAGTCCAAGACGTTGCGGCACTAGGGCCCGAGAAAGATCAAAACTGGAACCTCAGTACATTAAGGACATGGTGAGAAAATGCACGTTTTTCTTTAAAACTAATCATTGTAACGACACAAAATGAGCATACATGGATACAAGATGGTCGATATGTTCTGTTAAAAGTTATAAAAAGAATATCTGCCATCTTGAAAGAGGCCATGTTGAAACTGATGCGATTGGTGCAAATGAGAAGAGGGCCACCCGATGCATTAATTTGAACGTAAATATCCACAAATACCTGTTGGTGAAATCTGTTGTGAGATTACATTATTCCTGTGCTTCTGGTAGAGTGGTTTAGGTACAAGATGAGCAAAGTGTATCTTATGACACTCGAGCAGATGCAGATTATGGAGCGCTGTGAGTGGGATCAGTGGAACTAGAAAACCGAGCGAAATATAATTTTAGCACTACATCATTTGTGTCAGAGTCAACATGTAATTGGTGGGATGTGCTGGTATGACGGGTTCAATCTTCATAATAATATCATGGTTGACATTAACTTGTAACTTTTTATTAGACTTAAATTAATTCGAACAGAAATCAGAACGTCATATCAGTCCACCTATAGCGCTCCATACCCTCCATCTGCTCGAGTGTAATAGGATACACTTTGCTTATCTTGTACCTAAACCACTCTACCAGAAGCACAGGAATAATATAATCCCACAACAGACTTCACCAACAAGTTTTTGTGGATATTTACGTTCAAATTAAAGCATCGGGTGACCCTCTTCTCATTTGCACCAATCGCACCAGTTTCAACATGGCCTCTTTCAAGATGGCGGATATTCTTTTTATAACTTTCAACAGATCATATCGACCATCTCATATACATGTATGCTCATTTCGTGTCGTTACAATGATTAGTTTTAAAGAAAAACGTGCATTTTCTCACCATGTCCTTAATGTACTGAGGTTCCACTTTTGATCTTTCTCGGGCCCTAGTGCCCCAACGTCTTGGACTCTGCAGTTACAAATTTGGCTGTGAGAGTTTCCCAAGGTACTCTATCTATATACAGAGTTTCATTAAAATCGGGCTCTGATAGATACCTAGGGTTCCTTGTCAGAAAAGGAGTGAATATCTCTAGACAAACATATAAACATAGTATTTTAATATATGGTATAGATGCTGGAGCGAGTTCTTGGTAAACTTGAGAATTATAGATGATTATGTAGGTTTTTTCTTATAAATCCATATGCAAATACTCCTCATTGTAGTTTTACAAGCCTTTGAAATTGCCAGCATGCAATAGGTTTCGCAATTCAAATTAAAGCAAAGCGCCTGCAATGTCCATCAACCCGCTATACCTAGGTCTTTTACTGATTGTCTAACACGAGGATATCAACCTTACAAGGGACGTCACCCAAGTGTCCGGCTCCGATTACAATGACTTTTTTTTCTGGTAGAGGACATGTATGCATTATTTGTGATGACAGAAATTTTTGCCATGCCCATGTTTTTTTTTTTTTTTTTTTTTTAATAGTTTTTAAGAGTTGTGATGTGGTTATTAGAGATTACTGCAAAAGACTCTTACTACCCTTTGTAAACGGAGTGTTAATGAAAGAACAACCATGTAGATACATATAAAACCTAGGGGAAGTCGTATGGTAGGTATGACCTTGACGGCAGCTATCTTGAAATCCGGCATTTTGAATTGAGGTCAAGTTTTTTAAATGGGAATAGGGTAATATAATACATAATTTCGGGCTAGAATTTAATCAGGAAAACAATGGTGACGTTATTTTTAAGATATGCACGTTTGGGGAAAAGTTACAGGCATATTAATTGTTTATACTTACTAAGTGCGTAAGTCCCTCAGCTCCACTTCTCACCCGCGTATTAATGATAGTAAGTGGATAAAAGCTTCGGTGATAAATATTATGCCTAGAGGCAAGTGGTACAGTAAGGATAACCATGACGGCAGCCATCTTGAAATACGCCCTTTTGAATTAAAGTGAAATTCTGAAAAATGAAAACCATAGTATGTGACATCTCATTTTAATAGCAAATTTTCCCAAAAAGCTAATGGTATGCTTATTTTTCTTCTATAGTTAACCAGTATGAATTTAGGACTGCTTCTAATGTGCACCAAACGTCTATTATTCGACCTTTCATATTGGTAACACTCCTAATTTTCACAGCATGTTTTAAGATTCCAGCTGACACTTTGCAATTGTTGCCATGGCTCATGTTTTCTAAATTTATTACATTTTTTAAGAGTTGCGATTTGTAAGTTCATGAATAGTGTTGGGATAAGCATCCAGAAAACTTTCTCAATTTTGAAGACCGGAGTCAAATCATGTGGCACCCATCAACACAACTTGTAGTGCTCCCCAAGTTGATGGAGTTGCTGCCGAATGTTTTTTCCACTCACACTGAATTGTAGCCCGAGTTCCTCACATGTCTGGCTACTTTTCTCCTCAGTTGCTGCCTGAATATCTTCATTTTGTACATGTGTTGATCTTTCGGTGCGTCTTCGAGTGTTTCGTCACCGTCCTTAAACTTGTTAAACAACCACTGTATTATCCACGTAGTCACGACATTCTCACCAAAGGCCTGTCATATCTTCCACCTCCCTGCAGTGGCGTATGAACCCATTTTGAACTCGTATAGCATACACGCCATTAGAATGATCTGTGGAGGTCCCGTGTTTACTCTGTCCTTACCAAGTTCACGGTGTAAGTGAAATGCCACAACCAGGTAGTATGTTGGATATACCCACATCAACAACAGACCTTCGCCTTATCTCCATTCTCATTCAACTCACGGTGTGAGGGCCAATTGAAGTGAGACCTCCATAGAAAGCGATTGAACTTTCTTGGTTACCTTTAAGGACTTTGAATTACCAATCTGAATCTTATTTTACAGGAAAAATTATAGCAGATACACTGTTGAACATGACAACGTTGTGCTCTGAGTTATAATTTTGTGAAGCAGATCTTCGTTGTATCCTCTCATAAGCATCATTTGTCATATATTCATCTTCAGTGAGAGAGAACTCAGCGAAATGGTTACTATATTTTAATCTATGGAAATTTACAAACTTTTATTTTCCTTATTTTTGAAAACAACATATATTAGTGACTGTTATTAAAGCCTCGAAGTTTTCATAAATATAGAGTAAGCTTGATTGTTAGGCAAAATAATTATCCAAGGGACATAGAATAACTGAATGAATTCGAGCCATGACTGCCTTTTATTATATTATTGTTTCATGTTGTTTGTTATAAGAAAACTATGTAGCTCATATTCTTTGCATCAATTTCTTGTATAATTAAAACACACCCACTGTATCATCTATTGGGAGCCGCGGTGGCTCAGTGGTAGAGCGTTCACCTCTGATGCATGGGGTTCTTTGGTTCGATCTCAGCTAACGCCAAGTGAACTTTATGGTGGACAAACACCGTTTATATGTGGGTCTTCTCGGAATTCTCCCGTTTCCTCCCAATTTCTTCATTTCTCATTATCACCGTCTCCTTTAGTCTAGCCGGCATATCCGTGGGACGTAAAACTTAAAGTTTGATTTCATTTTTTCTATCATCCATTGGCGAAAGGGGCATACACTGTTTATAATGTTGATAGTTTGAGTGTGTTGTTATTGTAATAGGAAACTACAATGTTATTTTCTTTTCTTCTCTTTCTTTTATTTTTTTCTGTTTTATCTCTTAAGAAGAGATTTTTGTTCATGGTCTGCTGAAAATTTCTGGTGAAATTTGGAAACCTTTGTTATTAGAAAGACAGATGAGGGCCACACTTGAACCAAATTACCCATGAAGCAGTAAAGTAACACGGGTCAAAATGATCATGTTGTTTTTCCAGTTTGTTTATCGTAAAACATAAAAAAAATCTTAACCTTCACCTGCCTCCTTTTATAACGACGATCAGATTTTTTTTTTTTAAAAAAAAAAGGTAAATCCTCATTTGGCACCTTGAGTAATCTAGTGTTAGAGGGCGACCAACAACACCTGCTCAACCAAATCACGTCTAGCCACAACCCCCAACATTCAAAGCCTTCTGGCCTTTCCGTTTGCCACTTTTGTTTAAGATAATATTGTTCCTCCGGGACTTTTCCGTCAGTTCTTGAATATTTTAACCGCAAGACTTAAATTCAGTAAGGGCACAAATGAAAGGGATCACAAGCATTTTTTTTTTTTTTTTTTTTTTTAAGAAAAGAAGAAATCAGTGGTTACATTTCGTTACTTGAAACCAGGCATAAGAGCAATACATGGAATGAAGCAAAAACACCAATACTTTTTTTTTGTGTATATATATAGAAGGAGAGGGAAAGTAGCTCGTTAGATTGGGATGAAAGCTTATGACACTTGGTGTGGAGGTTTACCTGCTGATGTGACTGCTTGTCATGCCTTTTATCTTCAAGGCAGTATTTTAAATCTGGAGGATCAATTGTATAGTCGTGTTCAAAGTTGTAGCCACCCTTTTCACTTTAATCAAATTTACATTCTCACCACATGGGAGAATTTACATTGAACGTGACTGTACATTGAAAGAAATGATATATCAAACACGATTGGAATTCTACCAAAACTTAATTTATTTGTAAGATTTTTCATAATTCAATTTTAGATAAGCCAGTGTTAAGATATAAATTCTCCACAATTTCTAGATCTCTGGTCAGATGTCAACAGATTTCAAATATTTTCCAGCCTTTTCACCGTAAATGTTAAAGATACTACAGGAAATATGCAAATGGAACTTACTGAATTGTAATGTAACACTGAACTCAAAGGAAAATTTAATAGTGTGGACCTGATATAATTTTACTCAAAATATGTGAAAGAAACAGTATTTCCTGTTCTATACAATCATGTCCTGTTTGTTGTATCACTAAACAGTACCATTCAGGCACGTAGCCAAGGGGGGTTCGGGGGTCCGGACCCCTCTTCGAGACCAGAAATGAAAAAAAAATAGGAAAGGATGAAACAAAATGAAATGAGAAAAAGAAGGATCAGCGTTAAAAATAAATTACAGGAAGCTTTTGGTTACTCTTTCTTATGAGGAAATTTGTATTACTTGCAATACATGGTTGCGAGGTGAGCAGTATATCCTGGAAGAGTCAGGGAATTTGAAATTTATAGAAAAGTTGCGGAATTCTCAGAATTTGTGCTACTAGTCAGGGAGATTTCAAGCTTCCGAAAGCATAGTGCCGTTGTGTAACAGAGTGGACATTTTTTTATCATAATTTTTCGTCATCGTATCCTTGCAATATCAAATATGTTATTTCAAAAACAATTTTCTACTGCTCCTTTAACCTGTCATTTGAAACAAACAGTAGTTGACGGAGTAATAAAAACAAAAATATATATGGAAAAAAAGTTCTGTTAACATTTGATTCAACAGAAAAAGGAACGCATATATTGCAAAATATTTTACAAGACATTATTGAGTATGTACTTTTTAAAATAGTGAATATGTACTTTTTATAATAGTTGAGGTCATAATGAAACGAAAATTGTTATATTTGAATAAACAGAGGAAGGATATAAATACTTTATAATCTTTTTCAATACGTTTTTTTTTTTTTATTTTACTCGAGATTTCTTCATAATTTATTAAAATACTTACCAACATATCCTCACAAATCAATATGTTGATAGTAAAGTAATTTAGATTGATTGATCTCCTGGGCCTTCAGAATTTCATATTACCCCATTCCCCCCGTTACGAAATCCTGGCTAAACGGACCAATATAGGTTGCAGTAAAATTGTTTAGAATGATCGAGCCCCTGGTGTGATGACCACAGTATTTCATGTCACGGACCCCCCCCCCCATTCTTTCATTCACGTAATCCTGGCTACGTGCCTGTACCACTCATGTATGGAGCAGCTCTTTTCCAAAGTAAAGAATGTGAAGTCAAAGTTTAGGAATCTACTGAGCAACACTTATTTTGAAAACTGTCATTTAGTAGTATCATTTAATTTCAAATATTGATTGCTAGTGAAGAAAATGCAATCAAAGTGTCCTCACTGAAAGTACAAAGGCATTTGTGTGTGTGTGTGTTTGTAAAGATAATTTTAAATTTTAAGAGAGTTGTGAAATGAAAAAAAAAAAATATTATCTTCTTTTCTTATGTTTCATTTCTTATATAAATGTTATAACAAAATTAACCTTAATTCATACTTTGATATTGTTCTTTCCAATGGTTATGAATACATTTACAATTTCTATATGTAATGAACCTAATGAATAACATAAAGATTATCAAAGTGTCCAATATTCTGCAAAATATTATAACTTTCTTATTAATCTGTATTTATATTTAATCCCAAAAACGATCAGTAAATATGTGTGTACTGAATCACATTGGAATTATTATGCTATACTGCAACTTCATCTATGGAACTGGCCAGAACTGGTCTTATTTCCCTAACATGCTGTATCTCTAACCTTAAGGGATTTTGAAATATAGCCATGTTGCAAATGTATAATGATTACATCCTCCATCCTTTTTTCTTCCCTTGTAAGGGAAACATCAAAAACTGCTTAAACACGTCCTTAATTAACATATCTAAACTCTTAAGAGATTGGGAGATATGGCCATTCAATTATAAGAATTGTAACCCCATCTTTTCTTTTCGCCTCTTTTTTTTTCCTTCTAGGACAAATATCAAAGAACTGAAACATTTGTTTAATTATTTTAAAAGAGAGATCCAAATACCGAATTTCATGACTAACTTCAAGAGGTTCCAAGATATGGAGATGTTATTATAATAATTGTAAATTGCACATCTTTTTCCTCCTCACCTCTTTTATTTCCTACTGGGTCAAATATGAAAAAAACGTTGAAAACGTGTCTAATTGTTTTAAATGGGAAATCTATATACCAAATTTCATGTCTCTAACACTCAGAGATTCTGAGATATGAACATTTTAAAATAATAATTGCCACCCCTTTTTCGTCCTCTATCCCTACGAATTTCTAAAAATCCTTCCGTAGTGGACCTTACATCACAAATCCTATGCCCTGTCCAAATTTCAAGTTTCTAGCTTAAGCGGTTTGACCTAGGCGTTGATCAATCAATCAGGAATTCTTTTATACAGAAATACTAATAGAAAAAGAAATATTATATTAGTTTCTTTTTAATAATGATGACAATCAAGAATATTTTATAATATATATATATATATATATATATATATATATATATATATATATATATATATATATATATATATATATAATTGCTTAAAGAACATAAGGAACATGTTATTACTTGATAAAGAATTTTATTGACCTTCTTAATATTCCTATGGTCGTACAATATTGATCCAAATGTAGGGATATTAATAAGATCAGTAAAATTCTTTTTTATATCTACGTAAGCTTCAAGAATTTGAATAATCTTTACTTTATTAAATTGTACGAGCTCATATAATCTGTATCTGTTTGAAATTCTAAACTATGAGCTTTGATATGCAGTTGAATTGAATTTTATTATTCTGTCTTTTTGGAGGAAGGACTAATGTTTAATCTAAAATTACCACAAGGTAGACTTTTGGTCCGCGTATCACATTTCGAGAAACGCTGCTATAAAACAAATCTATTAGGATCATTCTATTATTATACAAAAAGCTTTTTGATCTTGGTAGTTAAATTATATGTATTCATTTGACAACTCTACTGCCAAAAAAAGATATGTGTGCACCCATACTGGAATGTTAACAGGCACATCCTCTATCTATTCTATTTATACTGTACATTGCATGTTAAAGTCCATCTTCGTAAGTTTATCGAGTTTCGCTGTTTTGAAAACCTGACAAATCTACTGCAAATGATCATTCAACAACATATTTTTGAGTATGTCAACACATTTCTTGACCGATAACACGAAACGATTTGCAAATCATAAAATAATATACTTTGAAGAAGCCAATCGTGCAAGTGGCGAAGACTCAATTGCAGTTCAACGTGCTCCTTTGACATGCTTGTTGTTCCATCTATTTTCCACAGTCACCAACTAACAACATCTCCGTTTACACGAATGTGTTTTGTTTATTTGTACAAAATGGTTGCTGCTTCTTCTAATGCATTTTCTTATCCTGTGTAACTACAGAATAATAATAGGCGGTTGTTTCAGGCTGTTCTAATAGCTATTGGATTGAAAGAGAGGAAAGAAGGAAGAAACAGAAATAACAAATAATACAAACGTGCATTACTGTGCGAAAAACATTGTTCCTATATATTTACGTGTGCCATAACATCGCATTTGTCTACTCAAATGATAATTGTATAGACTCATCTGATTATGTTGAGTCATTCTTTTAGGCTGTAGTTTGTCCTTGAATTTAAAACGAAATGTTCTCCAAGAGTTCATTTGAGAAAATAAGGCAAGTCAATATGTATACGTGAGAAGGCAGCAGGGGAAATCACAAGGTGTGGTTTGGAGCTTTACTTGGACAAATGAAAAGCGACCATTTAGTGTGGTATACCAATGCAATCTTCTTGTGAGCCCTAAGATCAAAAGAAGACAAGAGATTTCTTCTGTTAAAAAAATGAAGTAAAGAAACTTACCGATAAAGGAAGAATAAAAATAATGTAACGATACACATAGTTCGTGAAGTTCAGAGCTCCCTGCAGAGATGGGAAAGACTGTGTAAATACAAGTCCAAGCGAGAAACGCTTACTTCTTTCTTTTTTTACCATCTCCGCTCTCTTGTTCCTTCTCGTAACCATTTTTCAACAGAAAACTTAATGGATACATCTCTGAAGAAGAAGAAGATAAAGATTTTTGCCCGTTTCTCTATTTTATTTCTTTCCAAAGTTTGAAGAATTGTACATATAAACGCTTTCTTACCAATATTCTTTCTTGTGTGGATTCTTCTTTCTTTTCTGTGAAAACTGTCTTTGAACAATTGCAAGGAAGTTAGTAGTTGTAGAAGTATGGAAACAAATGTTTGGTTTCTGTTAGTCTGTTTAGAAAAGACGTGGAAAAAAAGGGTGGTGCAGAAGAATAAAAAAGGCTATTATAGGGTTCTTTAACTCAAGTACATGGTATTTCTTGTCACGAATTCGGCCTCCTAAGGTCACATCAGCGCTTGATATAAAGAAGCAGACATTTGGAAGCGATTAGTTGCGGACATAGTGATACTCACTGCTCCATACAAATATCTCAGCGTTGTCCATCATCCTCGGAATTCCAGTAGCCAAGTCATACATCTGGCAGCTAAGCAACTGCTCCAAAGATACCACAGTGTCATCAATTGTCAATGACAAGCATAAATGTTTCTTCAGGGGCTACTTCTAGGAACATTATTTTTTTTCTCCTTTTTTTCCACACAACAAGCTCTAATGTTCTATACGACAAATATCTCTTCCGTATCGGTCTATTTGAAATACATGAATTCCTTGCGTCTCTCAATACTAATTACTTCACACCTTATTATCACGTTTTGAGGACCACATTGTCCATATAGGTGCACTATAACAGGTATCAAGTGGTTGGAATTGTATTATAGCCTTACAAACAAATAAGTTGGAATGGTAACTACAATAGAATTTGAATGCATTGGTGTAAGATTTGTTCAAGGTTAAACATTAGTAAAACATTTGTTCAAGGTTAAAGGTTGAAAAGTAAATAAGACTATTGAGAAACGTTTTACTTCTTTTTTTTTTTTTAAATTGGTTCTTCAACTTAGACTAAAACAATTTTTCTTTTGTCTGCGCCAAATCTCGTCTAAACTTTCTTTTGTACTTATCTTTCTCAAACTAGATTTAAAAGTACACCGAACATTTAGCCTAACATTTAGTTCATTTACGTCATCTTTTGTCAATTTGATCGCAAGAAAGTCTCCACTTTGCATTGGATACTAAATGAACTTTCAGTAGTGCTCATAATATATGTCTGGGACAAAGAAATAAAGAACATATTTTATTTGGGGGAAAATAACAGCTTCTTTTACCCATTCATCCATTTATCAGATACTTCATTATGTTGCTTTTTTTTAAGGGGATCCTTGTAAACTTGCACTAAAGTTTTATCTCCCTCGCTATTGAAATTTTCGAAATTATAAAAAACCACAGAAACACAACTTTTAACTAAACAGAAATATTTTTGTCACATCTTACTTGAAACTTATATCTCAATGTCGTTGATGACTTAGACTTTAATTCGGGTTACTGTCTTCTTCTTTTCCAAACTCAATTTTGTCGCCAATTTTAAAATATAGTGGCTCTGCATAGCAATCGCCTTTGCTGCGAGCGGTCCCGGTGGATCCATCTTGAGCGATGTTTTTCTAAGGTTTTCCTCACTCACGGCAGGCAAATACCGGGATGATAGCTAACATAATAGCTCCAGACCGCTTCCTTCCTTCCACAATTCCCCGGGTAGTGTATTCGCCGAAGAACATCATCCTTCATACGTGACGGCCTAAAAGGTCCATAGGTGCCGAAAGTCCAGAAATACAATTCCTAATTCATGAAATATAATAAGTTTAAATTTAGTTCATATTTCATTATAACTGTCAATATCATTCCAACTCTCATAATTTGTATGATTTTAAATTTACTTAAAAACCTAATACAAAATGTCTTATATTGTGCTTATTGATCTAGAAAAAGCTTTTGATCGAGTGAACTGGGAATTGTGATAGGACTTCCATAGTTGAGTTGGAATGGAAGAATCGAAGATTCATAAGTAACTAATGTATGAACCAACAAATAAGTGTTGAGAGTAGGAGAAAAGGAAGTTCCCCAGAGATGTTGCTTGTCACCAACGTTGTTTAATATCTATCTAAAGGAGATAGTGAAGAAGTGCTTCCATAGAGAAGAATGTATTTCGGAAGAAGGAAGAAGGATTAGGTGTATACGGTTTGCAGATGATATAGGATTTACTATGGAATCTGAAAAGAAAATTAATAAAATATTAGAAAACTTGAGAAAAAGCTACGAAGAATATTTGATGAAAATAACGTTAGAAAAACAAAAATAATATTTTCATGCATCTTCTTTTACACTAAAAGTAAATAGTGGCTCTACAACCCAGGAAGCAGTAAGACAAGGAAGATGAAGCATGTGTGACTAGACGATATATGGCCTGACAATGTCAATACTTCTGAGTTTCTAATACGAAATGACATCACCATAGGTATTCCGTCATTATTGACGGTTCACCTGTCACAAACTCAAAAACTTTCATACACAACGGTCTTCAGTTAGCTCGCTCGTCTTGATGTAGAAATTTTATGTTTTAATACTACCAATGAACTGTAACCTCTTTCTCTCATCCTCTTTTTTCTTCCATTGTACATTCTAGCATCCCTTATGATAGAATTCCTTCTCAACTAACGTCCCAATCAGTTTCCCCGTCTTTTTTCAATTACAACTAAAACTGTTATTTTCTCCCCTGCTATTAACACTTACTCATTCGTTTACTGTTTGATCTGCTAATTCTCTCCAATATTCTCCACACCTACATTTCGAAAGCTGTAATGGTTGTTACATGAAGAGTTTGATGCTGCTAAAATATGTGCAAATCTCCGGCATGTATTATTGGATCATCTTGTATAACTTTTTAGTCAAAGTCACTGATTAAAATGTTGAATTGTTTTGCATAGATTTTCAAATACTAAATGGTTAGTAATAGTAATGTAAAGCATAAGCTTGAAAGGGTATTTGAGTATGTTAGATTTAAAAAAAAAAGAAGAAAAAGAAGAAGAAAGAAAAAGAAAGAGAAAGAGAAAACAAGGGATAAGATTTGTCAACTCGCTTCGCGATAAAATTCTTTCGTTGCTCATGATAGTTGTTGCAACGTAATAGCCAAGCCTTCGAGGTGTGCTCTTGGAACTGTCTCGGGATTTGCAAGTAAACCACATTTGGGGAGGGGTGTCTGATGAGCTTTTGAGAACGTGAGGCAATCATCCAGTTTTTTATTGTTACTTAATTATTCCTGGAGTATAGGTAGATTGTGAAGTCACAGAACCGTTTAATCACCTTGGATTCAATAAGAAAGTATTATTTTCAAATTGTGTGAAATTAATTTAGATTTTTTCAAGATCTTAATTGTTTATTACGATAAAGACTTTTTAGTCAGTTGTTTCTCAATCTGTGGATCGCGACGCTTAGAGAATTTTGACGGTTTTTTTTTTTTTTTTAGTTTTTGTCTATATGACTTCGTAAAATACATTGTAAATAAAGATTTATTATTAAAATTTTGTGTGTTTTGTTATTTATATATGCTATTAATTAATATACAAGAATTTGATTTTTCATCTGGGTAAAAAGAGCTGGATTATGAAGTATTTTTCAGATACAGTCACTCCGAAATCCAGTGGGCTTCTAGCTCCTAAATGTTAACTCTGGTTTATTTTGGGAGGGCTTCAGTGTCAATTTACTGGTTCTGTATCTCTTCCGGACTGAAGCGGATGGGAATTGCTACAAAGCTTCCAGCATGTTTTCAACGTTTTTGTACAAAATCTATGTTTCAGCCTCAGAATACAGTAATCCACATCTTCACTCCACACCATTTCTTGAATATTCATTTCAAAATAGAATCACAAAATAGAATTTTCGTCTTCTTAAGTGCTTCGTACGCTATGCCTTCATTTCACCTTTGCCCTTCATGTTCTCTCTAATAATTCTATCAAGGTATTCTATTAAGGTAGATAAGAAAACTAGCCTCCTGTCCTACTTTCTCTCCATCTCGTTCTGCATTTAATATCAACCACTTCGTTCCAATCGCTATTACTTTTGTCTTTCTAACATTTATCCCATATTCTCCACACTTTTACCGAAAGTTTTAATATCTTATTAATTATTAATTTTATAACATTTCATAGAAAATTTACTTCTCCTTAATTTAAGTAGGTTGTCGATTGCCACACGGTACTGGGACAATTCTTTGCCCCATTTGGCTACCTAAGAATAACTCTGCTACACTAGCTTTGCTTTATTAGCTTTAACATTGTAAATCACGATCTAATCAACAGCATTAGAGTCAAACCACGGAAGGAGAAGCTGTAATCTTTCTTCCTGACATACTCTACGCTATAAAACCTCCGTGACGACAATCGTTCTACGAACAGCATGAAAAATTCGTGTGGTCCCTGATGATGTAATTCCTTCATTTGGATGCCATTAGTTTTTGCAACTGGTCTTTGTGACCTGCGCTAGGTGGGAACTGATCAAACATAATACACAGGGAGAAAGAACTAACCCAACCTTCTTTAGGAAGAAAGAGGAAGGCAATTAAATCTAAAGAACCAGTCGGGTGGGTTGTTAAAAAGCTAATAATTACTTCCATTGTCCATCAGCACATAAGTGAGTATACGTACACTGCTATTAACGCGTTCCTCACTCTGTAACATAAAAAGAAACAAATATATTACCATTTCAGCATTAACAGTGGATCTATTACTCGTTATTTAACCTGTATCTCATATCTTTAAGTTTTCTAGGAGAATGGAATACTAAAGGAACTAAATTTTGATCTTTTTTTTTTTTTTTTTTTTTTTTTGCTGGGGCTAAGTTTCATTTCCTTATACCCTGTTTCGTTAAAAAAAAAAAGTGCGTAACAAACAAAAAAAAAGGAATTTTAAAAAACTTAACCAAATGTTTCTTGTTTGGGTCTCAATGTTCAAAACAGACTTGAATTTTAATAGAAAATGAGTCGGAAAAAAGAAATGCTACTTTCTTTTTATGACACCTTTAATATTTTTTTTATAATAGGATTTGATCATTAAGAAAATTTATTTTCTTTCTTTGCATGATTATAAATGTTGCAAACACTGTTACAGCCAGATGACCTTTCTCAGCTAGTCGTAAAATTTAGCCCATATTCCTCTTCAGAATACAAGTTATGATGATACAGATTTAGATTTTGTAACATGGGTCATTGACATTTTTCGTTATATATATGACAACTTTTAAACATAAACATACTATAAGATACGATGTACTCTCAATAAAATTTGTTTGGCCAATACCGTTGTTACTGATATTTAATCGTAGATTACTCCAGTGCAGCGCTTATTTTACCTTAGTTCATTCCTAAATTAAATCTAGTGATTATAATGAAGACACACTAAGATTGACTGGTACAAATAATTTCACGTTCTTCATTAGTGTATTCTTATACTGTTGATTAATATTTAGTCTTAATATATATATACTGCAAATAGACATACCTATCTATGAACTTTTTCCTTTATTGAACTCCTCCCAGTTGATGCAGAAATCAAATGGTAACCAAAGGGTACAGATTAATATCTTGTTGATCGACCATACTTGAAGCACTCTTAACTTGTTGAGGCATGGAATTAACGAGTTCCGTGATTTTGGTCTGGGGATTTTTGCCCATTCTTCGCACAAATATTGAAAAGAAAATCATGAGAAGCGCATTTTTAAGCGCGCCGTCTGATACCATAGTCTAGAATAGCCCAGATATGTTCAATTGAGTTCATATCCGGGACTCACTGACCTATACCAGTTTTTGAACTACTTTGTGTCTGCAGCATGGGAACGGGCAACAGGCAACATCCTCCATAAGCAGAGTTGTTTTTTGAAGCAACCTAGTGGAAATATCGGTAGACTTCTCTGTAAAATGTCAATGTATCCAGCATCATGGAACGTGCCAATACTTTCCGGCAACTGAAAACATCTAGAACTCCAAAGCCTCCCCACACAATCAGTGAAAACCCTCCATGTTTAATTACTGGATGTAGGCGGTCTCGGTTTAAATCTTGAAGGGATTGTCTAAAGACCTACGTGCATTCGATTGATGAAATTGAAAAAATATGGACTTATCCAAGAAAATTACCTTGTGCCAAAAGTTTACATCGTGCCACACCATGTTTGTTCCTACTGTTTCCGCTTAGCAATATTGACTATGGTAAGCAAGGATTTACGTCTTGTGCAGTGAAACCTGTCTATGTTGGCCACCATTGGTTACATTGCAAAGTTACCAACTTAGACAGGTGTCCAACTTACAGAAAATAAGTGTTCCTTCACTACCCCTTTATCAAGGTGGTGTTCTGGCCATTGACCTCCAAGAACAAATCGTGGAAATCCATGCTTCTTTGTCTACAGTCACAAATACAGAACATCTGCCTCACATATGGGAATACGAAAGAGTTAAGAAAAGTACGGAAAGGGTATTTTGCATGGCCAAGATACGCAGGTAAATTTATCATTATCATCATAGGATAAACATTACTTCAATGCGGCCAACTTCCAGGATGAGTAGGTGGCCAACTTTGAAAGGTGGCTAAGTTGGTAGGTTTTACTGTAAATGTCCCAAGATAACTGACAGCTGTAGTCCGGCTCATTTGCAGGTGTTGTTCTACGTCTGCTCCTTGAAAATGGGATTTTGTTCCACATACACTTTTTGGTAACCCTGAATTGGTGTTAAGGTCGCTTAAGAAAATATATTGAAAGTTCTGGTACTGACGTAAAGTTGAAATGAAATATCGAACAAAACCTCAAATCCTGTCCATTCTAAATATGTATACTTTCATAGCACTCGTTTCTTAAATATAGAAGTGACAATTATATGAAACTTGGGAGTGACTTAGTAAATCAAGACTTCAGATACCTAGTAAATCAAGCAAAAACATGTACTGTAAAGTATTGTTAGTAAATCAACCTAAAATAAAATTCATAATATTATGTACTTGTGAAGCCAGAAGGAAATCTCACAGGCTAAAAATAAACTAAAATATATTTACTAAATGTACAAGCAGGAACAGGGCATATTACCCGAACCTCCAAATGTCCATCAAAGAACACAAAATTGGAAATTTATGAAACATTAGTGAGGCCAGTTGCTACCTATGCTTCAGAAATGTAGAGGTTGACTACGCCAACCGAAAATGCACTTGTAGGTATTAGATTTGAAAGGGAAACATTTCGCCAAATTAATTAACATCAGGGAAAGGAACATGTGCAGAAAACATTACAATCACGACCTGGAAGTAGTTATTAATGAACATAGCGGACATGGCATAATGTGTTTTATTAACAGCCTAAGAATTAGATGGTTGGGCCAAGTAGAGAGAATGAGTGACGCAGTAATGACAAGAAATTGTTAAGTGGAAAACTATTCTGAGCTAGAAAAGTGGGAAGTTCGAAAAAGATGACAATGAATGATGTGACAGATGACCTAAAATCAATAAAGATAAAGAGGTACATGATGATTCCAACGGCAAGAAGAAATGGCGCATGCTTGTTAAGGCTTACATACAATATAACTAAGATACTCACACACAAATAAGAAGTGTTTTGTCATACATTTTTAAAAAGTTGGATTTACCAAAACTCCTTTTCTGCTTATCCGTTAAAAAATAGCAAGAGGTACTTAATAGATGATCATCAATTTTGACCAGAATGAAGAGGGTCAAAATCGAGTTCGTTGAGGGAGGTGATTTATCCGCCGGAAGCGGTAGAAATCAATCATTTCTGTTTTTAACGTTGATCACTATAGAGCAAAACTGTAATAGATTGCGAGAAGTGGTTTTCTGCAATTGATTAAGCGTTCCCATAATGCAAAGAATTCACTAAAAGTGCCGGTTTCAATATTAATCTACATAGGGCAAAAAACGATAAGAGATAGCAAGAAGCGTTTTGTAAACCGATTTAGCGTTCTGATTAATCTTACTTTTTAATTCTCAACTCAAACCTAAAGTGGGAGAAATCACCCATTTCCGGCTTTAACGTTGCTGTGGGAAAAAAATAGCAATGCACAGCTAGAAAAAGTTTCCTGTAATCAATTCATGTAAGTATTTATAAATTTCTCAACAATGCTATGCACTAGCATGAGAAGTTTTTGTAAAACTAGTTTGTCTGTCCGTCTATATGTTTGTCTATTGACAAGAATAATAGCAAAAACGGTAAGACATTGTAATTATCCTGCATGGTTGTGATTACAAACATATGCTTCTATTTACAAACATCAACCATATGCTTCTTACTATGGATTACTATGTTGCAGACGACAGAGACAGTGACACCACTGGTCAAATGACGACAGGGGAACAGCAGCCCCACCACCTCACCTAAAGCACCTATATAACCGAGAGGATTCCAAGGAAAGATATCAGTCTGCGACTAGTCATCCCTCCTCTAGCTTGCTCTGGAGCTGTAGAAGATACCTATCCCAAAACTTCTAGTTTGTTTCGGAACTCTAGGCTTCCTGACTGCCCTCTTAGCTTGCTTGGAGCTCTGTTGTGCATTCTAACCACAGTCACCTAGCCTGCTTAGGAGCTCTGTGACTCTTAATCCACTCACGGAGCATTGGGTATCCTAAAATCCACTCCACCTAGCTTGCTTCGGAGCTCTGTGAAGATTCTGACTTAGGCTGCTCTGGCCTTAAGTCACCTCTCTTTACCCAGTATTAGAGAAATTACATTATAGTGATATTTTTGTAAAACTGTTTATAGTGGACTTTGTAATAAAAACCGGTAGTGAGAAAACGATTTCGGACTGTAATTTGCTCTACCTATGCTCTACCTACATTTGCACAAACAGAACTTTGCAATATGAATAGGATTTCTGTATGGGTTGAAAGTCCTAAGAATAGGTTCTCCACCGTTCTTATCCCTCTACTCAAACAATGTAAGTAAATAGTTTTCACTTCTCTTTCCAATATCAGATTCCCATAGCTCAGAAGTTTACTTTCATAATGTAAAATACTAATATAACACCGTCCATAATGTATTCAGCTCTATTAGCATACAAGGAGTAATGATGGCATCTTGCTTTAAATCTCAGATTTTGTATCTAAATCATGCATTACCATTCATGTTCACTTTATTTATTCCGCAATTGAGCTTGAACATATTATCGAAGGAAATTTTACTCAATTGATAGGTTAAAATAGATTAGAAATATATTTTCCTGCCTAATTGAAGGGAAATAAATCTGATGAATTCTATCTGAAATGTTTGTCTGGACCAGAGAATCCGGTTCAACTTTCTGATATAGTATCAGAAATCCTTTGTGATTGTAGCAAAGAGATAAAGAAATGAAGAATTCAAATAAAGTAATCAAATATATAAATCAAACTGAGAGAGAGAGAGAAAAAAATAACCTAAAAGAATAAAAGGTACAATAGTTACTTAGAAGTGATGAACGCAATCTCTAAGACTATGAATCTTCTTGATGTAAAATCTTAATAGCTTAAAATATAATAATTTATTTATCAGTATCAACTAGTCTTTCAACAAAATGATATGTCAATTACTACTTTCAGCTGCACCAAAGTCGTGACAAGTGATAGGAAGTAAACGTGCGTAAGGTAATAGTCAGATCGATTATCTGAGAACTGTTCTAAATATGGCTTCTGTTCTTCCCTAAACAAAGATCATATCTTTATATTGAGGAATAAAGGGTCTTTACTTCTTGTTAGTTCAATTCTAACATCACTGAAGTCCATCCACTACGTTTACTATACACTCCTACATTTATTCTTTCTTTTTTAAAAAGCATGATCTGATTAACATTTTTGAAAGCTTTCAGTAAAGAAATACCAAGCATCTTCAAGACTTCCAATACTCGAATGACAGCCAAAATGTACTGATTGTGCGAAAGAAAACAAACTATACTACGAGTTTGTGTTCACTATTAGCATTTCTCTTTTAAACAAAGATCTAGGGATGTAAAACATTTTTCTTGACCGTATTTTAACCTTATGATAAATTGTATTTGGAAGATTTCCCAACCAACTCTGTTTTTCTTAAAATGAAGGAACTCTCTCTTGGTTACCGAATGCACATTCGATGTGGGAGATGCGGCTTTGATTCCTGATAATAGCTCATATGGTATGGATTCTAAGTTAAGTAGTAGATCCCCGTCTCATATAACCTCAGTACTGAAAGAGGCGTTGCACTTCCATTCAAAAACAAAACAAAAAAAAAAAAAAAACTCTTGAAATGAACTCGAATTTTAATTATGTGAATTTACGAATTTCTTCTTCAAGTCAATTAATTGTTCATTCATTTTTTTTTTTCAAAATGTATTCTCATTATATATAAACTGATATTATTTAACTTAATTAATAAATATAAGAAAATAACGTTCATGAAGTAGGGGATATTTAAATAGATTTAAAGACGAAGTCAGTAAAACCAAAGCATTCAGACTCCAGGTCATTTCAAAGAAAACAAAAAGATAATTTCTAAAAAATAAAGACAGTGCAGGCATTCAACATTGTTAAGACATTGATATGATATAATTTGTTAGTAACAGTTGAAAAACGACTGAAAGTTTTCGAAATATGGGTGTGGAGAAGAATGGAGAGAATTAGTTGGGTCGAGCGGAAAGTGTTAGAAATAGTGGGAAGTAAAGAACAATCTGAGATATTATTGAGAAGAAGAAAAGAAACTGGTTGGGATATTGGCTAAGAATGAACTGTATCATGAAGGACGTGCTAGAAAGTGTGGTGGAAAGAAAGAAAAGGATGGGGCGAAGGAGACTACAATTGATGGACAATATCAAAACAGAAAAATCGTACGTGAAGATGAAGAGATTAGTGGAGGACCATGGATCATGGAATTGTCTCAGTTGCGGCAAGTGACCTGTCAATAATGACAGAATACCTTTGATGATGGTAATGATGATGTTAATAACAAATGATTTTAAAGGTAACATTTACCATCGTTCACATATTTTTCCCATCTTCAAACTGGAACATAGTCTAATTGCAAATAGCTAGAGGTAAAACTCATTATATTTCATATCAAAGCACATAGTTATATTAAAATATGCAATTTCCAATTCTAAAACGCAAGATCTCTGCTCATGAAGCTCGTTAGTAGAAAAACAGGGATAATTGATGTGTTAAAAAGAACAGAATTGTTCGGACAATACGTGCAGATATTGTCTATGGTAATGGATAATTGTCTCTTTTGCTGAAGTGCTGAAAGAAACTCTAACATGAACACGGACTTAAATTGTGTTTACCCTTTTCAGAAGATTTAGTACGTATTCAAACATTATTATGTTTCCGATGTTAAGAAATCAATGTTGCGTATCAAAACATCAAACCTCTTTACAAAAATACAATTGCATTGTCAAACTGAAGTGGACGAGCAGGTTTCTAAGAGTTGTAATGTCAGAGGTGCTTCTAATGCATGCATATTCTCGCATATACTGCGAGGGGGGAAATATATATGTAGACAGCTCTATTGTGAGTGTTTGGATAGTTTCCACCCATTTTCTTTTACAAGTACCTCATTTAAAAGAGCAGGGGAGTTTTTTCTTTCTTTTTCGCGTAAGTTGAATTATTGACGAGGAGTTTTCGAATGCAAAACGTGAACTGCGGACGTGCCTAAACGGTGGATGTCCATCTCTTACCAGCCGTTACTTTTTAGCCATCTGTGATTTATCATAGCTGCCGACCCCAAACACACTAACTCTTTTTACGCTCGGCACGAGTAATTTGTTTCCGTTTGTCAAGACAGCTAATGGAAGAAGCCTGAACTGCAAGCTAAAGACATTTCTTAGCTCTTTTTCTTTATTTCTTTTCTTTTTTTTCACCTTGTTACAACATTTTTATACTAAATTAAAAAACATATATTTTTAATCCGATTTTGAAGTACACTTTTTTTTTTAAGAAAAAACAAAATTCCAAATCCTACTGAATTTGTCAAGCATAGAATAGCGTTACATTAAATATTAATATTAGCGGTAAATTAAATATTATCGTTTTACTAAAATGGGTCAATCTCCCTTCATTGGATTTTGTGTATACATTGGGAGATGGAATAACAAAAGACAATCAAAATTGCAATCATTCTTTTTTTAAAACAAAAAGAGAAAGAAAGAAAGAGAAGCAATGTTATTTCAAAAGGTTTAAATTTATAGTAGGAATGATTAGTTTAACATTGTGCCCTGAATCAATATTTCTGAAGACAAATTTTGCTCCTCGGCTTCCTTTTATTGATATTGTTTTTATTCAGTTTGATGCACTGAACAAGGATAATATATAATTTATATCTTAGCTATGTAGATCAGGCGGAAAGCGTGTTAACTGAACTGTTTTCAAAATAGAAAGACTTTATTTTCATATAATTAAGAATTCACTATCTTTACAGTAAACATGCTTTTTTCCGCAATGCGTAGTCATCATAGTGGGAATTCCTGTAGGGGGAGGGGGAGGGGGGCAGAAAGTAATGTGTGTATTAAAAAGGAACCTCCTAACTCTGGAATGCTTCGACATAGAGACAGTGGCGGATCTAGAGGGTAAAAACTGGAGGGGGCACCCTGAACCCAGATAGATAGGTAGTCTATATGACAAATTTACTATCAATTTTCAAATACATAAAAATAATTAGTCTAGTTGAAATTATTTTTGTCACTCACAAAACTGGGGGGCCAAGGCCTCAGGCCCTGGGCTAGATCCGTAGCCAACCTCTATCTCACTCATTAATTACTAGACGTGGAATTTTCATGGAAATGTATGTTTTGTTTACTTATATGTATCTCTGTTAATCTTGGTGAGGTTCTAACAATAATAATACAGATCGAATTTAAAGTTTTATAGTGCATACAAATGCATATTTCAAAGGTTAGAGCATATATTAGTGCTTAAGAGCGTATTCTATACGTTTTTATTTTAGATGTATGCTTATAGCATTTAATCAATCCAGATTTAGCTTGTAGTTTCAATGTATTTACATGTCTATGCAATAACGGCTTTTTGCATGGGAGGATGAAAGAATGCCTACTTTATGGAAGAAGAAACCGATCAGTAGAGCAAAGACGTTTACAATTTACTAAGACATTAAGAGAAATCTGATAATGATAAAAAAAAAAAAAAAGAAAGAAAGAAAGAAACATTCTAATATCGTGTCGCCATCAATTCAGAAACAAGACACACGAGAAATGGTGCTCAGTGAATGCTTAGCTTTAGTTGAAGTTCAGCACGAACTCCAGTCAGTTCCTGGTAAATTTTGGCCGGGCGTACTATGGAAAACAAATTGACGGATGTTATTGTGAGAAATACCGACTAAATAACAGAAACCATGGGAAAATATCTTCAAGGTATATTGCTAAAAAAAAAACTATAGATACTAAACTTGCTCCTCTCTATAAATATTGCCCAGTAACATCTATCGATGTTAACAGGTTATTTTCTGGCTACGAATGTCAAAAATTGACGCCAAAAAATGAAGAGAAGCATCTTGTGATATACTGTAAGGCTAATTAGGCCTACGGGAAGGAGTAAATCCTTTTTAAAAATCTTTTGTATAGTGGAAGCGTGTAGAAAAGTGAGGTTTCTATCATTTTGTGTAAAGTAAATGCACCGTAAAATATAAATGTGAATGAAAACTAGCGATCGTGTTCTCATACTTTGTGTATGTTTTAAAAAGTTAGGAATATATAAACTTACCAGTATCGTAAAAATAAATTTTGAAGAGAAGTCTCTGAAATGTAAAGTACACTTTCGATGTTCTATTTTACCTTCAAAACTTTGTCATAACTTTGTTGCATGTTTGAAAATGCTCTCTTTTATTGCATTCTTACAGCATATTAAGTGCATATTTTAACACATTTAATAGCATAATTGTATGCTTATTACATGAATTTTAAGTGTATAAGAATCTGATGTCTGTTAGTTATATATGACCATCTATAATTAATTTACATACAGTAATTCTAACACTAGTGTTATTTCATTCATCCCTCAGTAAGGGTATTTTACTCCAAAAAGGGTGGGGAGAGGAAATTTCCTCCGATCTCTCCCACAATTTCGAACTCTGTCTGAAAAAAGAAAAAAAAACTTTTTAGAACAGCCTATAATTGGCAAAGAAAATTACTTACAGTTCCAAAACAATTGCGTAACGGTTACGAATCCAAAACCTGCTGCTTACCCATTTCGCCACTAATAGTGAAATTTAGATATTTTAAATTGGAACAGAACAAATAACAATGTAGTTATTAAATAAACAAACAGTAATAATAATAATAATGTTTTAATAATAATAATAATAATAATAGTAAATATTATTAATTTACAATGTTTTAATTAAAATATTATATTGTGGATATATTTTTAGTACATTTAGATGGGAAATATAAAGCTCCAATGCCACAATGATATTATGAAGATACAGAGCAAGAAATTACAGATATGAAAAAATATAAGCTATTTATGCATTATGATCTTATGAATCCGTTAAATAGTGGATATTATATACATCAAATATTTTTCAAGAATGAGCCGCTAAAATGAATTATTTTTGAAAATTTATAAGGGAAAATTTATGTTTAATTAAGATAAAAGATTTCTTCTAACTTGTGTGAAGGGAAGGAGCTTAAGATACTAATCGCATTGCCTCTTTGTATAGCTAGACTAATGCGTTGTACTAAACACTGTTGGCTTCTGGTGTCGCCTGATTTAGTAATCAAATTGGAACCCAGTTCTTTCAAAAATTTGTGAGCTTCATTGCTGAAAACCCCCATAGTTTCAGTTGCAAAAGCAACGAAAAGATGCTCTTCTTTCAGTTTAGAATATTTGGAGTGTTTTCTCTTGCAGGCCACTTCAGCTACACTACCTGCTTCGTTTTGTGTTGATGGCAAATAAGATGGTGCAAAGGTATCCACGCATGTGACATCCCATATCAACCGTTGACCCATTTTCCATGGAGTTAGGGTAATTCCATGGCCGCTTTCCATCTTCTCGAAACATTCCTGGTGGTTCCAAAATGCTTGGAAAATCAATGCTCGCCAGTGTTCGTTTTATTATGTTGTTCAATTCACCATGGCATACTAATCTAACTCCACTTTTAGTACAACTTAGTGCGTGTAACCCTTTTTCATCCATTCTGCTTTGGCATGTACAAGTAAATGTATGGCAGATATTTACCCCCAGACGCAAAGCTACACATATTTGAAAAACTTTATCTAAAAAGGTTCCAATTGTTTAGATGGCGTGGCTTGCAACCAAGCACCGGTCTCTTTTTTCTGTAAAGCTTTCATAGGCACAGTATCAATTATACTTTCAGGAATTTTAATAATAGTAATAATAATAATAATAATATTGTTGAGAAAAGTTAAAAAAAAACGTAAAAATTCAGAGTTAACAGTTTTTGGATTTGTGCAAGCATATATAGGGTAAAGTTTATTAAGTAAAAGTTTAAATAATTTTATTATAAGTAGTATTTGTGTTACTATTAGGCAGGGTCCAGAACCTTCCCCCCCCCTCTCCTGCAAATATCCACTTTTCTTCTAAGTTTAGTCCAACTTTAGAGGTGATTTTATAAATTTTAATTTTATTCTCACGTTGAATTTGGACACCACCCGAAAATTAGATGAGTGGCTATAATATTAAATGAAAAAACGATGAAAATGGTAAAAGAAAAGTAAACTACATTGAAAGCTGTTTCAAACAGAAGAGATAGAGGGATCATAATCATAAGACATGGAGGAATCACACTACTGGCTATCGAGGAAATGATAGAAGAAAACGTACCCAGAGAATTTTTTTACAAGACGAAGGGAGAAAACTACAAGTAAGTGATAAAAACTGACACATGGTATCACAGAATGGAAAGCTGCGTCGAGCCCATCGAGAGATTGCTGACCCAAGAAAAAGAAGCACATTTGTTATTATAATTAGAGTTATGAATATGAAATCCTTCCTTAGAAGAAAACTTTTTGTATCTAGAGTTTAATTAACCTATCTTTTGGGAGAAGTAGTGCAGCTCGAAAAAACACAATTAGAACTAAATCTTCCACATTTTTCTGAAATTGTCATTTTAAGAAAATTATCTTAATTATTCGTGATAATCACTTTTTCCTTATCAGTTTATTTATCAGCTTTTTAAACAGTGATATTAAAATGTACTCATCATTAGGACGACAACTTAATTTTACAGAAAAACAAAAATATATGTTTATACCAAGTTTAGAAAAGGAAGAATATTAAGCTTAAGGTATTTCAACGTAAGATGAAGTAGACCTATTTCAGATTTAATGACTTCATCACTACTTAATAATTTGGACTGCTCGAGCGCCAAGAAATATAATGACTTTTGCAGAGAAACATATAGAAAACATAATACTTTAATGAGAGCGCAACTGTCACTAAAATAAGAAGCACTAGAACTCACGAAGATCAACACAATAATAATAAAAACATAATACTAACAATGTCCTGGGTTCGAAGCCTGATGGGAACACTGGATCAAAAAATGTAACCAGGCTAGACATCCTCAATGAAGATTTTCCTGGGTTTTCCTAATTCAGACCAGGCAAATGCCGCGATGGTACCTACTATACAGGTCTCAGGCCCCTTTTTTTCTTCTCCTTTCCCCGGATAGTGTGCTCGCCTCACCAAGCTACGTCATCCCTCACGTGATATGTTAAAAACCATATATACCGGTAACGTCCAGAATTATGTATAAATCATTATATATATATACAGTTTGATTATTAAGTTTCGTTTCACAATATGAAACTAAGATATACTTCCGAACTATGGGAATTTAACACTCAAGCATAAGGTAGCACATCTAGGGATGCGCACGAGACAACATTTATGGCTGTCTCGACTCGAAAATGTGCTGTAAAAGTGATGTTTCGACTCGAAAAATATATATTTTTCTATTGGAAGAGCCGTGTCTCGACTCGAATTTTGTCAGGAAAATCATGTCTCGACTCGTCTCGTGCGCATCCCTAAGCACATCTATAATTACTGGCTCCAAAAGATTAATGATGCTGAATCCACATCAAAAAGACATTGTTTGCTATCCTTTACTGTTTTGTTCTATGGCGATAAAGTTTGAAATCGGAAATGGTTAATTGCAATCAATTCTGGATTGAATACATGGTTAAGAATGGAGATAGAACCTACCATTGGGAAGCTGAATCGATTGCGAAAAACTGCGTCTCGATATCTTTTACCGTTTTTGCTCCAAGGGAATCAATACTGAAACTGGAACTATTAGTAAATTTCTGGCACTTCCGGTTTTGCAAATTCTTGTGAATTGTTACGGTAGGTACTCTTGAGGCCTTGAATCGATTGCAGACAACACTTTGTCACTATCTATTATCATTTTTGTTCTAAATGTAATTTTTGTGATAAATGTTGAAGCCAAAAATGGTTAATTCTAACTACTCCCGGATTCAATAGAGTTTAAGGAAGGAGACAGAATCTACTCCGGGAAAGCTGAATCGACTGTATAAAACCACTAGTCGCTATATATATTACAATATTTGTTCTATAGCGATACATGTTGAAACCAAAAATCATTAATGTAAACTACTTCAGATTTGAATATTGAATTAATGGAGAAGTCGGAACCTATACTTGGGATGCTAAATCAATTACAAAAAAAAAAAAAAAAAAAAAAAAACTGAATCTCGATATCTCTTACTGTTTTTGATCCATGGAAATAATAAAAAAAAAATGAAATGAAACCTTTGAGTTTTACGTCCCACGATTATGCAGGCTAGGCTAAAGGAGACGGTGATGATTAGAAATAAATAAAATGGTGGAATGAAGAAAGTGGGAGGAAACGGGAGAACTTCGAGGAAACCCACGCACACGGTGTTTGTCCACTACAAAGTTCACTTGGCGCGAGCTAGGATCGAATCTGGAACCCCGTGCACCAACGGTGAATGCTCTACCACTGAGCCACCGCTGCCCCCTCTATGGAAATTCAATACTGAAACCGGAAGTAATAGTAAATTTCAGCCACTACTAGTAAAGTGTTGCATGTTGTGATGATATCTTCTTTTGAAACCCTAAATCTTCTTGTTACTATCTTAAGCCATTTTATTGTATGAAGATAAATATTGAAATCTGAAGTGGTTAATTTGAATCAGATCTGGTTTGAAAAGAGGATTGTCAGAGAAGATGGGGACTATTCTTGGGACACTGAATCAACTGCTAAAACTGCATCTTGATGTCTTACCGCTTTTGCTCTATGAAAAACAATATCGAAACCGCAAGTTGTAGTAATTTTCAACTACTTTCGGTTTTGGTAGAGTATTGCAGGTTGTGACAATACACTCTCTTCAAACACTAAATCGATTGCAGAAAACCACTTCTTGTTATCTGTTACCGTTCTTGTTTTATAACGATAAAGGTTTAAACTCGAAATAGCTGAGATTTGAACTACTTCCGATTTGAATAGAAGGTTAGTGAAGAAACTGAAACCTATTTTGGGGAGCAATGAGTTGAAAAAAAAAAACGCATCTCAACTTCTTACCGTTTTTGCCCTGTGGGAATCAGTATTGAAAACAGAAGTAACATTAATTTTGAGCTATTTCTGATTTTCGTAGATCTATGTTAGGTGAATCCATGATCTATGAAAGGTGAATCGTTAAAAAAACACTATTTGTTACCGTTTTCGTTGTATGCAATAAACTTCGAAACCGGAAATGACTAATTTGCACCACTTCCGATTTGGATAGAAAGTAACCAGAGAGAATGGAACCTATTCGTGGGACTCTGAATCGATTACAATAAACCGCATCTTGATATCTCTTACCGCTTTTGCTGTAATACTTGTTGGCAGATGGGCAGACGGATAAAGTAGTTCTATAAGACTCCTGACGCTCAGAAAATGTAGAAAATATTCTAAGGTTAGCACATGAAGTGTGCTCCAAACAATACTTTTCAAAAATTTATTATTTTAAAATAATTTTATTAGCATCAGTGTTCTGAAATAGTAATCAAATTTTGCAACTAAAATCTCACCTGCCTCACGATACGTGAGTTTAGCCCCTAAGAACATAACTAGGAAACTTTCAGAAACAGTAACTTTGAAATGACTTGACTTAGGGTTAAAATAACCGCACAAGCGTATTTCTGGTAAAATTCTAACGTTAAAAAATGTAAAATGGTTCTCTTTGCATTTGAAATTTCGAATTGCAATCAAAGATGGCGGCCATGATGCTTGATAGCACTCTAATGTGTCAGAGCACTTCCAAGTTTCATCATTCTCCTTCAATCCGTTCTCAACACACAAGGATGGTGAGGACTTTCGTTTTGCCATGTATATTGTTAGTTTGTGTGAAATCTGTATAGTAGGTAGATTTTAAAATCTACCTAAAAAGTTTATTGCAACCAAGAAAGTATTTTATTTATGAGAATCACTGGCAAGAGGGTGTAATAAAAGGTGGTCGTGTTATGAAATAAGTTGAGAATTACTAATCTATACTAAAATATTCTGTACGCAATACAGTGTAGTCTTAACAAGAATAAAATAAATGAAAAGATCAGTTGCAGGAGCAAAAAAGACTTAATAAATACTTTATTACATGATTTTTAAATATGTTTAAAATCATGTTTTGAATTGTTCAAAATGTTAACACGTATTTTTGCGTGTGTGTTTTAAAACATGTTTAAAACATTTTGAACACCTTTTTCATGTTTTGAACACATGTTTTCTTCTTTTTTGAAAAAGAAACTGTATTTTTTTCAACTCTGCGTCGTAGCGAGTGTAAATAAGCACACGACGCAGCGAAATTTGAAGCTCATGGTTGAGGGCAAGCTAAACTGCTGTTAGTTCAGCAACGAATGCTGAATGCAGACTAAATTTTACAATATTCCTGTCTGTGACAAACCCATAGCCAATATGTTTTTTACTTTTCTAAACGTCCGTGTACAACAAATTTCAATTGGTGTACTGTTATAGCAACCCTTTGAACTCTTGTTGGTAGTATTCCTGAGTACTTCTGTGCTGTTTGGTGTGTGTCGACAAGCTATGATCGTTTCTTGATCGAGTCAAAGCCATGGTGGAAGAGCACAAACATGTAAAAAACAAACAAACAAACAAACAAACAAACAAAGAGCAATACAAATTCGTCTGTCATGAGACTTTCGTAAGCACAAAGGCACCAGTGTGTGTAGTCTACTGCGTCAATTTATGGAGTAAACTCGATGCTAAACAGTAGTTATAAGAGTTCGGGTGCTGAGAGACTCACACAGTTGTATAATTTCTGAGAAGTCTGTCACAACGATATGTTAACGCTGGCTCGTTTACTTCGACATAAAGGCTACAAACGACATAAAGGTGTAATGCGAAAAGCACCAATAGTAAGTCGAATTCCTAGATGATGAGCAGTGTCAAGCTGCTTCAGTAGGGAGGATCGGACTGATGAGTAGGCAATACAATCATTGTCTAACTTCGACAGAATTAGACTACGTGTAATCATAACAGAATAGTACGATCAGCATTCCAGCTGTGATAGGAAAGTGCAAGAAACGAAATCAGAGTTCGGAGGCAAGAGTACTTAAAATTTAAAACGAGTGGTGCCCATCTCTATTAACGATCAAGAACCAATCTCGAAAATTGTACTGAGTCAACAAATGAAATACGAGTGCCACCGAGGTAAAAGTGCAGATCAGTAAAGGAAATTCGTTTGCGCAGAAGGAATTGTATATACTAGCAATTATAGAAGTATATATACTAGGAGTTGTGCTCAAAAAACCGAAAGCCTGTCTTGTTTGACCAGCGAATAAGATGATTCAATGTACATTTAAGTTGTAAAGTAATACCGCGAAAGTATCTAAAGCCGTAATAAATAACTGGATCATCATCGTGCAACAGATCACATAAAAGAGCTTAGATCTGAGAGAAAATATTGTTGATAGCTACAGCAAATAGTGATACTAAGTAGACTGCCTTGTGGAACATCATTTTCCTGCAGAAATCACTGTGAGAGACCTTAACACATATGGACATTGAATGTCATCCAGTAAGTTTTTTGTAAATTTTTCCATATGGCTACGAAACTCCATCATAAAACTATTTTAAAATAGAACGAACTCACGCAAAACAGTAGTTATAGGAGGTAGGCTACTAAGAGAAGTTACGTAGTCTCTTTAACTTTGGCGCTTCGATACTTTAATTAGGTTTCTAGTACAACGAGGAATGCGAAATTGTTGAAGATTTTCATCAGTTGGATGCTGGTTCAAAGATGCAAGATTATGACGATCAACCAGGATAACTCCAAGAATTTCCGCTGACAGTCGTGGAACTCGTCATTGTGAACTGTCGCCTCCGCGTTCTGAAATGGAACCATGGGCTACATCGATCTGCTCTCACAAATATACAGCAACATGTGTGGATAAAGCTTCAAGAGGTATTCTCGCGAAACGTTAACTATTCAGCAAGCATTAACTTAAAGCGTGGAAGGTGAGATAGATTAGTGATAGGCAGATCCTCAGTGATTACAGGAAACTGGTCATCCCCATAGAATTTGGATGTACTCTCCTTATCAAAGAATCCACAAACGAAATAATAACAGGGAGAGGTCAATACATAAGTAAGGACAGATTCCTATAGAAAAATGTGTAGGACTGCCTTGATTAAGTAACAGACTCCCACACTCATCTAGAAATTCCTTTATCTGTCTACCACGAATGTCAGTTCACACATTCGTACACATTCAGATCTCTGGCAATCAACACGGACGGTTCAAGTTGATTGTAAAGCTGAATCGGATCGAATGACGTAAAGGCTTCAGTACGAGGAATATGCAACGAAAAGAAGGTAATCAAACCAGAAAAGAAAGCACACGCCACAACTGATTGCAACCAGGAATTCATGTTAATATTTCGTGAATGTAATATTCAATATACTAAAAGCTACGTCAAAAGCAGCGTAATCATGTCTTAATGAGATCTATAGAATTTGCAATGAACTAAACTAGAAGACTGCGTTGGCTGAAAATAGGATTCGTGTAAGCACATAATAGCTAGTTACTGTTCAGAGATCAGTTGTTTTTATTCCTCAAGATGATTGCTGAGGTCAATGCTTTATTGAAGAAGTACCATATTGAAAAGTTAACGTTAAGGTCGAATCTTGCCTTGTGAGCCAATTACCTTCTACTCACTATCCATTAATTCGTATTCCAACTTACATGATTTCAGTGAAATCGATGGTGGTCTTCGAAATGATGGAGATTTTGGTTTCCTCTTAGAGGAACAATGTTGCTAAGATGATGACGAATATGCCAACTTGATTTCATTCGAGAAAAGTAAGGCGAATGAGGGTAAGGTAGCATTAATTAGCTTTTATAAACCCTACAAACAACACGTGGAGTCCTTGATCGTGAGCCGAACGAGAAAACCAGTGGATTTATTTATTCTACACTCTTATATTGAGTAAGCGCTGACTAATGAATAAAAACGCCATCTCAACAAATGACTAAGTACAATTAACTATTTATACTAAATAAGCACTGTTAAGGTTACCCATTCTACTCTCTATGGATGTAGATAGCCTAATAAATTGAAACTGAAGCCAGAGATGGTATTCGCAAAAATAAGTAAATAAATAAATAATAATTTGGTCTAAAACAAGGATATTTTGTGAACTTTAAATTTCTCTATTGATGAAAATACCGTACTTCATTGATTTTAACCATCTTTATTGTAAGTATGCACTGCATTTACAACATAGCCAATCAACCGTCACTTCCATATGACTCAAAATTACGTAAACTGCAGGTATTTTTGTTTTAAATAGTATTAGAGAATTTGTGCGGAAATGTATCTAACCCCAGCTTTGATTTTGGTGACTCTGAAGCCAAAGGCCTATTCAGAAAAATATTTTACATGCTTAATAAGCACATCAATATTTACCATTATGCTAAGTTTCATGAAGATAGGATGAATTTACCTGAGAATATACGCCCAAAAATAAACCGAATTTTTACACTAACCTTTACTGTACATATTACTTTTAAAGTAATGACCTTCAGTAGTGATGTTTTTCTGTCATCATACTACCACTGTCAAAACAGCACTGGAGGTCAATTCTGGTCATCACCTTCAGAGCACGTGTCGCATATCTTGACTTTGTCCACTACAGTGGATGTCCGTCCTTTCAGCAACTGTTACATCTTCCAAAAGAGTAATAAATTGGATCCAGATTTGAAAAACATGGAAGCTGCAGGAGGGACAGAAATGTTGAACTTCTTCCTAACGCTTCCCTGGATGAAATTATCTTTTCTGGACACACACTACTTGTGAATCACTTGTACCACTAATGAATCTGAGTTCGCTATATTGTTTTTTTTTTTCTGTACATTTGACGGTATAGTGACAGTCTCCGTAAATATAGTTTCCAGTTTAACACAAGATTTGATACTCGTTGCCCTTGATTGCAATCTTACCACCCCCACAAACTATGGTATAAGCACTCGATAGACTTGAAGTAACGCATTTACCTTGATAGTTGTATGAACGAACTGTCTGCTACATACGCCAACCAAACAACTAATCCCTTTACATTGCTGCAGAACAATCTTCGCAAATACCACGATATAGCTGCCATACTCGGTTTATTTTTTACTGCCCTGTGATTAATTTTTAGAAAGAAAGAGTCAAATAAAGAATGAAAACATGAGAATTAAAAGATCAGTCATCCCAACTAAGCGTAAAGTTCTACAGCAAATTGGTAGATACGTTATTCCAACTGCTACTTCATCTCATGACTTTTACTTAGATACAGATTACTAACAACTTCTTGTTCATCATCATCATCATAGGTATTCTAACATTACTGGCAGTCACTTGTAGCAAACTAAAAGTTTCCATGCATTTCGGTTCTCAGCAAACTTCTTGGTTCTGATGTGGCAATTACCTGTTTGTATATTTTCATTAATTGTATCCTTTCCTCTACTCCTTCTTTCTCTTTCTATCATATTACGTCTCTCAGGATACATTTCCTTCTAAGCTTATGTCCCAACTAGTTTCTCTTCCTCTTTTTAGCTACACCTAGTATAGCTACACCTACTATTCCTAATTGGTTTTCGCTTGGTATATTTCTTTTACTCCATTCTTCTCCACATCGACATTTAGAATAAATCAAGCCCTTTTTCATCGCTTTTACCTAGTTTCTATGCTGTCTTATAAAATTCAATACTCCACATAAAATATTTTAAAAGCAATTTTCTTAAATACAGTATTTATTCCAAAAAAAAAACACAAAATAGGTTTTTGTTCTTCCCAAATGCTTCTAATGCCATTCTTACTCTTGTCTTTGTTTCATGCTCGCACTTCCGGTTGTCAATAGTGATACTGTCTTCGTATCTAAAACAACTGACTTGTTCTACTTTTTCCCGTCCTACTTCTACATTTGACACCAATCGCTTCGCTTTAATCACGATTGTTTTTATGTTTCTAATATTTATTTTTCATTTTTTTCACAGGTCTTCCTCAAAACTTCCAACAACTTGTTTATTTTCATTAGAAAGTCCACAATAAGTACTATTTTATCTGTAAACCGTACATACCTAATCCTTTTTCCACACCGAAATATCATCTTCCTTACAGAGGTCATTTGTCACTTTTTAATAGATATTAAATAACATTGGAAAGAGGCTTTTAAATAACATCCTTGTCAAACTTCCTCTCAATCGCACTCTCGTATGTCCTTTCTCCCCCTATGCTAATATTTACTTTTTGCTATGAGTATTCGGTATCATCATTTCAACCACGGGTCAGTCCATACGAAGTAGTCCAAAGCAGGTTGCTCGACCATCTCCGAAAATTATAGAACCTTGTGTATGAGTGTGATGAAAATTGTGTATGAGAAGGTTAATAACATCATTCGTATGTACAAGTATTCCTAAACGGCGGCCATCTTTGTTGTCGGTAGAGTGTCAATTTCTGCATTTGCAAGCGTATACGAAAACTACACGGTATTAAGGCACTCAATATATCAGTAAAGTATCATTGAAATCCAATCCCAGATACGGAAGTTAATATGTTCACAGGGTTGCGTTATATAGGATATATAGATGTAACTATCATTTTGAAACGACATTCATTTTGAAACTCCCTCTGTTATGTTGTGCAGAAGTTTGGTTCTCAAGTAATGAACAGTTAAATTTTGAGTCATGTTTTCGAAATAAAACAAAAACAACTGACCTGATCCAATCTGGATCAAACTTGGCATGTTGGTTGACTGTGATCTGCTGAACAAGCATACGAATTGTTATGATTTGCAGGCTTCTGTTTCCTAAGGCATCAGAAACAAAACTCTAAATCAACTCACTAGCTTTAATAAAACGTAATACATACTGTTTAAACAACAATTAAATGTCAATCTTGGACAGAAAAAATAAAATTAAAATCCATTTTTTTACAATTATGCTTTATTCACTTGTATCTTATATTCCTTTTATTGGTAGTACATTTCGTATAGAATCATAACAGAGGATTATTGCAGAATTTGATTGTTTGTGCTATTAACAAAATATCTTAATCTCAAATTTTGATTTAAAATTGATCCATTTCATTTAGTATTCTTATTGAGAAAATCGTGTGGTTTATACAGTACAATTTAAGTGCCTACAGTAGTAGTTTAATACTGTAATCGGGCTACATTGTGTCTATGGGTATTCTCGGAGTATTCCCATTTCCTCCCACTTTCTCATTCCACCAATGCATTCACTTGGCGTAATCATCTTTTCCCTTAGCCTAAAGGATGTAATCGTGGGATGTTAAACTGAAATATTTCATTTCATTTTATAGTCGGGCAATTAGAATGATGCTTTATTAATGTAAGGCTATTTTTATTAATTTAGTTAAAAACAGAATAAAAGATTATTATAATTTGATTTCTGTATTTATAGCAACCGTCTAATGAGTAGCATTTTAAAAAAAAAATGATTCATGCTGAGTTACTTGATAATAACTTCCACCTTTTATGATTGAAAATTTTTGCTCCTCCAAGTTTTGGCACCAAATCGCCGCTACTATTTTCAATTATACGTATTTGGGTAATGAGTATTGTGGTATTTGAAAGTGTAGTTTATAATTGATTTTAAATTCTTATTATAAGAAAAAGTAGAACGTTTACAATTCATATTAACGCATTAGTCAAGAGGAAAAAAAACAATTAATAGGAAAGGAGAACGTTAAACATACAAATAATAGAAAATGTTCCAAAAAAAAAAAGTTACGTTTACTTTGGCAACTAAACTTTTGGTAAAACAAAATATTTCTTGGAAAGAAATCAAAATAATAAGTGGTTATCTTTTAGCACCCGTTTTGTTACTTTTTTTCTTTTTTGCCTGCACCTCCATTTTGTCGCCTGGGAAACAGATTGAAGGGGTCTCTAAGACCGTAAGACAGTAGGGACCACAATGACCTAATCGTTTACACAAGCAACCAACAAGTGTTTGTAGAAACTTCAACTACCACTACTACTAATACTACGAATACTTCCACAATATTTCTACCAAAAAAAGAGAAGAGAAAAAACGAAGTATATTTAATGTTCTCCGCCTCTCCATTAACTCTTCTCATTGTTTACCTTATTAACTACCACGACGCCAATTGCGACACGTTTTCAATAAATACATAAAAAGAAAAGGGTATATAGCAACAGGTGCGTACCAGAAAAGAAAGAAATAACTGGGAGAATAGATAAAAACGATTTAAGAGGAAAGAGAGAGAAAGAGAGAGAGAGAGAGAGAGAAGACAGAGAAAAAAAACTTCCAGGTAATTAAAAATCACAAAAAGAGGAAGAAAAACACCGAACAACTAACGACGTTGTATTTAGACCATTAGCATGACGTAGAAGTTGTTGAAAATGCTTCTCAAAAAAGATTTTTATCGAACGTTCTATTCTCAAACCTCAACAGAAAGGATTTAAGAAGATAAAAAAGTATTTTAAAATATATAGAAAGGGGATTAGGTAAAGATTGAAACAACAAAAAAAAAATCTTGAGGAGAAAGGCAAAACAGAGGTGCCTGAAGCCAAGAGATGCTTTCTTGGTATCTAACTGGATGATTGCTGGACAAGACGCTCCCTCCTACTTGTTCCAGTAAATAAAGTTATATGATCCCTTTTTAGGAACATCTTTCCCTATCAAACATCTGGCGAATGTCATCATCTCAACCTTCAGCCTCTACCGTTGTTCTACTGGTTATAATAGCAGGATCAGTTTTGTGATTACGATTAACAGAAGTAAGGTACTACTTGTAGGATAGCATCAGTGGTCAAGATGGTTATGTTTCGCAAGATGTTTATTGTTTAAATTAGTAAAAAAAAAAAAAAAAAAAAAAAAAAGAAAAAAGAAAACAAACTCAATTCATTGCCATAAAAGAAGTTAATCAGATACAATACCCTTCTTTGCCTTTGTATATAAATACTAATAAACGGATATTTGGAATTAATATTATTTATTACTAGAAGAAAGCCCGTCCTTCACACGGAGAGAATATGTTTCATTTTGGACATAAAGGACACCAAAACTGTCACCAATCAACTTAGGGATACCAACAACTATGAATTCGACACTAATATCGGCCATCTTCAATTATTTTTACATGTCACCATCCCCTCTTAGGAGTACTAATGATGGTTGAATTTGGATTTAAACGGCATCGAACGTATCACTGTTCGTCTCAGCGACCCCTAAAACTATGGATTCGACACTAATATCAATCATTTTAAATATCTCATCCTCTCCCCCTCCCTAAGTTGCACCGTCAAATTGAAATACACCATCCCAGGCCCGAACTTCATTCATGTTGAAAATTTCATTGAGATCGGTCGAGTGATTGAAGAGTTATTAAGTCACAAATATAGTCACTTTAATTTTAGGGTCTATATAAATTTTATCTTTGAAAACAGAAACGTTTACTCTACACTAAGGAGATTATTGTCATCAAGCCCTCTTTTAGTCTAATAATAACTAACTAACTAACTCTATGGCCTATGGAACCCGGAGGTTCAGTGCCGCGTTCACAAAAGCTCTCCACTGACTTCTATTCTTAGCTAATTGGATCCAGTTTCTACTTTGTATTCCTATCTCTGCGAGATCCATCTTAATATTATCCTCCCATCTGCGCCTAGGTCTTCCTAATGGTCGTTTTCCTATGGGTCTACCAGTCAAGACTTTAAAAGCGTTTCTACTTTCTTCCATTCTAGCTACATGACCTGCCCACCTAAGCCTCCTAGACTTGACGACCCTAACAATGTTGGGTAAACCGTATAAACTATGTAGTTCCTCGTTATGAAGCTTCCGCCATTCCCCATTCTCGTTCCTCTTGGGTCCGAATATTCTTCTCAGGATCCTGTTCTCAAATACTTTCAGTCTATGTTCTTCCCTCAGAGTAAGCGACCATGTTTCGCAACCATACAGAACAACAGGCATGATTGTCGTTTTATATATTTTAAGCTTCAAATTCCTCGACAGAATTCGCGACGACAAGAGATTTTGAACCGAATAGTAACACGAATTCCCTGCTTTTAGTCGACATTTAATTTCTTCGTGAATATGATTTTCGTCTGTTAATATTGATCCTAAATATTTGAAAGTATTCACTTTATCAAAAGTATTATTTAATATTTTAACGCCTCCACAATTTGCCGTATTCCGGTCCCGACGCACTTCCATGTATTTAGTTTTCTCTGCATTTACTTCTAAACCCATGTCCCTGCAAGCGTTTAATAATATCTCTGCATTTATTTCTACTGTTCTCCTATCATCCCCTATTAAATTTACATCATCAGCATATGCCATAACCTGGTGAATGCCGTTCAACTCTAGGCCCTGGTTGCTATCTTTGATTTTCCTTATGGCGTATTCCAGCACAAAGTTAAATAATAATGGCGACAACGCATCTCCTTGTTTCAGGCCATTTTCGACGTGGAAGCTCGTGGACAAAAATTTTCCTACCCGGACTTTACTTTGGGATTCACTTAAACATATCTTAATTAATCTAATTAGCTTTCTCGGTATTCCAAGCTCTGTAAGAACGTTGTATAATGTTTCTCTCCTAACCGAGTCGTAAGCCTTTCTAAAATCAATAAATAGTTGATGTACCGGGGTATTGTATTCCCACTTCTTTTCGAGTATTTGGCGAATGGTAAATATTTGGTCGATAGTTGATCGATTTCGTCTAAATCCGCACTGATAATCTCCAATAATTTCATCTGCGTATGGGGTTAATCTTGCTAACAGAATATTTGAAAGGATTTTATAGGATGTTGACAAAAGAGAAATGCCTCGATAATTATTACAGTCAGTTTTGTCGCCTTTCTTGTGAATTGGAACAATGATTGACTCTTTCCACTCTTGTGGCAATTCTTCCTTGTTCCAGATAAGGAGAATGAGTTTGTGTATCTTGTTCCACAATTTTTCGCCTCCAGCTAAAATTAACTCAGCCGGAATTTCATCTACACCCGGAGATTTGTGTTTCTTTAATTTCTTTATAGCGGCTTCCACTTCTATTCGATTGGGTTCTGGAATATACGGTTCTGCGGTGTGTATCTCCTTTTCTCCACGCACATTAGTTTTTGGCTGCGTGTTCAGCAAATCGTCAAAGAAATCTTTCCATCTATTTAAGAGGCTATCCGTATCAGTGAGAACTGTTCCGTCAGATTTCTTTAATATATAAGCACGAGGTTGATAGCCTTTCTTAAATTCGCTGATCCCCTTATACATGTCCCGAACATTTTTATTTTTACTATTATCTTCAAGTTCCTTAATTTTAGCTTTCAATTTTCCTTAATTTTAGTCTAATAATTTCTAACTGAATTCCTTTCTTACTATGTATCTTGAAAACTTAGAACTGAGAACTGTTACGTTACATACAATTCATTTTATGGAGCAATATTTTCATGACTAATTCGTATGAGAATATCCATCAATACATGATGCAAATCAGTGTACAGTGGTAGAATTCTTGGTTCGTATACGCTCTACCACTTTCAAGACTATATGGTTATACCCATCCTCGTATCATCTTGTTCCTTTGTAAATTTAAGGTGAGTACACATAGGATCAGAAAAATATTAGGTGAATAACGCCGTATACTCTCGTATACATTTAATTGCATCCCTGTTCCAAACGTTGCTCAAAAATTCATGATGATTATTGTTAACCGATATAAGTAAATTGTTTTATAGGTATTATACCTCCATATATAAGGGAGAATATCAACTTAAAATTTTTGTTTAATCCAGCTACAGCTCTACAAAAAATTGTAACGTGTATTGAATTTCCACCTACTTCCACAGATCTACGCAAATATTACCAAGAAATATGCAAACCAAATAATAAACGATTTTGATCATCTAAAATTTTACCATCAACACCACACTAACTGCTAAGTTGGCTAATAGCTGTAGCAACTTCAGTTTTACTTTAAAATATCTGTAAAAATCCGTGTTTTGTATTAAAATGTAATTCATTTAACTATAAATAATCACCTTGGTACTTATGAAATTATCTTATAATTCTTCAACAAAGTATTTAATATTGTATCTCGAACCTGAATATCAACTGGAGGAGTTTCTCATTTCAGTATTCAAAAATCAATACACAGTCGCACACTAGAAGAAAATCTAGGAAGCGTTTTAGATATACTTAAGTCATAGTATATCGGCTTGATAAATGAGTTCACCGTCTATTTTCTTGCATGCAACTGATTTTCCATGTGTTGTAATGTAACTCTGCACCCAGTCATTAACACGCGTGTCTTTAGTGTTCGTAGTTCTAGATTTAATGACCGGCGAACTCAAGTATTTTTCAAATTGAGTAATAGAAGTTTTATTTTTCATTACCGAGATTACATGAGACAAGTGTACACGTCTAAGGCATGAAAAACTCGGGGTTGATTCCTGGTGGAAGTGTACATAGTTTGGAATTCACATTGATCTGTGGATCCAAGTCTCATATAGCCTCGATGCTGGAAGAAACGTGAACTCCGAAAACCAACCAACCAATAGAAATCATGGTCTAACAGCTAGCGTTCTTGCTTTTAATGCGCGCATTTGCAAATTCAAACTCTCTTTAAGTAAAGGTCGAAAAAAGATCCGAGTAATGGCTTGTATTACACTTTAATATTTGAGATTGACATTCATAGTCTCGCTATTATATCAGGAAGTAAAGAAAAATTAATTACACGATACTCAGATTTTGTATAAGGTGACAAAATGAGAGGAACAATTGTGAGCCTTCTGGTACACCCAACAAATGAATGACATTTCATTGAATTAATGGACTATTTTTATTTTCTTGTTTACACGTGGGATGACAAAGAGAAATATTTATTTTCTTACTTTGACGAATAACCTTTCGTTCTCTCTTTTTTCCCTTTCTTTTTACATATACATATATGATATTCAATGTAGTAATGACCTATGTGTCTAGCACAGCGTGGGCATGTGTAGCTATGCAAACTTGATGGCTATAGAGCATAAGGTTTATTTGGCACATTTGGTGAACGGTAGCTGGTGATAGACCAATACATTGTACAAACAACATACTCTTGGAGGTCGCTGACGGATGGTTACAAGATTATTAATGACATTGATGACCGCGCGGAAAGCTCAAGGGAAAGAGACCTTTGATGCGGCGGTCGTTGATGGACTAGATGACAAATGACTGTCAAAAGATTAATTACAGGAAGCGCAGGCAAAGAAGTGACGAATCACGGACATAGACAAACATCCAGTGTTCGGTGTATTGATCAAAACGCTGGACGCAGCTCTAGAGAAGAACGGGGAGAAAGGGAGGACGAAACACAAAGCATTGACCGTTGGATGCAGTGACTAGATGTTGAAATCCAATTAACTTTCAATTTACTCTTCGTAGGAGCTCGGCTACTATGCTATCTATAACCGGATTTCCGCTTCTGGTTGGAACATCCACCAGGAACCCCCCCTTTTTTTTGCACAAACTATTGAGGAAAAAAGGTCCACAAAATTTGGAAAGTCATGTTTAGTTAGTACCTTGGTGCTACTGTCTTCTTCGGCCATTCATGTCTTTCAATGAAGAACTCTTGTCATACACGCCTCTCACGATTTACAAGATGTTTAATATAAAAGCAAACTGCTTCATGATGATGTATGATTTTGACTTTTGTTTATTACTAACTTTATTTTAAGACGACCTATGTCAGACCAACTATTTGTATGAGAACTACCTTTCGAATGAGAAAGAAACAGCCACATGAAAAATAAAAAAAGATTAACTAGTTGATTTAGAGTTTAGCGTCCCATTCAGCGGTGAGACTTTATGAGACGGGGATCTACAATTTAATGTTGGGTCGGAAACACATGCGCTCAAACCGAGGATCAAAACTGGATCTCTCACGCTAAAAGCGTGTATGCTAATTGAATACAGAAAAGTGATAAAGCATTTCGAGTTAACCTGCTTCATCATTTAATACATTCTAAAGAACAACAATTTCTTTCATTTAATTTATATTACATTCACGATATCAGAGCCAGAGTTAGGGTAGGTATCCAGTCGTTTTACCCAAAACATTATTTCTTCACATATTGAAGGATGAGGGTATATATAAGGGTAGTCCTTATTTTCTGATTTTCCAGTTTTTTTAATGTCACCCCCTCAAATGGTTCCATATCGGACCAAAGTAATCCATGAGAAAAAATAGTTCAATTAAATAATAATAAACGGTGTCCCAAGTGACCTCAAATCTTTATACATTTACAGTATACAATATGAGACAAAGGTACGTTGTAAGTCTGGCAAGACAATTGTATGTCAATAAACAAATATTATGAATGTAATAACTATTAAACGAGTCAAGGTAATTTGGAAATAACGTCAGATGTGTGTTTGTGATGAGAAGCTACCCGAAAACGACATGTCCTATTTAAAAAAAGAGAGACCTGAATCCAAGATAACGGCTTTCAAGATGGTCTCTATGATGATGCTACACAGTAATATATGAGTTCTGCTTCCATTATTTCTATCTAAGATATAGTGTCATTCGCTCTAGCCGTTTCCATGGTAACTTTGTTTCATATTGCACAATGTAAATGCATAAAATACTTGAGGTCACTTGAGGAATTATTTAATTTTATTCAATTGAACTAATTTTTCTCATGGGTTACTTTGGTCTGATATGAAACCATTTTAGGGTTTGATTTAAGAAAATTTCAAATCCAATATTATAGGCCCTTGCTGAAGGTGAAGTATTTCTGTGTTTAAAAAAAGGCCAAAGTATACAGTGGCCTTTTTTTTCAATCTGCTAAAAATAATGTGTATTAGGGCCAAAGTGAACATTGACCTTTTTTGATCCAATATTGATAATATTTTGATGCGACCAAAGTGAGAATTGGCCTTTTTTGATCTAGTGTTTTGGAAACTCTGTTGAGGCCAATGTTTAAACTTTGTAGTTATTTGTTTGACTTAAAGTCGGCGTCTTTTGTGTGACACCTAAAGGAAAATAAGGTAATAATGTTGTGCTGTGAGTGTAAATTCGACAACAACCTGGTTCATAGTCGCCAATCATGGTTAAAAGTGTATATTTTATTAACACTGCATAGGGTTACCAATTCAGTCACTTTGCGGCTAGATCTGGACATTTTGAGAACCTGGCTAGTCACAAATTTTCAAAAAGGCCATTAGTAGCTTTTCTAGCCATATGTTTTTTTGCTTTTAGCCATTTCTAACCATTTTCTGAGTTCAGCCACATTTTGATATGCCCTATTTATCGTTAACAAGTGTCCAAGTGGTTTTTTTTTTTTTTGAATTAGTAATACAATAAGGAAACACCTGTTAAAATTTCCCTTATATGCTTAATGTTTTACTTCAAGCAGAAGATTACCTACATAAAGCGGAATGTGTTATGCTCAAAGCGTAATTTGTAAGCAAGCTCAAAGTTTAAACTTTCAGTAAAGGGCCAATGTCAAGAGATACCTCGGAGATACGCATATATATATATATATATTCATGAAAAAGCAAGTATCCGACAGGGCATAAACATATTTTCATTAGTGTAAGTATGAGTTTCCTATTTGAAAATATGTCTGAAATACTTTCAAACAAAAAATTGTAAGAAACTTCAAATACATTTTTCTCAAAATGGTATTTTTTTATATTGGCCCTTTTAGAAACAAGCCACAGATATATATATAATTTTGTTAAGCTTAGGTTAATATAGGATACGAAAGACGTGTGACCATCCCGAGGATCAAACTCAGGAATACCCACACAGAAAGTGCATGTATTGAGCTAAACTTTTATTATTACTGAGAAGGGAAAATAATCAAAATTTGTTTAATATTCATGTATATCGATTGAAAAAAATAAAAATTCATCTTTTAATGTCACAGGTAAAAGATATAATCCTCCAATTGAAGTTCAGAAATTATGTGAGTGTACAAGACTATTTGCAAATCATTAAAGATGTAACTGCAGGTGAGTAATATTTTCTACAAATTAATATAACATTATAATTTGTTATTTATAAGAAAGTTACTTTCTCTTAATAAGCCTTTAACTTAATACTTCTATGCAAAGTTAGTACCCAATGAAAACTAAAATTTGGGGTTACATAAATAAGATAAAATCACAGTTACAAGATTCAAATTGTTCGTTTTGATTATAATATTTTTTCAGCTTTTATCTAAATACTTGTGTCTACACGTACATCCGAAAAACTTGTACTTTTTAGATGCTTAAACTTTATGGATTAGTTTATGCTAAGTACACTCATCCTTTGCTCTTGTAATCGTCCTTTAATGCATATCGGAAGCAACTGACAAATTCTGGAGCAGCCAATTCAGTTTGAAAGTCCTGTTCCCTTCAGACGTATTGTGGCAGCACTGCTTACAAGCCATTGCTTTTGGAGTTGTCAGTCTAATCTTAAAATAAAAATGTTAAATTTACTTTATGCTAGTGTTTTACCATACACAGCTATTTTCTATTGATATATTGGGTAGTATTTTTGATTAAAAGTACAGTACCTCTTTCTTTTGTAATGTGGTTTTAGATATTAACCACTACAGACTTACGAGGGAAGGGTATGATGTCACTCAGAGATAATTGCACAACATTTGGTGTAGGAATAGGTAATGGGAATAGAAAAGAACGTGTGGAAGCATTCGTTTCGCAGGCGTTTGGAATCAGAAATAATGGGCTCTACAGTTCTGGAGAAGTATGGCCTGTCTATCAAATATTGATGGGACGGAGACTTTGCTCGCTGTTGTGGCCAATGCAGAAGAAATTAAATAAAGTAGAATTGAAACAGAAAAGACGAACTGAACAGAAAATGCGCCAATGTCCGCCTTCAGTCCTACCAAGCTAATGCCGGAATTTTAAATCTATCAACTGCCCTTGCCATTGCCCACCTTATATGTTGTAGATTGGGTATGCATCACTAGTTAAACTAATGAAATTATATTAAGAAAAGAAAGCAAATCGATGTTGAAGACGAAGATCGAATCTGCAACTTGTACTTTCTGAACTGGTCAATGGAACTTTGAGACTTACTCAACCATCAGGGTGCTAATTGATTTGTGCTAAGGAAGTATAAACAGATCTGAAAAAAAAAAAAGACTTGTGCACAGTTTGTGATACGGGAACGCAGAGCTTTTAAACATCGACGTCCGTGAGTCAATACATAGTACGCGTGTGTGGAACACTGTGAGGATCTATATCCAAATAGGCAGATTCAGCTAATTAGTGATGGATACCCAATGGACAAGAGATAATGTGGATAATGCCAAGGGCAGTTGATAGATTTAGTATCCCGGCGTTCGTCTGGTGAGATTGAGGGCGGACATTGGCGATGTTCTGTTTAACTCATCTTTCCTGTTTTCATTCTACTTTATTTAACTTCTTCTGCATTGGCCACAACAGCGAGCAAAGGCTCCGTTCCATCAATATCTGATTAACAAGCCATACTTCTCTAGAACTGTAGGGCCCATTATTTCTGATTCCGAACGCTTGCTTCCAGACGTTCTTTTTCTTAGGGTTTAGGTGAATGTATATCGGACAAGGTGTTACGTACGTTTTATCGTTGTAGTAAAAACAATTGAAGGACATAACTATATTCATGTTTATGTTTATAGTAAAAGTTAGGTTGAGTTGGATGAATTGAGCCATATGTGGCCGAGATTTTGAGAGTAGTTTTAAGTGATTAAAGAAGTTTGAGTTCAGGCTATATGAATCATTTCATGAGTAGTTAGCTTGGAGAAGCTACAAAGCATAAAATAAAAGATTGTATTATTTGAGAAATTGATGTCTCTGAACCTTAGTGGTTATCATGTGTATCTGTATTTACCCAGAAGTTTATAGGCATATTAAAGATCGAAATAGGCTTAGAAGAGTTTCGATATTCATTGGATTAGTAGTTATTCATACGGATAAGTTTAATAGTAAACAATCAGTTGAGCCATATGTGGCAGAGTTTGGCGTAGGTTTTGAATAATCCAACAAAATGGCATAGTTTTATGGAATGGAACCTACGAGCAAGGTTATGCTGGAAAAGATGAGAGACCTAGATGCAAAAGGGCTTCATGTATGGATAATAGAAGATTCAAAAAACGTGACCTTGTAATTTGTTAATTGCAAGAAGTAAAGCAACTGAAATCAAAACAAAATAGTGCTCGCTATACATCAAGTGGACTAAGTTCACCAAGAAGTATAGATAAACGATCTAGGTTTGTGTTGCCATCTAACTCCTCAAGTCAGAAGGAGGGAAGTTATATAAGGTGTATTAGCTAAATGTAAAAAATCCCATGTGAAGGAAGAAAGTCCGGCGTACGTCAAGCGTTGTTTTCGTTGTACAGGGTTTCATCATTTTGCGAGTGCGTATTTGTTACAATCAGTAGAGGCAGAAATGAAACAGCTACCAGTGGGAAGCTTGGGGAATAGTAGCGACAAAGGGAGAGGTACAAGTACAAGGCCAGCGTCGCTGGAGTCCGAAAAGTTGATGGATCTTTACTATGTTCTCAATATGGACACATTCCATTATCAATCAAAGGACGACAATTTACTGAAAATGCTATGCTATGCTTTATCATTTTTTGTTTTAATGCGATAAAAGTTGAAACTGGAAATCGTTAGTTTGATCCAATTCCGGATTGAATGGATGCTTAAGGGAGGAGATAGATTTAACTCTTAGGAAGCTGAAACGATTGCAAGAAAACTGCACCTAAATATCTCTTACCGTTTTTGCTCTAAGGAAATCAGTATTGAAACCGGAAGTAATAAAAAATTTCAATCACTTCCGGTTTTGATGATGTATTGTCTTGATACCATTAATGATTGCAGAAAACCGTTTGTTGTTATACAGGGTGTTTCAAAACAATACCGACAACGTTTGGGAGGTGACTCCCCTGACCCCAGATATGACAAAAAGTATAGACCAACCTGGGTGAACAAATACTTCCTTTCGGAGTTACAGGCTGCCGAAAACATGAAAAAATGAACTTTAAAGGTCCATAGCTCCAAAACTATGGAACCTACCATAGTCAGATCAAGACTTCGCTTAGGAACTAGTATGTGCCCTATCCAAACATTCAAGTTTCAGGGTCCTGTGGTATTTCCGCAACATTTTTTTCTAGAGGTGGTTGGTGAGTACTTCAAATTATATGCCCGTAGCCAAACTCCTTTTATAAAAATTGTTGCATGAGTACTATAGGATTCTGAAATATGTATTTTTAGCCAGTTCATATATTAGTTCCTAAGTGAAGTTTTGACCTAACTATGGTAGGTTCCATAGTTTTGGAGCTATGGGCGTTTAAACCTCATTTTTTTTTCATGTTTTCGGCAGCCTATAACTCCGAAAGGAAGGATTTGTGCACTTGGGTAGGTCTATATTTGTGTCTTGTCTTAGTGTCAGGAATCACCTTATAAACGTTATCAGTATTGTTTTGAAACACAATGTATATTATCATTTTTCTTCTATAACGATAAATGTTGAAACGGGAAATGTTTATTTAAACCACTTTCTGTTTGAATAGAGAATTGATAGTGAAGGCAGAACATATTCTTGGGAAGCTGAATCAATTGCAAAAGAGCGCATCTAGATATCTCTTACCGTTTTTGATTTATGGTGATAATTATTGAAACCGGAAGTAGTAGTAAATTTCAAGCACTTTCGGGTTTGGTAGAGTGTTGCACGTAGTTTTGGCATGTTCTCTTAAGACCCTGACTCGTTTGCAGAAAAACACTTGTTGCTATTTAACGCTTGTCGCCACTATGTTGTATGGTGATAACTGCTTAAACCAGTAATAGTTCATTTGAACCAATTCTGGTTTTAATAAAAGATTAACAGAGAAGATGAAACCTATTCTTGGAACACTGAATCAATTAAAAGAAACCGGATCTCGTTAAGTCTTACCATTTTTGCTTTATGCAAATCAGTATTGAAACCGGAATTAGTAGTAAATTTTAACCACTTCCGGTTTTGATCATGTTTCGGGTTGTGACGATATCCTTAAGCCACCGAATTGAGTCCAGGAAACCGCTTGCCGCTATCTGTGATCATTTTTGTTGTATGGTGGTAAGTGTTGAAATTCAAACCACTTCCGGTTTAAATAGAGTATTATTGAAGAAGTTTAATGGTGTTCTTGGGACAGTATATATTATCAATTACAGGAAACAACATTTCAATATCGCTTACTGATTTTACTCTGTGGAAATCAGTATTGAAACCAAAATTAATATTAAATTTGAACCACTTCTGGTTTAGGTAGATTGTTCAGAATAGTCATGAAACGTTGCCTTGAGAACACTTCCGGGAACATTTGCTCGTGACTTTAGTCGGAAATAAACCATGCAAGATGTGATGCATATGTTGCTGATCTCCTCAGATGCCTAAATCAGTGGTTTAAAAAAAAAAACAGCGAAACGGAGCGAAACTTTTCTAGAAGAAGTAAGTTTAATGTTAAAAACTGCCGAAGAACCTCAAACCTAGCACGAGTCAAGCGATTATAGTATTAGTGTCAGTGTTAAAATGAGCCATTTAAAATTGTGGTAATTCAAGTTTTTCTGTATATTTGTTTTCAGGTTTGTCGTTACACTACTACATATCTCTGTATTACACCACTAGTCAAAAAACAAACTTCCCGAAATACTTTACTTATTGTATATTTTTATGTTTATTAGCTATAATTCTTTTAATTTATTCAAAATTTGTAACCTGAAGCAAGAGAATATCAAAGCAAATGTTATATTGACATTTTCCTCTATATGTGAACTAAAATATTGTGATATGCAAATATTTTGAAATTTAGAACGTCTTGCTTTCTGGAAGCTTCTTTTCATACTATGTTAACATAATGTGTCTAGGCCACTTATCCTATATCTCATTAAAATTTTATACTTTGAGACAATTGTTCTGATATACAATAAAGAACATCTATTTACATAAAATTTCGATTGAGAGCTCCTCCGTGGCTAAGCGGTTAGCGTACGCGCCTTTGGCGCGGGAGACCCGGGTTCGATTCCCGGCGGGAGCTCATGTGGTTCGGATTCCACGTTAATCAGTAGGTCCACGTCTCATATATCCTCGCTGCTGAACGGGACGTTAAACTCAAAATCAACTCAACTCAAAATTTCGATTGTTTTATAGCAAATTTGGTTTCATTATATAGCGGTACTTAATGAGTTAATTTTCTTACATTATATATTTGTACGTATTTCAATGTAAATAGCAATCCTGATTAATGATTCATTTCTTTGGAGGTAGAATTTTGAAACTATTGTACTTATTTACTTCTGATTCATTATTGCGTGCGTGCTACTCAAACTAATTTGTCTGATATCTTAAACTCAGCAAGGCAGGAGGGAAAGATAATTCACAATAATACCCAAAAATACTTATTACTGTGCACCATATATATTTCTTTATCTACAAAGTTGATATGAACACCTTCAAAACAATAAATAATTTTGCCTCGCCAGATGCATTGTGTGTCGTTCACCTACAAAGAAACTTCTTGCAGAAGCCAAGGTGCGGCCTGTCAATTGTGATGTGAGGATGCATGTCTTCCATTGACACTGGTATCATTTGTTTTATCGAAGGCACCATGAACACTGCAGAATACCTTTCAACGCTGTGACACAACGAGTTGCCCTGGGCTCAAGCTGCATAGAAAATATTTCGTGTCCCAGCAAAACAATGCCACTTGCCAGAAATCCCGAGCTTTAATAGAATGGTTCAAACACAGTTACATGGCAGTTCTTATCCGGTCAGCCAACAACCCTGATCTGAGTCCAATAGAAAACCTCAGGAATATTACTGGATTACGTCTGACTGCAACAAACCTAGGAATATTGCGGAACTGCGTGAAAAATATTTGTACTGTGGAATGAGATCGCAGCAGCACAGTGCTCATTTCTGGAGAACAACCCTACCCTGCCATACTAGTTAGTGCGTTCGATTGCGAGGTAACCACATAAAATACTGAACCCTGTTTCACATTACCATCAGTAATATAGTGTATGTTGTACTTACCATTTGATCATGTATGGTGTCTCCATGATGAGATTTTCTTGCCAATATATATATTTTGTTCTGATTTTTTCGTGTGATCTTTTGGCAGGTACTGTATATTGTCCAACTTTTTTTTTTAATGATAAATTTGCTTTGAAAGGGGACAAGAGTCTGTTAAACATTTTGATTAATAAAAATAATCCCAACTTAAACAAGTTTGAGAAACATATTTTTACACAATTCCCTTTGTCTCAAACATAAATGCCCTCGAAGTTTAAACATGTGTTTTCATCTTAGAATTTTAGTATTAAAATATGACTCCCTAATAAACGGTAAATGAAGTGAAAGAATACCTGTTTGGATATGTTCATGTATGTGAAGTGGATGTATGGATAATATAATTCATCCATACATAAAAGTACAAATCAAACTCAACAGTAGTAGAGTGAGAAATAGAAAAGAGGTTATTACAATGAGTAACATGAACAAACACACAAACAAACAAAAAGAAGATAAAGGAAAAGCTAGAAGTGAAAACAATATTTCTCATTAACACCATTATTGTTTCTGTTGATTTATTTAGAAACCACCAGTGAAAGAATAAACAGTTCCTTTGATATAAGAATCAGACTCATACGATGACTATACCTATATGATGGTAATCTGCACACCTGATACCGCAACTTCAACCATTACTACATGTGGAAATTACGATGAGTGTAGAGATGCGATATCAAATGAAGAGGCTCGAACACGGCGTTCTACCACAGAAGAAGGAGTTGAGGTTATGTGCCAGGGAAAAGACTCCAAGCGTCGTAGCAACCCTGTGTTTTGCGGTAAGCATCAGAGAATTAAGTATGGTTTCCATTCGATGGATCATTCGTATTAGAATCTAGCACAGTGTAACCGTTCCAGGTTTCTTCTTCTTTAGTGAATGGCCTTGAAAATGTATTGTAATGATCAAGGTCCTCTGTGGGTTTTTTTTTTTACCATTCGCCCAAAAGACCTAAACAATAAGAATTAGGTAAATTTCATTGAAACCACTACAGCCATATGCTATATAAAAAAGGTCCAAAAAAAGAGCGAAAACTAGGCGTACCTTAGTGTAAGATTATGTAATCACGTTACTGAGAACTTTTCTATTATTTGACATCCTAGACTAAATATTCCACTGCCATTCTTTCAATTCATAGTTTGAAGCAAAATTCTTTGTATACAAGTAAAACAATGTAGAACATTGAGTTCAGTTGATTTTAAGTTTAACGTCCCGTTCAGCAGCTAGGCTATATGAGATGTGAACCTACTGATTAACGTGGAATCCAAACCACATGAGCTCCCGCCGGGAATCCAACCCGGGTAATGTAGAACATTGTACTGAATGGTGAGTCAAATTAACAAGGTATGTATTGTGTGGTATTTAGGTGTGATTGGCACACTGTAAAAAATATTTTCTTAAATTTGAGAAACCGTTTCTTATCTGTGCACCGAGACAATATTTTCTTAGAAACGAGATTTAGCAATTCTCATTCATAAGGAAAGTACCAGTATATTTTCTCGTTTCGGTTTTTACAAACTCATCTACTTTGCTTCATTTCTCATTAATGAGAATTTCAAATTCTTGTTTCTAAGAAAAGATGTCCTCGGTGCACAGATAAGAAACAGTTTCTCAGATTTAAGAAAGTATTTTTAACTGTGTACCTTATATTATTAAACAAATTTAATATATGTAATTAACCACACTTTAACATCGTAATTATAATCTGTTTTACGTAACCTGATAGAAAAAGAAGTTTTTCCCCCACCACGGTCAAGTATAGGTGAATGTTTGTGTTCCGTCTTCCACCATCAGCCCCCGCACACGAAGGTATAGAATATACCTAAATGTGTTCTAAATAATAAATTACAACTTTCATAACAACACTACGTATTTTAAAACACTTAATTACATTTATCTGTATTAGTGAGGTAAGTAACATATGTATTATAATGGAAATTTTGTTGAACAGTTGTATTATTTTTTCCCCTTCTTTTTCCCAGTCGGACTTGTGACATAATGTTGTAATGGCAAGAGATGGCAGTAATTGAATGGGTATTTGCTTATTGATCCAATAATTTCATAATATAAAATCGAAAACAGAAAATGAAATCTTTGTAAGTTTTACGTCCCACGATTATGAAAGCTAGACTAAAGGAGGCAGTGATGACAAATGAATGAAATGGTGGAATGAAGAAAGCGGAAGGAAACAGGAGAACCCCGAGAAAACCCACGCACACTGTGTAAAATTGAAAGCCAAGTACAATATGTATGGGTAAATTATCAGAACGTTAAGGTGCTAACAATAGAACCTAAATTATTAAAAAAAAAACTCGTTTCCTCTCTTATTAACATATGTTCTTACATTTAAAAAAAAAACAAGAAGATAAAGAGCTATATATGTATATACAAACTGATAATAGTCTTCCAGAAATAATTTTATTTGCTGAGCCCAGGGCAGGATTAGCCCATATGGAGGCCCGGGAATAAAAAAAATATGTTGTCCCCACTGACTTCACCTAATACATTTCTGTAAAAGTACAGTAGGAAAGTTAAGGGAATATGTTTCATATTTATGGTCATTTATTTTATGATGAAGTTCGTATCTTCATGATTATTTTTAGATAGCCAGTTGAGATTTTGGTTAGAGTGGAAGCCTCTGTCCACTTGGGGCTATACCGCCCTAAGCCCCCTTAATTCGGCCCTGACTGAGCTTCTCTTGCAGAAGAGGGGAAAATGACTTTTTATTGTCTTAGAAATAGTATCGGTCTCCATTAATATGAATAATCATTTGCAGTAATTAAATTGCAAGAGAAAGACGGTTATGGCGTGCAGAATATAAAATGAAATGAAATCTTTGAGTTTTACGTCCAACATTTATGTCGGTTAGGCTAAAGGAGAGGGTGATGATGAGAATGAATGAAATGGTAGAATGAAGGAAGTAGGAGAAAACGGGATATCCGCGAGAAAACCCACGCACACGGTATTTGTCCACCACAAAGTTCACTTGGCGCGAGCTGGAATCGAACCAGGGACCCCATGCACCACAGGTGAAAGCTCTACCACTGAGCCACTGCGGCCTCAGGCGTGCAGGGTAGTCTAATTATGTAACAAGAGTTGATCATCATATAAGAAAGAAAGAGTAACGATCAATACCAGTTCGTTCAATTATGCAAAAATAATGAACGCTTTGGTTTAAAGAGTTCAAAGGCTCATCGTAGCAGAAACAAACATTTCCATTAGATTTGATCCTGCGAAAATTCAATGTACCATGTTTGTTATCAACCATCTTTCAAAGATCCTGCTTTAAATTGTCCGGAAGCCTTCTCTTTCGTCCAGCTAATAATCTCTTCTCCTAGGTTTTTTGGATAGAACTTGGTGACTTGGTGCGTATTTTCCATACAAGCAATGTGTCATGCTTATATTACACGTATTAACTTTACTATTTCTATAATAGGCCTACTCAGTGACCTGTAGTTGTTGTGAAATAAAAGCTTGTATAACGTTTTAATTCACCTGAATATATGTCTCTTTTGCTCCAAATATTTTTATCAACATTTTATTTTCGAAACCCTACAGTTCCCGTTCTTACATTCGCGTTATGGATCAACTTCCACATTCATACAAAATTGGGCAGAATGAGCTCTTGTTGATTTTAATGTTTTCGATATTTGTTAAGACAATAAAATGTTTTACAGTGGAATAAACTTTAGTACAGCCGTGTCGAACAGCGGTCCGCGGGCCATATGCAGCCCGCCTAACCCTTTCTTCCGGTCCGCTGGAATAATTATTATAATTTTTCTTTTTTACAAAACCTGTTAAGAGTAACTGGAAATTTTCCATCGATCACAGTGCGAAACGTAGTAACGCCCTGAAGACAAGCACTTGGCAAGCGCAGGTACTTGAGAGAAATTTCTCTCGGTATAAAGATTGCTAGATGTACCGACAAAGTTCTAAATACATTATTCTGCTCCTCTTTAGTGAATAAATATTTTGGTTACCACTATAACAGTTGTTTTGTGTTATTGTAATGTAAATTACGATGAACATGTTCCATCATTTAGTACTATATTATTCAATTGTCGTAAAAATGATATACCTTCAGCAGAGCCCTGCACGGGTCGGGCGCGCCCGGTTCGGCCCGGTGCCCGGCCCGACCCGTTTCAAGTAATATCAAACTGGACCGGGTTCTAACCGGGCCGGGCACATTTTGGGCTGAACCGGACCGGGCACATTTCGGGCCGAATCGGGCCGAACCGGGCCGGACACATATCGGGCCGAACCGGCTCGGCCCGGATACTCTGAAAAGCGGTTCGGAAACTAATATTGTCAGCCTATTTGTTTTTTTAATGTCCCCCACTACCTCTATTTTTGCCGTGTTTGTACGGTCTTACTGTTAGCCTATGTTAATCGTAATGTGTTTGGGAAACTGACTCTTTATTCAAGACTGCGATGTACTGGTAATACTATTACTATTACTACTTCTACTACTACTATTACTACTTCTACTATTACTACTACGACCACTGCTAATACTACTACAAGTGCTACGACTTCGCGTCAGAGTTGACATGTCTGGTGGTACCGAATTTACCTTCTAAGTACAGAATAAAATGGAGAAGTGCTAGTTATTATGGCCGGTCTGCGTAGAATGTGAACCGATGCTTGATCTACGAGGGAGAACAGTGGCTCAGTAGAAAAAACACTCACATCTGGTAAATCCCTGCTCATGCTATGTGAGCTTTGTGGTGGACAAACATCGTGTGCGTGGGAGTTTCTGGGGTGGTCCCGCTTCCTCCCACTGTTTTCTTTCCACCAATTCATCCCATCATCATCCATACAGCCTGAGCCGTAGTTACCTAAAGAACGTATAATAAAGTCAAGTACTTGACCTAGTAAGTAGAATTTGGTACGCTACCATTGGACCACGGAGGGCAAAACCATGAACTGGCGTGCTCATAAGATCAGTGCAATTTGTAGTAATGTTCAATTAGCAAGGCAAATATCGAATGGCGTTACATGTTCATGTATTGTTTATAGTATTATGCTACAAATATAACAAAATATAATGATCAAATAAATCACCAAATCGCCAGGGTGGATTAGGTGTTCCTGGAACGGTGGCTCAGTGGTTGAGCGTTCACCTCTGGTGTATGGGGTCCCTGGTTTGATCCAAGCTCTCGCCAAGTGAACTTTGTGGTGGACAAACACCGTGTGGGGGGTTCGCGGCGTTCTCCTGTTTCCTTCCACTTTATTTATTCCACTATTTCATTTATTTCTCATCATCATCGTCTCCTTTAGCCCAGTTGGCATAACTTGGAACCACCTACCAAGAAGAATAAACTAATGGATTGGGAAGATAGACATTCAGTCTCTGGTGAATTTGATGATAAGTAGACACCTACCTCAACATGTCATCATGTGTAAGAGAACTAGATATACTGCAGTGGTGGAAGCAACAAGAACAAATATTACCAAAATTGTGTAAATTAGCGCGTCAGTATCTCGTCATCCCTGCATCTAGTGCGTCTACTGAAAGAGCTTTTAGTACTCAGGAGCGGAGAAATGCTCTAAAGCCTGAAACTGTTGACTCTGTTTCCGTGCTATTCGATGCGTACAAGGACATACAGTAAAGCGATGTTCATTTTGCACTATTGGTTTCTTAGGAAACGTTATATTTTCATTTTCTTAATATCAACTATCCCTTCTATTATATGTGATGTTAAGAGGCATTTTTGATAGCTGATACCTATACATTTTTCATTCAGGGGACTTTTGAGGTATTTTTCGTTCAACAATGATATGTGTGGATTTTGTTTTGATTTACTGCCTCGCATTCCGTCATATAGCTCTGTTATTTACTTGTTACGAACCGTTCCAGGAACACTTCATCGATCCTGGGGTCTGGGTGATTTATTTGATCATTGTTTTTTGTTATTATTATTGTAGCATCGAATTATAAAGAATACAGGAACATGTAATATGATTTGGAATCTGCCGTGCTAATTGAACATTACTACAAATTGCGCTAATCTTATGAACACGCCAGTTCATAGTTTCGGCCTCCGTGGTCTAATGGTAGCGGAACAAATTCTAATTAGTAGATCAAGGACTTGACTTTCTCATATGTTCTTTAGGCAATTACGGCTCAAGATGTATGGATGATGATGAATGAATTGGTGGAATGAAGACAGTGGACGAAAACGGGCTAATCCAAAAACTCCCACGCTCACGATGTTTGTCCACCACAAAGCTCACATAACACGAGGAGGGATCGATCCGAAGACCTCTAGCACCAGATGTGAATGCTTTACCTACTGAGCCACCATTGCCCCTCGTCAAGCATCTTTTCGCATTCTACGCAGACTGGCCATAATAACTACCCCATCAGGACATCGCGGTCGGAAAGAGGGATTGCCGCCGTCGACGGCGGCACCCGTCCGCGGCGGCACGACGATCTACTTGTTCAAAGTTGCCGACCTTTTGCCGAGGCGGCAAGCGGTCGAAAATTGTCAAGTAAAATTCCCTTTGCCGACACTTTGCCGACTGTTGCCGACCGTCAGAGCCGGCAAAACAATCGGAAAGGCCTCTTTCCGACCCTCTGTCGACTCCTTATGCCGGCCTCTTTTCGACGGCGGCGCCAGCGCATTTACTGCGCCTTTACGGTTGTTTGCCGACTGCTCGGCAAGACAACTTTCCGACGGCGGTGCCGGCGCATTTAATGCTCATTTCCGGCTGTTTGCCGACCGCTCGCTAAGGCAACTATTCGTCGCGGTCGAAAATCGCGCTGAAAGATGCCGGCGTCCGGCGCCGGCAATCCGACCGCGGCATCTGGTCGGCATGGACAAATTGTCCGACTATAGGCGGCAGAATCCTGATGGGGTAGTATTTCTTTGATTTTTTCTGTACTTAGATTGTAAAGTATGTACCACCAGACATGTCAACTCTGACGCGAAGTCGTAGCAGTTGTAGTAGTAGAAGTAGTAGTAGTAGTAGTAGTAATAGTAATAGTTGTAATTGTTTATTATTATTATTATTATTATTAATAATAATAATAATAATAATAATAATAGTAGTAGTAGTAGTAGTAGAAGTACAGTACTTTACACTCCTGAATAAAGAGTTAATTTCCCAAACACATTACGATTAACACAGGCTGCCAACATTAGTTTCCGATCCGTCTTTCACAGTGTTCGGGCCGAGTGGGGCCGGCCCGGCTCGGCCCGGTTTGTGCCCGGCCCGGCTCGGCCCGAAATGTGCCCGGCCCGGTTAGAGCCCGGCTCGAGATTCGAGCCGGGCCGGGTCGAGCCGGGCACAGAATTCAGATCCATCCGGGTCGGGCCGGGCCGTCTGCGGGCATGGGTTTGCAGGGCTCTGACCTACAGTCAGGCCCGCGACGTCATTTAGTGCTCTGTGATTGGCCTGCCCACTGTTCCAAGTTGGACACCCCTGCTTTAGAACATAAATAATATCTACAAGGCAAAAAAAAAAAAAATTAAAACAGTAATTGTTTGTTACTCGGGATTGATAGCTAAAAGAAACAGCAGTGCTTTCTCAACATTAGGTGCGAGCAAATTGATGTATGAATTTAGAGTTTACACGATTCTGTTTATTAGAAAAGCTTCCCTCCCTGTGAAGCGACTTGCTTTCCACTTTTGCAGTGGTAAGTGGTGGGAGGTAGGGGAGTTTCCTATCGGGTTGCCTGGAACAGACTTTAATAACTACAATGTTGAAGTTATTAATAAATTAAAATTTTTTAAAAAAAATTAAAAAACATAAATCCTGTCCCAACACTCTTAGGGAACCAGGGTACATCAGCCGGCTTGTGGCATTCATGCATCTGAGATGATGTGTGATCAACATATCGGATCTCCTTGTCCTTTATGCTGGCTTTCTAGATTGGAGCTCGCTACTACCTTCTTTCAAGTAGCTCCCCAAATTGTCTTCACGGTAGTGGGTGAAAGCGGCAATACCAACACATCCGGTGAGTACGAATGGCCACCCATATTTTCTCTATTCACATTGGGCACTGCTTGACTTCACTTAATCGTAGAGAGAGAGAAAAAAAGATTGAAAGGTCGACCAAGAAGATGAGAGAATAGGAATTCTGGGGCTATGGAATAGCGTTTCGTCTTTTGCAAATAACTTGGTAAGTTTTCATTGCTTACGAGGTCTCGAATATTTAATGGTCTCTAAGATATAAGGTAAAGTAAGGATAGTTTGCCCACATGAACTTGAATATAATAAACCATATTAGAGCAATACTGTTAAGAATAAAGAAGTGTGTAGTTGTATACCTTGTGCATAACACCAGACTCAATCATTGTTGAAAGTCAGACTGCTCTATAGGTGGCCGTTTTTCGAAACCCTTATTTTACGCAATCTTCCCTACAGGGTTAGGGACGATCTTACACATGGGTAGATGAAATCGCGCACGACTGTGATACTACAGAAACAACCTAATATAATGAAGAAAATACAAAATATGCTACAGAAACGTAACACAACAGACAGCGAACATTTTTATGCTACTACGATGTCACTTAGTTTCGGTACTATGAAACTATAATTATAAACGGTGCTACCAAAACAACAAAAAACCTTGATAGAAACAGTTACTTATCAGATAAAACCGCATTGAAAGTGACATTTACCTCAGGTTCGCAGCCAGACCACTAAGACAATGGGATCCAAAATCATTTTTAGGGGGCTGACTTGAGTTCACCACTCATACATAGGGACCATCAAACATCTCAAAGTTTTAGAAGTGCTGAAGGTGGTCGCGATGGGGCTCGGTTCTCTTGGCCATCCCTAGCTACCGACCTACAGGAAAAAAAACTCTAGCAATTCCATATTTTGTCATTACTCTCTCTAGTTTGACGTTCACGTTCAAGAATAAAATGCTACTTATCTTGCATGCATGATCTCTCCTAGTATTGCATTCAATTAATGACTGCGCAATTTCTCTTACGTTAAGATTGCGTGAAATTTTCTATTGAGGATATCGAACCCGTATTGATTCAATTTAATTTTCCAGACTACGATAAACTATGTATAACGCTACTTTCGACGGTGAACTAAGTCAAATACGCATCACGTTTTGGGTATTTGGTATCATAACTCTTTTATGAATTTATATCGAACGCTTGGGAAAATTCACGCAAAAAATGGAACATATTTCTTAGAACCGAATCTATCGACCCATGAATTTATCTGACAATTTTATTTGCAAAATTGCTAACTCTCCTTTCCTTACAACTCTCCACCTCCTTGCTCCATTTCATTCATTTCTCATCATCACCATCTCATTTAGCCTAGCCGACATATCGTGGGTCGTGAAACTTAAAGATTTCATTTCATTTCGCCACCTCCTTTCCTTTTCCTCCATGTGGCCACTGTGCGAACTCCCCTTCTGCGCAATCTTTCCTCATATACTTACTCATATACTACTTACTTGTAAACTGAAGTTTTACAAGTTCTCGCATAACAAATAGTTATTAAAAATGTGGAGGAAGATAAAAATCTTGGATTATGGAGAGTGAGAGAAGAGGGGGATACGGAATAGCATAGTACAAAGGGCGTTCAAAAAGTTTTGCACAATGGGCCATAACATTTTTAATAGTCGCACTAGATCATGAATATTTTATGTACGTGTGTTTGTGTGTTTTATGTACATATGCAAACTACTTAATGTGTCCTAGATCCTCTGTGACAAATTTAGACCACTATTATTTTGATGTAGTAAATGCCTTTTCATAAAATTTCAGACGCTGACTATTGTACCATTGCTTCACACACACGCAATGAGTTCGTCCTTAGAAAACTGCCTACTATGATAATGGAACTTCAGACAACCAAACCCAAAGAAATCGGATGGGGCCTGTTACGGGATATAAGGAAGCAAAGGAACCACTTATTACCCCATACTTCTAATTTTCTACTGTGTGCGATTCACAAAGTGGTTTTGTTTCTGTTCACTTGTGAGCAGGTGTGGCACGTAACCTAAAGACTGTATTAGCGTTAAAGTAATACGCACACACAACCCCGTCGCTTCAATAAGCTATCGTGATACTAATTCTCATAAACCCATCTGCAGTCATAATAAGGTATGGGGTAGACATTTAGAATAAAAAGATGGGACCTTCTGGAATTTTTTCGTGATCTCTTCTTCATTAACCGCCAGAAAATCCCAAAAAATCCAGTTGCGGGTTTTCCACCATTTAACAAATAGTCTGCCATTTGGATTTCTCACATGCACTTAGTTTATGCCACTTAACTTCTAAATTAATTAACGTAGAAGGATAATTTTTTCTTTATTATACTTCTAATAGCATAGGCAATGTAACAAGTTAATATCAGTTTTCACCAAGTAATCATTTTTGCATAACTTTAGGGTAAATTGAAAAATTGGGATCTATATTAGGGGACATATTCTTTTTATTGCCTCATACAACTTAACAGAGTAGAATTATAAAAAAAATGTGTTCAAATAAAAGTTGTTGGAAATTTCATAAGATTTACAACGGTATGGTATATGATTTTTTTTTAAGTTTGACAGATTTTTGTCGTAATTGCACTCGACTAGAGTTATTTATTCAAAAAGGCGGAAAATCTGCAATGCAGTTTTTGCGAGATAACGACATCAGTAAAACATATTTCAATATATTTCAGATTCGTTTTAAGACGTTTATCTCAAACATTAATTTCAATAGACACATAGGCCACAAACAGAAAGATAGTGCGAAAGTCTATTTTCAGAGTTCTTGTGCACCCCTTGCCAACGCCACTGTTTACGAACTATTTTTTAAACTAGCCGGACTTCCAAACCTGTTGAAACTTACCGGAAATTGCAATGAAAAGCCGTCACAAATCACTAAATATCTTTTCCTTCATGTTAAATGATTCCTTCATATGTTTCTACAGAAATTGTGCGCAGTGCGATGACGTTTGAAGCTTCATTGCGCATCTCTGACACTGTATATAGTGACAATATATACACATAGTTTTAAGCTTATGAAATTTCCAACAACTTTTATTTGACACTTTTTTAATATTTCTACTCTAAGTTGTATGAGATAATGAAAAGAATATGTCTCCTAATACAGATCCCAATTTTTCATTTTATCCTAGAGTTATGCAAAAGTTGTTACTCGGAGAAAAGCAGTAATAACTTGTTACATTGCCTATAATATTATAAGTATAATAAAGAAAAAAATGATCATTCTACGTTAATTAGTTTAGAAGTTATGTGACATAAATTAAGTGCATGTGAGAAATCCAAGATGGCAGACTATTTATTCAAAATGGTGGAAAATCCGCAGCTGGAATTTTTGGGATTTTCTAGAGGTTAATGAGGAAGAGATCACGAGTAAATTCCAGAAGGTCCCATCTTTTTATTCTAAATGTCTAAGTTTGGCCCGTTTCTGATGTAATTTGACTGGACTAGGACTGGAATAAGGTGGTAAGTGCAGGTAAATACGGCATCTGTGTTTTTTATTTCCTTAATGTTCATGAAACAAAAAGAACTGCGTTGCAGAGTAGCTTTTTCCGCGTGTAGAAAAAAATGTGGCATTGATGCGACTCACTTCTATTTTGTACCCAAGAGAAAAGAAAAAGGTGTTACAAAGTGGTGTATTTACCAACACGTGCAGGTAATTACGCCAAGTCTAGGATACTACTAGAAACGTGTAATAAATCTTGCAACTGCTCTCTGTGTTATACGAAGTCAAATATTGCTACACAGCATAACTGAAGCAAAAAATAGAATAACCTATGTGCAAGATGAAGATAAGAGAAAATGTAGAAACGATAATCTCCAAAGTTGAAATGTAGTTCCAAACTGAAAAGTTTTAATTCATAAGATGATAAACAAATAGTGTCACTGTACTGTGACTTAAAACAAAAACAAAACAAAAAAAACAACAACAATAAAAACTACACCGACATTAGATGGAACATGTGGGACAATGTAAACATCTTTGTCTTCTGTGTCAGTCCTGAACAGCACTGGTTTATTTCGCTGCATTATGCTTGGTTTATTTCGCTGCACCATGCCATGATTTAGTAGCCATGGAATCATAAATACTGAAATTAAACTTACAAAACAAAGTGTTCCTAGACGGACACGAAATAAGGAGTACATTGCTATAAACAATCGGCAATTTTCTGCTTTAGCACGATACTAATAACGGATTCTTACCTCTATGGATATAATAACGTCCTTCCACAGAACGTTTTCGAAGCAAACACTACGCGGCTTGGCGGTATCAGCGCTGTCTCCCGAAGTATTCGTCAAATCGGACTTGTCCAAGACCGTGGCACATATTGGAGGCACATTTTAGGGGATTTTGTCGGAAACGTCTCAGCACTGAACACTTAGCGTGCTATACACCTACATACCAACATACCTACATTTACCTTACTTGCAATAAATAGTGATTTATTTAGTATTTTATGACATTTTGAAATGTAAATTCAGAGGCAATGGGATATACCTAGGTAATTGTTTTAAACCCCCTCCGACAGCATTTTTTAGTTTAACGTCCTACGATTATATATCGACGCTAAAGGAGACAATGATAATAAGATGGATGATATTGATCGATTGAAGAAAGAGAGAGAACCCCGTGAACCCTGAAAAGTTATGCACACAGAGTTTCTCTACCACTAGAGCTGGGAACAAATCAAGGACCTCACTCATCAGATGTACGCGTTCTTTCAGTGTTGCCACAGTCCTAGCTCTGGAGTGGGCTGAAAAATAGTACCAAATTGGAACAAAAAGGGCTGAATTCATTATTTTGTACGAGTGTAATGCATGGCTCTATAACATGCCACTAAAAGAGGTAAAGTTCTAGAGCACTACCCCTCTCTTTCGAGAGTGCAAATCACAAAAGTGCTATTATTAAAAATTACTTCTCAGAAACATCCAAATAGCAGGACCCCGATCAACCGTGGAAGTAAATGAAACTTTTCTCGCACGTAGGAAGTATAACAGGGCCCGCAAATTAAAAGGGAAAACAGTTATCATTTTCGGTATGTATTGTAAGGAAAGCAAACATGCTTTTATTTCAAAGTGAGCAATAAACCAAAACGGCATTATGGCCATATTTGAAAAAATATATAAAACGAGGAACCAATCAATCATCTCCGAGTTCGTGTGCATACGTTATAATAACATATTAAAATATAAATTATTGCAACTTATTCTCGCTTATTTCATGACCGAATTAGGATAAAATACTGTAAGAAGAATATAAGGTAAGTAAACTGACATTTGTTTCCCGGTACAGTTCGAATTACGAATTTTCCACACAAACTACGTAGCGTTATGCGGTGCAACGTCACGGAATGAATGTTCAACATTTTTTAAGAATCCAACACACAATATGAGTTACTTGAGATGTAGGAAAAGTCTTACTGGCAATTTTGAAAATGTGACAAATACTTGTTTAATGGTGCTTGAATTGGGTAGAATTATACCAACTTTTCCATAAAAGGGGCCGAAAATCCCACCGTGGTACTAGTGGGCCAATGGATCACAAAAGGGGCTGAATTTGGTACAATTGTACAAAGTGTGAAAACACTGCGTTCTTCCACTGAGCCATGGCGGCCCAGCAAATTTTATTTTCCTATACAACAAAGGCATTTTTCGTCAAGAACACGAAGTCTCAACACAAGTGCTTGCAGTTGGACTAAATTTGCACATTTAACACAAATCTTAATAATTAAAATTAAATAATGAAGTACCCCCTGGTACCTCCATAATTAATTGATTTCTTCTTACTACAGTATTTTCCCAATTCATGTGGTCTTGATTCGATCGCCTGAGTAAGTTGTAAGCCTTGATCTGAGCAGTAGTTCGGATCCCACTAGAAGCAGGTTCTATTTTATGTAGCCTCGGGCCGAAAAAGAACGTTAAATTCAAGTCAATTTATCAATCTGAATTTCGCAAAAGTAGTAGAATATCGTTTATTTGATGTTTCATCATATTCCTATAAAGAGAATGCAAGATTATCATTATTTCAGAGGGGGAACTAAGTTATTTCTCTCATACGTATTTTGTTTCTTTGGGACATGAGTCTGTTAATCAGCTTCCTGAAAAACAAGCTGTGTATTAGCAATACTTCTCATTCCTCCCAAGTATTACCAATAATATTAGTTGCTTTTATTTGAGCATTCGTTTAGTACACCGGTGCTACGTGAAGTGTGGATCTACAGGTTAAATTTCGGTTGAAAATACATGCAAACTCATCGAAATCGATGCCGGTTCTCTCGTATCTCAAATGAGATGCTAATCATTTTGTCATTTAGGTAGACAGGAGCTCTAATAAAATACAAAACTATTTTAAATTCCGTAAATTACACAACTTCAAAATTCCTAACTGTAGTATCGACTTTTAAAATAGATAATGCAAATTAAACCTATTTCATTACTGCAGACGTTGTGAACACATTTTAACGGTTTTTACTGCACCTGCAATATCAACTTGTACATTATGTATTCCATAGATTATATTTTTCTGACAAACTCAATGTCGGTTGAAACTTAGTTGTTTGACTTCTCTGTTGGTAGATACGGATGCCATATGTTACTCATAATAATGTTGTGAATTCTCGGCTATAGTTATGCTGATGGAAAAGTCACTCTTTATTTTTTCTAAACAAAAGAATTTATAAATATTTCATGATTTAAAAGAACAGAGACCCTAGATTAGTTTCTATATCTATTTGGAGCAATTCTGCATGTGAGTGGAAACACGTATTGATTTACGATTCCTTTTACAAATTGCGAAAGAAATGTTATCCTATACTATTTATAGGGATTATAGTTGACTTTTAATCCAAATTTTACTTAGGATTTAATACGCAATTAGTACTTGTAAATGACAAACACCCTAAGTAGCTATAGTTTTCCCACAAGTTTTACAAAACAGGTGTTGTTTAACAAGAAATTATCATATGATTTGCATTTTACATCCGTTACTAAGGTGCACCCCTCCCAATTCACACAGAAAATGTTTGTATCAGCATATGCTGTTGAATGAGCTTTTTTGGTTTTGTTCAAATTTCAGATTAACGAATCACTTTTGCGTGACTCACACCCAGTAATTAAGAGCAGCATTTTTGTTTAGCATGAGATCGAGTGCTCACCATCATTTTCAATGCTTGTTTTTATTTTGAAATGTAAATTTAGAGGCAAGGGGGATACAATTGTTTCTCTCACTTGAAAGTTTGCAAGACCAAAGTGGATATAAAACAAAAATAAGAAAGATAATGAGATATGCATGTATAGTTAATATTTTAAAAGTTAGATGAAAAATAAGTAAAAATGCGCGATATGAAAATGTGAAGTCTTATGACACCCTGCTACGAATGAAGTGTCCACTGTAAGAGAAGGCTAAGCTATTAAATTGGAGAGTATATGGCTTTTTGGCCACTCATACAGATGGACGATAGATATGACAATTCTTTTCTGGGTTTTGTAGTGTCAATCCACATTAAAATAGTTTGCGCTTTAACTAACAGATGATCAAGAGTTAACGCGTAAGATGGCTGAATTACGATATGTGTGTATATACCAGATTACATACACGATTGTACTTTCCCATTCTACAACATTGTTAACGTTCAACGAAATAAAAGGTACGGGCCGCCGCACTAAACTTTCTGGTTCTCACTTCTTAATTGAGCCCTGTAGTTATTACGAAAACGTTTATTTGTGAAATATAAACGAAATAAAATGGACCCTTTCGGAAAACTATATACATAAAAAAACACCCCCAAAAGCAAACTATGCCTTGTGGATGTCTTTATAAGAAATTATTCATGTCATATTTTACAGTTGCTAGAAAAATGTTTATTTGTGAAATATGAATAAAATTGCCTGAGAAATTTTGAGAAAATCGTCCTGAAAAACACCTCAGGAGAAACTACCCCTTATGATTTTTTTAATGAAAAATGATTTATATCATTTTGTAAGTTTCTTCTGTGAAATATAAGTAAAATTGCCTGTGTAGTTTTTGAGAAAATTGCACGGGGAAAACTCACTTCCAAAAGTAAACTACCCTTTCTGGATTTTTCCCAGTGAAACAACTTATACCACACTATGGGGTTGCTAATGAAATATTGTTGAATAAAATATAAGCAAAATCGTTAGAGCCGTTTTCGAAAAAATAGCATATTTTCACCCTTCAGTAAACTACCCTTAATTTTGGGGGTAGACAGAAATTTCTAAAATTTTCTTGGGAATTTTATGAGAACTTAAAGTATAAAATTTAGTGCGGAGACATTGAATGGAACAGTCTCTAGATGAGTGAATACCCTGTATATCGGGCCGAACAAATGGACGAATATTCCAAAATCATTTTCTTTTTTACTTGAAGGGGCCATGAAACGGGTACATCCGTTGAAATCTAGAATTCATTTTTTATTCATTATCTCCATATTTTTTCTCTATTAGCGTCGCTTGAAAGTAAAAAATAAAATGTGTAAAGATGAGACATATATCATTCGATAGAACTTATTAAGCTCGACAGAATGAAATGTTGATGTCTTATTCGAACATTTAGAAGTGTTCACGCCTTTGGTGCGGGAAACCACCGGCTGCGATTTCCGGTGGTAGCTCATGTTGTTCCGATCCCACGTTAAGTTATGGGACCACGTCTCATATAGTTTCGATCCTGAGAGAGACGCATAATTCCACTTCAACAAACCGAACTTTTACAACTTAGGAAAAAATTTCAAAGAGTAGTCGTTTCATTAGAAAGTACATCAAATGTAACAACAATGCCACAAGCGCCGACTTGAATAAAATATTGGGGATCCAAACAATGAATAGATATATCACCATATTCAGCCGTTTGCTTGATGAAGGCCCTCTTCCCCCTCCCCCCAGATCTCAGTTCGCTATCTCGCTGCGAAGTTCACGCTGCATTGATCTTCACTTGTCATATCAGTGCTGCCAGAGTGTTGATTGAAGCTTCACTTCTCTATTAAACACCGTTTTTTATCGAATAAGAAGGCTGTTCCTAATATTGAATTAAAGGCACAACGAAGTTTACGACAGAAATTTCTGTTCCTCTTTGTTAATTCTTCCTCGACTGAATTATATTCGGGGGGCGAGGACCCCACCTTTAAATATTGGGGGGCCAAAAGTGTCCTGCCCCCCCTCCAAAGCCTGTGCCTATGGACAATGCTATATCAATCTTACTGCTCAATATAACTCAACTCATAGAGCTCTAAAAAGGAGTTCAATATTCGAAATAGTATGAGTACATTATTCAAAATAATTTTCAAATCATAATAGAATATTTTGGTTAAGACAAACTACACAAACAACTTAAAGGCTACACAAACAACTACACAAACACTGTTAGTGTAAAGAAATACGTTAAAATACACAAACATATGCTGTAGTCACATTAAGAAACAATGTACTGCGAAGAACACCACAGGTCCTGTTGAATCGAAAAGGTCGAGAACAAATTATTACTGGACTTTGTCTAATGATACTAGTGGATGATTTCTGACTTGGCCACATGTCCTGAAAACCGTGTTTTTTTTTGTTTTTTTTTTGTGTGTGTGGCAATATGGCAGCCAAGGTCAAAGGTCGCCGAAAACTTATTCTATATCAGAGAGTTTTAAGTATATTTAAAACGTTTGTTCTTTATTTTTTATATTATTTATTTATTTATTTTGAAAAAATAGCCTTCTACAAAATTTGTTCAGAATTAAATTTTCAGTAAATTTACTATTTTTACTTTTTTGTCCAGTGGCATAGCGTGATTAAAAATTTATGGAGGCACTATTTCCTAAACTATCTTACAAATATCTGGGGCCATACAAATATCCATATGATAAAGAGGTAAGTAGATATTTCAGGGGAGAAAGTTAAGGGCATGTACCTCTTTGTTCTATCCCTCATAACTCGACGCCCTTGCCTAAAACCTACCTTTATCGCAAAAGTGAGCGGAAAGTTAAATGTCGACATATAATGTAAATATATACGCTACATTTTATTTTATTTATTTTTACGGTATTTAGTTAAATGTAAGTCACTGTAATTTCTCAGAGGTTTTATTTAATTTATTAGAATTAGTCGTCCTGTATTTAGTAAAGCCAGTAATAACTAATTCTTTTTGTATATAACCTACATTTTTCATATCTTCGTTATCTGAGTTATGAATATAAATCTTATTTACTTACAAGAAAATAATTTTATTCTGGAAAGATACTTAAATTACATTCTCGCATATTACCATGTTAAGTTTAAGTTATATATCCTGATTTTTGTTTATTATTATCTTTTTAACTGTATGAATTGTTTTCTCTCTCGTCACTTGAAATACTGATTACATTGAATGTACAAAGACATTATTTCCATTTTTCTTTACAAGGTACACAATAACTTGGAATATAATTGCAATCGATAAACAAATAAAGTGATATTGAGGTGTTGTTTAGTTTAGAATACATTTTTACAGGAATAGGTGCATATAGATGTGATTTATAAAAATAGATGTGACTCGATAACATCAAAATTACGTCAACGGATTTTTACATTTGATGTGTTCACAAGTATTGAATTGACAACAAGACATGACATTAATGTGACACTTAACAAGATGTGTTTCTTGCGCATTCTTTGCAAGTGCAGGGAATGGGGAAGTCGATAGGAAGAGTTTCAAAGTATCATTTGTGGGATCTATTCTCCATCATTGTCTGTGTAGCCATACTGAGATAGGGCTAGTTCTGCACTGAGAAAAACAATGTATGTGGCGTACGTAAAATCGTATGTAACATTTGTAAATCCTGTAGTTTTTGGACTTAACGTACAGCAAACATATAACTGAAAACGCATGTTTTATAATACTTTCTGTATAAATGTTTCATCCGTACGTACTTTCCATATGAAACAATATAGGCAGTCAGGATCTCACATACAAATGGACGTGTATACCTAGGTAACATATAGCTGACGCAGGTAACATACCTATATGTATATGTATGTAATATAAGGAAGACTGTTAGATATCAGACAACGGCATAATGTAACTTCTAAGGACAGTGCCTATATAGCATATGGATATCTTATGCTTCGTAATGATTTCTGTAGTAAGAAGAGGATTCCGTATATTTGTACAATATACCACTGTCCGGAGAACGGATTTTTCTCAGTCTGGGCTTCATTAACTATGTGGTACACTTGTAGCACTGAAAATAAACTCTTCTGATGTGAAGATGTATCGAAGATGAGGATGAGGTAATTAGAGAAATCCAGACGCTTCATGCGATATTGGTGAATTCTATATTCATCCATCTATGAGAATTTACTTGACGTCATCTGCACTAGAAAGGTTTCTGCAGACATAATCACGGTTTCTGACAATTCTTCTTTGCCAAATTCAGTCAGATACTGTGTCGTGTTCTTTGTAGTGGTAACATCAGAATGCTTAGTGTCAACTTTGCTTGTAGTGTCACATTCAGTAAGACATCAACCACGGGACTCCGCAAATATTCAGCAAGAATATGGATGGGGACATACCGTGAAGTGATCCCAGCCCCACATAATACCCATAATACTACTAATCTTTGACTTCTGAAGTCCTTCTGGTAATAATACAAGCCACAAATGAGGGCAACTGTATCAGAGGATGCATGAATTAGGCGCTTAATGCTCGAGTTGGAGACTACATGCTTAATATGATAAAAGATCTCATCAGCTTCTTTTAGCTCGCATTGCAAATCAGAAAAGTCGCTTATTTCCTCCTTTTAATATGCGAATGCTTCTTTCCCCACAATCTTCTAACCCACCAACATATACATAAGGCCCTCCTAATTCATAACTCTGTTTCATCAAATAGTCAGCGAAAAACATTTGTAGTCTGTACTTATTTTGGGAAGATGCCCAGAATGCATGCATATCTTTTGACATTTGGTTTTTGCGCCATTGTTGGTTATTTCAATAGGTTGGCTCTCATATCTTCTGAGGTGTTCGTGCGATTTTACACTATCCTCTTTACACGCATCGAATATATATCTGTTCTGCTTGATCATTACGCTATCGACAGAATTCTACGCAAGATATGATGTGCAAAATCTGCAAACGTCATCAACGACTTTTCAGCCGACGTAGCAACAACACGGGCATGAAGCATGAATCAAATGTAACTGAAGTTGCTAAAGAAGACGCAGAGAGAGTTGAAATAGGGATTTCAGGTATTTTTTTTTTCAGTTCCTTTATCATTTCAGATTTGTTTGATTTGGACAAGAAACCGTTTTTAATAAAAGACGAAGTTGAAGTTATTTCGTAGCACAATAAGCGATCGAATGGGTATTCTCTCTCCCTAGCTATGTCAATAATCCTCATACTTTCAGATATTTCCCTTATAATGCTAAATTTCTTATTTCTTGTTAAGTCTTCGATTTTTTATTCGCGCCAGATGACTGAACAACTTACTGTATTTTTAAATAAAGTTATCATCGCGAAATTTAAGGTATTCTCTATCGCCAATGCTCATGCACGTCAACTTGAAGTTCTCATCGGTTTCCATATAATGTTTACCAATTACTAGATTGTGCAAACTATAAACATTTAAATCAAACGACTTCTGTCTTTCACAGATAAAAATCACATTTTTTTTCACAGATCACAAATCACAGGTAAAAATCACATCTGATTGGGTGACATTTAATGAGAATTGGTGGTGAAGTGCGCACTCGTCATTTTCCTGGAACCCGTACATCCTACGATGGAAATGTTTGATGCTGGTGTTTTCATGTTGAATTAGGTCGCGTTGGGCAACCCTTTCTTCAGTCTTGTGATCGCAATGATTTCTCCTGGACATTTTGCGGGTTTGTTGTACAGTTCCTCCGGTGCCTGGTCCATTGCAACTCCACTAAATTTTCGATCTATTTGTTGGACAATAAAGTGATCTCTCATGAGCGCCTCATGGATGCTTTTATGTGTTTCTTGAAGCTTCAAACAGTCTTCCAAATGAACTGAGCCCAATCTAGAAAAATTATTTTTTCCGAACGCAAAGAATAGTGGAGGAGCAGACACATGAAGCTCCCAATTTCTCTCTCTGTCAGTTCGAATCACTGTAAACACAACTTCCGTATTCCAATAACGGAACATTTTTGACTTATTGCATCCGTCTTCTGCAAAGGAATCGAAATCATCGATCATGCGTTGCACAACGTTGGAAACTTCAATATGCGAACGTATTGCTGTATCTCGGTCTTTAACTTCACATGCATCTTGAAGACATTTCATTGACTGAATGACATCCATATATTTCCTGGGATCTGATTTCAGAAAGAATTTTTGCATCTGTAAAATTTGAAATTTGAATTGCTTCTGCGAATAGAAATAGACCTCGAACTCCACGAGAATAGTGACTACCACTAAGCACGGTCTCAATCACTTTTGTCCCAAAAATTTCTGCTTCTCTTATCACTTCTTTTGCGATAAAAGTAGGTTCTAGGCAAGAGCGTCGCGTCGGTGAGGGGGGAAGACAGGGAGGTACATGCCCCAACTTTCTCCCCTGAAATATCTAGATATCTCTTTATCATATAGATATTTGAATATTCCAGATATTTGTGAGATAGTTTAGGAAATAGTGCTCCTCTAAATTTTTGATCACGCTACGCCACTGGACAAAAAGTAAAAATAGTGACTTTGCTGAAAATTTAATTCTGAATATATTTTGTAAAAGGCTATTTTTGAAAAGAACTCAACCGTTTTAAATATATTCAATGATTTCTGAAATAAGGTAATTTTTCGGCGAGATTTGACATTTCCTTGGGAGACCCAGTGGCTCGGTGTAAGAGTGCTTACGTGTTTTTGAGCAGATGTTTATGGATAAGAATACGAGAATTTTCTTCATCTGTGGATGTCAAATCTTTTTTTCTTTCTTTTTTTCATTTTATTAACAACATCTATATTAACATTTCTAAAGTGGCAGCATTTAGCAGATTTGCTAACGTTTTTGCCTTTCATGCGAGCAGTCGCGGGTTCAATGCCGGGTGGGGACACTCAGTTGAAAAAGTGTAAAAGCTTTCTCAGTCCAGAAATTCGGAGTGAGGTTTTCCTGGGATTTCCTCATTCACTCAGGCAAATGACGGAATGGTATCTAACATAACAATCCCAGGTCGCTTCCTTTCTTCTCCTTTCCTTTCTTCCACCTGGGTAGTGTGATCACCGAGGGATGTTATTCCTTATACATGACGGGCTAACATGGCCATAGTTGCTGAAACCCCAGAAATCTAATTCGTAATCCTAATCTTAAATGAATATTTCTATCTTTGCAACTAAGCGAGAATTTCTTAACGCTAGAAAGTACAAGAAAATAAAAACTAAAATTAGCCACTTTGAATTTATTGCCCGCGAACCATTAAGAGAGGCAACACGTTTTTAGTTCGGTGATGTGTGGCCAGGACATCGTCTCCAATCATATTTATTTCAGTCTTTCTAAACCAGATTTCACCATCTCTTAAGTTGTTTATTGCACAATGCTAGGCCAATACCAATAATTTTGTCTCTCCTTCGGGATAATTAAATAGTGTCTCCCAAAGGATGAGACATCCCTTCATCTGGTCTCGATTCTCGTCTCAGAAATGAAACGTGAAGTGCTGTACCTGTGTAAATTTAAGACTAGACAAGAAGTTTCTCGAATTTCGTGGGCAACACTAGTTCACCTAAGTATTAGGTCTTCTCCTTTTTTTTTTTTTTTTTTTAGCAAAAACTGTAATGTGGTAAAGCTATTTGCACAAATCCCAGGGGGATGAGGGTTACATGTCCCTCCAATCCTGTAGCCAGGGGGACTGCCCCCCCCCCAAATAATCCGATTTGAATTTTTTAAGCGGGAAATGTGATGATTTGTGCCCGATTGCCAGAAGGAAAGTGAGATGAAATTGATGTCCCCCAAGAATAAGTCTCAAATCTGCCCGCTTCCCCATGTTGAAGACAACTCTGCTCCCTGATCCTCCACAGGATTGTTTTTCAACTTCATAAATATTTTGAGCATCGCTTAACAAAACAAATTAAATAAATAAATAAACGGTCTTACTTCCCGGTCTTACTTCCAATGTTGAAGACAGATTTGCGCCGCTGTGTAAAGTGGTTGTACGAGCATAAGTGAGGGCATTTATCAACTTTCAAAGATACGCAAGTTATTACACAGTATACTCTAATCATATGTCTTGGACTTTTCGGTGTCGAAAAAGGATTCTAATAACTTTTAGAAGGAATTAAGAAAGAAATTATAACGAGACAAGAATTCTTCGAAAATCTAGACGAGACGAGACGATGCAAGAAAACTTTATTTCTTATTCGGTGATCAAAACTCGAATTGAAGACGGAGCCTCCCATACCAAAAACTTACGTTGTCTGTTCAGATGCACAGAAGCTAAAAGAAAATATTAAAACAAAGAATTTCATACTACAAATGTAAGTATATGTATATGAAATAATATAGAAACAATAATAATAGGTATAAAAGTCTCTTGACCGATAGGAAATGTTGAATCTATGCCAGGCAAATGCTAAATTACGAGCATATATCATATTTAACAAAACAATAGACACCTCCTTATTTGATAAACTGAAATGACGTTCTATATAGAAGTTTGAATGAGAATCATAAAAAACCCATTGTATGTTTCTGATACAAATTTTCATAAGAGGAGACAGGCGAGAGTAAAAGGGGGAGTAACTAACTTCCGGTAAATCATCTTCCAAAGAAGAGGTTGGGATTGAAAAAAGCCTGATGAAGAAGAATCTAATTGAACAGGGATCAAGGGCGGGTAGCTAGTTACAAAGATTTTGATGTGGGAGGCACGAGGCCAGAACAAACGAAGCAGAAAATACGTCTGAACCACGGCGATACGTGATTTCCAAATAGGCACCATTGGTAGACTTCCAGATAAATTGATATTTTGGTACGATCTTATGTTTGCCTGGCGTCATTGGACGCAAGGTGTTAGAGCGTACAAAAGGGTCTCTGCTGAGAGATAAACAAGAAAAGACTGTCTGATTGTTGTTGCTATTATTTTCTAACTTTTATTTTCAGGTGGCAGGTGAACAGAGGAAATGGGTGTTGATTTTCCGAAACGTGCTGAATTCCGAACCAATATCTCGAGGAAATGAGAAGTGATTAAAGTGCATTATGATACTGAAACAAGTGTCATCTTATTAACAAACTATAAAATTTAATCTGGAGTGTTCGGCTATTTAGGCGTACTATGTCCGAGAAATGTTATATAAAAAGAAACACCCGAAAATAAATAAGTGAAAAACTGTAAGTTATCATTTAGTCGTCATGAGACAGATTTTTCTTTTGAAAAGGGAGGAAGTGAGAGTAACCCGAGAAAACACACGGACACAATGTTGTTCTCCAAAATCTTATTTTGACGGGGATCGATCCAGAAATCTCACGTCCCAGAGGTAAGCGCTCTACAGCTTAGTCACCATATCCCCCTTCTCCAAAACATGTTTTAGGGTAGTTAGACTTAAATAAGGCTTAAAATTAGTACCAAGAAGTGCAGGTGACATTAAAATAATAAATAATTCATTATTACTATTATTATTAAACGTTATTTTAAAGCAGTCGTTAAAACTTTAGTATTTAGCATACTTCCCTTGCATTCATTAAGAGTGATATTCTGACAGCGTACTTGTCAGTGATAATTTGTAATTTTACTTGAAGAAAAGCTTACTATCTTTCAGATTTGGTGACTATATAGATAAATCTGATAACGTAATTATTTGTTCTTTTTATATTCTACTTCCTTTCAAGCAGATGATGACTGATAAAGGCTTTGTCATCATCTAGAAATGGAATGTATTAAGGAATTAACATTGAAGTACAAATGTAAGGAATAAAGGTGGACTTCGTTTGACAATCGTATCTTGAACGAGATTTGCGCGTACTTTAAAGAAGTCTATGAATTCAATCCCGTGAGAATAGATCTGTAGGGCTAAGATTATCCATCCACTGTGAAGCATTTGGGATAATATATAACCAGTACATCACATCCTCTTCATTATTAATGCTCATTTACAAGACAGATTTTCTCATGCCTTTCGTTTAAGAGTGATCAACACTTCTTTCCAGCACCGTAACTTATAGGGAGGAGGGCAAGCATTATTACGCATATTTAAGCTCCCTAAAAAAAAAAAAAAAAAAAAAAGTTGTTTTTCTAATTCTTACGCCCCCTCTTTCCATCTTTCTCTTACTCTTTGTGGGTCCCCGGGGATGGTTCCGTATATGAAAATTAAGGGGACACTATTGACAAATCTCAAAGCCACACGAATAAATATTATTTCTAAGGCCCCTAATAGTAGACATTTTTTACTGAAATGGGCCTATGACTCATTTTTGTTTTATTTACCTTTTGTGTGTTGTTTTGTTTATGCAATGTAGTGAATTTGTTTGATGCTTCATAATTCACGTTCATTCCTATATGGAGTAAGAAAATTTTGTCTAAAAATGGGTCCCCCTGAACGGTGGGGAGTTTTCAGGTGGCAGTTGCCTCCTGCCCCCCACAAGTTACAGCCCTGCTTCTATCCCTGCTTTGTCAGTTTTTTTTAAACTATTCGAGAAATCAAAAACAATCAAATTAAAATTTCTGTGTGTAATTTTTAGCGAGTACAAAATACTTATTACTTACGATACAGTAAAGAATGGTTGTGTTCATTCAGCACAATGGCTCTATTAAAATCTGACATATGTTTGGTGCTATTTCAAGTCATCGGATTTTGTAGGAAATGGTAAAAAATAGCTGTGATTAAATTAATTTTCTTATATGGCTACTTGGAGTATGGAGTAATTTTAATAGCACATCTTTATTTATTTTATTTTTTATTTTATTTTATTTTATTTTATTATATTTTTTGGACATTGCCAAACAAATACGTTACTTACGTTTGCTAAAACATTTTTCTTATTAAACTGAAACGAATACTATTAGAGGTATAAGAGAAACAAAATGTAGTCAGGAAAGATAAATGTCGTAGACATTAATGTTGTGATTGAATTGCCAATCTTATCTCCTGAATGAAAGAAAATTGGAAAATGGCCAGCAAAGTAATCAAACGTGGCGTCAAATGCTCTTGGTTTAGTCCCATTTTGAGAAGTCTTTATGAACTAAAATACAGGGTGACACAAAAGTCCTTGGACACCTGTATAAGTTTGAAAATCGACGGGAAAAGTAAAAAGTGATGATGGGAACAGAGGTTTGGTGAGGAGCCGCAACTTTTGGAGTGTATGTCCTTCATGGAGGCCATCTTGAAATCCGCCATTTTGGATTCAAGTCATTTTTTTTAAATGGGAAGGGGGTGTATGACACATCAAATAACACTAGCTTGAGCTCAGGAATTTACCGGTGTAATTTGTTTTTTTTTTTCTATCTTGTACAGTTTAGAAGTTATTAATGTTCAAAGTGGGAAAGTACCTTAATACTAAATGCTACAACACATGTTCTACGTGTTGTCCATCCCGCGCAATGCACAACTGTAGTCACCGCAACCACTCTGATTTCACACGGAGGAGAATGTCTCCTGAAATTTGGTCTCAGGCTTGTTGGATGCGTTCCTCAAGGTGTCTCAAATCACGGATTGTCTCAGCATTCACTATCTGCTTAAAATGTCCCCATAGATAAAAATCAAGGGACGTTAAGTCAGGGGATCTGGGCGGTCACTCCACGGGACCACGGCGACCAATCCACTTCCCTGGCAGTTGTTCATACAACTATTCACGGACACCAAGTCCATAGTGTGGAGAGGCTCCATCGTGCTGAAAATAAGATGGGAAAATGCCGTCAGCGTTCAGAGTGGCAGGGAACACAAGGTAATGCAGCAGCATCAAATACTGTGGTGCAGTTAAGGTGTTGTAAATGAAAAATGGTCCAATGAAGAGGGTGTCCCATATGCCACACCACACCATCACCTTCGCTGGACTATGTTCTCGACTCGGGTCAACCCAGTTCGGAATTGCGTCACACCAGGATTGTCGATTAACCTCCCCGTTCAAACTGAAACACGCCTCGTCACTGAACAGTATGCCCTTGGCAAACGCAGGATCCAGTTCGTGTTGTTCAGTAGCCCACATGCAGAACTCCAACCTGCGATCAGGATCATCCTCGTTCAGTTTATGTTGCATGTGCAGCTTGTAAGGATGCCATTGATTGGCGTGCAATATCCGGACAAAGGAGGATTGGCTTATTGCACATGCTAGGGACACACGACGGGTACTTCGTTTAGGACTTTTCACAAATGATGCAACAACTGCCGTTGCAGTTTCCTCGTTGGTGGCAGTCTTTGGTCGCCCACTACGTGCCCTATCTTGAACAGAGCCCGTCTCCCGGAATTTGGTGATCGCGTGAGCCACCGTGTTGTGCTATACCGGTTCTCTGTCTGGGTGCCGTCTGTTGTAGTCAGCTGCTATTGTTCGGTAGCTGCGTTCCCCTGATATAAGGATGATTTAGATCTTTTGTTCACGTGTCAAACCCATTTTAGATCACCTGGAACAAAGAGAGAACTGGGTCATTATCAAGGTAGTTTCCCACCTTTGAACATTAATAACTTCTAAACTGTACAAGATAGAAAAAAAATTACACCACTAAATTCCTGAGCTCAAACTAGTGTTATTTGATGTGTCATGCATCCCCTTCCCATTTAAAAAAATTGACTTGAATCCAAAATGGCGGATTTCAAGATGGCCTCCATGAATGACATGAACTCCAAAAGTAGCGGCCCCTTGTCAAACCTCTGTTCCCATCATCACTTTTTACTTTTCCCGTCGATTTTCAAACTTATGCAGGTGACCAAGGACTTTTGACTCACCCTGTACACTGTAAATACATGTAAGAACATCAAAAAAAGATATCAGTACTTCTATTTAAGTAAATGTTATCAGAAAATTCATACGCTCAAAATTATTTTCGTAAAAAAAAAAAAAAAAAAATAGACAATGTGATTCGTTGTTCGTTACTTGACACAAATTTCTAATTTACCGTGTAAAATTTGTTCATAGTTCAAAGTAAAAAGCAACATAAATACTCAATGTCCATTACTTAGATATTTGCTATATCCTTCAAAGCTCGTGCATACTAAGAAGCCCGTTGTTGCTCCCTTTTACACTATATTGCTATATTCTTCTACCCGATGATTCCGACATTACTGATGTTGAAGTCTTTTCTATACCAGACATTTCTGTCTACATAGCGCCTTCATTTCAAACAACCTAGTCCTAAAGTATAAAGGATTCCACTGATTTCAATCTTGTCCATAGGATCCATTAGGTACAAGGAGAATTTCATTTCCCTAGTTCATCTAGTTACTCGCATATGCTATGGTATTCTTCTTCGAATCTTCTGTCCATACTGATTATGATAATGATCTCATTGTCCAATCCATTTACTCCAGCTAACCATGAAAATGGTATTTTAGCACGTTTCTTAGTCAACCTAGAGTCACCGAGTGCATAATTTGTTAATATCTTTCCCCTGATAGAGGGAGAAATATTAACAAGAGAGCTTCGGCTAGTATCTGAAGAAAAAAGAATATACTAAGAAACTGTGATAGTTGCAGATCCTCAAATGAAATACGCTTAAATTCCCAATCAGTGGATATATATATACCAAATGATATCATGATACCTGTACTAACTCATTGTTCTTAGGAAATAAAAGGTCTGGCTAATCACCGGTAAAAAATAGTTATCAACATTAGTATTTTAATGGCTTCAGTTCACCATGCAACCTGTTGTTACTACCAATACAGGGTATATAGTAAAAGAAAACCTCGGCAGCGTTCTTATTTCCGGATTCCTTTGTTCATTCATCTAGTTCTTTAATAACGCCGCAGTGTTTATTTTCACACTGCTTAACTAACACCGTCATCTAATTTAACATCGGTTCTGTGTCAAACCAGTAAGACACGGCTTGTGTTAACCGCAACATCGGACTTTTGGTGTTGAAATACCAATCTAAAGTTATAGTCATGCTGAGACCACTGGTCTATGTTAAAAATTTTCCTTTTTGCTTGTAAGCTATTATTATTATTATTATCTTAAAGATACTCTGCTTTTGTTGAGTTTGTGTCAAATCCTACGACATTACTATTGATTTGAAAAGTATTGTTTGAGAGTAGGGGATATTTCGACAACGTAAACTATGATGCTAACAAGTTGTTCTTTCTACGACAGAGGATAATATATTCAATATAATTAGGCAAATACATTGTAGAATTATCTCATTATTTATGCTTTTTAAAAAAATAAAAATAAAAATGGCTGATAGGCTGATAATAATTCTTTAACTTTCAGACGATCTTCATGAAGTTGGAGGAACCCGAAATGCTTTAGTCTCAAGCGACCAAAAGAGTCTTATATTTATAAACTGTACATAATTTTGAAGATGTTTATAATTTTAAAAATTGGATTTCCGGTATTCCATCCATGTTTTATTTCATTTGAAATGGCTTTTCATATCTGACTCATTGCTTTCATAACGAGAGATAATGAACGTATGTACTGCTACACAGTTGTTATGGAATAATTTTAACTACAATGTGTTAAAATTTAATTTTTCAGTATGTAACAGTCAAAGTTTTTTATTACAAAGTCAGGTTTAATTCATATTAATAATCTTAATAGTGTTCGGTATTCTTAGCTTTTTTTTTTTTTTTAGATTTTTTGGTAATAAAATTTACCAATTTTTACTTACTTTCAAAATTCTTCTTTATCAGTGGTTATGAAACTAGCTCTGGGTCCCCCTCCGCATATCTTAAAAAAAAAAAAAAAAAAAAAAAAAAAAAACAAGTACTATGTGAATCGAACTTCATAACCTAATGGCTCCCCTAAAGCTTGACCCCCTTGCCCCGCACCGTGGAGTCAGTGGGACCATTATCGGCGCCATTAATCTCTATTCAAGACGGTACTACATAAATTTGTTTCTGTTGCTTCAGTTATTAACGTTTGTTTAGGTTAAATGTTAGTTCAAATTTAAAAAAAAAAAATACAATACTGTACGACCATAATATTTAAATGTTGTGAAGCAATCCCTATTCATTATTTTTTTATAGAGCACCAAAAACTATAAAAAGGAGAGTTGCCAACGTTGATCTAAAATATATGAAAGTTAACGATGTCTACAATGATCGTCAATACATACAGTGGCGGATCCAGGATATGATCAAGGGAGGGGCTATACCATACTTTGCCGTTTTATCCAGTGTAAACCAAGATTGAAACCCATTTTATCCAGTGTAAACCTGAGCGTCAAGGGGGGGGCTATAGCCCCTATAGCCCTCCCCTTGGATCCGCCATATATATATATATATATATATATATATATATATATATATATATATATATTAGGTTATTATTTTAATGTTGCGTACTCAAGTTACTTCCTACTTCTCATATGTTATTTATTATTGTGATTATTTGTTAATCAAATAACATCGTCTTGGGTGGTTTGTACTAGATTGGCTGTGTAATCGGAAGAAACAAACAACCATATGCACTCATATACCTGTATAATAAGATTTAATCGTAGGCCCAATATTGGGATCGTGTACGGCGATTATCGCAAAGCAAAATCCAATAACCTAATCCACAACTTCCTGTTCTAATAACAACGTTTGCATGAATGGAGAATAACTGCTACAGTGTGGGAAGGGGAGGGGGAGACTAATTTGAAGAAAGGTGGTTTTCACATCTTGCTAGGGAAAGAAACTACATCCCAGAAGAAAAGTAAAAAAAGAATCTAGATACTAACTAGTTAACTGAAACAGTTAATCTAAATTGTTCATGACTGTATTACTATATAATTTTCCTTGTATTTATTTTGTCCAATCTCTTCGCAAGTATGTTAATTATATTAGATCGCTCGTTATCTGCGATAGTAAAATCGTTCATCTCGCAAGGTCGTTTTTGAAAAGAAGAATAAAAGCACGGACTACAGTGTTTGTGCAGTATTTTCTGTGATATTAAATTTCAGACTATGCAACATGTACTGGATCGATACTAAGGATACCTGAATTATTTTAGCAAATTGGTCAACTAAATTCTTTTTCGTTAGTTACTTATATATGTTCGACAAACTATGCAAAACTTAATGTATATTAATTTACTCTTAAAGAAATGAATTAATAAGTCCTAATCGTAAAATAGTTTTATTTACTTATGTACCTAACTAGTGGTCATCAATGACATAGCAATGGATATGGACCAATGAGACGGATTACTTCCTGAAACAAAGTAATTAAATTAGTATTAAAATAGTATTTTCGTCATCATTTTATATTTGGGGGACAAGGTGGTTGCATTGGGTCCCTGGTTCCATCCCAGCTCGCGCCGTGTGGACTTTGTGGTAGACAAACACCGTGCTCTTCGGTTTTCTCGGGGTTCTCCCGTTTCCTCCCACTTTCTTTCCACCATTTCATCCATTTCTCATCATCACCTTCTCCTTTAGCCTAACCGGCACAACCGTGGGACGTTAAACTAAAAGATTTTCGATTCGCGACCAAGTAAGCTCGTGGCGGACAACATTGTGTCCGTGGGTTTTCTCGGGGCACCTCCATTTCCTCACACATTATTATTCCACCAATTATTCCACTAACATTCCCTTGTCTTAATCAACAGACTCCCTTAGCCTAACGGGTATAATAATGGGGACGTTAAACTGAAAGATAGTCATTTTACACTTATATCTACTACATGTCCATTATGTATGTGTAATGAGTTGTTAGTTTTTTCTCTTCCGTTAAATTACTAAATTTAGGTTTTCACTAAACTGAGGTTTCATATGAAAGAAGTGCGCAACATAAAACAGTTTCACTAAAATTTATGATAGAAGATTTTTATATTTTTACACATTTCGTGCTATAAAACACTAGTGCTGAATGATTTTGAATTGCACTTCTAAGGATTATTCATTTACAAAGATTGCGAAAATAACATATTTAAATAATCATATAAAACATCTTGCTCCAAACAGATTGTTAGATGACAAAAATTGAATCTAACCTACTGATTTTTAAAATATGTACACTATCACTGTTTTTCACCTTTCAAGAGAGAAAAAATCCAGAGCGAAAATGTTCAAATATAAAAATTAGCAGTAAACTCGAAGAAAAAGAATTGGAGAAATACACGTGGCCTTTATAAAATCGAGTTTTGTGATAACCGATAGAAATATTGATCCTACTGTCAATCGATAGTTATCGAAATATTGAATCTAGTTCTTATCAATAATCTTCAAAATATGTACATAAGGACTTGTCGATTACAGCTTTCAATGAGGGATGGATAACATCAATATATTCTACATTGCTAGTAATGTTTGTTTCTTATTTTTTGTAATTAAATGTGGGAAAGAAGTAACGATCATTCCGCTAGTAAAAAAAATTCCACGCTTGGATACAATTCTAATAAATTGAAAAAAACTATATATATATATATATATATATATATATATATATATATATATATATATATATATATATATATATATATGTGTGTGTGTGTGTGTGTGTGTGTGTGTTTGTGTGTTTGTGGTCTTTCCACATGCTAGAAGTGGTCCATTGGCTTCGTTATAAACAAATGTACCTGCCAACCTTAATAATATCATATTGTCAGTTAATTAATGACATTTCGATTTACCAACAAAGTTCTTTCAGCGTTTTATCATAAAATCATGCAGTCAAAACTCTTCACCAGTAAAACTACTCTTTCCATATTTTAAAATTAGAAATGATTGAGACCATATTGCGGTTTATTAATTATATGTTGGTTTAGAAAATATTAACAAATTATGACGTTTTCAAGAAAATCATAAAACAAAGTTCACCGAATAACAAGCTGTCCTGACAAACACCGTGTGCGTTGGGTTTTCTCAGGATTCTCCGGTTTCCTTCCACTTTCCTCTTTCCATCATTCAACATCTCATCATCACCATCTCCTGTAGCCTCGTAGCATAATCGTGGAACGTTAAAGCTATATATATATTTCTCCAACTTAAATATACTGGTCCAAATTGACTAGTAATGATACAGTATATAAACTGCAATGATACAGTAATCTGTGTAATTTAAACGAAGTCCATAAGACTTATTTAAAAATCATTTTAGAAAAGACACAGGTTAGTAACTACATTTTTTTTTTTAGAGAAATTCACACTAGCATGTTAAACACGGTAGCTCAGTGGTGCAGTGCTTACCTCTGGTGCGTGCTGTCCCTGAGTCGATCCCCATACAAGTAAGTTTTTAGAGGACAACATTGTGTCTGTGGGTTTTCTCGGAGTACTCCCGTTTCCTCCCACTTCCTCCCACGATCTTTCTTCTTCCAAATCACGTTATGTTGTTACTCCTACACATGATTTCACTGTTCTTGCTCTTTTGAGTTTGCTATATTAACTTTGAAAATGTAAGATTGAGGGAGTTAATGACTTCTGCAATACGAGGACGATATTTGATATAGGAAAAATTAGGCCTAGTACTGGAATATATTTATTCTCCGTTGGGAATTCGAAGACGAAGAATTCCTTGGGAATACGAAGGTTTAATCAGTAAAAATCTCCAATTCGATTTTTTTTCACTAACAACACATTTCCAATATATTGTAATGCATTTACAGTCAGATTTTTTTTTTTTAAATGGAAATTTATTTAACTATGATGTGTAATTGCTGAACACTCTGTACAAATAGCGGATAGACGGAAAAGATGACTACGATTTACCCACTTATAAAGAAACTGTCATCTAAAACGTTATATTTAATGTATTTCCACTGACAAACAATGTTTGCAGTTCATGATACTAGAAACGTGTTCGTGACACATCTGATTCTGATGCATAGGCAGTTGTGACAGGTAAAGGAACACATCATTAACGTCCTTAAAGCCATCTATCTATCAATAACATAGAATTGCACGGCGATGAAAGACGTGAGAACTTTTTAAAAAATGTCCTCTCTTGGAAAACAATACTCACCACTTCCTTTCACATTCTTATTTAAAAAAAAGAAAAAGAAAAAGAAAATAAAATAGAAGGAAGAAGTTTAGTCACACAAGTCAAATAAAAAGCAACATTGTCAATATTTAAAGTTGGACTTTTTCTCTGTTGCAGACAAAACAAAAAAAGCATGTATCTTAAATCAGACTTTTTCACCTCAAGTCGTGTTCGCTTTCTAACGGTAATTTTTTGGACAGATCGTCTACGTAATCTACATCAAAATATTAGGTGCACTATTTCCGGGTTCGCAACGGTTATTTGATATATAGTAACATACTTTTTTAAAAAAATAAAAAAAAATATCTTTGCTCAAGGTTTATGTGTAAAATTTCATTAAACGAAGAGAAGAAAAAGGAACAAAGAAGCCTACTTGAATGCTCTGGTTCCATTTGAGATAGTTCGTGAAAAATATAAGAAATGTCGTAAGTGTTGTTGTAAGAATACTTTGAGTGTACTTCAACAGGATTTGCACAGCCTCACATGTCACGAAATGAATCAAGAGGAAATGAAACATGTTACCCTGTTTTAATAGTTGAGGAAGGTCAAATTTAAATATTCTATTTGTGTTTGACTGCGTTTATGTGCTCCATAGGCCTAAATAGCAAAGTGGATGTGTATTTATCTTTGTTTCCACTCTTGTTCTTCCTATTCGTATATTTGCAACTTCACGGTGGGAAAGAAAATAAAAGTTTCCTTATTATTATTATTTCTATGCGTGAGCAAGTGCTTCTGAAAAGCTGCGGAATATTGTTTCAGAAAAATGTGCTTAATTAGAAGTCAATATTAACAATTAAATGTAATGTACTGCTTCCATTGAGTAGCTTAATAAGACCTTAATATAATCAATAGAGACCGGATGTTAGGCAAAATGCCTATTCTTTAATATTAAAGATATGATCAAAAATAACGTTTTAAAGTTTATATAGGGGGTTATAGTTTTGATTTAAGCCAATTTTATTTTGCCTATTTTGCCTATTTCGACCTTTACTGCCTAAATAATTGCTTTAGTGCCTAATGTTGCCTATTCTATGCATTTTTTTTCAAAATAAGCCTTCATTGGGAAAATATATAATTTATATAACATAAATAATACACACATATATACGTATATTAGGTGTTTGTAAACACAAGCTCGTGGTACGTTACAATATATACACAGGGTGAACTTCAAAGATGTGCACATACTTCCGAGGTGATTAATGATATCAAAAGTTCTCTTGTAGTTTGTCGAATTCAGTACCGTGTGCGATTGATAGTGATGCCAATTTGGAATTGAAAATCGATTCTTGGCAATTGGAATGGAACAGATAGATGTGCACATACATTGGGAGGTGATTCGTGATATGAAAAGAAGACAAAAAGTCCTGTTGCAGTGGAATTCCACGTCGCCTACGAGTGACAGGGGTGCCAACTTGGAATCGAAAATCGAATCCTGACAATTGGAACGGAACAGATAGATGTGCACATACGTTGGGAGGTGATTCGTGACATGAAAAGAAGACAAAAAGACCTCTTGAATGTCACAAATCACCTCCCAAAGTATGTGCATACTTTTATGTCTCGCTCCAACTGTCAGGATTCGGTTTTCGATTCCAAGTTGGCCCCCCTGTCACTCGTATACGACGCGGAATTCCACAACATGCAACAGGACTTTTTGTATTCTTTTGATGTCACGAATCACCTCCCGAAGTATGTGCACATCTTCCAGGTTCACCCAGAATATAAGGAAGCATAACAAGCTTCGTTTTTATATATACAATAAAAGAAGATATTGACAAAGAAGTATGTTTCTATATTCGTTGAGCATTATTTATGACTTGAATCTATTTTTAATGGTATTGAGTATTTATCTTCATTATTTCGAGCTACATTTTAGTGCCTATTTTACTGCCTTTTTTAAAAAAAAATTTTTAGTGCCTATTTGCCTGCCTATTTTCTAGGTTTTTCGTGCCTAAACATCCGGTCTCTAATAATCAATATTATTTGGTTTCAGTTATTAGTTAATACAGAGCTGGATCCTCCGGTAGTCTTCTAACTAAAGCGCTTGTTTTCAATATGCATGGTCGAAAGTTCAAATGCTATTGCGGAAACACATCAAATAATAGCTAGAATTGGGGATGTAAACGAATACATTCACTTGAATACTACTATCATGAGTTAACTCACTTTCAAACAAGTGAGCACGAGTTTAGTTTAGTTCGAAATGTATACGACTTTGAGCTAAAATGATGGGTACTCTAAATAACGCCTCTAAAAATGAAAGGGCGCACAGAGGGTTTGCCTGACTTCTATGAAAAATTTGCAAGGAGTGCTGAACCAAAAACGAGCTCGGATAATGAAGCTAGTTCACATGAGGATACGAGTGGAAATACTTAATGTCGTGATGATAAATGGACGAGCAAGAGAGATTGCAGATGATGGACAGAAGGAAGTTGGGATTCCTGTGTGTGCAAGAAAAAGGTGGGAAGGTAATAGGGCAAGAGAGTTTGGAGGCGGTTACAAGCTGCCAAAACACTATAACCTTATAAAATGCGAAAGCAGAACACACAATCTACAGAGAGAAATGGCGAAATTGCTGACAATATGTAAAATAATACAGTGCTAACTAGCAGATTATCTATTGTAGTTTATTTTCTTCTAATAGTGGTACATATACTCCTAATATGGACAAACATACTTCTAACATTGACGCATATTCAGACTCCACTTACTCGACGTATGGTGGCGGACTTGTTCTTACTCCATAAAATTAACAATGGGAAAATTAACTCCAAATTATTGGTCTCCATTATCAATTTTCGCGTACCTTCTCGTCTTACTCGTAACGCCCAGATTATCAATTATACAACGTTCCTTATACTTTAGGCTGGCATCATTGTATAAAAGTCTGTTGTCAGATGTTAATATTTTTGACTCTAAAAATCCTTTTAAAAAGCCTCTGTAAATATGGTACACATTCTACTTATACATAAATATATTTTTTACTTTTTAATTTTTCTTATTTCTTGCTATTTCATATATGCGTTGTTACATTCTTTCAGTGTAAAATGGACATTGAATTGTATCTGAAACATTTATAAATAAATAAATAAATAAATAAATAAATAAATAAATAAATAAATAAAATATGCTAGTTGAAATTTTTAAGAAAGTCATCATGCACAATTATTTTGTTATTAGACTATGTGTATATGCAAACCTCAATTTCTGATTCTCCCTTTTACCCTTTTCGTTACCGAAGAGTTTCAGGCTCAAAAAAAGGGTTTAATTTCTAAGCCTCAGGGAAATTAGTCCACAAGTTTCATTAAAATTTGAGATATTTTACGAAGATTATTATAGAGTAGAGACAGATGCGTTGTGTACCAAATAGTCACATATGAGTAATATGTCCTTATTTCTACGCATAAATATCCACTTACATATACAATTTAATATTTCTCCGCTCTAAAGCAGACAGAACTTAATACAATGACAAGAAACCAAGTCCTTGACAGATATGTCTTTTCCCATAAACCAAATAAAAATATAATTTTTGTTTGAAACAGTAAAAATCAGTGAATGATTTGAATTATCTGCTCCAAGACTTCTTTTTTTCTGTTAGGAATAAAGCTTTTACACATCGAAGGACTCTGTTATCTGCATCATCATTCTATACACACAAAAAAAGAATGTCTTAACTTTTTTTAAAAAAAAAAAAGTAAAATAAACATTCCTTCATCAGTAATCCAGAACATCCTCAGCAAGGTCTCCTCAAACCTTGACAAGGACAAGCTTGGAGAAGCACACAGCCATAGAAAAGCTTGAAATCACAAGGGACGAATTTATTCTAAAACGGTGTTCAAATTTAGCTAAGAAATGTGTTTTATGAGAGAAAGAAATTTACAATAAATTACAACAATATCTTGCATAATACGGTTAATTGGTTCTAAGAAATGTTCTCGCTATGCAAAACCGCATTGTTAGTGGTATATTTTTAACGCAATGAAATTGAATTTGTTCATCACGAAAATTTAGGATGATAAACAAGTTAAAAAGTAAAAGATACTTTTGTCCGCTAAATAATGCAGAAAATCCTTTTAAGCATATAAGAGTTTTTTTTTTTTTTAAGTGTATTTCTTTAATTATAAATGGAAAATTAAATCTTTCAGTTTTACTTCCAACATTTTTGCTTTGTAGGATAAAAGAGACAGATGAAAAATGAAATAAAATATTATAAAAGGATTTGGTGGAATGAAAATGTGAAAGGAAACACGAGAACCTTGAGCAAATATGCGAATACGATGTTGTCCGCAACGAACTCATAGAATAGAGTCGAACCAAGGACCCCTCGCACCAGATCAACAACTGGTATTCAACCATTCCCTTTCTGCAATAGTACTTAATATTATCATATCACAAATTCTATACTCAACTCAACTTGTACACTATTTCTACTTATACTTACATAGAGTTTTTTATAGCTTTCATTTTATTATCTAAAAAAAAATAATTCTCAAACCTATTGCCTATTCGGAATCAGGATATTCATTCTAAGTTTTACACTTGATATGTTGTTCTATATGGCGTCAGAATGTATTTTGTACTTGTCAGTCTAAATGTGTTTCTATTCTATCATTTCAGATACACCGTGATGTCAAAAGAAACTGCAATGGACGAGTGGAAGACACAGCAATATAGGAAAAGAGTTACTTGCATGATTATAATTCATTTCAGCATTAAAATTCCGCGATCAAGACAGTTGCCTAGTGGTGAGTGAACACCCTAAAAGTGATACGGCGTAAAATGCAGATGTGCAACCAAAAACCACTGCTGTGGCTGGTAGAAAAACATTCAGACACATTACAGTTGTCGTCGAACACCAATATTCATCGAACAATATACAGGAGAAAGTAATGGAAGTTCCGGGTAATGAAATGTGAACTCTAGCGCGACAAATAAGTGTTGGAGCGCCAACATGAAGCTAACTGTGAATGAGGACCATAGGAGGAGTAAGAGCTTACTGCTGACAGAAAAAAACTTAAGCAAGCCCTGATCAAGGCACAGAATTTCTGTTACAAAGTAAAATATCTCGTTGAACCATGAATAATTGGTTCGTCTCTTATGAAAAAAAAAAATAATTTTTGTCAAGATTGGGTACACAACCTCAGAACAGCAGATACCTTGTCTACAATCCATGCACACTAAATTTTCCCAAAATGTGATGGAGTTTCAATGTGTCTCCAGTGAGGTAGATGTAATGCCAACACATGCGTTTGAGCAGGGATTCAACCTCAGGGAATGGGTGTGTGTAGAGTTGGTAAACACTGTGACCAAAGCCTTGGATGGCTGTTGGAAAATCCTACGTGTGACAGCAGATTCAGCTTTGTGCCGCCGTAACACTAGCAGAACTCGGAAGTGTTACTTTTTTTTTTTTTTTTTTTTTTTACGATTTTAATTATCTCAACGTGTAGCCCCATAATTCCCACATTTTTGCTTTGTAGGGTAAAGGAGATGTATGATTAATGAAATTAAATATTATGAAGGAAATTGATGGAATGAAAATGTGGAAGGAAATGAGAGAACCTCGAGTTTATGTGCGGACACAACAAATGATTCCAACATGTAGCCCCCTAACTTCCCTGATTGTAATCCTATGGATTATTACGTTTGAGACTTGGTAGAGCAAGTAATCAGCAGCATTACTACACTGAGAAGAATCCGTTATCCGGACAGCGGTATATTATACAAGTATACGGAATCCATAAGTTTACTACAGAAATCTGTACGGAACATACGATATTCGTATGCTACATATGCACTGCCTTTTTCCAGTGTAAATGTTACATCATGTCGCTGCAGGATGTCTGACATCTAACAGTCTTTCGTATATTACATACGTATACGCATGTTACTTACGTCAGCTATATGTTATATACGTCCATCTGTATGTAAGATCCTGACCTCCTATATACGTTTCTTTGTTTCATACACAAAGTACGCATACATGGAACATTTATACGGAAAGTATTATAAAACCTAAGTTTTCAGTTATGCGTTTGATACTGAGTATTACCTATTGTCCTACGTTAAGTCCAAAAACTACAGGACTTGCACATGTAACCTACGTTTTTACATACATCACATAAGTGTTTTTTTTTCTCTGTGTAATAACAGCAAAACCCAGCTGTTCGGCAGAATTCGGGCGGTGCTTGAGACTATCATTAGGGAGATCGCACGTGTCGCATATCCAGAATCAGAAGCTGCGAAATAAGACATATTATTTAATTTATCGCATAGCTGCTAATAACACGCATAATTGAACTCATATAAAGTTAGAAAATACATAACACACATTCTTACAAACGCCTCGATAGACATTTAACCACAAGCGAGTGCAGTTTGAATCCAGTGCAGTTGGAGGGTGCACATGTCACAACGAAAGAAAAATTATCACAGGCCGTTCATCATAACACTATCACGTGCAAGGGTGCTGGATTGTAGCAATCCCATTTTTGAATTTATTTTATAGAATGGAAAAAGAAACGTTTCTTTATAAGACATACATAATACGTAGACATTTATAAACTATATGAGTTTGTGCTTATTTTAAAACAAATACAGCAGTGACATCTTTTGAGGGAAGCCACATCGGTAAAATAATAATAATAATAATAATAATAATAATAATAATAATAATAATAATAATTATTATTATTATTATTATTATTATTATTATTATTATTATTATTATTATTATTATTATTATTATTATTATTATTTTATCGCTATTAGCTAAGGGAAAAAACTTACCTAATGCAGTACTTCTTACATGGCAGCGTTAGTACATAACGTAACCAAGATTGTAGCCAAGATTGAAGGGTAGATCATAAACAAGATCGGATTTGGAGATGATACGGTTATTATAGATACAAGACTAGGCCGGTAACCAGCTCAAAAAGTAAGGGGGGCAGAAATTAAGGAAGGCGATCCAACCATATTATAGTTCATCACCATATTATATTCATTTGCAAGCCTACCGTGAAAATTTTTGAGGGGCCAGAAAAATTTTAGGGGGCCCCCGCCCCTCTAGACCCCCGTGGATACGGGCTTGTACAGGACTACAGGAGATGATGAAAAAAAGATTTCGCACTGGGGAACTATTTTGAATGGAAATCAACATAGAAAAATCGAGAGTCATGAGAATATCTCGTGGAAACGCACCTTTACGGGTCAGAGTAGAACAAAGAGAACTTGAAGAGGTCGATAATTTGAAGTAGGCCTAGGCTATCTGGGAAGTAACTTGATGAGAGACGCTTGCTGCATCAAAGAGATTAGGTCAAGAATTGCCATATCCAAAGAAGCATTCAACAAGAAAAGATCACTCTTAACTAGCAGGCTTAATATTGGACTAAGGAAGAAATTAGTCATGTGCTACATGTGGAGCATTGGACTGTATGGTTTATAGACTTGGACATTACGGAAGTTAAAGAAGAAATATTTAGAGAGCATGGAAAAGGTAAAATAGAGAGAGAGAGAGAGAGAGAGAGAGAGAGTAACAAACGAAGATGTTTTGAAACGAATAGGAGAGAAGAGGACTCTTTATATCAGCATCTTTCGTAGGAAGGCCAATTGGACTGGACATATCTTGAAAAGAAATTATTTTCTTCATACCGCCATAGAAGGAAAGCTGGGAGATCTAAAAAGTGAAAGAAACATTTCCAGGCCCAAATCTAAATAAATACATAAAGCCTCCTTAATCCCAATACCTGCCAAAAGGCATAATAATAATAATAATAATAATAATAATAATAATAATAATAATAATAATAATAATAATAATAATAATAATAATAATAATAATAATAATAATATGTAGTGATAACATCGTAACTTTTAACTCTTTTTCTCGAGAGTCGCTACTGAAATACAAGCAGTATAATCTGATACCAATACATCTGAAATTCAATTTCCGAATAGAACGAATTGTGTTATAATAACTTCAGCTCTTCCTTGTTACCTTGTGCAATACACAATGTCATCATACGTAGTTAATTGCGTGTCATTTCTGTTAAGAGTTGTTTATAATGTAGATTTTTATCGTAACAGAAAGCCAACAGGAAAATGTATCAGTTGAAATTTACAAGCTAAAATAATTTAATGGCCATGCGTGTTATTACAAGCGGAGTCATAAAATCTTCACTGCACCGACAATTACGAGGTTCAGCCATTTGAAAAGACCTCCAAGCTATATAGGACCATCATAAAATGTTATTCAGAGTAGCATTATTTTTCTTAATGGCCTCCAATGTTTTAGCGATCAAGTGACAGTTACTATCTGAATGAAATGGACACAGATACCTTTCACCTCACGCGCGTTCAATTTACCATCACCACCATGATGGTCTATTCTCTGAGTACATTGGAGAAAAAGTATCAACATTCTGTTATTGCAGGAACAAAATACAAAAATGATATCAAAATCTTGCATCTATTTTTATATATTGATCAAATATTGCATCAAATATTTCTGTATTAAGAATTACAATTTGCGTTAAAATAGTACTGTTTTCTTATAAAACATAATAACGGACTTGGGTATTGTGCTGCAGAAATAGGTAAAGAAAGGCAGAAATATATTTGAAAATTCAGAAGAGGGATTTCAGATAGAATCAAATATCAGAATTATAGACAACCTGATATGAAGGGATCCATAGACAAAGCAAAATCTCCTAGCACATAGAGGGCTATAATTGGTTAGAAAGTGTGTTTTCTCTATGGATCTATGATTGACTGATGCGAGGTCAACGCATTGTCTTTCAGCTCAATGAATTCTGGTTTTCTAGACCAGAGTTTGTTACTCCTTAATTCAATAGTTCCATAATTTCCTCACAATAACAGGTCAGCAAAGAAAATTATGTGACTCCATTTGAAAGCTAACCGGTGAGAACATGTGCCAGGATATCCAGACTGAACTTTAAGCTACAAGGAAAATCATATAAACATGTGTGCGTATTAATTTCTAATTTTTACAGAGAATGCGGAGCATGAGCTGTGGAAACGACGAAATGAAATCTTTAAATTTACGTCCTACAGTTATGCCGGTTAGGCGAAGGGAATGATGGGAAATGAAGAAAATGGTAAATTGAAGAAAGTGGTTATTTAGTGAAGCAGGGTTATTTAATATCCAAGAGTTAAGTTAAAGTAGTTCAAATAAACGACTTTTACCACATTTTACAACTTTTTCATATAAAATATTCCTTAAAATTATGACATGACTCAGAGAAATAATATTTTGTTTTTACTGCTCAAATAATTCTTTGACATAATTCGCAAGTTCCAGAATTGTTTACATCATAGTCCTGTGTTTTTCTCTTCTTCATTAGGAAAATATTCCTCTGGAGCAGGAGATTGCAGAAAGACTCCTTCCTCATTCTCTAACAGTTTTCGAAATCTAAAAAGAAAAAGAAAAGTGAAAATCATTTTCGAGATTTTACTCAGAATTTAGGGGGGAAAATCATTTTCGGAGATTGTTCATCTCTTCCTCATACCCCAAACGATAAACTGACCACTTGTAACAGTTTGTGGTACTGTACATAGAATTAGTTATTCTACTTACAATAAAAAAAAACTGAGTTTTAAAATCATTGACTTCTTTCTAAATTATAAAGAGATCGTACATTTTGTAAACCCATTTTTTAATGAATACAGGAACACGTAAAATTTAAAAGATAAACAATTCTAAATTTCTACTTTATAACTATAAAAAAGACATGACTTGCGGAGTCCATAACTTAACACAAACAATACAATACTATCTAGTAGGTCTATCTTGGCTTCTCCACCGCAAAGAAATTTTATTTATTTCACTTGAAATTTTCAATTCTCGTTATTTCCATAGGAAACATTCCGGGGAAGGACTTTTTAGAAATTGGTATCAGATAATGAAGATGGTCCAATACGGTTTATGATCTTTATACTTGAAGTGCATCTTGTATTAGAAGCATAATGATGAGTCTTTGGGTGACTCAAGAACAGGAACTTGGTATACCATCAAGTCTTCATAAAATGACTGCAGAACTAATCTACAATGCATAGGAAAGCGCTTTACCACCAAGAAATCATAGCGCTGCTTCTCGGTGTTGGAGCGCTCATCTTCGAAGTGTAAGGCTATTGAGTCGTTCAATCCACGGCTATTATGCTATCTTCATATATCTCAAACACTGTTTGCGCTGCATTCGGGGTATTTCGGTTCACTGTTTTCTATGATTCAATCAATCATGTGTTTATTTGTCATCATTTATATAATTGGACTATTAAGCATGATTCCAATCGAAGTAATTACAGTACATAAACTTTTAGTGCCGGTCAGACTACAAGCAGAAGAATGCAGTTTTAACTAGTTTTCAGTTGCACAGAGGTAACACTAGGGAAGAGTGACACAAAAGCAAAATCCATTTGATAAAGAAGATGAAGACAAATTTTATAGATAAGTACTCTTTTTATTTAATATGGGTTACCTTTTTACGTAACTTTATTTTTGAACGAGCAACATATATAAATCTATATAGGATGGCAAAACCTGATATGTATATATATTTGTACAGACAAGCAAATTACAACCTTATGAATTAAATTTAAAATATTTTCAGTTCACTGGTAATTGCTAAATAGAGAATTTTAATTTATGCCATTATCAACTTTTTCCAGCACATAGTCTATATCTCAGTGTGACCAACAACCGGAGAGCTCGTGGCTAAGCTGTTAGCGTACGCATCCTTGGCGACGAAGAATCTTGTTCCATTCCTGCCAAGAGCTCATGTGGTTCAGATCCCACGTTAAGCTGTAGGTCCACATCTCCTATAGCCTCTTTGCTGAAGACGCTAAACTCAAATCGAAAACCAACTATTGAGCGAAATACCCGAAAAATTGTCAAAAATTGACATACCATATTTTGTCATCCTCGTATAGAAATAATATACTATTATGCTTTATATACATTAAAATTCAAACATCGCCATATATCCAAATTCCTGGACAGTTACCTACAGCTACGGTACTTAAGTATGTTTATAATGCAATGCTTCAGGACTGAGTTTTCCCTCTTTTATTCACTAATTGCAGTCTACACTTTACTCTAGATCCACCGAACTATCAAATATAGGTTATACGATCCCACGGTCGACATTCAGAGGTACACCTAACTGATCTTAACTTCACAGTAACTACACCATAATAAATCTAGGCTACATTAACAAACAAAATACTAACAAAATCATGGAAACACTATGGTCGAACCATTCAGTGCTGCTTGTTGGTTGGACCTCGCAAGAGGTACAAGAGAAGACAAGATTTTTTTCCCTTACTATTCTAACAGACAGGATAGGTGAGGAAGTAAAGGAAATTATTGGTCAAATTAATCTAAAATTTCCGAAATGGATGAAAATTTAAGATTTACTGAATGTCAATCAACTGTTAATATGACATATTTAACTTCAAAATTTTGTTGACCATCTAAAATCAATCAAATCAAGACGAACGAAATTCACGAACTTCTTTTGAGAACAAATATTTAAGGTTCTTACTCGCGTATGCGGTTTTGTGTGTTAATTTAGTGTATGTAGTACTGTATTTAAATGTGATTTTCAGAGTTTGTGTGGCTTAATTTACATGCGAGTAAATGTAATTTTTCATTTACGCTATTGGATTACGCAAATAATATGCTGCCTTGAAGGTAAAGTTTATTATATGTTAATCATATTTTTTTTTTCATACACAATGTCTTGTTTACTTGATTTTAGGTACTTAAAGATTCATGTTTTTCGTTAATTTGAATTTATTTCATGTTCTCTTGAATTTCTAATTAGAAAGAGTCTGCTATATATTTTTCATTTAAATATCAACTTCATTCTGTTCCTATTAAATATATTGAAAAAACTACTTATAATCCTACTTATTACTAAAAGCCTTTAAGTTAATTTTTTATGCAAAGAGAAACAACTAGTGACTAAAAATACTAACACAGAAGAACAATTGTTTGCTTGGAAATTTAGTGAGGAACTCAACACCAAGTAAACTGCCAAACTGTAAAAAGCCAAACAATTAAAAAAAAAAATAAACTGGAAAATTCAAGTAATATGTGAATAGGTCTAAATTGTATAAAACAATATGACAAATGAAAAAACAACCCAAACAAATAAGCAAACTGTTTAAACATTAAATTGGTAATATTTCTGACATTGACTTTTGAAGAGCTGTCGAAAATCGTTTAGATCCCTTTACAGTATTTAAAGGTGACCTTACCCTGTTCAGAGAAAAAAAGAGTGTATAGCTTATAAATTATAGACAATTGGGAGAGAGAAAGGTCCCTATTTCCTACTGCCTCTCTGTCTCCCTCAATCGTGTACCATTGGTTCATTTCCGGTGGTTTCCCAACATGGCGAATGGAGGCCATGCTTGATCACCAAGAGTGACGGCGAGATTTGCTGCTCCAGTGGCGCTCTGTTCACTCCGTTGAATGGCGGAGACTACGGTATATTTTTGTAGCTTAATTGGACCGTTGCTAAAGCAGCCAATCTATAAATTGCTCTGCCATGCACCCTGTCATTGGAGAATTTCTCTGCATCGTTTATTTCAATTGCTCCATTATTTTCTTGTAGCGACATTCAAATTAGTTGATGACGTAAGTAAGACTCGTCTGAAGAATTTTCGGCATCCATATTTCTACTATTGGAGTACGATCAGTTTCGTATTACTATTGATTTTAACTTAACGATCCTTGTAATCTAAGCAGTGGGTGGTCATAGAAAATTTATTAAAATAATCTGAGCCAGGAAGTAAAGGAAGTTAGAATTTTCCTTCTCGCTCTTTTCCCCCTTCGAAAATTAAGACAGTGTAACTCGGAATAACACGTTTCATATGTACTATATTTCACAACAATTGTGCTACTTTCAGAAATTTATTTTATTTTATTTTTAATTTTCTCACATTAGTACTGCCCATGACAAGAAATGTTTGTTTTCCATTACCTTGTGGTTATTTCGAATAAAGAAAGACAAATGGAACACTAAATTCCATGGCACCTGTAACACTATTAAACAAATGTGTTGTTCCTTTATTTTCTGAGATTATTCCTTTCATCTCAGTAAAAATATGGAATGAAATCTTTCAGTTTAAAGTAACACGATTAGGCCCTCCAGGCTGAGAGAGACAGATGATTAAGACAAATGAATGATGATGGGAAGATTTGATAGAATGAGAATGTGGGAGGAAAGAGAGAACCTGGAGAAAATCCACGGATATGATGTTGTCCAACACAAACTTATTTGATCTGTAATCGAACCAAGGCCCAAAGGTAGGAGCTTTGCTACTAGCCCACTTCATCTTAATACTTGATTTTGATTTGATTTTCAGTTTAACGGCCCTTTCAGCAGCAAGGCTATGTGAAACGTGGACTTAGAGCTTAACGTGGAATTTGAAACACATGAACTCCCGCAGGAAATCAAACTCGGATCTTCCTCGTCAAATGCCAGTATGCGAACCACTTAGCCACAGGTGAGTTATCATCTCAACACTTACGACCTTTGACCATTTAACCAAACATGTTGACAAACTCAGTCAACTCCGTTGCCATCTTATCAATTATAAGCCTAGCCGGTATATTGAGCAAAGAAAAGCTCAGCCAAACCGAGGCGCAGTACAAGCATAAAACTTTGAACAAGTAGACCAAGCTTGTTGTAGCTCGGCTGACGGTCAGACACCATCCTGCCATATCCCTTAGATGCTTGCCGCCCAGCAGCCCAGTGGTGCTATTCAGCCGGTTCGCACCGGTTCGGGCGAACCGGTTGTTAAAATATCATATTTCGAGTTCGCAGAACCGTTTGTTATACCGAGATAAACCTACATACACACACACACATCACCAAGCCAAGCGTGAAATAAAAAAAGAAGCCAAAGAAAGTACCTGTTTAAACCTGGCAGAACCCATTTTCAGAATTTGAAAATTAAACCATACAGATCGTTTACTCATGATTGTTCTCATAAAATTTTTGTTTGTTCTGGATTTATAAACAATTTTATATCAAAAACAAAATGGGCGGTGGCAACTTCATGTAGCAGAACCCATTTTCGGCAATCGAAAATAATGCAGATAAGATTTACAGGGGTGCCCACAGAGGGGGGCTATGACGCAAACTGCGTAATTGAAATATTTGGGGGGGGTAAAAATTTATATAAATCTGTTTGAGGGGGTGTAAAAATCAATCGAAAAGAAGATTTTTTTCATGGAAGAACACCTACGGATAGACAATTCGGGGGGATGCGTCATGGTCATAAGGGGGGTGGGCACCACTGAGATTTATATATCTTTTGTATTTCTATTAGCATAGCAAGTGTGTGTATATTGTAAATTTCAACTGGAAGAGAGAGCTTGTAGAATACAATTTTTTCACAGCTAAAAGTAATTGACATATTTGAAGAACATTACTTTGCTCTGTACATATGAGAATATTAACCCTTTGGGGATCTTATGGTACAATTTTGTACAATACGCGTTTTTCATGGTACATTGCGTTATTTCTCTTCTATTTGAGCTTTTTCGTCCGGTTTTTTTTTTTTTTTTTGTTTGTTTTTTTGTTTTTTTGTTTGTTTCCCAAGTCGAGAGCCTTGTAGAAGACATTACGTATGGTTTCAGACCGTCCTGCGTCCAGACATAGGAGGTGATGACGTCATAAGTAAAAAATTTCTTTTCTCATTTTCTAAGCCTATGTTCAATATTTTTGGCGGGCTTATTTTTCTACGTAGAAGATTGAAATTTTGCACAAACATTCAGTCCACCGATTCAGTAGTATTTACCAGATTTTTTGTTCCGATGTCAGTGCTAAAACAGGGGGGAACCAGAGGGGCAAAGGGGTAAAAAAAAAAGGATTTTTTACCCCCAAAATCCCGTTTTTCGTCATTTTCCCGCCTTAAATACATGATGGGGACACGTGAGTCATACCGTCTGAAAGGCATTTCCATTCTGAAGAGAATGACTGTCGAATTATTATTCTAGGGTAATTAGGGACGTCTCAGGGATTTTTTGAAAAATATACTTCTATATAGGGAAAAATGGGACATGGTTGGTATATATATTTTTAGAAATTCTTACAGCTACAGGGTTAAGTATGATCTCACAGAAGAAGGTATAAACGTTTATTCCTTAATCTCAAATGCGCAGAAATCAAGAATGAGAACTGTGATCATATGAGTGAAGCAGTGACGGTTATTTATATTTGAAACTCATACATACCATTATTACCAATTGTCGATCCATTGTTGGATGAAGGTGTTTTAAATACTTTTTGACAACCATCTATCTTGGACAATTCGTTTCCAAGATATTCGAAGTGCAACATAATTTCATCACATCATTTGTATGCTGTGTAGATCGCTATATGTCACAAGAGAATTATATCTATCTATCTACGTACCTATCTGTCTACTGTGTCCAAGTAGTTACGTGTACAGGTGAGAGGAAAAAGCTAGTTTAAGTTCCTGCACTCCATGCAAGATTCATACCTGGCATTCTGGTATGAGATCAACAAGTTACACACTAGCTTGCCTCTGGTCTTTATTGAATGAGTTATGACTTATTAATCATATACTCGTGATGTCAATAATCCTGTGCTCTGACCGTATCTGGATACTTTGTTCAGTCCTGTGCAGGATAACGTGCGTCTCATTCAGGCAAAGATATCCAGTATCATCTACTCGGTATATGCGTTATATTCAGTGATGCTATTCTAATTTTTAACAACCGGTTCTACATATGGAGAGAGAGAGAGAGAGAGAGAGAGAGAAAACCGGTAATAAACTTATGTCGATTAAACTTATGTTAAAAATTAGAATAGCATCACTGCATATAACGCATATACCGAGTAGATGATACTGGATGTCTTTGCCTGAATGAGACGCACGTTATCCTACACAGGACTGAACAAAGTATTCAGATACGGTCAGAGCACATGATTATTGACATCAGGCAAAGACATCCAGTATCATCTACTCGGTATATGCGTTATATGCAGTGATGCTATTCTAATTTTTAACAACCGGTTCTACATATGGAGAGAGAGAGAGAAAGAGAGAGAGAGAGAAAACCGGTAATAAACTTATGTCAATTAAACTTATGTTAAAAATTAGAATAGCATCACTGCATATAACGCATATACCGAGTAGATGATGCTGGATGTCTTTGCCTGAATGAGACGCACGTTATCCTACACAGGACTGAACAAAGTATTCAGATAAGGTCAGAGCACATGATTATTGACATGGCAATCTTCTCGAAATTACTAAGAATTTTAATGTTTCAGAATAGTAACCATTTCATCTCGAACTTCCTACAAGTTTGGTACTCTCGTCACAATAATGACTCAAGTTATAATCAATTTTGATAGGTGCAATAGTATAATTTATTTTTTGTTTACGATGTTCGGAGTGTAGGGGAATGGATCGTAGGAAGTCCCAAGGAGGAGTAAGTCCCAAGAAGCAATCGCAGAGGCACCAAATTTCCATAATGATAGAACCGCACTAAAAGGCAAGGAGATAAAATTGGATTGGATTTTGAGTTTAGCGTTCCGTTTGGTTAACGAGACATTGACCTGCTACACCTTAACGTGGGGCCCAAACCGCATGAGCTCCCGCCAAGAATCGAGCCGAGTCTCCGATGCCAGAGGAGAGTATGCTATCCGCATAACCATGAGGGAACTCGGAAGAAGAAGAAGAAAAAGGAGAATATCACAAGATTGCCCAGGACGCTTGAAGAATTGACACTAGAAAGGAAGTGGACGGAAATTGATAACGGGAAATATTTTATTCTAATGGATGACGGAGAAGAGCAAGGTCGAATTCAGGTTAATTTAGGTTGCTGAGTTTTGACAACATATTGTATAAGTTTTGTAGTACATATATATACATAAATCACATAAAAAGTTGAATATAATTGACTTTTAAAATAATTTCGATAATGTTTCTGCAAATATAATTGGTAACTGTTTTGTGCTTTTGGATATCAAAAATATTTCATCACGCACGTAATGACAAGACTGAAACAATATTCGTAAAGCACTTTTTAAGTAGCTTATGTTTGTAAAATATATAAAGTACATGTTGTCTGGGACACTTGTACACGTAGAAACAATATTCAGTATAGATTGGAGCTATCATTTCTCATACCTTCAACATATAATTAATATTGTTCCCAACTGTACAAACATTAGATATTTTGTTTGGAATATAAATCACATGAACTTATCAAATTTAATATTTCATATTTTTATTACTTTCTTATTTTACAGGATTTTGGAACACTCGCGAACCTACAAAATTTGTGCGACAGTTACACTATCCTTCTGGATGGAACTTTCTAAAGTGTTCCTTCACTGTTTTAACAGCTGTACACTATTCATGGAAAATACATTGCTTGCTTGCTAGCAAGTTTCAAGAAACGTATGTTAGGTTGTTTACCGTGATTATATCGTGCTTATACAAAAACGATTTGGGATTCCGTGCTTATATACGGAAGTGGACTTGTCGCTCAGCAGCTCTAGCTTTCGTTTCTTTGGATAGTGTAAGTGAAGCATACTTCTATGTGCACTATAGAAGAAAACTCACCCAATGTGGAGCGGAAAGACGTCTTTCACAACTACATGGTGTAAACCTGGATGGGTGGTTGTGATTATTTATATCCCCCGTAAGTAATTTGTAGTATTTTAGTTGGACTAGTGTTTTGACTGCTGTTTTCCAGTTATTTTCGCTTTCCATTTGGAATAGATTATTTAAAGAACAGCGTACAAAAAGCATTGCATTTTCTCGTCTGTCCGATTTGGGTGATTTTTGGATATGTTGTAGCTGAGGATTCCCCGGCCAGTTGTTTATATGAGGTCAACTCCCTACGACCAACCTTGTGCCCTACAGAGGTCATCAAAGGTCTCACAACGGGTGTTAGTTGAACTGTTCAAACTTGGCATACAAGTAATAGTTGTGTGTTATGCTGGGATACGGTAAATGAGGATAGTCCACATAACGGTGTGACTTTTGGTGACCTCTGAAGGTCACAGGGTTGGTCATAGGGAGTTGGTCCTATATAAACAATTGACCGGGAAGTCGTCAGCTACAACATATCCAAAAAATTACCCAAATCAGACAGACGAGGAAATGCAATGCTTTTTGTAAGGTATCCTTTAACAGTACTCTTCGCGTTAAATTTTAAAACTATTTCAACACATTCTTTGAAACTTTTATTTTAATATTTTATTACTTATTGCTGCTATTTATAATTGACTAGTAGATTCTCTTTTTAGGTTAGTGTAGAATCATATGAAATACAGAAGACAAGACGACGAACAAAGTGGATGGGTGGCACTTCAAGTGGAACAGGCAATTCTCCAGGCAACATCCAAACGTATACAAATTTATTGAAGAAATTAAACATTATCAAATGGAGAACGAGACACTCATGAGAATGCTAGAATTAGACCAACGGAGTACTATAGCTCAGAAAACGAAGTGGAAGCGAATGAATGATCGACTTGGTATTTCAAAAGACAGACTTAAAAACAATGAAATTAGTTTATTTTCTTATTAGGATGCTGTGTCTATGCTCATATAGAATGTCAGTTTATTGAGATGCTTAATTTACTTATTTACTTGTTTAGTTGACTTGTTTACTTTGAATGCATACTTAATCTGTTTGTTAATTCATTTTACAAGAAGTTTTGGGAAATAAAAGCAACGTTCATTCTGAAAGAAAAAACTTAATAGCTTTCTTACTTCCCTTTGATTTAGCTCATAAAAATTGAACGTCCAACAAAATAAAAAATACTGACCTCGGATTTATATATAGCCTTTTTTCGCGATTTTTATTATTGTCCGCCATTTTCCACATAACGATAATTGGGTAAAACGAGGATCCTTTTTCGCCTAAAATGGCGGAACAACTCTTATCATTCATCATTTTTTTTTGTATGAGATAATTGGTTCGGCGAAACAAAGATTATGCCAAACGTTGCGACACGTTCTAAAATAGATGCTATCTTTCTATGAGTAGTCAACAACATGTGTGTCGAACAAATTTGATAATTAATTTAACACAGCCATATTAATTAAAAGTTTATGTCTTTAGGCTCGTTCGTAATCCCTTATATTCTTCCAAAATTAAAATATCTACTCGCGAAACTTTATTTTATGTCAATGACATGCTTTCCTATATAAATTTAGGAAATATGTAAGAAACGGCAGTATGTCTAGATAAACATAATAAATAATTGAAATGAATATGACGGTAGAAATGAAATAAATTGATCAAATTATTTGAAACTATATTCAGGATAAATTAGGAGTGGGTTTAGGGTTACATTAGTCAATTTTAAAAAAGTCTCATTGCTTACAGAGATATAAAATATAATTTTACCCGTTGTATAAAGTCGAGAATTTGGTCTCGAAAAGGATTATAATTCCCAATATTATCTTGGGATATGGTCTTGGTAATATTGAGTCCTTGCTGTGTTTTATTATGTGACATTAAGTTTCAGTATTTCAGAAACTCACTTAACACAAAATTTAAAAGGGCATTTTAATGCACATTTTCTTATCCTATTTTTTAAAATAACATTAACCAATGTTTTTTTGTTATTTTTACATAATAATCATCATACATCGTAGTATTTTTAATAACAATAAAAAACATTTGTTCATTAATTCAGTGAACATTTTACTAATTACTTTCTCATTTACAAATTTAATTTACTAGGCTACATAAAATTAAATAGAATTTGAAATGTGTGAATTTTTATAAGTACGAGGAATTAGGAACAAGACAGATCAAGCAGCAATTGGTGTTGTTTAATTAGGGAAAAAAGAATAATCAATTCAAATGGCCATCATTGGGAATCAAGCTTAGGCGATCAACTGACTTTATTCAAGTAAGTTAAATTTTATCCTATTCAAGTAACTACACACCGTCAATGTATCTTATCCAAATAAGTTGAAGTAATCAATTTACACTCTCAAAGTAAGCTGAATTTTGGAACTTCCAAATGTGGTGCTGATATCTCTTTTTTTTCTATTGCTTGCTGTTTATTTGCTGTATACTTTTGAACATAATTTTTATCAAGTTCGTGATACTTAATTTTAATATAAATTTAATATTTAAGTAATGCTTTCCAAATTAAATATATATACAGCTATTCATTTATATACAGTTATTCTCAAACTACATTTTTATGAAAAAATACACTTAAAAGTAGAAAATAATATATTTTCAGCTATTTATAACTTTTAAGATTTACATAAACAAAAACAAAAGTATAGGCCACTTATAAAACATGCTCGAAAGAATCTTGTGTATAAATACTATGTTAATAGGAATTACCTAGGTATATTAAAATATAATTCTTCTTATAAATTTAAAAGTATGAACGAATAGCAGAGAAAATTATAAAACTAAATTAACATGAGTAGCTTTATATTTTGTAAGGCTTCATATTTTAACTTTAAGTTATGCAATTCTTAAAAGTCTTAAGTGGGTTGAAATTTTTAATGTTTAATATACATAAGCGAAATCTTAAATCTTTTCATAATAATTTTATTTAACAGTTTAGATTTCAATATCTTGTAATCCAATTATTATCTTCACTACTTTTACTACTAAGGACTACAAAGTTACATATTTGGCTTGTTCTTGAATTATACACTGATCGACTGAAACAATATGACCACCCGATACTTTTTGAACGAAGTCGTTAGACTGACGTAAGAGGCATCGAGCACATCAGAACCGTTCGACAGACTGTGAAAAGAATCTCACTCGATCAGTCAGTGAGATGCTTGTACGTATAATAGGGAAGGCTGCTGATATATCAGAGTTTGATAGGTGCCGGATTGTGATGACTACACAGCTGGGAACAAGCATCTCGTAAACAGCTTAACTTGTAAGGTTTTCGCGAGCTGATATGGTTCGTACCTTCCAAAAGTTGGAAAAGGATGGTGAAGACAGAATCAAACCACAAGACGTGGGTGGCCGTACCTTCTTAAAGATATCGGACGTCATAGACTGTCGAGATTTGTACAATAGGATGAGGTGCAAATAGTGGCACAACTAACAATAATCATTAACCTTTTCACGGATATGACATCAAATGATGCCACATGTTTATTGGGAAAATAATCCGAATTTTTTCACGAAGAAGAGTGCGAACTGAAAGTAAGTAAAAATAATATTCCAAAGCACTTTTTTTTACTTACCTTCAGTTCGCACTCTTGTTCATGAAAAAAATTCGGATTATTTTCCCGATAAATATGTGGCATCATTTGATGCCATATCCGTGAAGAGGTTAACAGACTTTAGCTGTGGGCAAAGCACGGGGGTGTCTGAACACACAATTCACCGTACACTTTTAGATAGGGTCACAGCCGATGTCCCGCAAGTGTGTCAATGTTATCCTTTGTGGACCTCTTGCGAGATGGAAGGATCCTGATAACTTCTAGATGAAATGAAGAAAAAAATTAGGGCATTAATTTTGAACATAAATTTACAAACCGAGACGGGACAAGAAAATCTTTGCGAAAATCGAAATGAAACGCGAAAAAATTCTTCAAGAATTGAGACGAGACTTCTACAAAAAAAAAAAAAAAAGTACGAGTAGAGAAGAAAAAATCTTATTTATGCTTTTGTCTCATGGGCAACACTCTCACTTACAACACAAAAGTATGTGTCTTTCACTTAACGTTTTGTATATTTAAAAAAAAAATAATTTGTTCTTGTTAATGAAAATTATTTGAACCCCATATCAAAAGTTGGTTCTCCTACTGGTATTCTTTCTAATTGATGTCTCTTATGAAATTCAAATTTACCATTAAAAGTCTTCGATAGCGTTTGGAAGAAACAGTCTTGAGAGAACTGAAATAAAATCAGTGATTTAAAATATTCTACGTACAGTAAAATGCAGTATTATATAGATTTAATACATTTTCTTATATATACAGAAGATTGCAGGACGGGCTCTAGCAAAAGCTTATCATATAATAAGTAGGAGACCTAAGACAATAACAAAGGAAAGGAATGAACCTACGCTTGAAAGTGTATTTCATGTGGCGTAAGCGTCGGGATAATTTGAGTAACGCCAAGGTATACCTCTTAATCCTAAAAGAATGTTGAGGGAATATTGACTCCCATAAATATAGCTAGGAATTGAATTTTATCATGTTGGATTTATTGCTGTTCCTGAGAGTAGAGGAAATTAGTAAATAATTCCTGCTATATTGCTAAATACTGCTCCTATAGATAGCACATAGTGACAATGTGCTACTACGTAATAAGTATCATGGAGAACAATATCTAATGATGAATTTGCTAGTATTACTCCTGTAAGATCACCTACTGTGAATAAGAAAATAAATCCTGGATTTCATAAGATTGCGGGAGAGTAAGTTATTTTTGCACCATGAAGGGTGGTAATTCATCTAAGTACTTTAATTCCTGTTGGTACGGCAATAATTATAGTTGCTGCAGTAAAATAAGCTCGTATATCTACATTTATGCCTACAGTGAATATGTGATGAGCTCATACGATGAATCCCAGCAATCCAATTGCTAGTATTGCGTAAATTACTCCTAATATGCCGGAAGCATCTTTTCTACCACATTCTTGAGTTACAATATGTGCTATACAATATAAAGGTTTTTTGTTGTTGTTTTAAGAGACGGAGAACTTTATGTTGAAATAAAACACAGAAAAATGTTTTAAACATCTATGAAATTGGCTTTATTTGACAGATCATTTTATGGCATTAATGTTTGAATATGACTTAGGGCATGTGGCCACCGCGGCTGGTGCATACATGGAGTAATCTGGAGGTCCAATTTTCACACACACTTCGCAATAAATCAGGCTGTATTTCGACAATAACGCGTCGAATATTGGCTTCCAAGTGCTCAATTGTTATTGGTTTCTCGGCGTAGACATCTAACTTTACATATCCTCAGAAATAATAATCTAATGGCCGCAAATCGCACGAACGAGGTGGCCAATTAACAGGTCCAGCTCGTGAAATTAATCGTTCGTCAAATGTTTATTTCAGTAAATTAATTGTGGCGCGCGTTGTGTGTCATGTGGGGCCGTCCTGCTGAAACCAAATGCCTGCAACATTAATGTTTTTCAATTGAGACACGGAAAGGTTAATAATCATGTCTCTGTACCGCTCACCGTTGACTGTAACGTTCTGACCAGCATCATTTTTGAAGACATATAGACCAATGATTCCATCAGTCCATTATAACGACTTATCAAAAAGATAGTCGTCAACCTGGTTCGGCTTATTAAGATATATAAGTCTCGAATGGTAGTAGTCTTTAATAATTATATACTATCGTTCTCACCTTTTTATATGAATAATAACGTCGATAAACAGTGCAACAAAGAATGGTTTATTAGTTGATATATTTTTATAATATATTTTCCTAAACATTGACAAGCACCGAAACTTGCTGACACGGTATCCATAAACATGTACATAGCAACAACTATCCCATAATAATATCTTACATATCTCAAAAACATTCTTCTTCTGTTATTATTAAATTAACATTCTATGAAGCATAGTGCATATGTATGAGCACCTTTTGCCCAAGGTACAGGTAAATATTAATCAATTCAAAGTATTTTGTTATATAAAATGTCGCCCGACAAATGGATTGAATATAAAAGTCATAAGCGAGTTTGGCTTTTATGTTCAAGAACCACTGGTCCGATTACAATAGTGTTCTTACATGCATATGTCCATCACATTTTGATTGCACCTTAAATATCTCTTCATTATATTTCACATATACATTAAACAAATCTCATTTTATCAATATTTATCTTTAATTACATTAATTATATTTTATTTTATTATTATCCACTATATTATATTATATTTCCTTATTAAAATATCGTCGCTTATTTAATTAATCGTCGACGGGTGCGATTTCGAAAAAAATGTAAAGGACAAACATGTGTTACAAATAATATTAATCTTTACGGGCGCATTAAATAACAAATAAATCGGATGTTGCATTTAAAGGTATACATAGTAGCACTAAGATGTTATAATAAAGAAGAATTTCTTCCAAGGTAGTCGTTGGATAATTGATTTTATAGAATAGAGCTTCTTTTTAACATAATCTTTGATAATTAAGTTTTCAACACAAATCAATCTAATATAATTAATCTTTGCTTTTAATTAATTATAAATCGAATTATAATTCCTCATATTAACAAGAAAGAATAAAAAAATCATTTGAAAATTAATTTTCCAGTCTACCTAAAACTCTATTTAAACATTTCAATTACTTTTAAGAATCGTTTTCATTATTGATATTAACACATAAACTTAAAATGAAAATTTACAGGAATCTACAACTAACATGAATTTAACCTAATTTCAGTAACGGTAATCAGGTTACATTCGAACTTGCATACGGTTCTAATAAAGTACATTGTACAGCACAGTCATGATTATGACACGTATTACTGTTCTGTACATTACTTACTTCAATACCTGGATCTTGATGTGAAGTGTCATCTCTTGACCACCAATTACGTCTATTCATGTAATTTGTCGTATTTCTGGAATTTCGCCAAATGTTTCGTCTATTTTGCAACCTATTTCGATTAGGGGATCTGACATAATTATTGTTGTGTTTGGTTAGATTAGGTTGATTCCCTACATAGCTTTGCCTATATTGTTCGTTTTGATTGCTAGAATTTACTTGGCTTGGGTTGAATTCCGTACCGTTCACACTTCGGATATTTAGATTCCGAACAGGTACACGATGATCTGAATTATTCTTATTTTTACCCACTTCTGCTTGTTGATTCAAAGCATGGTATTGAGCTTCATAACATTGTACGAGCATTAACAAATGATTGAAACTCATACACTGTGTAGAAAACAAGATCTGTTGTAACTTAAATGGGAGCAAATTTCGAATGGATGCTATTATTCTAGATTCTGATTGCAATGGATTTACAACTTTTAATTCGTTGTAGGTATTTACAACAAACTCGACAACAGATTCGTGTAAACGAGGATTGAAATGTTGATTTCTAAGGGTGGCATCTCTATTTGCCAGCAAAAAGTCATTTTCATAATTTGCGATCAATGCCGCTTTGAATTCCTCATATGTACTAATGTGATCACGTATTGCTTTAAACCATAAGGAACAAGGTGGGAGTAATACATGGGGTATTAATTTCATATATTGTGATCGATCTATACACATTATATCGCATTCGTCTTGGAATTTCTCTAAGAAAGAAGTGGCATTTTCATTACACTTACCACTGAATTTACTCATAGCTCGGATTTCACTCATCTTAACACTTAATTTTACCTTCTTTCTATCGTTCCGTGTACTTGTCGAGTGATAATTTCTATCCATAACGTGCTGCGTCGTCACACCATCTATGTTTCGCCCATCTGTACTCTTCGGATAATTTTCTTCTAATAGAATATCCTCATCAGACCCCGGCGAAGGCGAGTTCATCTCTGTTGAGTGAGGAAACTCCAAGCGCTCACTACCCAAGTTATTACGGTAAATGTTGTCTTTAGACTGTAACGTTCTAATCTCTTCCTGTATAGTAGCTAATAATTGCGTATTCGCACGTATGTTTTTAGAATTGTTGATGACCTGGATCTTTTGCTGTTTAACGGAAGATTCTATTACTTCTAAATCTTTTTTTATAGCACTGATTTCTTGGTTTTGGTGATTGTGCTTTTCCTGACAATCATCGGATATTCTTTTTAACTTTTCCTCAAACTGTGAGGATATATCATTCACCACCTGGACAATTGTCTGTTTCATTTCATCTGATTTCTGTTCTATCCGTTCTATCCGTCTACCTAATTCCTCATATTGTTTGTTATATTCGTCGAATTTCTGTTCCATGGTCTGGTTAGATTCGTTGAGCTTCTGTTCCATGGTCTGCTTTAATTCTTCATTTTGCTTGTTAGATTCGTTGAACTTCTGCTCCATGGTCTGCTTTAGCTCGGTAGACATCTGAATCAATTGTCGCTGTAGAGCGAACAAGATTCGGTCCTCCGATGGCAATCCTGGTGTTATACTAGTTTCAACGTTGTCACTAATACTTGATTCACGCTGCATTGTTTCGTTGTCCATTTTTCTTATAATTACTTTACCACTTCGCAATATGGTCAAATTCGTATTCATTCACTTGATTATAAAAGTAAATTCACCCTTACTTTTGCTTCGGGACGTGAATTTACAGTCGTTCCCGGGTGAGGTAAACCAAAAATTTTTATAACGACTTATCAAAAAGATAGTCGTCAACCTGGTTCGGCTTATTAAGATATATAAGTCTCGAATGGTAGTAGTCTTTAATAATTATATACTATCGTTCTCACCTTTTTATATGAATAATAACGTCGATAAACAGTGCAACAAAAAATGGTTTATTAGTTGATATATTTTTATAATATATTTTCCTAAACATTGACAAGCACCGAAACTTGCTGACACGGTATCCATAAACATGTACATAGCAACAACTATCCCATAATAATATCTTACATATCTCAAAAACATTCTTCTTCTGTTATTATTAAATTAACATTCTATGAAGCATAGTGCATATGTATGAGCACCTTTTGCCCAAGGTACAGGTAAATATTAATCAATTCAAAGTATTTTGTTATACCATACAGTGCACCAAACGGTGTACGACGTCCTACTGGCTTATATCGTTTAAAGTAAACGTTTTACGAAAACGATCCATGGTTTCTCGAATTAATCGCTCTGATGGGCGATCATGAGCACCGTAAAATGCACGTAATGCCCGATGAGTTTGTCGAATTGAACCATGGTTTTCAAAACAAATTTGCACAATTTGCAAACGTTGCTCTGGCTTGAGTCTATTCATAATGAATTGCCAAACCAAACTAACTTCAAAACAACCAAGAACTGTAATATCAGCTGTCACAGAAAACAGTGCTGCCAGTTTAAAGTTCTCCGCCTCAAAAAAAAAAAAAAAAAAAAAAAAAATCACCCATTATTATAACATATCCTGGGAGGATTAAAATGCAGATTTCAGGGTGACGAAAGTATCAGAATAAGTGTTGATATAGAATAGGATCAAAGAAAGATGTATTAAGTAGATGCCTTATCATCCCACTCTTATAGATCATATGTTTATTTATATAGGCCTATAAGTACAGTTCCAGATATACCATGTTTTGCCATTTTACACCAGAACATGTAACAGCATTTCTTTATATATATAGGTAGACTAAAATATAGCCACACTCTCATTAATCCAACAATTTACGATCAAAGGGGTAATAGATTAACGAAAGTACCGGATTTCTAAGAGCACCGTATTTTTTATATAATTTAAACTACATTATATATCTTCACCCGATAAACACCACCTTTCCGAAAACACTTATGTGTCGGGTGGGGAGGATTGCGTGCTACAGTGAAATTTAGAGCTGTGTCGCTGGTAGTTCACTACCAAAAGGGCCACCCCTACCGAATTGGTCTAAATGGAGTAGCCAGACGAAGAGTGTTCTGGGAGAAGGCAGCAGTTCTCCAGTAGCCAAGTTGGCGGAAATCATAGTGATTGGTACGGCAACTTGGACATTAGTCCCAGGCGTGGTCAGAGTGACTTTAACGGCTGGGATACTGCGGGGTGGAAGGCAACGGGAAACCACCACTCTATTTTCCCTAGTTTGCTGGCAGCAAAAAAGAGAACATATGAACCGAACAATGGTCTTTCGCAGGTCAAAATGTAGTTCCGGAGGTAAAATATCCCCCCATTCGGATCTCCGAGAGGGGGATGGCTTGGAAAGGACTATTGGACGAGAAAGTAATAATGGGGGAAGACAAACAGAGAAAAAAAGACAAGGAAGAGCAAAAGGTATAGGATAGGGACATGGAACGTACGTACTATGTTACAGGGAGAAAAATTAGAAAATCTTAAAGAAGAAATGAAACAAAATAATTTAGATTTGGTAGGCGTTTGTGAAGTTAGATGGGAAGGTAATGGGGTATTGAACAGCGAAGGATATAGAATGTTTTACTCAGGTAATGAAAAGGGCGGTCATAATGGCGTAGGAATAATTCTTGGAAAGCGCTTAAAGGAGAAGGTAGTGAAAGTAGAATTTATTGATGATAGAGTTATGATGTTAAGACTTAAAGGAAAAACGAAGGATCTAGTGGTGATACAGACATATGCACCGACGACTTCGCATGAAAATGAAGAAGTAGAGGAAAATTATGAGAAAATAGAAGAAATTATAGATAGGGAGAAGAAGGGTGCATGTATAATTCTAATGGGAGATTTCAATGCAGTTGTGGGAGAAAAACTGGAAGGTAGTATCGTAGGCAAATATGGTTTAGGCGAAAGAAATGGAAGGGGAGAGGGACTGGTGAATTTCTGTAGACAGAATTCACTAGTAATTGGGAACACTTGGTTCAATCAGCACAAGAGAAGAAGATATACATGGAAATCACCAATAGACGGCGGAAGATATCAGATAGACTATGTTATGATTCAGGACAGGTATCGGAATAGCTTAAAGAACGCGAAGACCCTTCCCGGGGCTGATATTTTCTCTGATCATAACCTTGTGCTGGCCGAAGTAGATATTCAACTGAAAAATGTAGGCAGAAGAAAAGTAGGTAACAAAGCGTTGAATACTGAAAAGTTGAAAAACGAGGAAATAAGAAATCTTTTCGCTGAAAAATTCGAAGAAAAATGTTCAAACGAGGAAAGGATAGGCGCAGGTAGTAACGCACGGTGGGAACATATTAAACGTTGCTTACAGCAGGCTGCAGAAGAAACAGTAGGTTACCGCGAACACAAAACTGCTAAGAAACCATGGGTTACAGAGCAGATGTTGCAGAAAATGAGGGAGAGGAAGATGTGGAAACAGGTTGATACAGAGGAGGGCAGAAAGATGTACAGAAAATTAAATAATGAATTACGAAGAGAAACAGACAGAGCGAGGGAAGAGTTTTACAAAAGAAAATGCAAGGACATAGAAGAATTAGAAAGAGTTGGGAAATATGAGGAAATGTACAAGAAGGTGAAATCTATGGAATTTCGGAGGAAACAAGGGAGTATTATGATGGCAGTAGAAAATAAGAATGGGAAGGTAGTCAGCGAGAGAAATGAGGTCATAGGAAGGTGGAAAGAATACGTTGAAGACTTATATGAGAGTAGGGATAGACCGTGTAGCGTAAATGTTGAAGTGGAAAATGAAGCAGGCGAGGATGATAAAGGATTTAGTATTCTTCGGGATGAGTTTGAAAAGGCTATATCCGAGATTAGGAATGGAAAGGCAACAGGAATAGATAACATATCAATCGAATTCATCAAAAATATAGGAGACAAAGGAAAGAAAGAATTGTGGCGACTATGCAATGAAATATATGAAACAGGAGAATGGCCAAGAGACTTTCTGAAAACGATCATGATACCGATGGTTAAGAAATCGAACCCAAAGAGATGTGAGGATTATAGAACTATTAGTCTCATATCTCATGCACCTAAAATTCTGCTCCGAGTACTGAACAGAAGGTTATATGGAAGAACAAATAAAGACGTTGAGGAAGAGCAGTTCGGGTTCAGAAGAGGTAAGGGCACAAGAGATGCTATTGGATTATTAAGGGTGATCGGTGAAAGATTTATAGAAAAAGGGAAAGAGATGTATGTTGTATTTATTGATCTAGAAAAGGCTTTTGACCGCGTGAATTGGGAATTATTGTTGGGAGTTCTAACAAAGATAGGGTTGGAATGGAAAGATAGAAGACTCATAAGAAACTTATACATGAACCAACAAGTAAGTGTTAGGATAGGGGAAGAACTGACGGAAGAGAGAGCAATTGGAAGGGGAGTTCGACAAGGATGCTGCCTCTCGCCAACACTATTTAATGTCCATCTAGAAGAGATAGTGAAAAAGAGCCTACATGATGATGATGGCATTTCGGTAGGAGGTAGAATGATTAGATGCATAAGATTTGCAGACGATATGGCGCTTGTTGCAGAATCTGAAAAGAAAATCAATAAAATGTTAGAAAAAATGAGAAAGGGCTTTGAAGAATATGGGATGAAAATAAATGTTAGAAAGACAAAAGCCATGGTGATTGAAACGAAGGGGTCTGTGTCAAATATAAAAGTAGGAGGGGAGAAAATAGAACAAGTGAATAGTTTTCGATACCTGGGTAGTATTCTTAGTAATGACATGAAATGGTGGGTGAGAAAAGAACACTTTTAGATATTATTAGGAAGAGGAAGAGAAACTGGTTGGGACATTGCCTAAGAAGAGATTGTATCATGAGGGACGTCCTAGAGGGTATGGTGGCTGGAAAGAGAGGGAGGGGGCGAAGGAGACTACAATTAATGGATGATATTAAAACAGAAAGATCATACGCGAAGACGAAAAGGTTAGCGGAGGACCGTGGAGCATGGAAGCTTCTCAGCTGCGGCAAATGACCTGCCAATAAAGGCAGAATACCCATGATGATGATGATATATCTTCATTTACTTACTCATTGACATCCACAGATTTAGTTATCATGTAGTTATCATGTGTAATGGCATTTAAAAACATGTTGCTAGTTTTTGTTTGTTTCAATACCTGTAGAGGCATACGTAATGGCGTAATCTCTTTACGTCTTAGTGATAAAGGGAAAGAAAAAACATAGGCGGATGGATGAGTTAGATACATAGAACCGAAATGGTGTACGACAGAAACGGCATAGGATCAAAAGCAGTTACCTGGATACGATCGAAATAATAAAAAATACATACCTTATCTTATAATCACGCAATATTAGGTAACAATTATTTTCTTGAAGATAGGAAAAAAGCGTCATACCACCGAAACGGCATAGGACCGAAACAGGTCTCTGAGCTGAATTTTCGGTCATAAGCCGTTTCGGTCCTGTGCCGTGTCAGTCCTGTGTCGCATCCCAGGCTGTACTGACAGACCGAGTTATTGAAGGCCGGACTACTAACAGTGTAACGTAAGTAGAGATTTTGGTGTAACACTTTTTTGCAATTGTTTCAGCACCGTAAAATGCACCGAATGAAGTACAACGTTTCTTTTAATATTGATCAATCCAATTTTATTAAGAATGCAAAGAAAAGAAGAAAAAATAATAATGAATTGTAAACAGAAGCAGAAGTTTCATGGACAAATTTACAATAAACTGTACAGTAGAGAGAAAAGAAAAGCAGACATTATTGAATGATTTAGTATATATATATATATATATATATATATATATATATATATATATATATATATATATATATATATATATATATATATATATATATATATATGGGGGGTGTATGTGTATCTTTTGTCAATGGTTGAAGAGATGAAAGAAAATTTCTTTTTTTTCCTAAATAGAGAAAATTAGAGGGGAAACTGAAGATTTTTTTTTTAAGGAAAAGTATCTGTTGTTATGTATATGCAGGAAATGCGTGACACACAGTTTCTACTGTAATCACTTGTTGTATGACGACCTCTTCAACTCTTGTAAAAAACTTCCCTGACAATGTCACCACGCATGCGCAATCATGTGTTCGTGCGAATAATCTTCAGATATCCCCCTTTCCTTCCCCCCTTCACATGGTTACACCCACTGACTCTTCTAGTATTGGACAGCTAAGTTAAGGAAGGAGTGACACCTACTTCCGGTGTTCGTGTAAGAGGCTCTTTTTTTTATCTTTTTTTAATTTCTTACGTATTAAATCTGTGCTAACGTTTGTGCTATCTATGATTGTGATTCTTCTTGGCTATAGCACTGAAAAAAAAACTCGAAACATTATTTAAAAAATCTGTTGCATAGTCAGTGATTTTGTACGAGAAGGAGACTCTAGCAGGTGTTTGAGGTGTACCCAACCAAGACTCTTGTTGCCCATAAAGTACTTTTTGATTGTCATCTCTTACGAAACGACCATTGCATGCTTAGTTTTATTTTTTTAAAGGTGTATAGTCTTTTTTTCTCTCTCTCTAAACTTTTTGTATCCTTCTTCATGGCATTCCAATTTTAAGTCCTTTTATGACCTTGCATTATGTCAATCAATTATGCATGATTTAATAAAGCATTCTCTTATGTCCAATCAGCAAGAATTGGGTGAATCGAATTGGTAACCCTCGTCATGGAAACTCTGGAGAAAATAAAATTTTTCGAGTTTATACTTCTATGAATGATCATGATATATTCTTCAATAATGTCTTCGGAATTAACTGCGAGAAGGAGGAAGTTTGTGTAGGAAAAGAGTTGATCCTCTTTATTTTAAAATGTTCCATAATTTTACAAATATCGCAATTTTATTCCAAACATGTATCACTGAAGTTAAAATATATTTTAAAAATTAAATATTGTAATTTTGTTCAAAAGTACACAATTTTCAAAGGTGTTTTATTTTTTAAAGGTGTATTAATAATAATAATAATAATAATAATAATAATAATAATAATAATAATAATAATAATAATAACAATAATAATAATAATAATAATAGGTTCTTGTATCCTATATTATCATTGCTTAAATGTGGCAAAAATTTAAATTTCGGGACGCAGTTTCAGTTAATTTCAGTTCCATACAATATCTATGCATTTAATTTAATTAAATTATCCGAGACACGGGAACAATGTCTTGCCGCAACAGAGTGTCTACGAATGGATTGAAAAATTCAAAATTGGTCGCACAAGTGTTAGGTACGAGGAAGGAGCCGGACGACCATCTACGACCACTAATGACAACACTGAACGTGAACATGACATAATTCTGTTAGACAGACGAGTGACTATTGACTATTGTGCCGAAAGTTTTTGATGGATTGCGGTCCCTGATACATCTTCCGACTACAAAAACCGGATCACTGCTTCATGTTCCTCTTTGGTGCAAACTTCTAATAAAGCGACCATGATTTATCTGCAATAAAAGAAAGGCAAATGAAGGGATTAGGATCAAACTTCCATAGAATGACCACAACAGCATAACAATAAAACACACGAGGACACAGACCAGTATGAACAATGTAAGAAGAGTTATGTCAAAATTGAGGATAATTTTTGACTTACCCTCGTAGTTATTTTATGAACAAATACTGTTTCATTTTTTCGTCACACATTACCATTGATAATTTTGTCTCATTCTTTAACTTCATTTTCAGAGCGCATTTTTTATGATTCAAAACAACAAGTTTCTATCATAAGAAATTAGAAAATATAAAAATAGAAATATATTAAACGTTTAGTCTCTTAACTTTTACTTTAGTCAAAATTGAGTAAATTATTAGTGAAAATTGAAACCTAAATACATTTCAGGTGCTCTCCTGGAAACCAAATTAAATAGTCTATCGTATCTAGTTAGACAGGAAAATTAAGATTAGCGCTGATTTATAGCATTAACTTTACCCTTCTTGCCCTAGTTCATGAAAAGTATTCATCTGTCAGCGGCATGAAAACTATTGATGCTAAATTACTAGTGACGAATTGTTTTGGAGATAAAGAATTTTTGAACTCAGTAACTCGTAAGCATGTTCTACTTTTGCTCTCAAAAGTCTAACCTTGCATAGTGCATAAAGCCTGAATACTAGTTGATTAAATATTGAATTGCAATAAAAACATAACTAAACTCAGGTTTGTAGAACTTTGGGTGAAAATAGCTGAAAATTTGATCTAAACAGAAAGTTTAATAACTATTGTTAGGCATTCTTAAAGGAATGGAGAATATCAGGAGAAACAACATTCCGATTTATGTACCTTTAAAAGGTTTTAAATATGTTTTTTCTTAAACCTGAGAGTTTTTTTCTTTATATTTAACTTCTTATGTTATCATAACTTTTAGTTAATAATTAATTCTTCTAGGCTATGTTGTAATCAAGAAAAATGAGTAAATTAATTGGTTGAAAACTCAGTATGGCTCAGGAATTGTATATACGAGAATATATAAATGTAATGCTCCGTTATTATTATTATTATTATTATTATTATTATTATTATTATTAGTAGTAGTAGTAGTAGTAATAGTATTAGTATTATTATTATTTAAAAATTAAACATATGCAAATTTTCCAAATTCATGTTTCACTTACCACCAATCAAAATTTCAGGGGCAAATGATATGAAACTGTTGTAGCAATTGGTTTGCGATCAAGAATACAAATTTTAATGGTATTGTTAGGCTGTACTCAGAAACCTAGCCTAGAATTTATAAAGTATGATCTCATTTACTTGCATCTTCAGTCATTCTAACATTATTCAATTTTAATATTCTTCATTTTTATTCTGTCTTTGGCTTGTTATAAATTTTTCAATGTTTGACAAATCTTTATTTAAAATATTTATGGCATAACATCCAAGATACATTGTAGTTCCTTTGTTATCCTCCTCAAATTGTCAGAAAATAAAATTGAACAATAAGGAGTAGGAAATGATAGGTCACTGCTCACCTATATTCTCATCTATCTTACTTGTATCTATTATACGATTTATTATACTTGTATCTCGTATTTAATATCAAAATCGATATGTTCCTTTAGCAATTTCGAATAATTAAGGGTGTTCTATTAATTCTTCGGAAGTAGATAATCAAAATATTCAAAAAGCTAACTTAATTAAAGAATAGATTATGATATTTTTCTCTTCATTAGATAATAGCATCCTAATCTGTATATTTAACTATATTAGTATAACATATATTAATTATAATATGTAAATTTAACTATTTCCCATACCTTTAATATCCCTTCTTGATTCATAAATAATATGTATAAATATAGACCCTAAGAAATAACAAAGAAAGGAAGAAAAGGAACATAATATGGAAAGCTCTGTCACTATATTTCAAACGACTGCTGGAATTGAATTTTGAATACTAAGGATTTTTCATCATTATAATCAATAAATTCCAAGAATTCTATGTATTTTGTACGATCATTTACAAGATTCTATAGACTTTAGTAGCTTACCCTCTTTCTACCTGATGGACAAGACAACTAGTTTACACCGTTTAGAAAATAAAATAGTAAATAAAATATTTTTAGTTTATGGAACAGTTAGTTTTTATATTTACAAACTTTCGGTGCAGTATTCTTTTTATATATACAAATTCATTTAGATAATAATCATAGAAATAATCAGTGAAGTTTTTATCAGGTATTGATAATTATCAATACTTATCTAAATATTAGCAAAATATTCAAAAGGTATCGTATATCTTGACTTCGTGGATAATCCATTTTTTAAGTAAGTTCGAATAAGTTATTTCTTCGCACAAAGAAAGATATAAATAATTACATAAGCATACTTCAATTATATTGACTTGAAACCTTTAACTAAAATTAAAATAATATGAATTATTTAGTTTTCCACAATTATACACTGTAGAATAAAGGAGGTACAATAAACACAAGTAAATGACGATGGAAGTATTTGTAGAATGAAGATAATGGAAGAAAATGAGTAAAACATTGAAAAAACCCACATATATAATTTTAATCTTTTAAAACAATATGTAACATCAATTGAATACTACACCGCACAGAAAGCGCAACCTTCAACAGCTGCTGGCTCTTGGATGGCATAGATATAATAAGAAAATTGAATACATAATCAAATTTCATGAATTTATAATTTCGAGGTTCAAAACCTCATAATTAAAGGTGTTGTTGGCAGTAAGTGTCATTGGAAATATAAACCGGGAACAAAGTGCCACAAGAAATGTGGACATCATTAGCTGTTGAAAGAGATGTTTTGTGCATACGTACTATAGATTGAAATAAGTTGTTACAATAATGATAATATCAAATATATTGCCTACATACAGGCTGAACAATTTATCTTGATACGCCCTTGTAACTTTTAAACTAATGGGCAAAAAAAAAAAAAAACATAGAAATGTTGTACCATGCAAATTTTGGTAGGAGACATTGTTTGGTATACTCTGTGATACTATAGGATTAACAATGTTTCCAAGCCAACATAAAGTTGTATTCTTATAAATTGGACTACGTCAGGTTATTACTTACTTCAAACATGTAAAACGAAAACATACAATACCATACTTGCCATTCAGTGTTGCAAACTAAGGACGCTACAGTATCATAAACATTCACATTTTGGTATCTTCTACAGCAGTGATAACTGAAACGAGACAAACGAGGCAATGCATATCCTAAGTACTTCAGTATCTAATGCTATGATCATGATACGACTAATTTTGAAGGAATACGAATAATAAGTACAATGAATTGAAAATTTGACTTTTTAAAAATTTTATTTCGCAAAACTGCTTAATTCCTTTATTTCTCATTCAATTACATAGATGGTTTTCAGTAGATGTAAAGATGACAATGCTGTTTAAAGTAATTTGATAACTTACTTTTTATCTGTTATAACTTTTTATTTAGAATTTCATATAGTACATATGAAGATCGAATGAAGATGGAATGGAAAAATCGAAGACTCATAAGAAACTCATATATGAACCAACAAGTAAGTGTTAGGATAGGGGAAGAACTGATGGAAGAGAGTGCTTTTGGAAGGGAGTTCGACAAGGATGCTGCCTCTCGCCAACACTATTTAATATCTATCTAGAAGAGATAGTGAAAAAGAGTTTACATGATGATGACGGCATTTCAGTAGGAGGTAGAATAATTAGATGTATTAGATTTGCAGACGATATGGCGCTTGTTGCAGAATCTAAAAAGAAAATCAATAAAATGTTAGAAAACCTAAGGATGGGCTTTGAAGAATATGAGATGAAAATAAATGTTAGAAAGACAAAAGCCATGGTGATTGGAACGAAGAGGTCTATGTCAAATATAAAAGTGGGAGGGGAGAAAACAGAACAAGTGAATAGTTTTAGATATATGAGTAGTATTCTTAGTAATGACATGATGTGTGAACGTGAAATAAAAGCAAGGATAGGAATGGCGAAAGAAGCTTTTAGGAGGAAGAAAAGTTTGTTTTGTGGTGCCTTGAATAGTTGAGAAAAAGACTCATAAAATGCTTCGTGTGGAGTGTTGTGCTGTATGGGGCGGAAATGTGGACATTACGTAAAAGTGATGAAAAACGACTAGAATCCTTCGAAATGTGGGTGTGAAGAAGAATGGAAAGAATTAGTTGGATCGAGCGGAAAACGAATGAGAGGGTGTTAGAAATGGTGCTGGAAAAGAACACTTCTAAATATTATTGAGAAGAGGAAGAGAAACTATTTGCGACATTGCCTAAGAAGAAATTGTATCATGAGGGACGTCCTAGAGGATATGGTGGCGGGAAAGAGAGGGATGGTCCAAAGGAGACTACAATTAATGGGTGATATAAAAACAGAAAAATCATACGTCAAGACTAAGAAGTTTGCGTAGGACCGTGGTGCATGGCAACTTCTCAGCTGCTGCATGAGATTTGCCAGTAAGGGCAGAAAACCTGTGATGATGATAATGATACATATATATATAGTATATGATGAATTTATATACGAAATCTTAATAAAAAAGATTATGATGAATGCCCACTTTTATTTTAAATAAAAATTAAAGTATTTAGCCAACCACAATTGTCATATGAATATCTAATATTCTAATAAATCAACGAAATCAATCCTTCGTAGACATACGCGAGAGGGATGAGAATGGCAGATGAAACTTGAACCAAACAGTGCTTGTTAGATTTTGACCTTTTAGACTAGAATTAATAGGTATATTTCATTTTTATATTCAAACTTTTCTTTCTATATTTTTACTTTTGCAACTATCTCTTGTTTATTTTCATAACACTTTTAATAGCTCTAGATGTGGACTTACAATTTTAATATAATTTCTACCCCATATACTTCCAGTTGGGATGAAACTCGTTAGGGCCTAGGTTAATAAGAAGAAAGTATACTAATTTGAGAATTATAAAAGGAAAATGAGGATTATTGTAGATTAGTCGTTTATCATGTATATACAGTAGAGAGAACTGTTTATATAACAAGTGCACAGAATAACCATTGTAGTTCTTCATTATGGTAAATTATTAGAACATAATACTTATTTCAATCATTATTCGAACAATTCATTCGAATAAAAGGCGGCACGTTAAACAGAGGACTCAAGTTACTTCGATGGTTATTTCTATGGAGTTACAAGTACCAAAAACATTAGGAAAGCTGTTTAAAAATATTATGTTGCTATATTTAAACCTATTAAGGAATTAAGTTTGCTTATATATTTCTAGATTAGATTCTGACCCGCAAAGAGTTTTATTTAGGACTATATTTATACAGAACCTGCGTCAACAAAATTATGTTGATTTTTCTTATTTTTCTAAGAGGAATGGATTCTTTTGTTACTTTAAGACAGATTGAAAAGAATGTTTACAACAACTACGACGTAAAAGCATGTATTATTAAAACACGTTTTATTCTAAGCACAAATCCAGATGAATTCTACCAACTAATTACCATTCTATAGTAAACCGTTTGTATTTAATTTTCATTAAAATATATTACGTCCTCATAAATCACTCAGAAAGAAAAGTGCCGAATATGTTTTGTTCCAGAAGCTTCTTTCTCATGGGAATCAATGATTACCTTAATGAAAAGTATCTCCAAACAAAATATTTGAAAAGAAAAGAAGAGAAATATGATTGTGTTCAATAGTGTATTCATACTAGTACTGTCAAATTTCAAGAATTCAATTCTTATTCGAATAGTATATTTTTTCAATTATTCCTTATTAGAGTATAACATTTATTTGAAAGAATATTCGAATAGTTAATTGAATAATTATTGAAATATCGAAACTTTTTCGAACACTTGAAAAGTCCACAATAACGTAATGATTAAATGAATAATGGTAGAAAAATTATTTGAACAATTAACATCCGAATATGATTAACAATACCAATTCATATCCAAGGAATGTGTGGAAAAACAATCTCAAATGTATCAGGTTTCATTTATGTTGTTCGCCATATAAGCAATGATATGTTTTAGAGAATCTATGTTTCATTTCTAAATTTCTAGAAAGGCAAACTGAGTATTACATGAATTTCATAACAACTACAGTGCAGACATATTTCAATTCTTATCATCCTGCTTAGGTATTTAATACAATCTTTTAATTTATCATATATTCGAATCCCATAATTTCCTTTTTTTCTTCTACAGACACTTTCATAACAACCTGAACCCCTCTCCTGCTGTTAGTGGCTTCTCTACGCTACCTTTAGGTAATTGACTAGAATTTGTGTTTGGGCAGAAGTTCATTAAATAACACACTTCATCACATCATCATTGCTACTTGTCCCCATTTACCTACTAATGGTGTCTCCTAGTTTCCAAGTTTTTCATAATTTCCCACAAAATATGTTGCAAATTTATAACTTATGTTTGTCGAACATAGTATATATTATGTGGTTATAGTGCGTCCAGTAAGAGAACGTCTCTGACAGCTCGCAGTGACATTGCCACTACTCGCGTATCAAGTTTTTTTTCGGCGCAACTGTAGTGGCAATTTAATTAATGCTATAAGACATAGTGATCGTGGTTGGTAACACTGGTATCAAAGTAGGGACTGCAATGTCCCAGCGCATGTGGTAAGAAACGTAAGAGACCATCTCTTGTTGGCCGTGCTATAATACCAGATAATTCTAGTATTTTGCCGCAGCTTCAGGTAAATTTTGGTTTATGATGGAATTTCTATAATGTTTAGGTCATTTAGTAATAATATAATTAATTGAATTATTTGTTGCCGGGACGACGCCCGTCTTATTCACTATTAATTAAGTAGTCATTGTTTAATCAAGTTTGAAAACAGGTTGAATTACCCATTATCTTTCACTACTGGAAGTGAAATTACTTTTTAGTAATTTGGATGTAAAAATCCACATTATTCTTTGTCATATTCTCTATTAACTTTTCTTATATATTTAAAACAACTTAGATATTATCAATCTACTTTTATAGTCTTAAATCCTCTCAGAATACAAAGAAAGTAAAAACATATGTGGACTAAAAATATAGATATTGTATGCAAAGTAGAATGATAGATCAGTGGAATAGGAGGTCACTTTACACAAAGACAAAAGCAGTAATAAGATTGAAAGAAATAAGGGAAGGATGGTTAGAAAGTGCTATGCATGGGAAGTCAGTTATGTAAAAATCCAAGGTAAGTAAGCGGTGAACAGCAGCATCCTTTACCGTGCAATATTATGCATCTTTTGTATAGTCTGGAGGACAAATATACATTAGCCACTTTTAACGTAAGCGTCACAGTTACGGCAATAGGAATCATGTACCATGGTAACCCAAAATCGCAATTCGTTGAAAAATTCTAGCGAGAGTGAATTGCTTGGTAAACCTTCAGTGAAGAAGCATATGCAGGAACGAAGCAAACATTGGATTGAATGAACAACGTTGAAAATAAAAGGAATTTGTGAATGTAACGGTGGATTGATACACACTTTTGATTCTAGCTTCATAATCCTTACATAATTTTAAGTCTGAAATACACTTACCTATGTTACCTAATAGTTGGTTAAGAAGAGAATTCCAAATGGGAATTTAGAATTTAAGTAGCAACATACTAGAGTAGTGCCGTGAATATAGAATGACTTCGATAACTCCATATTAATATTGAACTCTTCATCCTCCAAAAAGATATTGATGAAAACCGATAGATCTAATCACTCAGACGGGTGAAAGTAATTAAATAGATAAAGTACTTATAGGTAAAGCATGTACGTAACGGTAGGATTCATATGATCAACTAACCATTCGATCTATTGGCGATATCGTTATGGAAGAGCTCATCTGTTGTACCAGTCATACAACAGGAGTATATTAACTCTGCTTGTTAAAGAATAAATTAAAATTAGTGGATGATAGATCCTTAGAATAAGAGGTCACTTCATCTATCATGAAAAATATCCCAGTAACATTTCTGAAGACTGTCACTAGTAGGTGTTGTATTTAAACAATTCAAATTTCTACTCATAAATGCTGCAAACTACGTATGCGTCAATTAGCTAAGGATTCCAATGTAAGATAGCTTTAGCAATTATCTCTAGCAATTGTTAATAAATAAATAAATAAATTGACCAAAATTAAATAATCTCAGTAAGCTTTGAATGACATAATTACTTCAGGGTAATTGAATTAACTCATCCTGCAATAATATTAATAGAATGTAGAACGAATATTAGTTTGAAATACATACTATTTCTTGAAATAATAATGGTTATACGAGGCATTACATACCTCTTAAATAGCTCTCAATGTTTCTAAGGAATTCATATGTCTTATGAACATTATTTATGAATAATTCAGAAAATACAAAGGGGTGTATAAAATTTTCTTTTCTAGAAAGTGAATATATTGTTCTATGACGCTTAGAATTTTAACATATTTTCCTGTGATAGAGATTTTAGATTATAGTTAAGTGAGACATAGTAACAAGGTTAATATTATCTCAATTTTTGTCTGGAATGAAAGTGGCCAACTTTGACTCTCAACCGTGCAAGAATACAGTTCCGTCAAATGGATTAATAGTATTATGTAAGTATCACATCATGTGATACTATATAAAATCGTATACAATATTTGTAAATCTAATATCAGAAAGTGTTTTAAGTATTTCAGGATTAAACTAAATTATATCCTGCAATTGTGTACTCAAAGTATAATTTGCTACGTATTATATACCATGCTAAGAAAGAAACGGGATTAGTGTAATATAATATTAGATGGATGTTATTCACGTGATTAGATAAGATGTTAATCGAGTATTGTGTTAAAGTATATGAATCTCTTCAGACTGAATATCGTTATAGCAGAGCATGAATCAAATTTGAACGACTATGAAACTGTTCCCCGAAGCCATAAGTAAACCTAAGACTTACTTGGATGCATCATTGATTTTGATGAATTGTGCTTTGCTAATATCAATTCCGATTCGAAGACAATAGAAAGATTTTTAAAATATTTCGTCGAACGAAACCTTTGATGTCCTGCGGATATGCCAAGTAGGCTAGAAAAAATAAATGATAAATATTAATATAAATAGGAATGCATGACGACAAACAGTAGGTGGAATGAACTAAAGAAAAAATAAGGAAACAATATTTTCAGCACAAACTTACGGAGTTTGAGATCTGACCACGGACTCATAGTATAAATCACAATGGTTTTTCTTAAAGTGTTTGCTGAGGGCGCGGAGGCTCAGTGGTAGAGCGTTCACCTCCGGTGCTTGGGGTCCCTGGTTCGATCTCAGTTCGCGCCGTGTGGACTTTGTGGTGGACAAACACCGTGCTCGTGGGTTTTCTCGGGGTTCTCCCGTTTCCTCCCACTTTCTTCATTCCACCATTTCATTCATTTCTCATAATCACCGTCTCCTTTAGCCTAACCGGCATAACCGTGGGACGTCAAACTCAAAAAGATTTCATTTCATTTTCATTTTCATATATATATATATATATATATATATATATATATATATATATATATATATATATATATATCGTATTTTAGAAAAATAAATGGAGAGCCAACAAATTTGTTCCTAGTTGGTTGAATTGGAGTTTAGCGTCTCTTTCAACACAAAAGATATATGAGAAGTGCACCTACAGTTTGAAATGAAGTCCAAACCACTGAAATAGTTCAAATTTCAATGCGCAACCATCGAGAGCAATGTATCAAAGATACGCACGCTAGAGACCTGCACGGGCCGAATTTTTCGGCCCGAGCCCAATCCAGCCCAAATGTACGTCGGCCCGGCCCAACCCGGGCCCGAAAAGCTTTGAAGATTTTCGGCCCGAGCCCAGATTTTCGGCCCGATAAGTTTTTTTAAAAATTCTTGGCTCAAGCCCGGCCCGGGCCCGATACATTTTCGAAGTTTCATTTTGTAACATTTTTCACGGGCACACTTCTTCAACGTTTGCCTTTATTCTAATTAGTGTTTAACGAATGTCAATAATTATTAAAGAATTGCAATTAATCGGCCCCAGCCCGGCCCGACCTGAAGAAAAATCAGTGTCGGCCCGCCCAAGCGCGGCCCGTGCAGGTCTCTAATGCACGCTAGCCACTAGTCCAACAGTAAAAGTTCAAATTTGTTCATATTATCGCATTATATAATAACGGTATTTAAATTTTCCTTATAATATAATACATGATCGAATAGTAGTATAAGATAATTGAATGTTACATTTGGTAATATTCAAATATCTTATACCGTTATTTGATCTATCAAAGATATAACAGAAGGTACGAAATTGAACGAATAGTAAATCAAGAAATTTCACTCTATTCAGTTCTCAATTATCCTGCCAGTGCGTAATCTATATCCACATAATTCCAAACTTTGCATTATTATATTTCTTAATATATTGTATAACTTTCTAACGAGTTGAATTTTTCAGGAAACAGGTAACTGTGGAGAAGAAATAGACTTTCTAGTTAATTCTATTTTTTACAACCTTGAAAGGATTTGTTACATTTTCTACCTTACAATCAATTACACGGAATCAAAAATTTTAAGATATTTTCTCTTTTTCTGACAGTATACGTAATTTAAAGTGGTTATGAATCTTTAAAATAATAGACTCCATCTATGTACATAAAATTATATCTTATAAATATATTATCTAGTATTTTTACGCATTGTATAAGCAGAACACAAGAACAATAATTAGTTAAACAGAAGTTTTCTTGTAATATCCTTGTACTAATCGCGGTAAAAACAGTAGCAGCCCAGCTAAGCTAAACTAACCAATGAAACCAAAAGCCATGAATTAAATCAAAACCGTTGAAAAATCAGTTCTTTGACGGTGGTTTCGGGGGGAGCTACAAGAAAGGGGAAACACAGAAGGTATGGTACAACTTCTGTAAAACTTTTGTTAAAGACGAGCGTTGGAAACATGTGTTAAGCACCATGTTTACGTGGACACGCAGAAAAATCATGGCCACGGAACGTTTAAGCCAGGTGGAATCATGGACTGATGCAGAATATCGGCTTCCATTGTGGAAATATCCTTCACGATCCTCTGACTTTCCACGCTTCGAGTCCTTCTCCTCACCTGGAAACACCTGTAACCACCTGCAAACTTCATATCATCATCCAGTGTCCAGCAAGCGTGCCGCCATCTTGTTCTGCACTTGAGGGATTTTTATGGTTTTCTGTTAGGTGATGAGACGACCTTTATATTTGCTCTTGAAACAGCACTCGCAGAGAAAAAAAAATACCGCATCAGATGGATATATATTTCCGCATCGTCATCTGTTCTAATCACTAGTACAACTAATTTAGTTTAGAGTTGTTAATGTCTTATTGAAGTCAATTGAGATTGAGTCAATAAATAAATAAATAAATGCCATTCAAAAATATCATGTTTCCTTTCATAACTATAATACTAACTTTATTGTCAAAAAAAAAAAAATTTAATATTATGTCACCTATTTTTCTTCAGTAATTCCGAAAAACTGTGTAAGATAAAACGTGTGTACAAAACTTCAATATTTATCACAATTTGCATGTTTTATTATTTATTCATTATAATATCTTACAATTTCCGTTATGTGAATATAATTGCAATAAGATACAGGTCACAATTGGAAACATATAGTATGATGCCACGGTAAGAAGTATTTTGTATAAACAATGTTCGATAAATTAGAGTTATTATTTGTAAGGTATTAAAATATTAAATACATTTTTCTAGTTATCGTTTTGTATATTTTATGTTTCGTTAAAGTGAAAAATATAAGGAAAAATCCATTCTGTTTTACGCGGATATCCTATTAATGCTTTAATTTGTTAATACAAAATATACAATTGCCAGCAAAAAGAGTTTCGAAGGTTACGAAAATATATTTGATGTATTCAGAAATGTAATAACTTATAAAACATACGTGCTAATTGCAATGTTCATGGTCTACTACTAGGTTTTTGACGACCAATGAAGAACCTTGAGGATTTAACCAAGTCAATCTTTGCTGATGGACATTGCCCATTAAGATTAAGCATTTCATTTATTTTTTCATGCCCCACCTAAGACATATGTTTCTATCTTTCAATCAGAAAAATAGCATTACATGCACAAAAATGTGATACAATAAGAAATCAAATAATATATGAAACGACATGGTACGAACACTCAGGATTACAAACATTTTCAATAGTGCACATGAATTTAAATTTAAATTCAAAACATAAACTCTCTTATGGGAAGAGACGCGTACAACATATATAAATTTACTCTCTCCCATGTGTACCTCTTGGATGCTAAATGGTGTAACTTTAAAAATGAAATTTTCCACAAGAGAACTTTGAACTTCAAAATTTTATGTAAATGGATGCAATGATAATCACTATCACTTTTATAGAAAATAAATTTTATAATTATGTTTTTGGTTGAAACCATAAAATAAGTATGAAGTTTTCATGATATATTGAACTTCAAAGTTCTCTCCTAAAACTTTTCCATGGAAGTTACACCACTTGGCATCCAAACGGTCCACTATATGCTATTTAATGCAATTCTTTACAGTTTTGAATTATCACATTTTCATTCTTTATATTTAATTTTAGGGAATTTAAAATTTTAAGATATTTTCTCTTTTTACTTTCGAGTGACTGTAGGAGAAAAGAAAGTATGATAATCGTGAAAAAAAGTCGAATTCGGGATTTCAATAGATTTACACATTTTGTAGCCCGTACATACCAAAAAAGTTTCTTTTGAATGTCTGTCCGAAAAGTTATCCCGATTTAAAAATTCATGGCCTAGAGACCATACCGTTCAACTTATCCAAACCAAATTTTAAACTTAAAATTTTTTATATAGTTCTCTAGGGGAAGATTTCGAATTTTCATCTTACTTTCTTCACTCTCATCAACATCGTTTGCTTTAGCATAATCACGGGACGTTAAAGTAAAGGATTTCATTGCATTTTTTTCTTGCTTTCAAAAATAAGATCAGTTGTAGAAACAATTATTTTTCTCTAGGAAAAATTCAGAAGGGATAATTTACTCCTTTTCTTCAAACGATTTTCTTAAAAATGAATTAGACGATTTTGATCATACTTCATAATAATATGTTTGATTACAGCCTGACTCATTTTTCTAAAAATAAATAAATAAATAAATAAATAAATAAATAAATAAATAAATAAAAATAATTCAAATAGGTAGTTAACTTTTGAAGGTGTTTTTTTTTTCGGATCATTTTCTCAAACAATACTGAAGATTTTTTTTTATTTTTTTAAATTTATTTTTACATTTCGAACTAAATTTTTCATCAATGACCTTGCAATACGGAACAAGTCGCTTTTCATAAAGACATTCATGAGGGGTAGTTTACTTTTGGAGATGAGTTTATTTTAACTCATATGATGTGCTTATTCTCTAAAAAAGAAAAAAAAATACGAAAACTCGATTTAGGGCCGTTCAAAAATTTTGAGGTTCCTGATCCAAAAAATCCAACATATTCTATTCAATTAAAATATTTCTAGTGCGCCTTATATCTGGAGAGCTACATATAGTGTAGCCAAATCCAAACTATCATTTAACTCATTATGATGTGCTTATTCCGTAAAAAAATACGAAAACTTTATTTAGGGGCAGTTCAGAAATTTTGTGGCTCTTGATCCAAAAATACCAATGTGTTTCTTTCAATCAAAAGTTTCCTTGTACGCCTTATATCTGCAGAACTACATATAGTGTAGCCAAATGCAAACTATCACTTAAGTCACAGTCAGTATGATGTGCTTATTATGTAAAAAAAAAGAAAAAGAAAAAGAAAAAAGAAAGAAAGAAAAGAAAAAAACAAAAATTCGATTTAGGGTCGTTCAAAAATTTTGTGGTTCCTGATCCAAAAAATCCAACATATTTCATTCAATCATTCTTTGTGTGTGTGTGTGTGTGTGCCTTATATCTGGAGAACTACATATCCCTTCCCTTACGGGAACTTTTTAACATCTTTATAAATACCCACCAAACTTCAACCGCAAACAAAAGAAACACACACTCTCGTATGGGATTGACGCGTCTGTACGACTCATGTAACCCGCAAAAGTTGTAGCAAGCCGTCCCCCGCAACACAAATATATATATATATGCAAATACGTCAAATGCAACACAAATATATATATATATGATAATTATTAGTGATTGTAGGTGGTATCAGCACAACCCGCACAATCGTGCGGGTACGTCGCGAAAGGGATGTAACGTAGCCAAAAACAAACTGTCACTTAACTCAGTATAATGTGCTTATTTTGTAGAAAAAAATGAAAACTTGATTTACGGGCCCTTGAAAAATTTTGTGGCCCTGATTCAAAAACTAGTTATTGACCAAGACCACAATCTTTTGATGCATTTTTGGATCATTCCAAAAATTCTTGTCTGACAATTTTCTTAAAGACGACTAATGTGATTTTATTGATAGGCTGCAAATAAATAAAACAGTATTTACGTACTTTAAAAACGTATTTTGTGGAGAAGTTGGGTAAAACAATACTCAAAAAATGTACTGTACTTACCCAAGAAGCTGTGCTCCAGTAGGGTACATTTAAAATACTTTTTCTTGTCGAGCAATTTGAAAACAAAGTTATATTTGTGAACACATAGTTGGACATATCAGGGACATAGTTGAAAAATACGGTTATGATAATTTTATTTGGTTCTGACGGTAAAATCATATATAAATGGTAATTTGTACAGCTTTCCAAACTCGACCCTCCCCCCCTTCCTCTCAGTTTCATTCGGTCTCGAGCTCCTCAAGAATTGAGTGCGCTAGCAAATTTGAGCATAAATGATAACGAGCCAAAGCCTAACTCCGAGCGAAGCCACGTCTCAATGGGGATACTGAGCGCGAGTAGGATCCTCATTGATAACAAGCTCAGACCCTTGGTGAACGCGAGCCAAGTGAGATAAATAGGTGCATCATTGAGATATGAGTCTTATTTAAGATAGCGAGCCATAACTCCGAAGAGTACGAGTATGAACCTCTGAGCACGATCCTTTCGCTATGCTTTATAACTTTTCTTCTATAACGATAAAGGTTGAAACAGGAAATTGTTAATTTGAACCACTTCCGGTTTGAAGAGAGGGTTAACGGAGGAGATGGAACCTATTCTTGGGACGCTAAATCAATTTTAAAAAACGCATCTCTTACCGTTCTTGCTCCATAAAAATCAGTATTAAAACCGGAAGTATTATTAAATTTCAACAACTTTCAGTTTTGGTAGAAAAAAATGAAATGAAATTTATGTTTTACGTCCTACGATTATGCCAGCTAGGCTAAAGGAGACGGTGATGATGAAATAATGAATGAAATGGTGGAATGAATGAAGTGGGAGGAAACGCGAAAACCCCGAGGAAACCCACGCACACGTTGTTTGTCCACCACAAAGTTCACTTGGCGCGAGGGGATCGAACCAGGGACCCCAAACACCAGAGGTGAACGCTGTACCACTGAGCCACCGCGGCTCCATGAGTTTTGGTAGAGTCTTGCGGGTTGTGACGATGTGCTTCCTTAAGACACTGAATCTATTGCAGAAAACAGCTTGCAGCTATTGCATTTTTGTTCTTTGGCAATAAATGTTAAAACCGGAAATGGTTAATTTGAATCACTTCCGGTTTGAATAGAGAGTTAATGAAGAAAATAGAACTCATTCTTGGGACAACGAATCGATTGCGGAAAACCATATCTTGATATATTTTACTGTTTTTGATATGTGTAATTTAGTATTGAAACCGAAAGTAATATTAAATTTGAACCACTTTCGGTTTTCTTAAAGTTGAATTGAGTTGAGTTTAACGTCCAGGTCAGCAGCGAGGCTATATGAGACGTGGACCTACTGATTAACGTGGAATCCGAACCACATGAGCTCCCGCCGGGAATCGAACCCGGGTCTCCCACGCCAAAGGCGCGTACGCTAACCGCTTAGCCACGAAGGAGCTCGGTTTTCTTAAAGTGTTCATAATAGTAATAGAAACGTTTTCAAGAAACCACTTTTCGCTATCTTTTACCCTTTTTGTTCTATAGCGATACATGTAGAAACAGAAAATGATTAATTTGAATCACTTCCAGTTTGAATAGAGACTAACGAAGGAATTGGAATCTATTGTTGGGACGTTGAATCAATTACAAAGAAACTCCATCTCGATATCTCTTACTGCTTTTGCTCTGATAGGGGTCGACAGATAGACGGACGGACGGGTAGAACCATTCTATAGTACTTCGATACTTTGGAAGTCTAAAATTAAATAACTGAGATTGAAGCTGAGCTTTCTAAAACACATTTTATTAACATTGATAAGAAATTCTAATACAAATTTAATTCATAAGATAATTTTAAATGGGACTGCTGTGGCCAGTGGTAAAGGACTCATCTCTGATGTTTGGGGTCCCTGGTACAATCCCAGTTCCAGCCAAGTGATCTTTGTGGTGTGCGTGTGTTTTCTAGAAGTTGTCCTGTTCCCTGTTAATTTCGTCTTTTCACCATTATCATCCATCACATCATTACCGTTACCATTAGCCATGGTTCATAATCGTGGGACAATCTAATATATAAAATTGAAAGTGACTATGTTTGTGATTTGTATGATTTTAAGTAGGGGTTAATGGGGACGTCAGCATCGAGGCTATATGTCCCCGTCACGATTGTGATTTCATAACTCTTGAACCACGAGACCGATCCCAATCAAATTTTCAACATAGATGATCGGACCTGGGGTGGTTACTATTATTTCACTTTGACGGTAGAACTTAAGGGATGGAAAGAGGAGGGGAGATATATAAAAAATAAAACTTAATAACTCTTGAACCATCTGACCAATCTCGGTCTGATTTTCAACATAGATGATGTTCGCGCCTGCGATGCTTTTTATAATTTCACTTTGACGACGAAACATTGGGGAGGGTATTTAAAAATAATCGAAAATGACCGATATTAGTATTGAATCCATAGTTTTAGGGATCCCTGAGATGAACAGTCACACTTCCGATGCTGTTTTAATCCAAACTCAGCCCCCATTGCGTTTTATGTTCAAAATGAAACTATTCTCCCTGTGCGAAGAACGGGCAATTTACTAGTTTTAATTTAAAAAAAGATTAGAAATGAGATTAGGCATTATTCGTTTTTAAATATTTGAGCACTTGTCTTTAGTAGGAGGAGTTTAAGTTTAGAGATTAAAAATAACTAAGATATTATTACAGTTAATATTTTATCTTACAGTCTAGCGTATTTCGAATAATATAAGGATAGATGGATCTTCGGAAATGGGCCGATTAAATAATTTTCAATATAAAAGTATATTTCTACTACTGGTATTTATACTTAGTTTGCTACTAGATGTTAATACGAATGATCACAAATAATACAGTTTACTTATTAAAACGCTACTAATGCTGTTTCTTTCTGTCTTTATGATATATTTATATTTTTAAAAGTTTACCAATTAAATTAAATGCATGATTAATGTGTCTTTTAACAAATTTTCTATCTAACGTGACATATATATATATATATACACCTACGATATTAAGTTTTTTAATATATACAAGCAAGAGGCATCCTGTCAACTCCGCATCCCAAATAAAGGGCGTAACCCTTTGGGTGGGTGCTAGCTGCGGCTAGCAAAAAAAAAATGAATCTTGCATACTATAACTTATTCCTTAATTAAGATTTTATTTATTTATTTATTTATTTTTGACAAACTACATGCTATTCTCTTTTTTTTCTTACGAACTATTTTCAGAAGTTGATTTTTAATATCAGTTATATACAGTTATATATCATATACTTCGAAACTATGCTGTAAGTATCGGAAGTATATAAGTATACTATAGCAATTTATGCTATAAGCATAGTGAACTTCCAAACTATAATCAGTGGTAGAGCGTTCACCTCTTGCGCTTGGGGTCCCGGGTTCGATCCCAGCCCCCGCCAAGTGAACTTTGTGGTGGACAAACACCGTGTGCGTGGGTTTTCTCGGGGTTCTCCCGTTTCCTCCCACTTTCTTCATTCCACCATTTCATTCATTTCTCATAATCACCGTCTCCTTTAGCCTAACCGGCATAACCGTGGGACGTAAAACTCAAAAATTTCATTTTTTTTCCAAACTATAAGTATCAGAAGTCTTATAGTTCTGGTATGTCCACTCGTCCGTCTGTCTGCAATCTGTCGATAAGTATCAGAGCAAAAACCGGTAAGAGATATCTAGAAGCAGTTCTTTTTAAGCAATTTGATGTCCCTAAAATAAGTTCCATCTCCTTCAGTAACCTGTTATTCACACCAGAAGTTGGTGAAATTTCCGGTTTCAGCGTTTCTCGCTATAGAACAAAAACTGTAATAAATAGCAACAAGCTGTTTTCTGCCATCGATTTAGCGACTCAAGCAAATATATATTCATTATCCGCAACACCCTTCCAAAACCGAAAGTGATTGAAACCTTATACTACTTTCGGTTCCCGTACTTATTTCCATAAAGAAAAACGGTAAAATAAGATATATCAAATTTTGCAATCGGTTCAGTGTCCTGGGAATAGATTTTATATTCTAGGCTAACGCTCTATTCAAACCGCAAGTAGTAAAAATCATTCATTTTCGGTTTCAACGTTCATGGCTAGAGAACATACACGTTAAAGTACAGTATGCAGCAAAATAAACAGTACTGAAATTCGCGTACGGATGGCGCTCAGATGCAATGTGGTATGAGCTGTGAGTGACACATGTGTGCTCAGTTGTGCCTGGACTAGCGTAGTGTGCAGTTGATGCGAAGATAATGCTACTTACAACAGAGGAGGAGGTACTTATTGTAGAGCAATATTTCCGCTCATACGGTGTGGGCAGCGTCTCACTGCAGGAGATTAGCGTGGACGTCTACTATATTGCTCTGAAGTGTTAGCTATGGAATATGAAAATGAAGATTTTATCAGTAACATATGGTTCAGTGATGAAAAGCCATGTGTACTTTGATCGACACATCAATCGACAGTTGATTATTGACCCTGTCTTGCATGATTTGTGCGGCTTTAACAACACGAAAAATCTATCGTTATAAAAGAATGGATGCAGCAAGACGGAGCTATTGCCCACACTGCAAGTGAGTCACTTACCCTTCTGCTCACAAGAGTTTGGACATCACTTGATTTGCTGTGGAACGGATTTTCTATATCCTTCCCACTCCCCTCAGCTCATGACTCCAGATGCCAATATACGGGGTATGCTGAAGGAAGCAATTTTCCGAACAGATAACTTCTTACCACTATACCGGAGTTAAGAGAAAAGATTCGGTCATTTGCTTTGTCATTCCAGCAAACCGTGTTCACTGACATGTTAATCGATCTACAAGACCGCTATGAAGAATATGTGCGACATAATGTTCAACATTTTGAACACATGATGTACAGAAATGATTCCTTATAAATTACAATATGCGTTGAGTAACATTTAGTTGACATCCTTTTGACAATCTTTTTTATGTTTCGTTATGTTGTACAACAAATAAATAAATGTCAACGATGTGATTTCAGTACTGTTTGTTTTGTCGCATACTGTAGATAGCGACAAGCGGATTTCAGCAATCTATTCAGCGTCTTAAGGAGACATAACATCATCCACAACATTCTACCAAATCCGAAAGTGATTGGAATTTGATAGTACTTCTGGTTTCAATACTTATTTCCATAGAGCAAAATGGTAAGCAAGGGCGCCCATATTGTGGTTTCCAGAGGGAGAGGGGCAAATATAAGCGACATTTCAAATACAGTTTCAACTTTTGCGGTAACTTCTAAAAATTCTATTGGGTTTTCGATCTTCCGAAGTACAATTTCCCCAAGGAGGGGCGAGCGCCCCACCTTGTCCCCCCTGATGGGCGCCCTTTACGGTAAGGGATTTTTTAAAAAAAAAAAAAAAAGCTGTTTTTGATACAATCTCAGCGCCCTAAGAATGAGTTTTGTCCCGACTTTTATCTATCTGTTGAAACCGAAAAGGGTGAAAACCTATGTTTATTTCATTACAACATTGATCGAATAATGGATGAAACAGAAATAGTTAGCTATAAGCAAATTTTTTATATGGACTCAGTATTAAGAATATGTTTCATCTCTGATTTTATTCTTTTTATTGCAACCGGAAGTGATAGACTTTAATTACCACTCCCTGTTTTCATGTTTCTACCTACAGAGAAAAAAAAAAACAATAAGAGAGAGCGAGTAATGTTTCTTTTTTTTTTTTTTTTGGTACGGATTCAACTTTCAGAGAACAGAATCTATGATCTTAATCCTCTATTGCAACTAGTCGTTATATATGTATTACTTGAATGTTGAATTCACGTCGTTTGAAATTCTACCAGGTAAGAAGTTTCACACTGTAAAACAAAACTCAATTGTTTAACTTTTATTTTTGAAGTTTCATTATTTTCTGTTAAGTGTCTTGAAAATTGCAATTTTTAAAACCTCTTTACCTTGGGGAGAGTTATTTGGTTCTACTACTTATGGTTTTGTTAATAGTAAATCAAAGATAAGAAATCTCAGTGTAGCAACTAATTTCATCTGCTATCCTAGCAGGCCCGTAGCCAGCCCGAAAATGTAGGGGGTCCCGGTGGAAGTTAGGGGGGCCCGACCCAAAAATATTAGTTCATCCCATATTATAGTTCATTTGCAAGAATACCGTGAAAATTTTAGAGGGGACCAGTAAAAATTTAGGGGGCGCCCCCTAGACCTCCTCTGGATACGGGCCTGTGTCCTAGTAGTTAGAGTGTGTGCCTTCGGTGCAAGTGATCCCAGGTTCGAGTCCCATGATAGAGCACAAAAAACTTGAAGGTATTACCGAGTTTTGGATTCCACCCTAGTGTGTAGGTCCGTCTCATATAGCCTAGATGATAGAAAGAAACGCTAAACTTAGAAAAGTACCAAAAAAGTAACTAATTTCATAGCTAAAACAATAGAGCAAGGGGAGGAAGTACGAGGACTGTCTGGAAAGTGTTAGACGTTTTCGTCTATCGCGGCAGTGGGTGGTGCTAGAGTCGCCATTTTGGTGTCAGAAAGTTGCCACACTTGTACGCATTCAGCTGTGGTAGCGTGAGAAGTGTGACGCTCTTACTGTGCTTTTTGTGACGTGTTACAATGTGCACTGCAACAGAAAATCCAGCCTCTTGTAAGATGCGTTCTGTGATTAGGTTTTTGTTGGAAAAAGTCACAAGCCAATTGAGATCCATAGCCAACTGTGTGAAGTGTACGAACATGGAATAATGATTTTTTTTTTCACAACGCACGTCCACGCACGACCAAGCGTACCCAAGAGCTCTTGAATGGTTTTGGATGGGAGATGTTCCATCACCCACTATCAGCCCGGACTTGGCACTGAGCAACTACCACCTCTTCCCAGCGATGAAGATATGCCTGGCTACACAACGCTTTGATACTGACGCGGAACTGGATGCCGATGTAAGTCAGTGGTTGATTTCTACTACGATTGTATTGAAAAATTTGTGCCACCGTATAATAAGTGCCTTAATTTACATGGCGATTATGTGGAAAAATAGCTTGAGAGCGTACCTTTCAAATGTATATAATACAATTTGGTTTGTTTATTTTGTTACTTTAAAAAAAAAAAAATCAAAACGTCTGTTACCTTATAGCCAGCTCTTGTACATATATGATACATACAAAATTTACAAAAGCCTTCAAAATTGTGAATCATAATAGGTTGGTTATCAAACTCAATCGACTCAGCTTTTGCTTGTTTGCTTGCTGAAATCCAGCGTCCCTTTTCAGTACTGAGGCTATACTAGATGTAGACCTACAGTTTAAGGTGGAATCCAATCTATCGTAATGAATTAAAATTTCAATGTTCTCCCGCCGAAAATGATACCTATAACCACATGCATCAAAGGCGCGTGTGCTAGCCACCAGATCAGCACGGAGGACTTAATTTAGCTTTTGTTCTGAACTATTTGATTTCCGATTTCGATTCCAGGAGGAATGGTCTTGAAATTTGAACGCACTACGGTGGTTCGATTCTACCCTTAAACTGTAGGTTCACATCTCACAATAGCTTCGATGCTAAAAAAATGCTAAATTCCAGTCCAGCCGACTAACATAGGTATTACATGAAATTCATTTTCAAAATTGAATCTTCTTCTTCTTTTTCTTCTCCTTGTAAGCCTTTTTTCCCAGTTAGCTGAGGTCGGCTTTTCGAATCACTGTCCTCCACCTGTTTCTATATTGTATCTTATCCGTTGTGACACCACACTGCACCATATCGTTATTAACACAATCTCTCCACTTCTTCTTTGGCTGGCCTTGGGCTCACTTTCCATTCAGTTCTATAACATTCACTACGTACTCCAGAGGTCTTCTTCTTAAATGCCCAAACCATCTCTGTCTACTTTCATGCAGTTTTTCTACTACTGCTCCCATCTATACTGTTCCTTGAATCACTTCATTCTTAATTTTATCTTTCCGCATCACTCCGCATATCCATCTCTGCAACATGCAACTTCTGTTTCTCTCTTCTTCGTCGCCCAATATTCTGCTCCGTATCATGTGGCAGGTCTTACTATTGTTTTGTAAACTTCTCTTTTGAGGCATATTGATACCTTATGGTCACACTATACTCCTACCACTTTTCTCTATTTTGTTCAACCGCTGCTAATTCTGTTTACATCTTCTATTCCTGCATTTTCCTGCAGCATTGTTCCCAGTACTTGAATTTCCTCGTTATTACCATCTCTTTTTCACGCAGTCGTATTCTCGTACTCTCGATTACATTTTTCCTGAAAAGAGAATGTAAATATTCTGTCTTGATTTTACAAATTCTAAGCCCTTTGCTCTCCAATGCTCCTCTACAGGCATATAATTTGTCTTGTAGTACTGCCTTGGTTTCACTCACTAGTACAATATCATCTGCAAATAGCATATTTCAAGGGGCTAAATTTTAAATATCCTTTGTAAGATAGTCCATCACAATTGCAAAAGGTATGGGCTAAGGCTAGATCCCTGATGATGTTCCACTTTAACTGTGAACTCTTGTTATTCCGCAATTGTTCTTCACTCCTATCCTATATTCATTATACATATCTTGAATTACACAGATGTATGTGTTCGGAATATTTCTTCTTCAGTGCCCACCAAATAAGATCCCGTGACACTCTATCATACGCTTTCTCTAGGTCGATGAAAACCATATAATGCTCCTTCTGGTGTTCTCTGTACTTTTCTATTAGCATCCTACGTGCAAATTTTGTATTCCTTGGCATGAAACCAAATTGGTTCTCTGTTATTTCAGTCTCTTCCCTCAACCTTAATTTTATCACTCTCTCCCAGAGTTACATTGCATGGGTCATAAGTTTCATTCCTCTGTAGCTGCCACATTCTTGCACATCATCTATGTTTTTAAAAACTGGTACAATATAACTGATTTTCCATTATTTTGGCGTATTTTCTGTTTCCAATATTCTGTTTAAAAGTGTAAACCACTTCACTCCTTCTTTACCTAAACTTTTCCATGCTTCGAAATCCGATCCTGAAGCTTTAGCACTTTTCATCTTTTTCATGGCATTCTCTACTTTCTACCATGGTCAAAGGCCGAACTAATCCCTGATTTGCGGATAGATTTTCGCAAGTTCCCTCATGGTTTCCGCATTGAGAAGTTTTTGAAAACATTCCTTCAATCTCATTTGTCAGACCCTCGTTATTTTCGTCCTTGATGTAGCGCACATACGAAATGTCTTTCTTTTGCTTCTCTCTTACCTTCTAAAGTTTGTGTATCATCCTTTCTTCCTGTTTTGTTTCCAAGTTAATGTACAACTCATCATAAGCCCTACCTTTTGCTATACTAACTGCCTTCTTGGCGTTGTTCTTCGCTTCCTTAATATATATCAGGTTTAATTGATTGTCAAAGTTGTGTCATTTTTTGTATCATTCCTTCTTCTACTTCACAGCTGTTTGAACCTCTTTATTCCATCACCATGCTTCCTTATCAATAAGACTTCTTTCCTTTGTTTCTCCTACAACTTTGCTTGCTGTTTCCCTGACTGCTACTGATACTCTGGTCTACTCTAACTCTTTTTTCCTTTATTTGCAGTACTTGGAATATGGTATTTTCCTTTCGAATCCTTTCAGCACTTGTCCCATCTAGTTTCCAGCACTTTGTTAGAACAGAAACATTTTGTCGTCTTCTTCCTATTTTTTTCTTTGATAAAGATATCGGTTATTACGAGACGATGTTGCTCTGTTAGACTCTTACATGGTAATACTTGGTAATCCCTTGCATCATGTAGGTTTTGTCTCCTCCATAAGATGAAGTCGATCTGAGACCTCTCTAATAAGGTGTTCTACTTTTTACTTGTAGAAGGTATTTAGGATAGCCGGATGGTATGCTTCTACCATTCGGAATGTTTTCACTTTCTTTATTTCAGTTTTGCAATCCACATCCTCCATGTATTCTTCCGCACCCTGATCTTGATCGTCCTACGTGCCCATTTAGATCCCTGCTTGGACAAACTTCTCATGCAATGATCAATTATGCAGAGTACTGTCTAGTTCTATTCAAAATTCCTTCTTTGTCTCTCCATCACACCCATCTTGAGGAGCATAGGCACTGATTATATTCAGGGTTTCTCCATCTCCTAGCTCGAGCTTCACTATAATAATTATGTCACTTACTCTCTTCACATCCACAATAACTTCTTCATTATCATCCAAGACAATTCCAAGAACATTATTTCTGTTGCTGTACCACTATATAAGCTAGTATCCATTTCCTTTGGTCTTGAAACCTTCCATTTAGTCTCCTGGATGCATACTACTCTTACTTTTCTTCTTGCCAAGGTCTTCTATAACTCGTAGCTCCTACCTGTCAAAGTTCGAACTTTCCACGTTCCTACTCTGTTCTTCTGTTGTTTTTGAATTCGCTTCTTTAGCCCCTTCCGTCCATTGTTAAGGGGTGACCCTTGCTTACTCCTCTTGGCCGTAAGGCGCTAGGTTCTTGCATCACTTCTGGGGTACGCCCTAACCTTTGTCTCACATTCCTTTCTTGATCCACATTTGATTTGGCAATATAGCAAAATGACTATTGTTAAAATTATCAAAAACTACTACTAAAAGTTACAGATCTGTTACTAAATTTACTGATCTACTACTGAAAGTTACCTAATTGCAATTGAAAGTCAGGAAATTGCTTCTAAAATTACTGAACTCATAATTTTAATACGTATAGAAAGTAGACAACGTAACAGAGTAAACTAGATGAACATTTTAGAAGAGAAGTAAATAATTCAATTTTCGTTAATGAAAAGATAATCTGGATTAAGATTGTGAAATATGATTTTTTAAATGGCCGCCTTTTTTATTTCATAAAATTTATATATATATCAAGCCCGTACTGATAAATCGGAGGAAACCCCCTCCTGCCAACTGGTCCCGCACAGCATTCCTGGTACCAAACTCGAGAGGAGGAGATAGGACCGTAGGAAATGCGAGGAAAACCGTAATCCTGTATGGCCGATAAACCTAAGACTACTGCCCTTATGACAGCAGTCATCCTCTCGGTCAACAATCTACCGGCGGAGGTAAGGCTTCGAACATCCTCCGAAATAGGCGACTAGGTCGTGGTCTTGGGTCCGGGAGATAAGACTACGTGATACCCCAACACGTATGAAGGAGGAGTAGTGGAATGCGAGAGAAAGGATGGATCGCAAGCATCCATGCCCTACCGGGAGTATGATGTAGGTACCTCCCTGAGAAAGCGTTTCGTGCGTGCTCTTGGGTCCAGGATGGGATACATACTATCCTAACGCACACTCGTACCTCAAGAATAAGTGAAGTAGTGATGATTCAGACGATGATTAGAGTTCACGGCTCTACCAAGGGAGCTTTAGCTCCCAAGTGGACATTGTTTTTAAAGGGAGACAGTTTACATCAGCCATTAAGTCTGTTACCTAAACATGTAAAAGATAGTTTGAGCGAGCCTGCTAGATGAGTTGCCCCGAACTCCTAAATGAACATGTCCGCTCAGACGGTCTACATCAGTCATTGGTTCTGGTAATGTAAGGTGTACCTCTATCTAGGCCTACACATCATTTAATATTATTATGATATTAGGCACTCTATTATTGTCAAGAAGACAAATCCTTGCTAAAGGATCACATGGAAATCTTTTTTCTAACGTCTCTAGACATTTACTATTTAAATTACGTACGTTAGTTATTTCATTATATGGAATAATTTAATAGATTATTCAATAATTTGTATCAATCATTAAATCAAACAATATTTTCAAAATAACAATCATCATTAGTGCTCTGCCATCACTAATAAGTTACTTACTGACAAAGTAGTAATCATGGGTAACTAAATATCATAATTTATTCAGAGACGTGCAATATTGTATCAGCATAGCGCCATTATAGCTTTAATAATACATCAGCTAGTGAGTGTTCATTCTTGTCCATAGTAAAAGTTTCGGATAGAAAGGGTTGTAGTAGGTGATGGTTATAGCATTCGTAAGGAAAAGTAGCTATTTGCGGCTTTATGGAAATTTTAATCTCTTCCTTTGCGAATAGTTAAGCAAAACGCCGAAATGTTGTTTCATCTCTTTGAAGCTTCACTTCACGCCAACCATTTTCTTACGTATTTAGTGTTTCGAGAGTAGAAGGTGACTGTTCAATTCATTTTCAACATTACTACATGTTTTAAGGGAGAACGCTTTTTCAGGTTTGATTTTGATTAATTGTCATTGTCAACATTTATTTAGAAAAAAAAAACAGATTCATGATGGTTGTCAACTTTTCCTTCTTACTCTAGTATATATATATCATAACAGCTCATAACAACATTTCTTATATACTGTATTTGCGAATTATATGCACGCAATACAATACACGCAGCTGTATATAGATATACTTACAACAAACACACACACACAGTTTATGGATGTGTGTGTCTTTGACCTTATAAATATCACGTTAATGATGATTTCACGGTAGAGATAATTCTAAGCCAAGTGAAACAGGCATTGCCACTTACGCACGTGTCACAATGATACCAAATTCAGAAACACTATATATATATATATATATATATATATATATATATATACCAGTTTCAGGCTTCGTTTCTTCAGATACTGTATTTTATATGTAATTTTTGTAATTTTTAGATGTAATAGGTAGTTGACTCGAACAAGAAAATGTATTGTGGAAATTGCCTTCATACACTCATAACGAACGAAGTAACGCGATATTTTCTTCCTTTTTTTTATTAGTCAAGCAATCAAGATTTTAAAAACGTATCAACATTCTAATATTTATGACATTTCCATATTTTTTTTCTGTCTTACGGTGCGTGTCGATAATGATATACATTCTCCGGACTTAATTAGCGTTTTTTTTTAAATTACTACATGTTGTGATATGAATTTTCAATTCCTAGACAGTTAATTAGCTTGAGTCCAAAAAAAGAAATGAAATCCATAATTTTAGGTTCCATGATTGTATCAATTAGGCTATAGTACGAGGATGATTACTGAAAGTAAAAAATTATGGAAGAGCTGATAACGTGAGAATGTGCGAGGAAATGGGAGAATCTCGAGAAATCCCACGGATATGATATTCACCAGTACATACTCATATGGGCTCGGATCGAACCAAGGGACCTATCACAACAGAAGTGAGAATTCCTCCAATTAGCCTACTTAGACGTGGCTTCAGGGATCCTCCATTTCTAAAAGTAATCATCTGATTAAGAATTTCTCGAGGAACAACACATTTGCCTGGATAGTAAGTGCCGGTTACATACTGTTACTCCCAAAGCCAGGCACACCTTCTGGCACATGTAATATGATATACGAGATCTGTCAGGAAGTAATGTCATACATTTTATTATGAACTGATTGTACGCTGCAGCGCACTCTATCCGCTGGAATCGATTATGGTATAAATCAACTACCGAGCAAGTGCTTCCTCAGTTGTCTCTGAGCTCTCAGAAGTAAAGAACAAGCTACGAGAAATATGTATGTATGTATGATCATGCGACATGTAACCCCTACAAACTCAAGGTAGACAATTTCCCTGATGTCAAAAAACACAATGAACATGGTATTGATATTTGATTTGTTCATTGTATTTTTGTCGACCTCTTCATGATCTTTCAAAAACGCCTTGTACCTTGTGTAGACCTGCCTATGTGATAAACACTCATCCCCGCAAGGCTATTGAATCATTGGGAAAAGTTTCCGCTGGGGACTTGCTGAGTTTCACACGAAACTTGATAGTGTATCTTTGTCCCAGTGAGCGCGGGTTACATGCGTAGGATCAAAACTTCGTAGCACCCAAACTGCGTAGGATCCACATTGCGTGCGATCCAAACTGCGTACGATCAAAACTGAAACCGGCGTAGGATCCAAAACAGGATGGTCATATGATCAAACAATAAAAACCAATTATCTTATAATTACAGAATATTAAGTAATAATATTTTTTGAAGTTATATAAAGAAAAACCCTATATAGTTATTTAGGATCAAAACTTCATAGCATCAAAACTGCGTAGGATCCACACTGCGTAGGATCGAAACTGCATAGGATCCACACTGCGTAGGATCCACACTGTGTAGGATAAAAACTGCGTACGATCCAAATTGCGTAGGATCTAAACTGCATAGAAACGAAACTGACAAATAAAATAGTGACAAACATAATTAAATAATCATACAGGGTTATATATAGGAAGTTTTTCTTGGGGAACTATGACTTATTCGGGAGGGCCGGAAAAACTAACCGAAAGTCTTGTCTCAGCAGGGACGTAGTTAAGGGGAAGAAAGGAGGATCCTCCCCCCAAAGTCACCAACTTCTGATCAAGTTGGCAAATGCCTTGTTCAGAAGATTGTCTTTACGTTCAATTGACTTACTTAGCTTAACATTTTATTAGTTACCTAATTGCTTTGAATTGTCACTTCTTTTATAGACTTTGCAGGGGGCACAATTGAAGGTTTATGTAACTAGTCTAGGCTTTTGCTAGTGTGGCTTCGTCCCAAATTTACCAAATTTTGAAAGCTGGCAAATTAAAATGCCTTATTGGCAATATTTACTTGAAAGAATGAAGAACGTTCAACTGACTTGCTTGGTTTAACATTTTCTTAGTTACCTAGCTGCTGTGAATTATCACTTCTTTTATGGACTTGGTAGTTGGCATAGTTGAAGGTTCATGTAATTAGTCCAACTTTTGCTAGGTGGGGCTTCGTCCCGAATTTACTAACTTCTGACCAAGTTGGAAAATTAAAATGCGTAGTTGTCAATATTTACTTAAAAGACTGCCGTTACTTTCAATTGACTTACTTGGCTTAACATTTTCTTACTTACCCAGCTGCTATGATTTTCAATTTCTTTGGCAGTTGGCACAGATGAATGTTTATGTAATTATTCTAATTTTAGGTAAGTGGGAATTGTCGCCAAATACAAAAGTTCCTCATCCTACGGCCTCACACCTCATAAACCTACAAACATACTAAATTCCTAGTTTTTATTCCGATTTCAATTACGGTACCTAAAATATGAGATTTTATACATCCATAAAGTCTATTTAAATTACACATTTTTTTTCGTCTCTTTAAAGCTGCTAAAAATGGAAAATATTCACTTTTGGGTATTTTCTATATAGTTCCAGGAGGCTACAAACTTTACCAAATTTAATCGTTGTAGTCCTACTGGAAGTGCTTAATCATTTTTGGGTGTAGAAAATGTTCCACAAATACCTTGGGATGCCTTAAATTGAAATAACATGGAATGATTTTTAGTTCCCCATAACGCACAAGTAAAGTTTTAAACTGTTATTTTTATTCATTTATTTATTAGTTGTAATTTTCATAGAAAACCGTATCCAGACCCTACAATACCAAATTTTAATTGTTTTTTAAATTCCAATTTGTTGCCCCTGTGGAGCAGTCGCTAAAGCTTGCACCGAAGGCAAGAGCGGTGCCGGGTTCGATTTCCAGTAGAGCCACTAAGTCGAAAAGGTGGACAGCTTTTTCAGGCCAGCCATCCTAAGAGAGGTTTTCCCTGGGATTTCCTCACTCACACCAGGCAAATGCCGGAAAAGTACCTCACATATAGGCCCCACGCCGCTTCCTTCCCCTCCTCATTCCTTTCTTCCTTTTCCTTCCCCGGATCCTGTGATCGCCGAGAGACGTCATTCCTCAAACGTGACGGGCTTAAGGTTCTTGATACCGCTAACGCCATAAAATTGTATAAATATATATGAACTGACAGAAAATAACGCATACTTCTTGTTAACGTGGAAACTTCAAATTTGTTCATTTCCGGAAACGACCGACCGAAAAAAGTGCCAAAAGTGAACATTTTTAGTTTTTAGGAGGTCTAATGGGAAGGAGAAAATTTTCTCCATGTTATTCTTATGGATGTTTTTTTGGACATAAAATTTTATGTTTTAGGTACCTAGAATTGGAATTAAAAGTTCAAAGTCGGTATCCTTGTACGTTTCCGATGCCATCATAGATGTAAATCACCAAAAATAAAAATAAAAAATCCAAATTTATTGAGGGTTATGGGCAACTGAAAAATTGTAGCATTCCGGGACTAACCCACAGGTAAATTCCGAAAAATGAATATTTTGTGTTTTTAGGGATGTGTTTTGTGTTGTTAAGAATGACATGGGAAGGAGAAAATGTTCCCCATGTTATTCTTAAGGGAGATGTTTTGAGCACCAAATTATTGGACATTTCGAGGAGGGACCCAATGGTCAGCTTTCGCATGACTGTAGCATTCCGGGTCTAACCCAGAGGAAAATTCCGAAAAGTGAATATTTTCAGTTTTTAAGGGGGTCTAATCGGGAGGAGAAAATTTTTCCCATGTTATTCTTATGGAAGATTTTTTCGGCCTCAAATCTTATGTTTTAGATACTTAGAATTGGAATTAAAACTTCAAAGTTGATATCCTTGTACGCTTCCGATAGTATCAGCCAAGTAAATCACTAAAAAAATTTTAAAAATCCAACTTTATTGAGGTTTTATGGGCAACTGAAAAATCGTTCCCATGTTATTTAAATGGGACATGATTTGGCCCCCAAAATTATTGGGCACTTCGGGTAGGGCCCCAATGTCAGCTTTGGCATGATTGTATAAGTCTGGAACTAACCCACAGAAAAATTCCGAAAAGTGAATATTTTCAGGTTTTAGGGAGTCTAATAGGAAGGAGGAAAAAACTCCATGTTATTTAAATGGACGTTTTCTTGAGACATAAAATATCATGATTGAAATGGGAATAGGAATTCAAAATTCGGTATGGTTGTAGACTCATGAGGTGCGAGACCCTATAGGCTGAGCAAATTTTGGATTTGGCGACGAAGTCCCACCTAGCCAAAACTAGTCTAATTACATAAACCTTCAACTGTGCCAACTGCCAAGTTCGTAAAAGAGTTGATAGTTCAAAGCAACTGGGTAACTAACAAAATGCTAAACCAAGAAAGTCAATTGAACGTGATGACAGTCTTCTAAGTAATAACTGCCAACTAGGCATTTTAATTTGCAACTTGTTCACAAGTTAGTAAATTTGGGACGAAGCCACACCTAGTCAAAACCATCCTAGACTAATTATATAAATCTTCAATTGTGCCAACTGCCAAGTCCGTAGAAGAATTGATAATTCACAAGAACTGGGTAAGAAAATGCCAACTCGATCAGAAGTCGGTGACTTCGGGAGGGGAGGCTCCCCCCTTTTCCCCTTAGCGACTCCCCTGGTCGTATGCAGTGTGGATCCTACGCAGTTTGGATTTACGCAGTTTGGATTCTATGCAGTGTGGATCCTATGCAGTTTGGATCCTACGCAGTTTCGGTCGTATGGAGTCCATTAATATAACCCTAATTGATAGCTGCACAGGTCAGGGATGAGCACGAGACAAGATTTGTAGCTGTCTCGACTCGAAAATGTGCTGTAAAAGTGATGTCTCGACTCGAAAAATGTATATTTTTCTATTGGAAGAGCAGTGTCTCGACTCGAATTTTGTCAGGAAAATCCTATCTCGACTCGTCTCGTGCGCATCCCTAGCACAGATTAAAGAAATTAAAGAGTTAATAAAAAGAAAAAATATATTTTTTGAGCGCATGATTAAAACTTAAATTATTTCAGGGCAACGGCGTAGGACCAAAACTGCGTAGGATCCAAACTGCATAGAATCGAAACTGCGTAGGATCCAAACAGGTTTTGAGCTGAATTTTTTGTTCCTACGCAGTTTGAACCCTACCCCGCATTCCCGTTTGTACTCCTTGGTTAACTCTAAATTTTCAGTAGAACTCCTTAAGAGACTGAAAGCAAGGACCCAGGTGTGTTTAATCAGTTATGTGTTTCATCAAGAAATGAAGATTAATCAATCTCTAAAATATTTTGCTTCTATATACTTCATAAGAAGGGCTTAAGTATTTTTGTTTATTTAAAAATTATATGCATATACACTGCAGATCGTATTAATGTAATTCAATGACCACTAATCGGGAATACTAGCTACTGAGAAGGTTATTAGTGACAGTATACTCTGATGTATATACGAACAGTTCCTTCCGACTTGAAAAAATAAATATAAATGAATATTCATTATATTTTTATATGAAGCTCATTAGATGTTACGAATTTACAACACACAATTCAATAGCTGAGCAAAATTTTGACCACAGTGCATAAAATATGGAACGCTTATTAAAGCGCAAAGTAATGTTTCGCTTTTATAACGACTTTATCGTAGTTTCAAGTGAGTGTAAACGTTTTTACGGAAAAGTTGTTATTAACAGAAACAAATGTTTTTAAACTAAACCTATGTATTGTTTCCTCTGTGAATGAATCACGAAAGCCTATCTGTTAATGTTCAGTTTTAGGAAAAACTGGTTTTTGCTATTCTAACAGATTCTCATTTCTAAGTGCTTCTGTTCATTTATGTTTGTTATATGTAGGTTAAACGCAATCGAGAAAAAAATCTCCTTGATTAATTTAGTAAAACTTAATTTTGAATAGGGATGCGCACGAGACAAGATTTGTGGCTGTCTCGACTCGAAAATGTGCTGTAAAAGTGATGTCTCGACTCGAAAAATGTATATTTTTCTATTGGAAGAGCTGTGTCTCGACTCGAATTTTGTCAGGAAAATCCTGTCTCTACTAGTCTCGAGCGCATCCCTAATTTTGAACTTATAGTGCAACAAAAGATTGCTCAATTTATACAATTTGCATAGTGTAAAAGTCTACTATTTCCCACCTGAAAATGAAGATGCATTCCGATGGACAATCTTCACAAGGAATTGGAAGTTGGCATCATTGGGGTGTGGATCGGAATGTGCCTGCCCATTCTTTGGATCGCCTCTGTATATTGCGAATGCTTTATATCCTAAACAATTTGTTGAATGGCTATCAACAATAAAGATTCACATGCATATTAAGCTAAGTTTGACAAGTTCGGATGAGTTTCATCGATTGTATTTTAGTGAAATTTCTTGATTTCACTTACTCCAAACCCCAACATTTATCGTCAATAACTCGTGAATCAAAAGTTTGCATACATAATATTTCATTTCCTTATTATATTTGTCAAAATCTACCAATATGATGCTAAGTTTGATCATATTCCAGCCATATTACCATTATTACCAAAATAAATTTTACCAAACGGAAAGAATTTTTGTCGCTGACTATACCACAGTATAGGGTTGTTAATAAAATATTGATATATGAAATTTAAACAAAATCATAAAAGATATTTGGGAGAAAGTCGCATTTTTTATATTCACTCTTCAGTAAACTACATATTTTTTTAAGAGTAGCAAGAAAGTTAAAAAAACTTCTCATTTTTACAATATACACATGTAGTTAAATACAACTAAAGCAAACTTAATTCCCCCAAAATAAACAGTGTCCCTCAGTCGAATAACTCGTGAGCATGCTTTCTGTGAATATGGTTCTCGGCTCAATTCCCAGTGGGGCCTCGAATATAAATATAAATTTGAGTAGTGGTTCGAATTCCACTTTAAACAGTAGGTTCCTATACACACTACAGCGTTGAAAAGTTGACATTAAACTCGAATCAATCAACCAACCCAAAAATAAAAGGTTCAGCGTACCTAAAAAATCATTTGAATTTTACTTCGCTGTCGTGGCATCATCACTGCTTTATCTCCGAACTTTGTGCATTGTGAAGAAATCAGTTTCATTTTGCGGCAGTACTTTCCTTTGTTCTTATTAGCAACATTTGTTAAAAAATTCAATTAAAAAAGAAAACTAATATGTATTTGTTCTATTAATATCTATATAAAATTAACGAATTTTAATTAACATTTTTAAAATGATAAGTATACTGGCATGGTGGCATATGCTCAAAATATTTTTTTTAAAAAAAGGATAACCTTTCTTTGGAAGAGAATAAGAACAGGGTAGTCCATAGAACATTCTGACAAATAAAAGTGCCAGCTCTTGAAAAAGTTTGAGAAATACTGCTTTTTATCTATACTATACTATCTATATACTGTAAAAGAATACACGACTCATTATTGTCCAGGCCATACTATTATAGGGTTTATATTTAGAACTGGAAAGAAGTTTAACAATATTACCATACTAACGAAAATGTATTATTCCTATGTCCGATCAAAACTGCAATATGCTGCTATGTTCTGGAATCCATCGCAACAGCAAAACCGACGCCGATTGGAAAAAGTCCAATCTAAACTTATCTAATACTTAGCATAGAAAAGAACTGGAATCTATCCATCTTATAAAAACTACCTAACATTAATAGAAATTTTTTGTATCCGTACACTTAACCAAAGGAGAAAAGTGATCTGATTTTTCTCCGTAAAAAAGTACAAAACGAGTTTAATTATTCGGATCTGATATCGACACTAAATGTTCGTGTTCCAACGCTTAAAAGTCGTGCTGATAACTCTGTCTTGTTCTATTACAAAAAAAAAAAAAAAAAAAAAGCAAAGACCAAAGTATATTATTGAAGTCACCAATCTGCTCTTCTTATAACAAAATATGTGTCGAACACAAAGAAGTTGACATCTGTAATAGGAACTATATGTTTAAGAAAACTATGTAAATTTATTTTGTAATACACCAACACTATAATTGGGCGTATGCCTATTGTCTTGAAGACAAATAAATAAATAAATAAATAAATATAGGTATTAACGTGAAATTTGGAGAGAATACTCCTTACGTCACGAAAGTAAGGAATAAGGAAGGATTCTTGGAAATATCAATACGAAGATGGATAAAGGGAAGTTCAAAATTTTCAACAAGAATAGTGTATCTCATAAATCCCTGACGTTAAAGAGACGAAGTTCGACATACAAACTCTTCATTAAAAATAAGAAAACACGCGTCTTAGCGTTTCCGAAAATTCAACTGCTAGTAAAATTATAAAAATATCGATTGCTGCTAATTAAAAAAAAAAATCTAATGCAGCTTAAATCTGCATATATTTCTTACTCATTACATACTGATATTTCGTTACAACTAGGAGTACTTGTGAAACAAAATTTGACAGGCGTCATGCAACTACAAGTATATAGAAGACGGAACGAAGCAGTAGTTATTCTATAAGATTGTATCAGTTTTCAATGTCACTCCTATTACGAAATGTAACTTCAAGGTTCAGAAATATTACCGTCACCGGATACATGCTAGGTCAGTAAAAAATATACGTATAATGGTGTTAATTATACAACTTCCACAACTACCTTGAACAAATTTCGGTTCCGTGGTTTTTCTTCCTTATATTGAACATTAAAAAGTCTTTCTTTAACCAATTATGCTTTAATATGGAATGTATTTAATGTATTGCCCTACGCATTTCTTAGATATTTTTGTACCACGTGGTAATTTTCTTCCTTGTAGAGAACACATTTAGAACTTATGCAAGAAGTAAATCTGAATAAGGTCAGAAAAATTGTGCCCCCCAAATGTACAAATCTTGACAAAAACATCCGAACATCTGTCACCACTGCTGATTATTTCAGATTTCCACCGGTGATAGAATGAAATGAAATTATTATTACTTTTTTTAGATTAATCCCTCGTGGTTATGCCCTTTAAATTAAATGAGACGAATAATTAATGAAAGTGGATGATTGTGGAATCAATTTTTTGTGCTCTCCCACTAGGAATCGAACCCGGAACCATGTGCAGCCAAGGCACACAATCTTGTCATTAGGTGAACGAAAAGTTTCCCCGGGAGGTAACTTTCAATGCAAGATGAAAAGATTTGAGTTGATTTTTAGTCTAACGTGCCGTTCAACAGCGAGGCAATATGAGACGTGGATCTCCTGATTAACGTGGAATCCAAACCACATGAACTTCCGCTGTCAATCGAACCTGGCTCTCCCATGCCAAAGGTATGTATCCTAACCATGGTAATTCACATTCAGATGATCGAATGTGGGGTATCGCCACGGGAGATAATCACCCCTGAACAATCCTTGTAATCGCCATTGTCTGTGAGGATTAAATCCCTACATTGCATAGTATTTCATTCAGTATAGAATGTGATTCATTTAATTCATGTGTATTTATATTACACATATATCTGTATTATTTCCATGATCTTCTTGAGGTAAAAGCGAACCCAACAGAAGCGGGAACTTCCTTCTCTTCAAAAGATGTTCGTGCTCGAAATGGACCAGTAGTGACCCTAACATAGGGTACTCGATGCGAAATGTTCTATGAAAATAGTATGAGGAAAGAATTTAGAATTGTGTTTAAAACCATACTCCAGTTTTGTCGTTTTCAAACTCCCGTTACAAAAAAAAAAAAAAAAAAAAAAAGTTGCTGTTGAACTTAGTAAGAGTTCATGCAAGAAATAGTGCATTAAATGTCATCATTTATTCCTATTTTGTTCAAAATCTTTACAATTTCTTTTCATCTTCAGCTTATCGTTAGGATAGGATTACTTCACACTTTGGATTCCGGCTTAAAGCCATAAAGCAATTATATATTCCACATAATTATTACGGAGATATTTATAGGTAGTACAATAAAGAAGACTTCTGTTATTCTATCCGTGTTTATTTTATTTGACTGGCATTTCAAAAATTCTGACTGCGTTTATCTTCAGAGTTATAGTAATTCCGAGACATATTGTACAAATATTGTGGTATAATTTTAAATTTCACATGGTTATAATTTTATAGTTCAATACATAATTATCAAAAATTGTTACAAGTTACATTTTGATTCAAATTTATATTAACCGTTTCCATAATAATACTTTTTTCTTTGAATTGTAATAAAATATTCCAAATTTCACTTATTTCCAAACCTTCTTTTCTATGAAATATGTTATTGTATAATTTTATTTCTATTGTTTCTCTTAATAACTTTTTATATCCACGAGCAGATCTACGTGTCACCGACGCATTTTGAAACAAAATTTTACGCATTTCTTCTCTTCAGTGCTGTGTTCATGATGACTTCTCTGGTTGATTTAATTATATACAGGGTGTTTCAAAACATCACCGATAGCGTTTGAGAGGTGACTCTTGACACCAAGATAAGACAAAAAGTATAGACCAACCTGGATGTACAAATGCTTCCTTTCGGAGTTATAGGCTGCCGAAAACATGGAAAAATGGACTTTAAAGATCCATAGCTCTAAAACTATAGAACCTACCGTAGGCGGGGCAAGACTTTATGTAGAAACTAGTATGTGCCCTATCCAAATATCCATGTTTCAGAACCCTGCGGTACTTCCGCAACAATTTTTATAGAGGTAGTTGGTGAGTACTTCAAATTATATGCCATTAGCTACATTGCCTGTATAAAAACTGTTGCATGAGTACCTTAGAATTCTGAAACATGTATTTTTGGATGGTACACATATTAATCCTGAGTGAAATCTTGACCCGACTGTGGTAAATCCCATAGTTTTGGAGCTATAAACCTTTAAAGTTGATTTATTCATGTTTTCGGCAGTCAATAACTTCGAAAGGAAGCATTTGTCATCCAGGTTGGTCTATACTTTTCGTCTTATCTTGGTGTCAGGAATCACCTCCCAAACTATGTCGGTGTTATTTTGAAACACCCTGTATAGTTGTGTGTGTGATGTTTTCCTCACATTTAGACTTAATTGTACCTCCCATTTGTCCAATGTATGTTACTCCACATTCAAATGGGGTCGATTAAATAACTGGGATATCCCATATGAATTAGTAAAAATCTCAAGATAAGCCCAATCAGTACGTTTGAAACGTTAGCCAAACAAAATAAACACGGATTTTATATATATATATATATATATATATATATATATATATATATATATATATATATATATATATATATATATATATATATATATATATAAGCATTGAATGATAAAGCAACTGCCAAAAAAGACTGGGTGATCTGCACATGCAGATAAAGTAAGTGCTATATACGAAAGTTATGAAAAATCATATCGAATTTGATTATTTAGAATAGAGTTAGGAATAATCAGAGAGACGGCTCTCAAAGTTTAGGAAACAAACTGGAATCATGCTTTCTGATATTTTTAAAATAACATCTTGAAATGATTTAACAGTATGAGCCAAGTCCTAAAGAAAGAAATCATGAATTTATCAAGCACTATGAAATTGTAAAAGATCTTAAAGGTATTTGTTAACTCACAAAGGAATCGTTTTGAAGACTATGAATCTCAAGCGAAAGAAAAATCGTGTAAAAACAAAATCAGGAATCGTATAAATTAATGTATTAATTAACGGAAGGGGCAGAAATTTCTCTCTGGCAAAAATTGATCTCTTTTTGAAGAAGAAAATTCCAAAATTTATCCCACCTTGGCATAGATAACTTTTCTTCTATAGGACTTTTTCGAAAGATGATGAAGATAAAATCAGAGAACAACTTTCATTTTGTGTAGTGTAACTAAAAGAAAATGTTTATTTGAGTTAAAATAATTTAAGAAACATCTCGATTCTCAGCCTTTTTGTAGTCACTACAATCACATATTTTTGTTCCTTGAAGTATTTACCAACTCACAAGGACAATACATTCATTTTGTCAGGAACAAGTTAAAGAGAGTCGAAGCGATAGAAAGGTCACCAAATGTTTAGGTCTGCAATTCTTTGAAAAACATCCTTGTATTCCGTGTCAGAGTACAATATTTATTTAGTTTCACCTATAGGCATCTAAGTGTTTGTAGTACAAATATAGGCTAGATTTGTATAGATATGGGTGACTCATCCCACCCATACTAGAAAAAATATTCAATTAGCACATGGGTATAAATGAATAAACCAACGCAGCAGCACTGTAACATATTTAGATGAGGATGAAAACCCAACAAGTAATTTGAAGATATCTATAGGAGACGGACCCATACTATATATACTTACTCATCATAGGATCCTTGGTATCTAGGCTGGATATGTGAGGAAAACAGTACGAAGTGTTTAAAATTCTATAATAAAGACATTCTTTCCACGAAACTAATGAAATATATCGAGTTTAAGTTACATATGACGATGCATTTAGGATCGATGAAGGAAACAAACATCGACATATGAGGTTATCATGACCTCAAACACAAAAAGGAGACTGTCTCGCCTTGAACAAAATTTAAGTTTATAAGCAGTGGTGCTATACAGCCGGTTTGCTAGAACCGGTTGTTAACATATTTTGAGTTCGCAGAACCGTTTGTTATACCCAGGTATAACAGTAAATTTTACTTTAATTATCTTTGCTTTTAGAAATTCTTACCCTAGATGGTTAAACATATGATCTCTCAGAACAAGATATAAACGTTCATTTCTTAATCTCAAATGCTCAGATATCACATATCAAGAATGAGAACTGGGTTCACATGAATGTAGTGGTGAAGGTTATTCATATTTGAAACACATACATAACATTATCAACAATTTCACAACCAGCAATCTTGGATAATTCGTTTCCAAGATATTCGCAGTGATACCTAATTTCGTCACGCCACTTTGTTTTAGCATACTGTGTAGGTCTCCACTTGTCACTTGTGGTATCCAGTAAAAGATTTGATTTTGTCTACTTTGTATGTTTTTCCTAAGAGAGGTTTGTTCCTACCTAGCTATTCGTCTATTCTCTCTCTCTCTCTCTCTCTCTCTCTCTCTCTCTCTCTCTCTCTCTCTCTCTCTCTCTATATATATATATATATATATATATATATATATATATATATATATATATATATATCGGTTGTTAAAAAAACTAGAAAGCACTACTTTTTATAAGCATATTTTCAGTATTTCGTAATGTGAAAACCACTATGAGAATTTTTTGTCAATAATGTTAACTAACGTTTGCAGTATACGTTCATTTTTAAAATGAAATTACTAAAAAAAATGAATTAAGAAAGAGCATGGCATAATTATGGTTAAACCAACTACGTTTAATGAACATTGAAGATGGGATTCGCGAAATATTTACTTTGATACGTAATACTTGATTTTCTCATATCAAAGTGTGTAAAGGTCCCTGGTTCCCTCTCTCTCTTTCTTGAGGAAGTATGTGCGTGAAAGATTTTTTTAACACCCTTGTTTTGATATCACCTTCACATCCAAAGATAAAATTACTCGAGACTTCAAAAGCGGTAAGTAAGCATATATTTTTTTATTATGATATTATTGAACATTATGAAATATGATAAGAGGCCTCAGTTTTCCCACCGGAGGCCCTAGAAAGTGTTTATTAGGCCGTGGTTACCTCTTAACTTTTTTTAAAGACCAACTACGTCACTGAAGTAAACAATTGTAATACTGTCCATCAACGTGTTCATTTTGTAAGTCATCTCCGATCCCCCTTTCTATCACATCATTCAGGATACAATTTCTGCAGCCACATTTTATTCTAAATGGTTTCTCTTTTTCTAATTATTTCCAATGTTATTCTCTCGAACTTTTAGCAGAACTTCTTCCTTTCCCGTTACATCGTTACTTTTTTTCTCTATGCCCAAATCTTGAATATTTTTATTAGTTTTTTTGTTACCTCGTTATGGTTTCTGTATTTCTGTCCGGTCTCATTCTTTATGGATCCTCTAAAGTTGATTTTCTCACTTTTAAATGTTATTTTTTCTGCTATTTTTGTCACTTGTTTTATTTTTCATTTATGTTTCATATCTTTATTAACAATAAATAGGCTAACGAAAACTGGTCAAATTATATCATAATTTTTCCCCTGTCCTGACGTAAGACTTTTATCCTAATTAGCATTGCTTTCATCTTTTGAAGATTTATTAGCGTCCCATATTCTTTATAAATTTCATATTGTTTTCTTCTTCTTCTTCTTCTTCATCATCATCATACTATTATTAGAAAAGAAAAGAAAAGACAAGATGTACGCAATAGATACATACATTTCACCGTCAACTTCTGAGAAAACTATTGGATATCCTTTTAAATTTAATTCGTTGGACACTGAAAAAGACAAAAATAAATACTAAATTAAAAGGATTTGAGACAAAATACACAAGAAAGTGACAAGTAGGCGAGCAGCATAGGATACAAAAACAATAAAATTTAAAATAATTTTATTATTATTATTATTATTATTATTATTATTATTATTATTATTACAAGGAAAAGAATAAAAAAAGAGAAATAGAAGGCCAACGTCCGTGAAGAAGAAGGTTAATTCAAAAGTTAAAAAAAAGAAAAGAAAAAACTATTTGCATGCTCTTGTTTTGTAGGTGGGAGAGAAGAGGGCGTGTTCCACAGGCGGAGAAAAGGGGGGAGAAGATATCACTAATGATGTTTTCCAGTTTTATGGTCGGATCTACTGTGTGATTGCTGTTATCTCTTGTCAGAAGAGGTCGCTGTACCACCTTTTTATTTTATTTTTTTTCTAAAGACTACGCCCCGCTTTCTTGGGCATATACAGTACTTGTAACAATCTCATGTATTTCTACTTTTCCTTGCCTTTTCTTTCTGTTTTTTTTTTCCTTTTTCCTAAATCGTAGTAGAGTTCTAGATTTTCAGGTGGATAAAGATGGAAATTGTTTCTAAGCCCTCCACATTTTCTCTTCCCCGTTTCTTCTTTATCTCTATTTATCTTCCTTCCTCTTTGCAATCTAAAATTAAGCCTGCTACCTCCCACGCCGTATGGGTATATGATTATTAAGAGGTCAAAATGCCTATAGTGTTTTCTGTATATTTTTACGTACTCTAACTGAAATATGGGGTGTGGCTTTGTTTTCATATACAAACTTGAGAACATTATGGAATATAACTGATGAGAGACGATAATACTACATTTACTCCGTCCTAAACATATGAGCATATATTGTTAACAGTATGGATTTTTTCCTCATTCAAACATTCAACGGTACCGTATATTTACTGTCGTTGGCTCACATGGATATATGGCTGAAAGTAATGAACAGTTTCACAATAATATGAATTATAAGTCTCTTTAACTAAGGAACATTTTTCGATAGTTAATTATTTCTATATGTACGGAGCAGAAATTTGAATACTTATGTGAAATCTTAATTTCTGGAGCTATGGAATCTTTTGTAAAACATTTGAATGCGGATTTACAGAATAATTAGAAAATAATAAGATATGAGTGGAAAGAAAAGGCAATGACAAAATATTGGAAGAAAGTTCGAAACAGAGAGAGCAACAACATTGGACAGAGTTTAAAAAAAAAAACGAATAAAATTATGGTGCACTTAGGACAGTGCAGAAGGATGGTGCACTTAGGATACAACAACGACGCTCCAAAGGCGTATACATAAATACATGCCTATAATTATATAAATGCTATACACATACATTGACACATTACACTGTATGGAATCCCCACACGAAGGAAGACGCTATTAGAATAGAAAGAATTCAAAATAACTTTCTACGGTTTCTGGTATACAAGAGAACAGGCGACTTCCATAGATATGATAATAGTACTTCGCTTAATCAAAATTTTCACACACTGTCTCTCAATCACAGAAGAGAGTTAACTGGCATAATTTTCTTGTACTAAATATTGAATAACAAATTAAAAAGTAAGGATTTGATCTCTGCCTTTCATCTCAGGGTACACAATTTATATAGTATGAGTCAAGGTAGCTTTAGAAAATGTATTACAGCTATTCTTTATAACTCTGATATGAACACTGTAATTGGGTAGAATTATCTGTTGTGTTCTTCTCAAATAAATAAAATAAAATAAATTTATACATGGAGCAACAGGTAAGCAAATTTCCAGGGATGGCATATTAAAATATCAAACATGAAGTTTATTATGTAAAAAAAAAAAAAAAAAAAAAAAAAAAAAAAAAAAAAAAAAAACCACGAGAGAGGAATTTAAGAAAGATCTATGGAAAACGATGTTGGTACCCCAACCTGGCCGAGTAGTGTTAGTGATTTTTGCTTTTCTTTTGAATCCGAGAGAGACACTATAATGTTATGTCTTTTGTCAGCTTTCTCTGTTGTTTTTGCTTACACATATGAACGAATAAAGGGGAGAGGGCATTTTTTTCTGCCCCAACGACGTAAAATATTAAATATTAAATACATATTTTAAATTCAAGAAAAATTATTCACGTAATGTTTGATAACTGTATAACAATTGTCGGTGTAAAGCTGTCATCATACAAGATTTCTAAGACTGTCACCTCAGTTAAAATTCTTAAATATTTTGCTGCGCATCTGTAAGCCTGTCAAGGTTCACCACGGGTTCACGCTCCACAGTTTAGGAAGGACTGTGTTAGAATATTGACTGAAAATTCTACAATATTATTGGTGTTTAATGGAAAAGAGTTGTTCAAAGTCGAAACTTGTATCAATCAAGAAACATTATTGTGCTGAACGGAATAATATGAGTGAGTGTGAAACCCCAAGCGACATTATAAAAAGAAAAAAAGAAAAAAAGTTGAACAAAAACTAATTTCTTTGTAAATCTTAAAACTGATTTGGTACGAGAACCATGCCACATATTGAGGTGAAACTCATTTTGATACCCTCATCAAGTTCTCTATTATAACACTAGGAAGATGACGATATTTAATGTGGTTACTGAGCTATTGTCTAAAATTACCATTAAGTCTTAGATTTTCATTTTTCTTGAACTAAAATATTATCCAAAGATAACACGTGCACTGAGAAAAATCTGTTCTCCCGACAGCGGTATATTGTACAAATATACGGAATCCTCTTGCTTACTACAGAAATCAGTACAGAACATTACGTTATCCATATGCTACATAGACATTGCCCTTAGATGTTATATCATGCCGTTGCAAGATGTATGATATCTAACAGTCTTTCTTATATTGCATACATATAGTATATGTAGGTTACCTTCGTCAGCTCTATGTTATATACGTCCATTTGTACGTGAGGTACTGACCATCTATATTGTTTCATACGGAAAGTACGTACAGATGGAACACTTATACAGAAAGTATTATAAAACATACGTTTTCGGTTATACATTTGCTGTACGTTAAGTCCAAAAAACTACAGGAATTACCAATGTAACATACGATTTCACGTACGCCACTTACGATTTTTTTGCTCAGTGTTGAACAAAATAACATGCTCTAGAGTAAATTTTCATGCGTAGTTTTCGAGAAAAGTGAAAAAATTGAACCTTGTTAGTGCTTAAAAAATGTATGTGGTTTGTTTTGCCAATAACAATTTACAGTTTCTATTTTGCTGGAAGAAATTGATATTTATTCATATACTATATATGTATATGTATTTATAGTCTCTACTGTATGTGTATGCTCTTCAAGGACGTACCCACGGGGGATCCACCTGGTCAGAATCCCCCAAAACTTCCTAACTTGTACTTTCTCAATAAATTTATACTTGTTTAACAGGGAAATGATGGATGTAGCACGAAAAATTTGATCTTGCACTTCATTTGTACTTTTTCTCTTATAAAAACAATCTAGTTCTATCAATTGTTCCTTGAAAATATAGGTGGATATATTTTGCAATTACTTATGGTGTTTTCCAATGCAGAATAATACCCATTCAATATTACATATATGTAATGGCTTGTAATATTGAACCTCCCAAAGATTGGACGATTCCCAGCAAAAATTTCTAGATGCGTGCCTGATACTGTTAACTATAGATTGTATTATTGTTATTTGTCTTTGCTTAATGATGGGATACGTACTCCTTTACCTACATAGTACTTGTAAAATTTATTTTGAGTTGTGAAATTGAAGGTACGATGAAACCAGGTGCTCGTCCAGAAACTTTTGTTTTGAGGGATCCAACCAATATATAAACACATCGTTTCAAAGACATAAAAATTGTGTAAAAATATGTCCTTAAAATACATTTCAGAATTAATTAAAAAGGAAATCTTCGTTTTATGTCCCATACCTACACTCTATAGGCTAAAACAGACGGATAGTCAATGAAAATGAATGATTGTAGCAATTTGTGGAATAAGAATGTGGAAAGGAACGAAAGCACCTGGAGAAAATATACAGGTATGATGTTATTCATCACAATCTCGCATGATCTTTGATCGAACCAGAGGCACCGCATACCAAAAATTGAGCTATGTTGCCCTCATAACTTGTTTACATTTTCTTCGTTTCCTTTCAGCTCCGAGGCTAAATGAGATAAGGACATCGTATGTAAAGTGAAATCTGAACTACGTATATTTCTAGTGGGAATTGAACTAGCGTCTTCTCTATCCCTGGCAAGAACGCTAACCAATTAACAAATGAATAGAGCTTTCATGTGTATCCCAATCGTTCACATTATATATCGTTTAACATTACTTTGAGTGTAAGTGTATCGAATTGTAAGTGACATCATACTTATGAGTAATAATTTTCGTCACGTACCAGTAGAAAATGACATAAACGTTAATTTCAAAAATGATCATGCATGGATTCTATCATGTTATATAGAACATCCTTTCCCCTTTCCACTAACGTATTTTCTCTTATACAGTACTCCATTGCTGATTGCCAGTTTGTGCTTCATAGCACTTGAAGCGTAGAATGCTGTTTAATTAGACGTCGCACCGAAGGTAGTAATGAGTGGTTGTCCACACATTAACAGCACTTGCTTTTATATATATATTCAATCGTTTCCTAGTTCATGGGTTACCTGTGTTTGTAATAATCACAAGTCAAGACCCGTTTCGAACGCTACGGGTGTTTGAGATCGGGGAACAACAAGCAGAGTCCGCTATAAAGCAATTCTTTTTTTCTTCTTTTAAAATTTCTTTAAAGGGGGTAACGGCCCCTCCACTACTTCCAAGTTGTGGCAGTGCTTTTACCTTTTGCTAAGTGAAGCCAAGTGTGATACTTAAGTCATATAGTTCGTGTGCCTGGCTCGTGCCCTACAGGTTCTCAGACTCGTGTCTCTCCATGCCTCGAAACAAATGACTGATAGAGCGCGAGAAATACTCCCTCTGCCCTCCTCTTTCCCGTCTTTTGTTCTTTGGCCTCCTTCTTTCCCCGCACCCTTTGACAGGCAAACTACCTTTTGTGTTGTACAGAGAACCATTCTTGAACTAACTAGAAAATGAGAGAAAACCGACTGTTAATATTGGACCATCTTCGTTCCGGTATCTTGATTCTTTCAGTCAGCGACCCGTAATTCCCCTTCTAGTCCAAGATTTGGTTCCTCAATATCTTGGCTTCTCTCTCTTCAACAATACAGTACAAGCTTCGGGGAAAGAGGGAGCTTTAGGGAGGGGGTAAGTATAATGGAATGGTGGTGCTTGGTGGGTATCCATTGGATGCAAACAAAACTGACAACCACCGACCCGAAGACAAGAGGTCAGTACCATCACCTGTCTGTTCAGCCAACTGTACCAGAAAAAAAAAAAGTTTCTTCTTTCTCCTTGCCTTATGATGATCCTGCGTGTGCCAACCCCAACAAACAAATTCTTCCGACTTAAATATGATTGCAGCGAAACCACAGTACAATGCCTCGTTCATGTATTTTCTTGCCACGACGATTCTCAATGAATTTCATTCTTGAAGGTGGAAGAAGATGGCATCCCAAGCTTCAATGGCCCAAAGACGTCAATCAGAATACAACTTAGTTTTACAATTTTTAATGCGTGCTTGCAAAATTATAATCACTTCGCGGAGTTTCGTGCCACAGATTTGTTTAGTGAAATCATTAGGTCTCGGGTTTTTGGTGTTCCACCAAATCATAGAATTCGGTGAGGGAGGAGACGCTGAAACTATATTTCAAGTAGACATGACATTTGGGGTTCTAAACTTAAAATTATGTCAACCAAATTCTACCAAACCGAACCTTCACCACTCAATAAAGAATTTTTTGCCAAATGGATGAAATGAAATGAAATCTTTAAGTTTTACGTCCCACGTTTATGCCGGTTAGGCTGAATGAGACGGTGATGAGAAATGAATGAAATGGTGGAATGAAGAAAGCGAGAGGAAACGGGAAAACCCACGCACACTGTGTTTGTCCACCACAAAGTTCACTTGGCGGGTGCAGGATTTTTGCCAAATGAGTAGTAAATTTTAAGCTTTCATTTGTTATCCGTACATATTATATCGATGTAGGTCTCAGTTCTTTCTCGATCCTTGCCAGTATTAACGTTGATTTATTGTATCCTATCATTTACAACAATGCATTTTTTTAATACGTCACAACGTAAAAAAGAAAACGAAACGTGAGTTCAGGAAGGCATGTGGTAGGAGAATGGAAAAGTTTCCCGGTCTCTTTTGGACTGCGGAGAATGTAAATACTAACATATTAAAAACTTGCTGAAGCTAAGAAATTTTGCTACAACCAACTAAAGCGAGTAAAATCACAAATGATCTTTAGTAGAATAAAGAACTTGAGTCAATGTTAAAAGAAAATTCCTTCCATAGCAAATGTAGCGATGAGGACTAGAGAATTTCATAGAGTACAAAACACTGGTACAAGCTATCGACTAAAATTTATCCATTTACGAAGTGTATCCATGCAAACAGCGATACGAAAGATTCAGAGAACGTAAGTACACAAAGTTTCATTTTTATATCTCTTGAAAGAATTGTTGAAGGTATTCATCTCCCTTCACACGTGCATATTCACATACTCATATAAATTTAGTCCGGCATTTCTTATACTCGTAGACGAAGCACTGCGTCCATAGTATTGTGACCAGAATTATTTATATTTATTACATAATAAACATTCATTTTTAGTGATATGATGTTACGTTATTACTTGCAAAATTTGCTTGTTTGTAAATGGCACTCTGCTGCAATATCAAGCGTAAACAGACGAAAATCATATTCACGAAGAAATTACAATAAATGTCTACTAAAAGCAGGGAATTCGTGTTACTATTCGGTTCAAAATCTCTTGTCGTGAATTCTGTCGAGGAATTTGAAGCTTAAAACATATAAAACGATAATCATGCCTGTTGTTCTGTATGGTTGCGAAACATGGTCGCTTACTCTGAGGGAAGAACATAGACTGAAAGTATTTGAGATCAAGATTCTAAGACGAATATTCGGACCCAAGAGGAACGGGAATGTGTAATGGCGGAAACTTCATAAAGAGGAACTACATAATTTATATGGTCTACCAAACATTGTTAGGGTCATCAAGTCTAGGAGGCTTAGGTGGGCAGGTCATGTAGCTAGGATGGAAGAAAGTAGAAACGGTTTCAAAGTCTTGACTGGAAGACCAATCGGAAAACGACCATTAGGAAGATCTAGGCGGAGATGGGAGGACAATATAAAGATGGATCTCACAGAGATTGGAATACAAAGTAGAAACTGGATGCAGTTAACTAAGGATAGAAGTCAGTGGAGAACTTTTGTGAACGCGGCATTGAACCTCCGTGCTCCATAGGCCATAGAGTCAGTTAGTTAGTTTAAGTACTTTGTGTCAATGTTGGTGCATTTTTGTTGTTCAAAAATACCTAAGTTAAAGGCTACCAAACTAAGATGGTTAAAGGATATGAAGTTCCTTCTCCTCCTCGTAGTATAAAGTACTGTACTTGTGGCAAATCGAGAAAGTCAGGCATTTCACAATATTAAGATGATGAATGTTGTCAAATTCAATTCATTTCTATTACACTCTTCCACACCTTGAAAGATCAACAAATCGAAAGTCAAATTGTGATATTTATTTACATTTTGCGATGTTCAAATCTTAAAGATCTGTTTTTCAAGTGACCAAATATCTAGACCAATGGTTCTAAACCTTCTTTGACTGACAACATACTTTACTGAACATCCAGCACATCATGACACTATTATTATTATTATTATTATTATTATTATTATTAGTAGTAGTAGTAGTAGTAGTAGTAGTAGTAGTAGTAGTAGTAGTAGTAGTAGCAGTAGTAGTAGTAGAGCTGTGGTAAATTCCAACTTTGAATATATAAATTTTTACACTAACTATTACAAGTAGTATATACGTCACTGTTAGGAATATGTGTAACCGTTAGGAGAACACAAAGAAGAATAGACATGCTATGCTACTTAAGAGCATTTTTTTTCTTTTTACATATGGAGTACACAAATCAATAAACAATCTGTTTCACCAGAATAAAAATTATAAATTACACTGCTCCACAATGATTTTGCTGTTTGGAAACTATTAAGGTTTTCTTAATGTTTTTGATCTGAAAAATCCAAAAATCTAGTTAGTTTTACTCTATCACGTACAGTTTTCTTAAAATACAGGGGAGGGGGATAGGAAAATAACCGTATAAATGTATATTTCGGAAGAAATACTGATTATAATTACAAATATAAAAATATACTTTCGATGTCATAGCCTTCTGATTATCTTTGATTTTGCAATAAAAGACGTGCAGTTACTTATTCTGCTAACATTGAAAAAATATGTACTGTATCTGGTAGCACTGAATGATATCACAACGCGTTACACGTTGGAAACGCAATAGCATCGCTGTGTAAGCCGTGATTGCGAGAACTATAATGCAGAGGGATGGAGGCTATTCATTGATTCCAAAAGAGAAGTTTGAAGTCTGCTTCTTCACAACAGCAACCAACAACCTTCTGTATACCCATTATTCATTCTGTACATTTAAAGGAGATTTACGAAAATATGGATTTTTTTTTTTAAATAAAATAGGAGGATCACCATTGGTTATTGTGCTGCGATCTGAAGGTGATATGTATGCTTCTTGGACAGCAGTAAGGGTACACCAAATATCCATGCTACATTTTGCGAATGGAACAGCAGAGAACGCAATAAACACTGGACTCAAATTGATTGTCAGCGAAAGCCGCAATATAGGAAGTAAAAATTTGAAAAACAACTGCCTCGTAAACCCTTCATAAGTCATATTACCACATTTGCATATTAAACTGGGCCTAATGAAACAATTTGTCAAAGCTCTGAATAAAGATGGTCAATGCTTCCAGTATCTAGTGACAAAATTCCCACAACTTTCAAGTGCTAAGTTAAAAGATTCATTGGTCCTTAGATCAGAAAGTTGTTTAAGGACTCAGACTTCGAACATTGTATGACAAGTGTTGAAAAGTAAGCATGGAGTGCATTCGGGGACGTGTGCCATAATTTTCTCTGGAACAACAGAGACGAAAATTACAAGTACATTGTGTCTAATATGCTCCAAAAGTTTAAAAGCTTAGGATACAGAATGAGTCTTAAGATTTATTTTTTGTATCCACATTTAGACAGCTTTCCTTCTAACTTCGGTGATTAAAGTGAAGAACATTATGAAAGATTTCACCAGGACATCAAAGCAATTGAATTCCATTATCAGGAACATTGAAGAACAACAATGTTGGCGGATTACTGTTGGAACGTTGGTACGTGAAGATTCACAAACTACTCACAAAAGGAAGTCTAGTTTTAGGAGCTTCCAAGTGAAAACACAGAGACAAAAATGAGGTAAGTTGTTTATCAATAACCTTCAGCGACGTAAATACGCTAGTTGTCGCCTGGGGCAAAAACGCGCCTTAGCGCCCCCCATGACCAACCAAACCAAAACGCTCTCTCAAATATTTGCCCAATTTGGGCCCTCCCAATCCGGCAACCGGGGCATAAGCCCTGTTTACCCCCCTAGTTACGCCACTGATGACTTTAATTATTTAGAATATCGATGTTCAGATTAGTTCTGACGCAAAATAATGTTCCTTTGTTAGAAATATGTAGTCATGAAGTTACTCTATATTAGCAGCGTTGCTGTGTAAATAGCACAATTTACGCAATCGTGTTTTCCGATTTGTGAAAAAAACCTGACGTGATGGGGGAAAACTAATTTCATTTTCGTAATTAGCAACCTCAAGTTGTATAAAATCAGGTGCCAAATCAAAAACAGCTTTCAAAAAGTTTCATTTTGTAGAGCAGTGTTATTATCGACAACGAACATCATTTCCTTCTCATATTTTCTCAAAATCTATGCGTAAGAGTTTACCATCAAAATGTGTCATTTTGTTCTCTTTAATATCATTAATATATATATATATATATATATATATATATATATATATATATATATATATATATATATATATATATATATATATATATATATATATATATATATATATTCTATGTTTGGACAATTTTATAGTTAACCAAAAATTCCGGGTTAAGAGTTTAGGGCTATATTTCATTAACCACACAGGGGAAAAAAACTTATGTGGCGTACGTAAAAACGTACGTTACATGCGTAAATCCTGTAGTTTTTGGACTTAACGTACAGCCCTATGTAACATTCTGCAGCAAGCATATAACTGAAAACGTACGTTTTAGAATAATTTCAGTACAAGTATTTCATCTATATGTACTTTCCGTGTGAAACAAAGAAATGTATATAGGCGGACAGGATGTCACAATAGACAGATTTATGTAACATACAGCTGACGTATGTAACATACGTATACGTATGTAATATATGGTAGACTGTTTGATATCAGGCATCATGCAATGGCATTATGTAATATCTAAGCTAGAAAAAAAGTAGTACTTATGTAGCATATGGACAACGTATGCTCCATAGAGATTTCCGTAGTAAACGTATGGATTCCATATATTTGTACAGTATTCCGCTTTCCGGATTACGAATTTTTCTCAGTGCATACTATGTACTTATCATTATTGTCATAAACTTATTATTGGCACTATGAAAAGTTTCATGAGATTATATTTCAGTATGTTTAATTTTAACATTAGGTGTGGTTATCGTCATTATTAGTTTTACATTAAAAAAATGTTGTTTTTTTATATTCTCGAAAAATGCGCATGAAGATTTATTTTCACCTGTATCTCTTTGTTCAGCTTTATGAAATCTATCGATTAATATTCTCAAGTTTGGACATTTTCATTATCCATTAATAATCAGTGTTGGGCAAATATCAATTTAATTAACAATTAAGAATGAATCTGTTTTTCGTTAGTTAACGTTGCTGACCATTAATCAATGAGAATCAATTGCAATCAATCAAGCAACTGAAAGTATTTGCTGTGGAAAGCAATTTCAATTAAATTCAGTTAATTTATTACAATTAAATGTAATTTATAATTAATTCAATTACAATTAATTTCAATAGCAATTAATTTCAATTGACTGATTAATTGCAATTGATTTTCATTGATTAATGCCAATATTGCTAATAATGTTCTAGAATTTGTTTTGGATTTAAGGGAAAACAAGATAAGAATGTTTTCTATAAACTTTACATGCCCTGGAAATATGCAGTATATTCCACTATACGTGATTATACTACTATTACTAAAGCGCTCTCAAATCAATAGAAGCAAAGAAAATATAACGAAAACCCAGAAAATAATAAATAATCTATATAAATAAAAATTAAATATTATTATTGTGAGCTGAATTTGGATTTAAACGGCATCAGAAGTGTCACTGTTCATCTCAGAGACCCCGAAAACTATGGATTCAACATTAATATCGGTCATTTTTATATATCTCCTTCCCTTCATCCTCCCCCCTCCCTCTCCTTTAAGTTGCACCGTCAAAGTGAAATGATAAAAAAAAATATTCTGGGCCCGAATCTCATCTATGTTGAAAATTTGATCGAGATAGGTCGATATATATAGATTTAGAGAAACCTCAGAGAATTATAATAGGTACACCTCTTACAAGTAAATATAGCTAGCGAGTGCTGTGTATGCTATAACAGTCAGAAGCAGTTTTGGTATTTGCAAGCTTTAAAACATAAATAACAACGTTGAGATGTAAGCAAAGCTTTCAGTCTTCCATCCAACAGCATAAATAAAGATATGAATCACTATTCGCTGTGGTAGAATATTTACCTTCAAGGCATATGAAATTATGTACACACACAGCAGACATACAACTACAAACACATAAAAAAAATGAACAGCAAAAGTAAAAAAAAAAAAACATGATTTGAAAAGCAACCCACGAACGTTACCAAAGTAAGTTAATGACATAGCATTCGTTTGACGTAGCATAGTATCCATGTCCGATCAATGGTAATGCAAAATGATACATCGGAAAATGCGTGCGATGAGGCATAATTTCCTGCATGATCTATCTCTTTTTATCTTCATTAAAAGACTTGTATCTTGTTATTTCAAATAGTTTTTTTCTAACTCTCTGTATCTTTGGAAGATGTCATTAGATGATCTAAATAGCTATATTCCTTAACTGTTAACATGTGTTTATAAATCATCTCCATTCAAGAATGGGTGAGGGAAAGAAAGAGAAAAAAAGTTATTTAAGATCACTCACTTGTTCTATAAGAAATAAAAGAAAAAAAAAGAATACCTCTTATAATGTCTTCATAAACGATAGTCTATCACAGATCGTTTTTCATACTTAGATCAGCGGTTTTCAACCTTCTAATATTCGCAGACCACCTAAAGCTAAGGGTAAATTTTGAGGACAAAGGAAATAGAAAGAAATCAAGTTGTTATTGACTGATTATTCTACCACTAGATGCCTATTTTCCGTCTGTTGCTTTTAAGCAAAACACAAGATCAACGACGCAGCAAATTCGTTCACACGAGTATGAATATACTGGAGCTGTTCTTGTTTTTATAAACTCGCCCCTAAATGATTTTCAAAAAGCCACGTCATAGTCAAACTACTTTCTCCGCATCGGAAATCAGTATTTACCCAATTTTTATGGAAATCGTTCTGGAAAGCCACATTCCCTTGAAACAAGTTTTCCCAAATTTGCCCTAAACGAGTTTTTTTAAAGTTGTATATCTACAACTTGGTTTCTAGCGCCCATTTATCTTTGATGGTGGTGAGTGGTGCACCATCTCTAATTTGGGAAGTGGTGCACCACCTCCAATTTCGAAAGTGGTGCATTTATTTCATTTTATGGAGTATACTATACATATACCAAATTGACTTGATCCCTAGTCTTTCGTTGCAAGCGCTGCTATCGACTGAAGGAATTCCACTCGCTTTCTATCGCTTAGCAACAGCTGAACCCTTATTAGCTCAACGCAAGGGTGTGTGAGGGTGTGAGCTTTAGTTCGCATTTTTGCCACGACTCAAAACATATTGGCAGCACAATACATCAGTCATTTCTAACTGAATTTTCTATTGCGACACAGTTTGCTGCTCTCTTCTCAGTCAATCATACGAATAGAACAAAGAATAGGCAGAAAATCTGGCGATAATGGCAATGATGACAGGCGAACCAGAACATTGATGGTCTCGCAAATGCATCTATGCAAGTACTTGTACATTGTAACATTTGCCTATTCTACCTAATTTGCTCCACGCATTTCTCTCCATCATTTCTCTGTTTATAAAAGTGTGTTTCTAAGTTGTACATTGATCAGACAGAAAAGACTACACTAGGCAATCAAAAGAATCAAATAAAAAGAAATTATGTCTTAGCTTATTAAATTTTCCTAAACTTCGCTGCACCTTTATTGGTTATTTCTCTGAAGCCTCAGCGTAAATGGCCTTCAATTATAATGAATTTCTAAGAAATTTATCATTGATATTAGCCTAAGTAATTTTTGAAACCAAATACAGTGCAAGTTGATAATCAAAAATCCAGCAACCTCCGAACCTAAGGAAAAATTCATTTAGGGCAAATTTGGAAAAGCTTCTTTCAGGGAAGTATGGTTTTCCATACCGATTTCCATTTAAAAATGGGTATATTTACCGATTGGGAGAGAGTAGTTTAACTATGACGTGACTTTGAAAAAGTCATTTAATGGTGAGTTTGCGAAAGTAAGAAGAACTCTAGTGTATTCGTACTCGCGTCAACGAATGCACTGTTTCCTTAATTTTATCTATTGCTTGAAAGAAACAGACAAGAAATAGGTATCTAGCGATAGAATAATCACTCAAAAACAATTCGGTTTCTTTCTATTTCTTTGTCCGGAAAATTTACCCCTAGCTTTAGGTGGCCTGCTAATATTAGAAGATTGAAGAGCGCTGTTCAAAGTTAAATACGATCTGTGATAGACTATCATTTATGAAGACATTACAACAGGAATTCTTTTTATTTCTCAAAGAACAAGTGAGTAATCTTAAATTCCAAATACAAATAGACAGACGAACAAGAAAACAAATTGAAGAGACGAATCAAATGATAGAAATTGGTCGCAATAACCAGTGATGCTCTGGACTTTCTGGAAGAGAGTGATTTTTTTTTTTTTTTTTCGTTTCTAAGTAGGAAATTCTATTCCCTTACCTTTGACCAATTTCAATCCGAACAAGTACGGATAATTTTAAAGTATCAATGGAAATGAGTGCAACATATATTTCATGAAAATAGAACTTGCTATACCTATAACAATCGTTACTCGCAAACTTTTATTTTTCAATCGGTGAACAAAGATAATTCACCTTTATCTTTGACCAAGGCGAACCCCAAGAAATATACCCGATTGTGAGGTCTCAAAGAAGGCATATACCGTTTTTTTTTTTTTTTTAAATGAAAATTGTGTAATTTCTACGAAAAAAATTTATGATGTAGGTTAATTGACTCTATGAACTGTTTCATGGATAACTGTTGGTTGGCTGGTTTAGAGTTTAGCGTCCGTTGAATCCGAACCACCGTAATGCTTTCAAATTTTAGAAGGCTCTCCCACTGAGAATCGAACCAAGGACTCGTGCACCGCTGTCACAGTAGCAACTAGCCCAGCGGAGAGGGCCAATGCTTTGCCAGTTTATAAGTAAGGCAATATGGATGATTGGGGAGACTCAAAGAAAATATACACCATACATCACTAAAATCTAATACATTTTATAAAAGTTAGCATGGAAAATTGTCATACTATACGAAAGAGGAATCTTTCTAGTTGAGGTTGAATGTACCACTTTATCACCACTTTCTTTATGCAATTCAATACTAAGAAATGGAAATAGCTGATTTTTTTCTTAAAAAAAAAAAGAAGTTTTGTCTCTTCTCTGTCTCTCTTCTTAAAAACTGCCCATCAATAAACTAAATAATGTCCAAAGTTGATCCATATCAGTTGATAGATAAAAAATATGCTTCAACTTAATTTTTTATAGTGAACAGCATCCTATGTCATAACTGTGTTGATATGTGGACAAGTGGCTTTAAGACAATGAATGTCAAGATGTCTGGTGCGATCTCAAGAATAACAAAAGAAGGCATGAGATGCAGTAGTTACTGTGTACTCCACCGTTATGCCCTTGCAATGAAGAAACTGTCCCCTTCTCCAAAAGAATTCTCGCCTGAAACAGTTATAATTATTACTTTTATAAAATGTTGACCTAGGACATTCAATTTCTTTTTGTGATAACGTGAAGAGCCTACATACACTTTATTTATTCACACATAAATAAGGTGCTCCTCTTGTGGTATTTAACTCACCATTTTGAAATGAGAAATGAAGTCAAATTTTTTTAATTGTCAATGATTTTTCTTTGGGATACGAGTTGTGGGATAAGTGTTGAATAATGAGATAGACATATTTGATTGATATGTTTGACAAAGACTGATATATGTTTCTCACTTCAACGAAAAACAATTACTGTTTCTGATCTCTAAAGAAATTAGAGAAGAGCTAGATTCAATCTCATACCTAGAGCTATTCGAAATGATTTTCAAATGTGTCTATTACATTTTCTTGATAGTTTTAACTTCCAAAATAATTGCATTGAAAAATGAAAGAAAATGTCTGGGTTGTACACCTATACTGTGTCGCATCGAAAAAGCCAGCTTGTCTGACACAATACGAGTACTTGAATGTTTCTGGTAGCAGCTAAAGTCAACATTATAATCCTGCCTTTGCATTCACTTATTTATGTGAAACAAGATTCTCTGCCTATAGCGTTACTGAAACGAAACACAAACTCCTTCTCAACCAGGGGCGAACCCACGAGGAGGGTCTATCGGGTCTGGACCCACCCCCCGCCCATAAAACTTCCTAACTCAGTATACATTTGTACACTTTCTCAATAAAACTATACCGGTACTTGTTTAAAGGGGAAATGATTGATGTAGCATGAAAATTTGATTTACACTTTATCTGTACTCTTATATATATATATATATATATATATATATATATATATATATATATATATATATATATATATATATATATATATATATATATATATATATATATTTAATATATAAAGTAATTATATCATTTTTATTCTGAAAATATAGGTGGTTGTATTTTACAATTACTAGGGATGCATTCGAGTCGAGTCGAGTCGAGATTTAAGCCTGTCTCGACTCGTCTCGAGAAAATGTTGTCTCGACTCGTGTCTCGACTCGAAAATATGTTTCTGTCTCGACTCGTGTCTCGACTCGTGTCTCGACTCGACAGTCTCTGTCTCGACTCGACTCGAATTCGAGTCGAGACGTCTCGAAATTCGAGTCGAGACAAAATGTACGAGTTAAAATATACGCACACATCACCCAGACCATCATGACTACCTACCTAATTGTCAGTATGTCGACTTTTGGCATGGATAAAAACGGCGACACGTCTTGGCATACACGCAATGATCCTTGATAGGTCGCTGGAGAGAGCTGGCACCACATGTGCTCACTCAGGTCACCTAATTCCCGTAAATTCCGGGAAGGGGAGCGATGTGTTCTGACGTCACGTTCAATCACATCCCACAAGGGACATCACTCAAATGTCCGGCTCCAATTTCAATGAAACTTTTTTTACATGTGATGACATTATTACATGTGATGTCAAATTTTTGCCATGGTGGATGTTTTCTATTTTTTTAATAACTTTTAAGAATTGTGATGTGGTTATTAGAGATTACTACAGAAGTCCCTTACTACCCTTTGTAAACGGAGCGTTAATGAAGAAAAGTGAAGAAAAACCATGTGGATACATATAAGTTCTGGGGGGAAGTTGTATGGTAGATATGACCTTGATGGCAGCCATCTTGAAATCCGCCATTTTAAATTAAGGTCAAGTTTTCAAAATGGGAATAGGGTAATATGATACGTAATTTCGGGCTAGAATTTAATTAGAAAAATAATGGTGAGGTTAGTTTTAAGATACACCCATTTGGGGGAAAATTACAGGCATATTAATTGTTTTTACATACTGTGTGCGTAAGTCCCTTCTTACTTTCGTCTCAAGACCTGTAAATCGATCGCAACGGCAGAGCCCGGTTTCGCACTAGTGTTTAGAAATCTTTAAACTCACTTGAGGCAATATTTGTGGATTATTGTATTGTATTTTGCCTTTAATTAAATTTGAACCCACTTCATGATCTTGTGTAAAGTATCACTAAAAGAGAATTTCTGTTTTTATGGAGAACGTAAGCATACCAATTATAAAAGGTGAGTAAGGTGCGTATGTATTTATAAGAAAGTTTATTTTACGAGTCTTTTGTGGTTCCGCCAACCTATTCTTTAGTTGTTTTTTTTTTAAATACTCATCTCTCATAAATAAAAGAGCTATTATAAAATCTCTTACCACTATTCTTTAATACTTATAAAATTTTATTTATTGTAAAAGCACTGGCGAGATATTTCTTATCGCCCACTAAAATTATGGTGGAGCTCCTTCGTGGCTAACGGTTAGCATACTTGCCTTTGGCGTGGGAAACCTGGGCGTGATTCCCGGTGGGAGTTCATGTGGTTCGGATTCCACGTTAATCAGTAGGTCCATGTCTCACATAGCCTCGCTGCTGAACGGGACGTTAAACTCAGAATCAATTCAACTCAAAATTATGGTTTTGACTTTATTATGATGTCATTAGTTTAAACGCCCAACTGCCCAGTAATTATAAACATTGACTACATTATAAAATTGTAATTTGTGACGACTAAAATATCAGAAATTAAAGATTATTCTTTGGATTTTGGAACATTTTGAAAAACGTGTAAAACTGGTACTGCACCGATACAACACACCTTTTGGATTTATCATAACATGTCTTACATAGCTTTGGTTCGATTCTCAACACGGACTGCAACTACCCGTTAAATTGTGCATCCGAAAGGCACTCTTTGTTAAACCTCGCTTATCACCGCTCATCTTAATAATATATATAACTTCACCGCGAAGCAAATATTGCATTTCTCTCTTTCATCCTAACACAAAACAAAACTAACCACAGGTGTGACACGAAGGAGCTATTTCGAAAAGAAACAAGCTATGCTTCATAGAGATGTGTACCAAATGATAGAAGTATAAAGTATTGTTTTCTTTCCTGTTTATTGATATCAGTTGGTGTTCTTAATGAGTTTACTCATTAGTTTAGAAAAAGTATATATGGAATTTGGACATATGTTGTACGTATTCTCCTGAGAAAGTAATGAGACCAGAAAAGTTATAAGGACAGATGGAATAGGTTTAAGCGCATCTACGTAACTTTATCAAATATTTATTCTCCATAATGGTACCACGCGGAAAACTTGGTATAGGCCTACTTTTATCTTTGCCTCCCTCTGTTAGCTGTTTCGTATCATATATATCGGATGGTTTTGATATTTCTTCTGATCATTAAAACAACAATGGTAGCTGTGTGCGTGCAGAAATGCAAAAACACAAGGTAACTTCCTATTTGTTTTGGAAACAACAAACCCATTTCACGTGTGCGAGAGAAATTGAGCACAGCGAGATCGGGTGTTTACTCACGGTCAGTTCGCAGCAGGAGTCCATGGTAAAAGATTTGGCTATCTCGAAAACACTCGCAAAACCTTACAAATACAAAAGACTGCGCTTCAAAGAAAGTTTAGACACAGATGTTTCAATTTTCTTTTAGGATCTTTCTTCAGCAAAAGAGTCGGTTCATTGTATTCGAAAAAGGGAAGGGAGAAAGGGTGAATTTATATTTTATGTGGGGGGTAACGTTGTAAGTAGTATAAACAATACATACCGCTTCCGACTCTGTACTGAAGCACTTCCTTTAGCGGTATATCACTAGATCTATTCTGACCCTCATCCCACTTCAAGTTGTAAAGTAGAAAGGGACAGAAGTATTCAACATGACTGCGCACTTGAGTTTCAGTTCACAATACGAAAACCAGTGAGCAAGTAAACAGTCTTTTGTAGGATCGTGTTTTACTTCTTGAATTTATTTTTGAACATTTCTGTGAATTCAACAACAGAACGCAGTAGAAATACGGACTAGTTTTTACTCCAACCATTACTTTCTCTCCAACCCAGGGATGCCACATTTATGATTTCGTACTAGATTTAGTGATTTTACTATTGAACTAGTGATCTAGTACGTACTTTGGGTAAATAGGCACATTCTAGTGATTTTTTGCATTTTTTTCTGATGCAGACAAATGAGAAGGAAATGGTTCTTAAAATAAAAGGAAGAAGTATATTGCAGTTCAAAACAAATGCAGAAACCTTAAATTATTTTTTCTTTTCCCTCTGACTGAATGAAACCCCTGCTGTGTAACGACCTTAGGTAAACAAATGCTATCTTTGGTCCGCTACCTCCTTTTGTTAGCCGACATGAGATGGGTTACTTTTTTTTCTGGAAGACAGTGAAGAAATAATTTTCCAGTACATTTACGTTTTGTGAGGCACACAGGCGCAGTCTGTACTTGTTTCCTAACGAATTTTAGCAACATAACATAAATGAAACATATGTACCAGAAAATAGAGGCAGTACAAACGGAAATTTTCATCTGTGACACATTTGATGAGAAATATAGTTAGATGTCACGTGCAAGCACTCTAAACATGTCCTATCCTGTAATTCTATTCTGTATATGTCCTATCCTGTATGTTTATGTAGGTGAGACTGAGAAATCAAGAAACAATAATAACTGGTTTTCTTCCAGGGGAAAAATCTAAATGTGAAGGGGTGTTACACTGGGACTTTAATTGCGTCCTTTGTACAAGATTAACAAGTAATAGCAATTTTTTAATTTATTTTAGTTCTTGGGGAGAGGAAGATGGAAGCGAACCCTCGTAAGAACCTCTGCAAGGAAACATGAATACTATCCGCCACTGTTTGTTACATTACACAAAATAGTTTTATATATATATATTGAGTTTTAGTCAGAGTTTTCATTCTGCAGGAGAGGGGGGATAGTAATACCTGACGAACATTTTCTATTCTCAGAGTGTTGCAATGATAGCATTTCCTCCATTATAACTTGGCCAAGCTAGTTGCATTATATGTAAGATTAAGTTAGCCTAAAAAGCTTAAATTTCTATGCCTGTTTTACTCTGTACCATATTATATCTATGGTTATATGAGGCGTGGATCTACAGTTTAAAGTGGGATACTGGTAACAACTTCATGAGCTTCCACCGTAAATCGAACCAGAGTCTCCCGCGATCAAGGCGTATGTGTTAACCATACAGCCACGAGGAAATTCACATAAGCACACACACATATATATTGTTGAGTTGATTTTGACTTTACCGTCTCTTTCAGCAGCGAGGATATATGAAATGTAGACCTACTGATTAACGTGGAATCCGAACTACATGAGCTCGCGCCGGGAATTGAGCCCGAGTCTCCACGGCAAAGACGCGTACACTAGCCGCGGAGTTCACACACACACACACAGAATCAGCGTCCTCACACACCAAGGGTGAGAGCTGTGCCACTGAGTCACAGCGGCCACGGGGCTAGGTCGAGTCCACTTTACGTTCATAGTTTCTTAGTACATAAATGTTACGATTATGAAATAGATTTTCCTTAATGAGCTGCATAAAAACAAAAGCTTTCGAAATGCATTAAACAATTAGCTCGATTTGAGTGTGAACTTAAAGTTATATCAGAGTGTAAATACGGATACACACCAAAGCTCGAAAACTTAATTCACTATTTCTCCTATATAGTCAGCATGTATCAAGCAATAGTTCAGCTTTCATTTGAGGGGATGGAAATCGAAGGCCCCTGAACAACTATGTTACTAATGTGCGGAATGTATTTATCTTACAGTGAACTGCTTTGATGCCAAGTGGCCTAACTCCAAAATTGAAATTTTCCAGGAGTGAAAGTTGAAGTTCAATATCTCATGAACAATCCATATTTCTTTTATGTTGGGAACCAAAACCATAACTACTGTATGTAATTCATTGTTTTATAACTTAGTGTTTACAAAAATCCTTTTAAAAAATACCTATTCATAGAAGTGAATGATATTTATCTGTACTAGTTCTTGGCATCCAAGCAGTCCATTTATTGTAATACTAGCTTAATATACCCATTCTTCGCATGGAGGCTGTATTTGGAAGTCAACACCTGTGGAAATATCACCATTCATTTCAGTGACCGCGAAAACTATGGATTTGACACTAGTATCAATCAATATGGGCTATTTATACATGTCTCGGTATTCCTCACCCGCTGACACCCGGCCCGCATACAGTAGTAGCTGAATTTGCAAGTCATCGCTGATGGAAGTGTCACAATTGATCTCAGCGACCATGAAAACTATGGATTTGACACTAATGTCGATCAATTTGGATTACTTTTACTACATGTCTCGCTAAACGCCCCCCTGAGACCCCCTGGTTCCAATTTTGACAAAAACGCTTCGCCTTAGACTGGGACCTGGACCAAGGTATCCATGACCAAAATTTGGTAACTCTCGGTCAACTTGTCTGGTTTCCAGGTCGGTCCCAGTAAACGTCCACCCCGAGACCCCCCTGGTTCGAAATTTAAAAAAAAACGCTTCGTCTTGATCTGGGGCCTGGACTAAGGTTCCCGTGACCAAATTTTGAGAACTCTCGGTCCACTCGTCTGGTCCCCAGGTCGCACAGACAGACAGACAAACACACAAACAAACTCTTTATTTTATTTATATTAGATAAGATATACTATGTAAAATAGTCTCGTATCATAATATGTGATTTACAACAAATGTTACATTATATATTATCCGTAGCTCGTGATATGCTGCAACATATTAAAGCCTCAGAATAGTTGGGCAAGCGAATAATCCAGAAGTTACGTAACTCTATTGCGTTCATGGGAACGAAAACACAATAATTATAACTATGCTAAATTACTATAGACTACCAACTGCTCATTCAGAGAATTTATGAAGTTCACTTTATCGCAATAGTTTTATACAAACTAGATTTAGACTACGGATAATAGTTTTATACAAACTAGATAATCAATTATTATTATTATTATCATTATATTTGCAGTACAACCAAATACAACGACATTAACTATTAGTTCTAATTAACTGAATTGAGCTGAAAATTAAATCTTGATCTTTAAAGATTAACTATTAATTTTATGCGTTCTGTACCTTTCTGAAGGAATAAAAGCTGGAGTTGGTTTTAAGGCTGTTTCTGAGTGAATACTTTCTTCAAAATAATATTAAAAATTATAGAAAGATTTTCGAGAGATTCGAGTCGAGTCGAGATTTTTAAGAGCCGTCTCGACTCGACTCGTGTCTCGACTCGAAAATTCGAGTCGAGAAATACGTTTGTCTCGACTCGTCTCGAATTTTACAAAGTGTGTCTCGACTCGAATCTCGACTCGAATTCGAGTCGAGTCGAGTCGAGATTCGAGACATGTCTCGACTCGAGCGCATCCCTAACAATTACTTATCGTCTTTTTACTAAGACGTAGTGGCTTGTAGTATTAAACACTTTCTGTCAAAACTTGGACCTTTCCCAACAAAAATTTCTGGGTGTGCGCCTCTTTTTAACTCAGAACCAGGTGTTGGTTCGCACCTTTCCCGAATTCAACCAGGTGTAATTAGAAGATGCTGAAATCAAAACAATTACATTTTGTAATTAGATTCTAATAGGGGACACGACAATTCAGTGTTACAACGCTTACCTCTGGTACGTGGTGTCTCTGGTTCGATCCCAGGACAAGTAAGTTTGTTATGAACAATATCGTGTCCGTAGGTTTTCTCGGGATGCTCCCATTCTCTCCCATTCTCATTCCACCAATTTTTTCATCCTTTCCTCGTTCACTTGCTTCAGCCATCTTCTCTCTTAGCCTAAAGGTCATATTCGTGGGAACTAAAAGATTTTCTTTCTAAATTTATTCTCAAATGAGTTGCCTCACTTCTCTCTCTCTCTCTCTCTCTCCCTCTCTCTGTGTGTGTGTATGTGTGTCCATAGTCGATAGCCTGAAATTTTAAGAAAACTTTAAATCTGTAATAAATAAAGGGTCCGTGGTGGCTCAGTTGTAGAGCGTTCGCCCCTGGTGCATAGGGTCCTTGGTTCGATCCCAGCTCGCGCCAAGTGAGCTTTGTGGTGGACAAACACCGTGTGCGTGAGTTTTCTCTGTGTTGCACCATTTCGTCCTACTTCCTTCATTCCATCATTTTATTCATTTCTCATCACCACCATCTCCTTTAGCCTACCATGGCATAACTGTGGGGCGTAAAACTTAAAGATTTCATTTCATTTCTGTAGTAAAATAAAATTTCCAAGTGATATTTTCATTTTTCGTAAATGTAATTTTTTGTTTATAATTTGGATGTGACATAATGAGGGTGTAAAAATTGTGAAAAAGAATGTAGAGTACTTGCTTTGATCTTAAAATGTTGTCCTTTTGCATGTGTTTCTTTTCGAGTGTATTATATGTAACTGAAATTAAAGAAGAAAGGGAAAGAAGCTGAAAATTTCAAGTGATCTTTTGGTTTTCCAGATGTGAATTTGTTTTCCTATTGAATATTGAATGTAAGAAAGTAAGGAACTACAATATTCACCCTAAATTCGATCCAAAATGTGTTGTCTTTCTTTTCATGTCCATATGCATGCTTTGTTTTACTGAATTAAAAAGAAAGACAGAAATTAAATTTCCAAGTTTCGAAAACACAAAGTGTTTCTTTTTTCTCCAGAAATAAGTGTGTAAGTTGTAACAAAATGTTCATTCAAAATATTTTGAAATTATTCTGAACTCTGTTGCTTCACTTTCTGAATTTTTATAGCGTAGTCTGTAGTCAATTAGTACTAAAATTTTGGGGATTTGTTATTCTTACTGTGCATTGATTTTCAAATGTGTTTTCTTCTGAAACGTAAAAATTGAGAAAATAAAATTTTGGGATGAAATAAAACTTTGGGTTCATATGATTAAACTACATTCTATTGTCAGTATTACTGTCATACTACATAGATAATAGAAACACGTGCTAAGTGCTAAGTGAAGATAGTGCTTCAGGACGAGTCTCGATTTTGGAAAACTGCACCATACCAAAAAAGTTTCGAACGTAGCATAGAGCATCTGAAAGATCAATGGGTGTTCTATTATTTGGTCATGACTGTACAAATTATTGATAAGCTATTGTAACATGGTCACAATGGAAAACTACGTATAGGAAAATTAAGTTATTGAAGTTGTTCCGCTTGCAAAACTTAATGCTTTATGTACTGTTCAAGGAAGTTGCGTAAAATCTTTCATTTGTAAAACTGAACGATTTGTCTTATCCATTAATCACTTTTAAATTAAGACTCAGAGAAACTAAGGCATATTACCACGTTGGGCTAAGTGAAGTGGACATTGTTTGGCTTGCAATTCTTAGTTCCTGAAACAACGGAACTGTTCAAGGACAAGGGCAGACAAAACACAATCAACAACAACGTTACTTAACTTTACATCATAATGCGTGATTCATTGACGCTTTGCTAATGCGTGAAAAAAGTAATAAAAGGCTTTGGCGTAAATAATAAAAAGAAGGTACCTCGGTATCATGCAACTTCATGTCGTAACATTGTTTTAACTTAAATGCTGTGTTAGTCGTTATTCCTACTTACATAATATATACACCCAAGTGGATAATATTTATTTTGTCTTTATGTAGAAACGAATAAATGTGTTATTGATAAAACGAAATTGTGCCCACTCCCCATGCAATGTTCACATTTAATTTGTTTAAGTAAAGACACATTCATATTTTCTGAACTAAAATACCACAATAAACTAAATTTCGTTTATCATGCCTGCATGTCCAGCCTTACGGGAAAAATAGTGATAATAGTAATATATCCCGTTTTCCTATCCCTACAGAATTTATTGAGATGTAAATAGTAATAAATATATGATGACATATTAAAAAATATATAATATATTGTATAATTCTCAGATTTTTTCATTAATTCAGTAATTTCATAAGGGTATATTAGGTTACCGATATCCTGTCGAGACTATCACACTAATATAGAATAAATGAAAGATGTGGACTATCCATTAAACTACCTCGTTTCCAATAGCGGATTTAACCCTAGGCCAAGGGGCCTTAGGTCTCTAATTTATTTATTTATTTATTTATTTATTTATTTTTTTGAGTGACAAAAGAAATTTAAGCTATTATATAAATATTTTTGGAAGTTTATAGTAAACTCATGATATACCTATCAATAGTTTGGGTTTTGGTTGGCCCCTCAGTTTTTGTCTTCTAGATCCGGCCCTGCTTGTTTCCATTTCTTAAACCGAATTATGTCATTAGCCATATCAAGAAAACATTTATTTCTGAAATATGAACAATATTATATATATACGTTTTCGGATAACTTTATTCGAAGAAGGTGTACACAAAGTTTAAATTGTCCCTTGTGGATATTTTAACATGAGAAATGATTTGAGCTAGATTATATGGCACGTAATGAAATATTTACTTTGGTAATATGAATAAAATTGTCATATCCATGTTTGTCCGAGGCAGGGATGGAAGGGTTCATGGGTCACAGGGTCACGTGGATCATGACTTTTGTCCGGCTCGTTTGGGTTTCGCTTCTCAGACCTAGTAACCTAGACAGACCTGGTGATCCGAACAGATCCGGTGACCCAGAAGCAGCTGATCATCTCTGTAGTATTACTGCAGAGTTCTAAAGTTGATTAATATCGTTCACTGCTTGAGCTCAAACTTCCATTTGTTTGATGTTCAGTGACATTTCTTAATCAAGACATGTTTTGAATATTTCATGTTTTCATTAATATAATTTCATGTTAATTCTTTTTCTCATTTGTGGTTTTTGAACATAGTCTATGCAAAAATGATTAATAAAACTAGGGATGCGCACGAGACAAGATTTCAGACTGTCTCGTCTCGAAAATGTGCTGTAAAAGTGATGTCTCGACTCGAAAAATATATATTTTTCTATTGGAAGAGCTGTGTCTCGACTCAAATTTTGTCAGGAAAATTCTGTCTCGACTCGACTCGAACGCATCCCTAAATAAAACTCTAAATGTACCATCGAAAAATGTCCATTAGGAAGACCCAGGCTCAGATGGGAGAACAATATTAAGAGGGATCTCGCAGAAATAGGAGTAAAAGTAGAAATTGGATCCAGTTGGCTAAGGACAGTAGTAAATGGAGAGCTTTTGTGAACGCAGCGTTTTACCTCCGGCTTCCATAGGCTATAGAGTTAGTTAGTTAGTTACTTGAACATAAAGATCAAAATCGTTGGACATAAAACTAGAAACTTCTCTTTAATTTTAATTTAATTTAATTTCATATTCTTTACAAAGTAAGAACGCATATTCAGAGCCGTATGTAACATTTTTGTCGTTCCGGGACAGAAAAGCACCGTCTCCTCAATACAATAAATATCCTAGTTGAAAATTTGAGATAGTGATGTGAATATTCAATATTTAAGTCGAAGTGGAAAAGCATATCGATCAGGGTGCAAAATTTCAAAGTCAAACGCACTCGCCAATCCAAAAATGATGGTCGCCAGTATCTTTCACGTACAAATTATGTGAGAGATACACGGCCACGGACGTCACTCTCCCCATGGCCTTTGGTTTGACAAAGAAAGAGATTACATCAAGGCAAAAAAAATCAAAACCACAAAATTAGATTGACGATAATCAATGTTGAATAGGACAATTCATATACATGTTACAAAATATCTTACCTTAAGGCCTCACGTTTGTGTAACTCTCTCTCTGTCTGCACTGAAGTACCAGTTGTTGATTGCAGTTTTCGGATCAAAGTCCTTAAGTGAAGGGCCATTGATGGAAATTGTCAGCAAATCATCCAGTATGTGAGTCTTCAATGAATTCCTATAGGGAATCTAACTCTGTTGAGACTGCTGAAGCCTCTTTCAGATGAAGCAGTACTCAACAGGTAAAACTGCACAAAATGTGAAAATTGGAAGCAAAGGGAATCTCGTAATTAAATTTTCCTGTAAATCTTTTTCAGTGTCAGTTTCAACGCCAGTGAAGAAAACAAAAGTTTATATTCTACCCACACTGCTAAGACAAAGTCCACTTTTGCACTGTATAAGTCTGGTTGGTGCAGCCTAGTGAGTTTAGATAGAAACCATTACTACTGAACACAGGTCGCCAGCTATAAATTTCTAGTCGCCAATGGCCAACAGTTTTTGCTATAAGTGTATCATGTGAGCACTATTAGTCACACAGCACACGTCGAGTCGAAAAGCGAGAACCCATAAACTTTCCGCCGGGATATGGCACAAAACACATTCAATTGAGGGTAGCTCGGTACAACTGTACCATCTCGTGGGAGTTTGCTGACCCCTAGATGCAAACATTATGAGTGTTCACATCACTACTTACAAGGAAACATCTTTTTATTGATAGTAGCATTGCCCAATCAAACAATGTGCAATCGATAGAGGAGTGAAGAAAAGTGAGAAATCCAAAGTTTTACGGGCCGACATCCAAAAACACAGGAGATACAGAGGAAAGAAGGATCTAGAATTATGTGAAGATAGCAATGCAAAAGATACACTGATACAGAAAGAATTTCAAAATGATTAAAATAATCAAAATGGTATTTACACAACAGTATAGTAAGCAAACATTGTATCCACAGACATGCTCAATAACATCATATGTATGCAGTGTTGCCAACTGAGCACAAAATAAAGTTTCGTTAAATGGCACAGAACACAAATTATAACATGTAGAAAATCTAATTATGATTATAACCATACCTGTGAAGTCATGATGTACACTGTTGTCAACATTTGAAGATAGGCCTATATGAATTCCTACATGAATCTCGGATGTAGAAGGGTACATACATTACCAATACACTGCGGAGCGCTTTATCAACAGCTACACCGAAAAATTGACTATCAATAATGTGTGAGGTGATACATATTACGTGCATTAGAAACGTGAGCCTGCTAATCAATTGTCAATTCAAGAGCATGCATCATTTCAGTTTTGTGTGTTGTGTTTGATACCATTCTGATTTTCCACTTGGTCAAACCTGCTTCGACACTGTGTTTCGTCCCTTATTTTCGTGCTTCACTGATTATATTATTGTTTGTGGTCTCATATTTTGGTTTTAAGTAGTTTGAATCGTGTACTGCATGTTCTCTTCTACATCCGATATTCATATAGGAATGCATATAGGCCTATCTTCAAACGTTGGCAACACGGTACATCATGACTTCACTTGTATGGTTCTACTCATAATTAGATTTTCTACATGTTATAATTTGTTTCGTGCCAATTAACAAAACTTCATTTTGTGCTCAGTTGGTAACACTGCATTACATATGATGTTATTGAGCATGTCTGTGGATACAATGTTTGCTTATTTATACTGTTACGTAAATGTCATTTTGATTATTTTAATGATTTTGAAGTTCTTTTTGTGTCAGTGTATCTTTTGCATTGCTATCTTCACATGATTCTAGATTCTTCTTTCCTCTGTATCTCCTGTGTTTCTGTGTGTCGGCCCGTAAAGCTTTGGATTTCTCACTTTTCTTCACTCCTCTATCGATTGCACATTGTTTGATTGGGCAACGCTACTATCAATATAAAATGTTACCTTGTTAGATGAAATGTCGATTCATCACTGAAGACAATACGATCCAGAGTATCTTCATCATCATGCTCAATATTTCATTTGCTAAGTTGGCACGTAAACCGTAATCTGTAGACTTTCGAGCTTGTACCAACTACAAACAATAAGGACATAGTTGTAAGCGTCTTCTTAAAATTCTCCACACAGACAGTAAGACTGTAGCTACAGATTCAGTCTTTGCAAAATGTAAAACACTAAAATCTTTCTGCTCACTAATCACCATCTTTGTTACTAGCGCTTTCTAATGGCAGACAGAGGAAATAGTGCATGCACATGTTTGTGTACAAAACTGTTTGAGTTGCTGTTTCACTTGATGTATTATTTATAATTGTAATTTAATTGTAATGAATACTGCAAAGCCTTAAAATCTGATTATTCATTTTGTAACATCCTGTATATCGTATAATAATATACTATATAAATAATAATAATAGAAAATAAATATTTTTCAGCACAATATTTGATTTGAGAAAATTTGCCATGCCAGGCAATGACCCATGATTACCCATAATTTATTACGAAGCACGTTTGTTATTAAAGTCTCTGAAGACTCCGTGTTTCCATTTTGCTAATAACTTCGGAATCAACTGACCAACTAGTTTTCACTTAGACCTATATTCAGTATTAAGAAAAGACAATATGTCATTTTCCTATCGATTGCTTAATGAAAACTAAGTTATTCCCATAATTACTCCTATTAAAATCTATTTTACAATAATAAGTGCCATCAGTGCAGTTCTATATAATGTAAATTTAATGACAAACAAAGTCTATTCCGTTAATAACGAATTTGTAGAACTAGTTCTTCGGAGTATATCGTCCATCTTCAGTGAGATGCAAAGGATGTTGCGGCACCCAAGTCGGAAAGAGTATGCGGATCTCCAATTGTCCACATACTCTATAATAAGCTCCTCGGTAACTCTATTGTTATTAGAAGAAGGGAGAAAACGGATGGATGGACCCATTGTCTTCTCCCAAGTCGATTCCGAAAATAACAATGACCAGCATCAAACTTTTCGACCTCCCTCACCACTTACTCCCACTTCTGAACAGTTTTGCAAACTCTCACAAGACCTAATGAACTTTCTTGCAATTTTATCACTTCCATAGACAGTTAATATTACAGTATATTGTACCTTCGTTACACGAAACGCACTTGTATTTCGTATCCAAACTGAAGTTACTAATTCCCAAAGAGAATATTATGGAGAACTTAGAAAATAGGAGTTTTTAAGTGTAATTTATTTCTCTACTTCTTAAAATGCTCCTTGTGTCCGAATAGTTACTGTCTGTGCCTTTTGCTATGCGCGATTTCTGAAAGGGAAATACTACGCAACTCAGCGGCATGAAGGAATACTTGAAGTAAAGAGAAGCGTACTTCGACTAAAGGCCGAAAACAATGGAAGTGAGTTTGCTGTTCACACACTCAGAACCAACAAATTGTCTTTTGGTATATAATAGAAATAATAGATTTTGATTGGTTGGTTGATTTGAAATTTAATATCTCGTTCAGCACCAAGGCTATATGAGATGTGGGTCTGCAGCTTAACGTGGGATCCGAAACACATGAGTTCCCATCGGGACTTGAATCTGAGTCGCGTACGCTAACCATGTAGCCACGAGGGAGTTCAAATGAAAGATATTGTCGCTATATCTTGTTAATAGAATTACACTTACACAAGGGCGCCCATGTTGTGGTTTCCAGGAGGGGCAAGTATAAGCGACATTTCAAATGTAGTCTCAAATTTTAAATTTTGCGATAAATATTCTTAAAAATCTATTGGGTTTTCGATCTTCCGAAGTACAATTTCCTCTAGAGGGGGAAAACGCCGCACCTAGTCCCCCCTGATGGGCGCCCTTGCGCTTACAAGGCTGTAGAAACAATGCTGGGATGAAATAAAAGTGAAATTAAGGCTACAGAAAACGGATGATAGATACGAATAAATAAAGATCAAATATATCCTCGATGATAAAGTGAGAAAAAATTAAAGTATTGGAAGTACGTCATACAATGTTAGTGTTCCATAAATAAAGATTCCAACCTGTGACCTGAGTGAGGTTGCTGAGCCATTATGAGTCCAATATCTAAAATAGATCATTAGAGCAATTTCATACACGTGCATTCTAAGTACTACTAAACTAACTAACTAACTCTATGGCCTATGGAACCCGGAGGTTCAACGCCACGTTCACAAAAGCTCTCCACTGACTTCTTTCCTTAGCTAACTGCTTCCAGTTTCTACTTTGTATTCTAATCTCTGCGAGATCCATCTTAATATTGTCCTCCCATCTACGCCTAGGTCTCCCTAATGGTCGTTTTCCGATTGGTCTTCCAGTCAAGACTTTGAAAGCGTTTCTACTTTCTTCCATTCTAGTTACATGACCTGCCCACCTAAGCCTCTTAGACTTGACGACCCTAATAATGTTGGGTAAACTGTATAAATTATGTAGTTCCTCATTCCCCATTCCCGTTCCTCTTGGGTCCGAATATTCGTCTCAGGATCTTGTTCTCAAATACTTTCAGGGTATGTTCTTCCCTCAGTGTAAGCGAACATGTTTCGCATCAACAGGCATGATTATCGATTTATATATTTTAAGCTACAAATTCCTCGACAGAATTCGCGACGACAAGAGATTTTGAACCGAATAGTAACACGAATTCCCTGCTTTTAGTCGACATTTAATTTCTTCGTGGATATGATTTTCCTCTGTTAATATTGATCCTAAATATTTGAAACTTTCCACTTTATCAAAAGTATTATTTAATATTTTAATGCATCTATAATTTGCTGTATTACGGTCCCAATGCACTTCCATGTATTTAGTTTCTCTGCATTTACTTCTAAACCCATGTCCCTGCAAGCGTTTAATACGATCTCTGCATTTCTTTCTAATCATCTCCTATTAAATTTACATCATCAGCATGTGCCATAACCTGGTGAATACCGTTCAACTCTAGGCCCTGGTTGCTATCTTTGATTTTCCTTATAGCGTATTCCAGAACGAAGTTAAATAATAATGGCGACAACGCATCTCCTTGTTTCAGGCCATTTTCGACGTGAAAGCTCGTGGACAAAAATTTTCCTACCCGAACTTTACTTTGGGATTCATTTAAACACATCTTAATTAACCTAATTAGCTTTTTCGGTATTCCAAGTTCTGTAAGAAAGTTGTATAATGTTTCTCTCCTAACCGAGTCGTACGCCTTTCTAAAATCAATAAATAGTTGATGTACCGGGCTACTGTATTCCCACGTTTTTTCGAGTATTTGGCGAATGGTAAATATTTGGTCGATACTTGATCGATTTCGTCTAAATCCGCACTGATAATCTCCAATAATTTCATCTGCGTATGGGGTCAATCTTGCTAATAGAATATTTGAAAGAATTTTATAGGATGTTGACAAAGTACTACTAGCCTTTATAAATCTAAAAAGTAAGTTGCACACTACATAGTCGTTGAAGTACTAGAAACAATTAATAAAATTTAATTCACAGAATGGTGTAATGAATCCAGTGTGCTAAAATAAAATAAAACAAAATAAAAAGCGGAATGTAACAAAACCGTGATGTAGTTACTAACCCGAAGTAGGAAAGCAAAATTGGCGCCACGGTGATTTAGTGGTAAACCGCTCACCTCTTGCAGTTGAGGTCCCTGGTTCGATTCCAGTTACTACCAAGTGAGCTTTGTGGTGTGCATGTGTTTTCTCCGGGTTTTCATCCACTCTCTTCCTTTCACCATTATCATCCATCTCATCATCATCGTCTCCCTTAGTCCAGTCCATAGTCGTGGGACATTAACTCTAAAAATAAAAGCAAAATTAATTAGTCATAATGTTATCTTCAACGTTTGGAAACAGTTTTAATATAATCTTAGAGCATCTTAATAAAAAATGTCTAAAAATGGTATGTCGACAACTCATATACACTCATAGGATAATTTTGTAAGTCCTTCATAGGCACTTTAAATAAGACAATACCCTTTCATCGAGCATAAGCTGGAGTAATCTCTGAAGCATATGCGTAGATGTGTTGCTTTAACTGTTAAACGCTGGCCACTTTTATGTAATATACACCAGACTTAACGAACCCCAAAGGAGAAAAGTGCATTAAAAGCAAGTCGGAAGAACGAGAAACTCAAACCCTTGGTGCTGTACGACGAATCCGTTTTCCTGGAAAAGTTTTATTGACGAAATTCCCGAACAATTAGAACAAAATGTGGATTGCCCCATCCTGTTGGAAAATAAAAGTACCCAAAATGCCATCCAGGATCAGCTGAGGTGCCAGGTAGTTTTGCACCGTATCTAGCTAAATGCCTCCCGATATTGTTCACTCTGTAAACATGAAGGGCACATATAATGGATCTGTTGACTAATCTGTACGTGTGGAACGTGGTTCTATCATTAAACAGAATATCTTCCACAAAGCTAACAACCTGTAGCAAATCATATGATATCGCTATGTAGTCCTCTGCCTCCTTCTAATGAAGAATTTCCAAGCGATAGGTTCTTTGTGTGTGTGTGTGCGTGTTGTGTTGTGTGAAGCACAATGTTTTTCACACTATGCTGCGAAGAATACCAAGCTGTTTGTTAAGGCCTACCGCTCACTGGCGACAAAACAGTTGCGCAACTATCTCGTCGCTGTCGCCTGCAGTCAGCAACTTCACGGAGACAAAACAGTTTTGTTGCCATACCCTCGCTCACTGGCGACGGCAACAGAAAAGTTGCCGAGCATTTGATATCACAATTTACATAATTGGCAACCGGAACAGTTCGCATAATCGCTGGTTTCGGACATTTAAAAAAAAAAAAAAAAACTACCGCCCATTCCAATGGTTAAATAAATAAATTTAAATAAACTTTCGAAGGTAGCGTCAACAGGGGCGTTATTTCAGACTTCACTTGAGGGGGCAAGAGAACCACCGATATAAGACTTTTATGTTTTGTACTAGTATATTAGTAGACGATTGATTAAAGTATATATATTCCTCAAACTCTTGGGGAGCAATTGCACCTCCTGCCCCCCCCCTAAATGACATCCCTGAACGTCAATGAGTGACAAAAATAACAGCATTGTGTAAGCTAATACGAACGGGAACAATTATTCGAATCAAAAGATAACAAGAACAGCGAAAATATAAAACGACTGGAAGTAACTAACAGAACGAAACTAACAAAAGCGGCAATCCGACAACACTGTACAGTAACTGTACTCTCAATGTTCTACGTATAGCCATAAAATAAAAACTGGCTTTCTTCGTTCTTCCCGCGTATTCTTCACGTTTTAAAATCGGCCATTTTTATGCAGTACAGTTTTTTTCTTTTTTATATTTGAAATGGAAAGAAACTTGAAAATGATAATTTTATCTGTATTTTTTTCTAGTTGTGGGAAATTAATGAAAGTAGTAGTGTCTAGTATGACAGTGATATGTCATTATCGAAAAATGTACCTACCTGTGTTGTTTTTTCTTGGCTGGAAAGCTCATTCTGGTTTCTTATAACAGCGAAACACACTTCCTTCCATAATTTCTTCTTTATATATATTTTTTCTTTAGCGCTGAGCGTTTCTCTATTTCCTCAATTAATTTTTCATAGTCTTTATCACTAAAGACATGCTAGTCACTAATCAAAGAATGTGTTAATTTCCATTGCGGACACTTCTTTTCACGCGCTACACACGGAACGAACTGTTACGTGAAAAGCTTGTAGAAAACATTTATTTTTTACCTTTCTATTTGGAGGTACCTCGGCAACTTTTCTGTCGCCGTCGCCTCAGTGAGCGGACTCCCATAAGACTCAATGCATTTTTAGATGTTGCGCAACTGTTCCGTCGCCGAGCTGTTGCCCTGCTGTCGCCCTGCTTGGCGACACCTCGGCAACTTTTCTGTCGCTGTCGCCTCAGTGAGCGGACTCCCATAAGACTCAATGCATTTAGCCAGAGCAACAAGATAGTTGCCCGACAAAATGTTGCCAGTGAGCGGTAGGCCTAAGACTTGTCGATGAAGGTAGAATACGGTTCACATTTTCTTTAATAATATTATGCAATGATCTTCTGTGAAACAAATAGCCTCCCAGGCCACTCTTCATTATGCATGCTGTCAGTTCTTTAGAATTTGACCAAAGTGTTCTGAATTCCTTGTCTTCTTGGAAGTTAAAGTCTTGTACCTATTTGTATATCCTACCACGCAGACGACCGAATATCATGGATGTTTGGTCTTCAGTAGAGTACGTTTTCACAGATCAGGTCAGATCAGATCATTTGCAGAAAAGAGGAGAAAATGTTAGAATATTATGCGACTTTACCACTACCATATATATATATATATATATATATATATATATATATATATATATATATATATATATATATATATATATATATATATATATATATATATATATATATATAAACTAATCCATAGATCTTATTAAGCTGAACAAAATATGGGTCGTAATTTTCAAGAAAAATCGAGAAATAATTATTTGTAAAGTTAAAAATTGATACACGATAACTACTGTACCTATTAAGATTAAGCTGACGCTAAAGGAAACAATTATTAAACTTTACTGTAAGACACTAGGAAGACAACAGTATTACCGTATGGGTAATAAGATATAGCTGAAACTTACCGTTCAAATTTAAACTTTAATTTTTTGTTTAACTGTAAATTATTCCAAATGTAAGACGTTTATCAGTTGATAAGTGAGATTGTGAGATAGTTGACGGTAAATTGTCATGCGTAGTTTTCGAGAAAGTCAACAAAAACTAATTTTATGCTGTTAAAAAGTATGTCATTCGTTGCCAATCTGACGTAGTTTTTGAAAGTTGTGATTTAGCCTGAATATAGTATTTCTTTGTTTATCTTATGTATATAAATAACACAAATTGTTCTGTAGCAGTTATTGTACAGAGCAAGTCAAAATGATGGACCTGATTTTAGAAAATTTATTCTGTGAAATGTAATAAACAAAGCTATTGTGAGACATGTGCTAAGAAAAGTAAACTGTCTAAGTTTTCTTCAAACATATCACAAGTGTTCTATAGAGCACGTCTCATATCAAGGCACAAATAAAGCCAATAACCCATCTCCTGCAGAACCTTTTGTAGTATGCTGCAGTCAATTACAGCAATACTCACTGCTGCCTCTTAGCGGTAGAAAGTGGAAACACTGCGTGGAAACTAAACTTTGAAAGTTAGCCTTTCGAAGCGTATGCCTCACAATAACTTATGTTTATTAGATTTCCCAGAATACATTTCTGAAATCGGGTACATTTTTTGACTTGCCCTGTATATTGTTGCTTTCTCCTAACAGTGACACATATTATAGAAATGATGCACATACTACTTGTAAAATCTCGCTATCATTCCTCTAATACCGTCTTCCATGATCTGCTCAGTATACCTAATGATTTAGTTATTTGTTAGAGTAGAACACATGTAATTAGAATATGTTGCTTGAGTCTCCTAGTCTCAAATATTAAATAAACTTTGGTAGAGACTAAAAACAAGGTTACTCATTTGAAGTTTCAATTTCGTCCGATAGATGCCAAGCGCTGGAGGATGTTTGCTGCCGTCTAACAGTGAGATGAGTAAGTTCTACTACCTCTATTTCACTAGTAGAGAATGGGATAGGAATAACTAAAGTTAGAGTCACCGTTACCAGTGACAGTGTTGACGTATTGACTTCATTAACGAACTTGATTAAGATAATCACTCTATCGCCAAAAAAAAAAAAAAAAAAAAAACATAATTCAAAAATTTGTTCTCGTTCAAGAGTTATTGTATGGACTAACGGCTGGTTGTAAGTCGCCGTTCCCCTTTAAGATGTTAATGGATTAACTCCATTAACGACCTTGGTCGAGATAATCCCTCCAGATATCTATTGAAAAATGTACAATTCAAAAAGTCGCTTTCGTTCAAGAGTTATTGAATAAACTAAAGAATGGGTGTAATTCACCATTACCCGTTAAGATGCTAACGAATTACCCGTTAAGAAACTCGGCCGAAAAATCGCTGTGGCTAATTCTCTTGTGCTCAAGATTTATCATGTGGAGTAAGGGACATATTAACATTACAATTTAAATTCCACTTATCTAATCCTAATAAAGGAAATCGAGCAATGATGTCTTCTATATAATTGGCTAAGCACTGAGGTTGTCGCCTTCGACTTTGGTCGAAGCTAAAGTTGTACTGGAGCGCCATATGGTATCCCTACTGTCGGTAGTAAACGTAAGGCTGTCGTTTTATTTCAGACATACTTTATTTAAAAGTCCCTATTCTACCAATTAAGTTATAATTGAATACATATTTGAATTGTAGGATTTATAACGTTTCATAAGGATTTGATTCTTAATTGTAACAATTCCCAACTTGTTTCGAGTGGTGACACATCACCCATGACATCGAGGTACACTTATCTTAAGTACTGTGCTATTGATAATACATATCGAACTCAGGGGCAGTGGTGGATCCACAGGAAGGACAGAGGGTGTGAATGCCCTATACCAGGTTCATTTTTTTTATAATGCAGCATTAATTCGTTAGGAAACGGAAATACAGTTATTTTTATTCATCCAATCTGACATAAGCCGGGCTAAATTGTGGGTGTCTCAAGTCCTACTTCCGTGGGCAGATTGGGATAACCCTCAAAGGAGCGACTATATCGTCGTATGAGAATCAAAGGAACGCAACTCCAAGAATGAAATTTTTGTTTGCTTGAATTATGATCATAAATCTGAAATCCCCATGGTGTTATTTGAGTGTTATTGAAGTTGACTTTGTTATTGACTTGTCCCCTATGCAATAATGTGTTTACCATCTTATTCAAACATTTGTTTCTTTTTTAAACTTTTTTCCCTCTCTCCTGTAGATCTACGAAAATGGAGTTACGTTCCTGTGGTTCTCATACGACGATATATGATTCATCCTTTACACTAATAGCTGTTGAAAGTACAGTAAGACGATTCAAACTATTTGAACTAAAATTTACATTTTATGCTTGTGCCACAGAAAAGGGAAAGGGATATGATGCAGAGTCCGGAACCTAAAATCCGCAATTTACCTTCATTAAAAGGTAAGAAAGAAAAACGCTAGGGAAGTAGGAACTTTAGTGTTCCTTACCGAAAATCTCACCGAATATTGAACTTACCGTCATAGTTTGGTTGATATGTATTTACGTTTAATGCGGTGACCTGTATCTTTTATTTCAGATAAATTTGAACACGGTTTTCCTTGGCAGAACAAGTGTAATTCTATGGAATTACTGAACTGAACTTATCTTAAAAAAAAAAACAAAAAAAAACTATAAATGTATGAGTTGATTATGTACTCTTGTTGGCAAGTAAGTACAATAATTGATTTAAAAAGCAGAATAATTCTTTAGCCAACCAATATAGGATAGGATAAACCAATTTAAGTGTAATTTTTAAACAAAACGTATATATTAGAGCTTCTTAATACTGGGAGCACTTGTAACGCATTAATTCACTCAACAGATAAATTTCGTCAGAACATAAATTTTTTTGCCAGTGTTATTACGCGTATACCTATACTAACATTGGGAAAGAAAGACAATAGCAACTCTGTGAGAATGAGAGAATTAATTACAACTGCAAATTGTATTTTCATCTCATAAGAAAAAAAAAAGATCTTTTGACAGATATTTTATTTCCATTAGTGTCGCTACTTCCCATTGTTGATTGATGATGTATGCTGTTGTATGACATTGAATTTATTTCTCGTCTTTCAACATCTTTTTTTAAAAAAAATCATACTTACAAAATATACGTAAAAGTGATCTGTTACAGAGAGAGCGAACTCTTAATGCATACTAGGATATTTAAAAAAAAATCTATTTGTATAAGTTTAGAACAAATTTATTTGTCATTTTCACCATTTAGAGAATATGGGTTAAAAACTCTTCATTTGGTATCTCCTTTCTAACTCTCCCGGAAAAGTGTTCCGTATTGTAAATTAGAATTTCAAGTTGGAGTTAAAGTATGTGAATATAAGAATTGGGCTTACGGAAAGAGCGGAAAGCCATATTTAGTCTTCATTTTACTCAATCTGTTTTAACTGTTCTGTAATGAAAAAAATCCGCTGTGCAATTACCTTCTCTGTCCCCATGATATCTAGAACACAAAGGGAGATACCGATCTTCGAATTCGGAGTTAGCACCCGATTTATATGATCATTTTTCAGTATTATGGCTTGTTTGTTACTGCTGTCGCTAGGAATTTGTTTTCAGAGACTTGAACCAGAAATTATTCCAAGTTAAGTATGATCACTTGTTCAGTTTATGAAATTGAGAATTTAAATGTTATAGCAACCAGTGGCAACATCAGAGGGGCATTGTCCCTCCGACTGCCCCTAGACACGTTATATTAGCAACCAGGTCAAGTAATGTAAAAATATCCTCTTCTGTATACAGAAGAAACGCTAATACCCCAAACCTTTCTCTGCTTCTTCGCTTACCCGCAAGAAATTAAGCTGGCATCGTCACTAGTAACAGTATTTGCTGCTGACGAGTTGGTCAGTCACTTAAATTTGCCTGGTGGCCCCGCGTAGCGTAGTCGCTAACGCTACCGTCTTCGGTGCGAGCGGTCCCAGCGGTCCCAGGACTCCCGGTGGGGGCACTCGGTCTTAAAAGTGTTAAAAAAGCTTTTTCTGGCCAGCCATTCTGAATAAGGTTTTCCTGGGTTTTCCTCATTCACACCAGGCAAATGGAGGGGTGGTACCTAACATATAGGTCTCAGGCCGCTTCTTTCCTTCCCCAACCCTTTCTTCCTTGCCTTTCCCCGGGTAGTGTCCTCGCCGAGGAACGTCATCCCTCATAGGTAACGCCGCTATATGCCGGAAGCCCAGAAATCTAAATACTCAATCCTAAAATCAAATTTACCTGTTAACTTGCTTTATTCTCTTTTGCGTATCTTCTAGATTTCTCCCCTTATTTTTCCTTCCTATATGAGTTAGATATAAATACGTATAAATAGCAACACTGTTTCATCACGTCCATCTAAGTTGTTATTGGACACATTCAATGTTTCTCCTTCGCCTGTCCTGCTGTGGGAGGTATATGAGTTATCGCAAAGAGTGATATAATTTCTAGAGAAAAAAATCCCCCAAAGATAGATATATAAAAGCTTTGAAAAAGTATATATTAAAAAAAATGTTGCTTCTACTCTTGTCCCTGTCTTCAACGTTATTCCTTTGAGTCAAGAAGGTCATCGCCCAAATCACGTATTCGAAGCTAACAGTACACCTTTAACAATAGCCTACTGTCATACTTGGTAATAAATGGATCTTCGGTTATGGAGTACAAGAAAAAAAATATGCATACACATATATTCATATATACAGTATATAATAACTAAGAAAGATGAGGTAGGTATCCGAAGGATTTCAAAACAGTACATCTCATTTAATTAAGGTATACGGTGATCAGTGCGACAAAGATATGGCTTTACCATAAGACGATGCTTCCCTCGGACAATGGGAGAAGAGATACATGACTTGTCTGGCTTTCTTTCTTTCTCCTTTTGACCAAGGAGGCCAAAAGACAATCCTCATTATAAGCACCTTCTTCCTTAAGATATGATGGGACGTAACTTTATGGAGTTAATAAAAGATGTTACCATCAACGAGAGAATTGACTTGTCTCAGAAAGCCATCGCCAGACACATTAAAAGCTTACACCAATACATTTTTCTCTCTAATTACAGATGTTCAAATTGGTAGGAATTTCTCGTTCCTCCTGTCCTCTGCACCTTACCCCACCCATGTCTCATCTCATGTGCGTATTATTACAATAAGACCCAGAAGCAAAGAGTAAAAGATCAGAAGACAATAGGATGGCATTATTTATGATGACCAACATGTATATATGCTCATTTCTTTCCTGGAATCAATGCTCCCCTTGCCACAACATGTGCATTAAAAACTGGTTGGTTTGCTTCAGATTCTCTTCTGTCTTCTGTCCTTTCACGATGTTGTTTCAGGTTGCTTCATTATTTGCTGCTGTTCTTTTCGCATTAAAACCAGGATTTAATTTAACATTTTAAAAAATCTGTCTAAAAGAAATGTAACAGGTGCGCTGTATTATAACTTACTATTTCATTATAATTCTTGTTAGAAAATAAAAAAAAAATCCTAAGCTATGAGCATATACCATTTTCATTTAAAACAAGTGGCAAGGAGTAGAACTTATACGAGTGCAGCACATGCAAGGCTACTCGTAGATGCCTCACTATGTTATCATGTTTAGTTTGAGTAAAGAATTACAATTCAGTGGATATATATCTTTAACAAGTATGGGGGTATATTACATCCTAATATATTCCTTACTGGGGTTTATACATTCAAAAAGTTTTAGTTAAATTTTTATCAAATCACTAGTAAAACGTTGTCACTATGACTAATGTTAAGTTGTTAAAGTCACGATAGCGTAATACGAATACTACAGCTGATATACTATACAAGAGTAATCGATTGTTATTACTATTGATTAGCATTGTAATATCAATCTTTATTTGAGGCGTTCAGAGCACAAGGGAATCAAGTCCAATTCTTAAAGCTGTGAATAAAAGAGACTTAAAGTATATACGGTACGCTTAAGTACATGAAAAGTTAACACTATTTTTTTCTTTATAAGAATTATTTATAATATCTTGACATGTGTGGTCGAGTGGTCGAGCATAGTCTGATGCCGCCGAAACTGAATAAATTCTGGGAGGAATTTATTGTGGCCCTTTCCAACGCTAAGTTTACAGCGTTATGCGTCGTAGAAATGTATCAAGTGTGTAATTTTAGTGTAGATTGTGCCACTGTGAATCGTATTTATACGGAAATGTGCGGCACGAAGTCCTGGGCCCACCACACAAGCGTGAGCAGGCAGAACCATTTCCCAAAAGGATACATGATTGTGGTCGGTTTCACGTACAGGGGCAAACTGCGTCTCCGGAAGGTGAAGCAAAACATCAAAATTAATGCCGAGTACTACCAGACTCATGTCCTGACTGAAATTTTCAGCATGAATTTCCAGCATTGTACAGTCCGCAGCAAAAAACCTGCAACATGAGCATGTAAGTTTATTGTGAAACGACGAAGTCTTTTGCTCCAAAATAAGTGTGCAGGAGAGGACGCAGAGGTTTCTTTTGGCGTGATTCGTGCGACTTAGACGTTATGTTGATTCCCTGCCCTGTTAGGCGTAGTTTCACAATAAACTTACATGCTCATGTTGCAGGTTTCTTGTTACGGATTGTACAGACAATACATGAACCAGGTTTAACTGCACAAAGACAGGGCATCCAGCCACACGAAGAAAACATCGCTGGAATCCTATTGCCGTATGGAACAGGAAACTGGAATTTCGGCAATTCTATTCTCTCACACCCCTGTCAAGAGTCCAAATGTCAGCTCAATGGGTAATTGTGCTTTTGGACTCCTGCCTGCCCCATCATTGAGTGTGCCTCGTCACCGGCCTGTGGAAAACCTGTAAAGATGCAATATCCACGGTCCAGCTGCAACCAGGCCGTAGCCAGCCCAAAAATTTAGGGGAGGGGGCGATCCAACCACATTATAGTTCATCACCATATATTATAGTTCACTTGTAAGCCTACCGTGAAAATTTTAAGGGGGCAGTAAAAATCTAGGCCCCCCTAGACCCCCCTGGATACGAGCCTGGCTGCAACACAGTCTCCTGCAATTGAAACCCCGATGCCGGGCAATAATCAGTATAGAGATGGTCTGTAGATCGAACACAAGCGGAAGTGGAAACACGGCATTTCCCAGTAAGTGCCACATTCAAATTCGGTTCAATACAAGTGAACCAATCTCTGTATACAGTTTATATGGAATATGAACTATCGTAATGCGATGAAATTTTAATGTTGTTCCACTGGGAATCAAACCCATGACCACGCGTGCGCTAGATAGAAGAACGAGGAGGGAATGAATGATTGTTTTGACATGAACCTTATTCTTTTTACCATTTGTTTTAAATAATTGATTATGATAAAGAATTAGATGTATTTATCAGTGATTCATTGTAATCTGACTAATTACTCTTAATAACTTACAGTATTTAGGAGCGAATGTTGAATGTACGGATAGTTTGAATGGTGATGACAGAAATCTTAACTTCTTTGTGGGCAAATGGAAGGATAGTACCAGTAAGCTGACAGTAGAAATAATTAATGGATATTACCTTACTAAGTTTTAATTTATTCTCGCCCTTGCGGAAACTTGCATGTACCTAAGCATAATATTCACTTAGTTTTAATGGTTAAAACAAAAGCTTAAAGTACCAAGCTTAATTACAGTGTTATAGTAGTTAGCATATATGTGTATGGTTCCGGGTTTATCCCGATGGTGAGTCCGTATCTTACATCGCATTCTTGCTGAAAATGAACGTGAACTTCTACACTAGTAAAGTAGTTTATCTACATGTATGATGTAGATGACAGACACGTTTCTCTCTATATAACGCTCTTTTCCAATTCTATATCTGCTGCATGAAATTCGTAATCTATTAACAATATTCGATATTTGAGATTTCGTGGGGAGTTCTGATTTCTCCAATTAGTATTTCCATAAAGTAAGAAAGATATCTGAAAGAATAAATGACTTCACTAAGCAAGTTTCGTACTGCAATAAAGATTTTGAGACATTGAATTATCAAGTGGTACATCTTCATTCTTCAATGTAATACACTTGCTTCTTAAGACTGTTGAATTCTAGCGGAGCTGTAGAGCAAATTTATATACAGTAAAGCCACGATTATCCGCGAGTGCAGCGAAATTTTTTTAATCCTGCTGCAGTCGCACTTAATTATTTTTCATAAATAGTCACTGCGGATTGACACTCTGCATGAAAATAAGTACTGTATGTTCTAAAACATAAAAATAAATTGCATTGTAAAAATTAATATTTCCAACAATAGTGCACGTTTCGAAGTGTAAATCTACTCTGATAAGAAGAAGCCGATTGCCGTAAGGTATGAAAAACGGGAATTGGGAAGAGTGATTTCCGTGATACTAAATTACGTTCATTGTTTACTGCAGAGTCCGCGGGCAACCACTGGAGGGTTACGAACCTCAAAAAGACCAATTTTGATCCTAGCCAACAACTGGAAAACTACAATAGACCCTACAGTGCGAAGGTCGAAAATTATTGACAGATTTACAGTACAGTATTGTTTTTGTTGGTTTGTTTACTGTTCTTTATTTTAGACGTAGAGCAAAGGTATTTTAAAAGTTTTCTTATGTTTTTGTACAGTAAAACATAGTTTTTGTGCTGATTTTGTGTGTGTGTGTGTTTGCATCTCATTTTTAGTCTTTTTTCGGGTTATTCGCGGTGCCCTTGCTACCCAATTCGGCGAATAATCGTGGCTTTACTGTATCTAGGTCGGAAAAGATATTCCAGATGATTTACACAAGGACATATTTTTCTTTTACGACTAGATGAGTGGACATTTCAAAACTGTGCTTTCGCTAACTTTTGCTATAAGTGTTTTAACATCCTTTGCTTTGTAAAAGTGGATTTAGTTTGTATTCTTTCTAAATCATAGTTTTTAAATAAATAAAAATATTTAAAGGAGTTCAATTTTTGGTATTTCATCCATGTTTTATTTATTTTATTTAACTTACGTTTCAATTGCACTAACTGCTTTCAGCATCAGAGTTCAACTAATTTGAGAATTGTGGTTCAATTATTATAATATAATTTTAATTGAATCAAATATTGTTACAATCTACGGTTTCATTCAAGTTGACAATATCCAGAGTAGAAACGGATAGTCTTTCTAAAACACTATAGCACTTTCATGACTCCTTTTGGAGACGAGACAATCTCGTCTCTTGCCTCGTAGTCAACTTTACTGCATATCCATTCCCTTTCAGTTATTTTTTTATTTTTATTTTTGTTCTTATTTTTATTTTATGTATTTTCTTTTTATGAATCAAGTTTTCTCTTTCGGTAAAGAATCCATCCGTCGCTGACGCAATCGAATTTCGTTCATCAAAAATAAAGTAAAGCAGAAGCCTTCCTGACCTAATCAAGCCGGAATACTATTTTGGCCAATTTGACACGGCAGAGTTAAATAAATTACATGCTCCAAATTCAAAGAAGAAAACAAGGTCACTAGGCAGATAAAGGAAGCATCTGAAGACATCAGTGTATATGATGATGACTGCCTTCATTACACTTCTTAACAATGAATGATTACTTTTTTGTGTGTGTGTGTCCCATGCCAGTATTCAAAAAACAATCCATGTCATTGAAAATACCTAGACAAAAGGATCATTGTCATTGAACAGAGTAATGAATACGTAAAAGAACTATCTTTTAAAAATTTCGAAAGGGTGAGACCTAACAAAATAAGGAAAACATATTAAACACATTGAGATGAAGGAGATAGTGGTTATGATGTCACGAGCCACAATTCAAGCCAGTCTCCGGAAACCTCTGTCAACTTCCATCGTTAAGTCTACCTAACATTGGCTATAAGTTTAAGGTTAGCAGTTGGGTTCAAATCACGAGTTTTATGAGTCATGAGTGGATTTAAATTCTGTACAATCCGGCTGTCGCGAGAAAAACTTAGATTATTCATTAAGACTGCATTAAGCTTATTCAACAAAATTACATTAATGCATTCTAATGTTATTGTTGATTTTGGTTCCTATGATATTGTTTTTCATAAAATTCATAACTTTCCAGTATTTACTATTTAATTGATAACACTTGGGGCTTAATGTACCTTTTTATCTACTGTGTGGTTAAGGAAAGTTAGCATCTGACAGTTGGATAGAACACATGGTGTTCTGGAGGCGACGTTCCAAATGGTCTGCAATAATAGAAACAGCATCTCTGTCAACAAAGTTAGAACGTTTAATAAAGCAGCCATAATTATATAATTGTAGTACTATGACGATGATTATTAGCGTATGATTTTCAAATAACACTTGGATTATTTAACAGAAGATTCAGCATTCAACTTGCTTCAACAAAGCGTTCAGTGACAGTCGTTGCCTAAAAACAGCATAATGCAATGGTTAGTGATCATCCCTTCCCTTCGTTTATTTTATAGCATATGCAGCTATGCGTCAGATGCAAGATTTTTTCAACCGTACAATACACATTGACCTACAGATTAACGTAATATCTGAACCAAATATATGAACATCTACCAGTATCTATTAAAATGCTACAATAGCAATTAAAAGCGTTTTTTTTTTTTTTTTTAGCTAGCCGGGGCTAGCCACCCGCTCGAGGGTTACGCCCTCCATGGGGAAAGGGAAGTAAAGTAAAGGGACAGATGGAAAGGAATGGGAGATGGGCTAAGGGATATTCAATAATGTTATATAACTTTATTTCTAAATATATATATATATATATATATATATATATATATATATATATATATATATATATATATATATATATATATATATTAGGACATTACGATCTTTACGATCGTAATCATATGTAGAGGAGAGGAAATTGCACAATGAATTATATACATTGGTGAAAGTACTGTAGTTAGGTTGAATGACAATGAGGGGATGAGTGAGATAGTGATGAGATGAGGTGCAGTTAGACGACACAACACATAGGATAGTGTTAATGGACAGATGCCGATTATTCTTCTCGCTTGGGGGCTGCTCCAAGCATTAATGATGGACGGTGGGAAGCCCTGTTAGTGACAGAGGAGTTACTGTGCAGAAGATGAGGGTATGATATGCGATGGAGGGTGATCGAGAAGAAATGGTCGGGTGAGTAGAAGATCTGGATGATTTGGTGGTAAGGAATAATGATACAATGTGAAGAGAAGGGAGAGGGGGGAATGAGTGATGGGGTGAGCGATATCAAAATTGGTGTAAGCATTGATGGTATCTACGAGGAGTGGATGATGACAAGAGAGGCGTTGCTGGAAGTATCGAAGGCGGAGTTTTTCTAAATGGAACCATATGTGGGGAAAAGTCATGCGATCATAGAGCTCTGCAGTAGGACTAGGGAGTTTGATTCTGTATGCAATTCTAAGAGCGTGACGTTCGAGAATTTTAAGTTTTCGGTAATATGAGAGGGGAGCCGAGACCCAAGCAGGATGTCCATAAGTAAGCACCGGCCGAAGAAAGACTTTATAAGTGTTTAACAGTAATTCTGCAGAAAGACCCCAAGTTGTGCCAGTAAGACGTTTTAAGAGATTGAGTCTATTGTATGCCTTCGTGGTGATGTCCTGGAGATGAGCTTTCCATGTGAGGTGCCTATCTAAGGTCAGTCCTAAGTATTTAACGGTGTTAGAGATTGTAAGACGGGTGTCGTGAACTGTGATATGAAGTAAGTTTGGATTACGGTGAATTTTGGAGCGTTTCTTAGGAGGAAGAAAGACTATAGTTTGTGTTTTAGCGGCATTGATCTTTAGTCGCCATTTATCGCACCAGAGAACAAACGCGTCTATTGCTGGTTGTAAGGCTTTGTTGATTTGGTGTATAGTGCTGCCAGTTGCCAGGAATGCTGTATCATCAGCATATTGAAAGATGTGAACATGTTGAGGGAGGGGAGGCATGTCGGCTACATAAAGTAGATATAATAATGGTGATAGTGAGGAGCCTTGAGGTACACCTGAGTGCAGAAAGATGGGATAAGAGGACTGTTGGTTTATGTAAACATAAGCAAGGCGGCCGAACAAGAAATTATAAATAAAACGGATATATGCAAGGGGAAGGCGAAAGTTGAGCAGTTTTGAAAGCAGACCCTGATGCCACACTTTATCAAATGCCTTCTCTAAATCAAAGAGTACCAGACAAGACGGCTTAGCGGTGTTATACTGATTATGGATATAGTTAAGGAGACGCAGAAGCTGATCGTTGATGCTGAACTTTGGGCGAAAGCCTGCTTGATGGTGTGGTAAGAGATGGTAATGAGAAAGATGAACATGAAGGCGTTTGACAAGAATTTTCTCGAGGATTTTTGTAAAGACTGGAGTGAGTTGTATCGGCCGGTAGGATGAAACGTTAGCAGGAGGTTTATTGGGTTTAAGAATTATGAGAATTTTGGATGTTTTCCAGTGAGCGGGTACATAGCCGGTGCGGAGGATAAAGGTGTAAATGAGGGCGAGAAGAGTCAGCAGAAGTGGTGGACTTTCTTTAACGTGTCGATAGGAAATGTTGTCAATTCCAGGAGCGGTATTGCGTTTATGATTGATGACATGAGTGATTTCTGTGATAGTGATGGGGGCAGTGAGTGCTTTATGAGTGGGTAGGTTGTGTGTCTCGTTGGGTTGAAGATGTGGTGAATTGAAGTGGAAATGGTCTACAGGATGATGATGAAAATGCCGTGCGGATGGTAGAGGTGTGAAGATCTCCTGTAAGTAGGAAGCAAAAGCGTTAGCCTTTTCGCGGTCTGTGTGTAATGCCTGATCGAGACTTAGAATAGGATATGAGGTTTTAGTAAATTTACCAGCTAATGCGTTGAAACGTTTCCAATATTGCGAAGGGTGCGATGTGGTAGAAAGGGTATTGCAGGTTTTAATCCACTGTCGTAATTTGTATGCTCGGAGGTAATTACATACTGTGCGATGGAGAGCTCTATGATGCTGAAGAGCTTCACGGTTGCCAGTGCGAATGTATTCCTTATAAAACTGACGGGAACATTTAATCAGAGGAAGGTAGTGAGGAGGGAGTTTAGGACGATGAGGTGAATATGTGGTATGAGGAATGAACTGCTCGGATGCAAGTTGTATATGAGTGGTGATAGAGGCGAGAGTGGAGTATAATTCATCTTCGGTAGAAGGGGGAGTGATTGCTGAAAGGGCATTGGTTAAGTAGGTTCGGTAGTTGGACCAGTCCGCTTTATCGTAGCGAGGGATTAGGCGTGGAGGCGGCGAGTCTGAGATAGGAGGAGAGGAAACTTTTAGAGTGAGTTTAATGGGCACATGGTCACTACCGAGAGGATCGAGGATGTCGATGATGATGCGGTGGGAAAGTGATGAAGATGTGATTGCTATGTCAGGGGTAGTGTTAGATTCGGGACGAGTTGGTTTTGGAAGTGGATGGATGATGCCTGAAGTAGAAGTAGTAATGAAATTGTGAAAAGCTGTCTTATCTCTGTCTGAGCGGCTATGTATGTTAATATCAGCTAAGATCAGATAATGTCGGAAATGATTAGAAATATATTGAAAGAATGCTAGAGGAATTTGATGACCTGGTCGAACATAGATAGTTGCGACTGTGACACATAGGGATTTGTAGTAAAGAGTTATGATTAGATGTTCAGGAATGTTGGCTAGGGATGGAGAATGGATACGGTACGGTATGTGAGAGGAAAATCCGATTGCTACGCCGCCATTGGCTCGTCTTGCAGGAAGGTTGTTATCGTGTCGAATTAGTTGGTAGCCAGGAAGTTTGCAACGGAGTTTCGGAGTGAGACAGGTTTCATTAAGAAGGAATGTGTTAACCTGTTCCTCATGTAGGAGTTGTTCAAAGATGAGTTTATGAGTTAAGAGTGAGCGGATGTTAAGAAATAGAAATACAAGTGCCATAGTTAAAGCCATGAGCAAGATGAAGTTAAACAGTTGTTGCAAGTGGAGATGCATGAAAGTGTACGTACGGGCCATTGTAGGTTGCGTGAAAATCGAGGTGAAAGATGTTGCGAGCTGCGTGCTATACGTGTTGTAACATTAATGGGCGTGCAAAAGGATTAACGTTTTGAAGAGTGAGGGTGACAAAGGCTAATAATTGATGAATGGAAACAGAATGATCGGGCTCTGATGATGTCTCGATGGTTTGATTTTGAGCATCATGAGTTCGCAGCGGTACCACAAGTTCTGGCTTGTCTTCTTCTGGAGCAGGTCGAGATTTACACTTGTAGCTGTACGTCGGATGTGTGCGTTCATGACAGGTGTTGCAAGTTGGAGCTTGTTGCAAATTCGGACAGCTTTTCGTAGGATGAGGTCCAGTACAATATCCACATTTGAGGTGATTGGTGCAGCGGTGAGTAGGATGCACGTTGTATTCCTGACAGCGTTCACATCTGAGAGGAAGTGGTCGTAGTGAGTGGGATGGTTCAACTCTATGCTTCTTTTTGAAGATGAAGACACCATTATCCAGAAGGTCGTTAATAGTATCCTGGGAGTTGGTCAGAATTCGAACCATGTAGGTAGGTCCCTGATTGTTGCGAATCCGGATGCATTTTTTAAAGGTGTAGCCTTCTTCTCGTAGTTCAGCCTCTATTTCGTCATCGGTGATGGACGGGTCAACTCCTCGTACCACTACGGACATGGTGGGTGGCTGACGTGGTGGCGGTGGTTGCTTGTAGCGGCTGTTGGTGAGAGAAGTTAAAGTTGCAGTTTTCCCGAAGATTTCAAAACTGTGCTTGTCTCTGATGGTTTTTGCGAAGTTAGCCAATTTTGATTTGATGATGAATCCGTTTCGTGTTTCCACTATCTGTGAAATCTCGGAGCGTGGACGATACTTGAGAATTTGCTGGAACAAGAGCTTCGAATTCCTGTACTTTGGATCATAGTTTTGCAGTAGGAAGCTGTAGATAGGCTGCAGAGGAGGAAAATCGTCGTCGATGATAAGCCGGTCGGAATCAGCGTCGGAACTTGATATGCTATGTGCGTCGGTATGTTTCTTCTTCGATGGTGGTGAACTAGTTGATGGTGCTTGGTTCTTCCCGTGGATTGGAGAACGAGAACGCTCGGGACTTGGGTCGGTGGACGTCTTATCACGATTTCTCCGCTTCTCGATCATCTTCAGAGGTGATGGAGGAGGTTGTCCAGTATCCATGAAGCGATGAAGATAATCGATCTGAAGCAAGACCCACGAGTATAGGAAGAAGATGAAAAATGAAAATGAGGTTCAAAAGATGCACTATCTGTGCACTTCAGCTAGCTTCCACTTGGGAGAATCCCTCAATCTCTTGCAGCCTCTCGCCCGCAACTGTGTTCGGATCACCGTGCGTCCACACGTATGCGATAAACACAGCCTAGACTTGGCAACAATGCCTCACTACAAGAGCTGTACTACGCCAGCTGGGAAAGTATGATTAAAAGCGCCGGAGCTCCAATCTATAACTTTAGCTTTCAAATCTTTCATTTACGGTTATGTGTGATTTCACGTTTAACAGACAAATATTTTAAGTATTTGTACTTTAAATAGTCTAAGTTAGTTAACTATATCTTTTTCATAGAGTTTATGATATAAAATTATTGTTCAAAGCATTTGTATTTCAATAAGCCTTCTCTAAAATCAATACATGTGAATTGTGCTTCCATCTTCCGAGTTCTTTTAAACTATGTTTATATGTTTGTGGTCAATCCTTTCGACAATGAGATCTCGGAAACTACAGGCTCTAGAAAGATGACGTTTTCACTGATCGATTGGAAATTTTGCGTAGATTGTATAGTTTTAATTGAATATTTAAAAAAAAACATGGCTATTATTTCTTTATTACATTTTTTTAGGGTACGTTGGAAGCGTTGAAATTAAAAAAAAACTAAAGCATCATATACTATGCGTTATACATTCCAACACCACAATGTTGTATATTGGGGTTGTATATGTCTCAGGAGTTTGTTTCATGGCCAAATAATAGTGAAAAAGAAAGGATAACCATTTCTCGAGTCTTAAGATAAATCTTTATTTTTTGAGTGTTTTGCCCAATGAACACCATATATAACTGACATTATAATTAATTGTATATGTAATGTATTTGCTTATTACATACTGCATGCAAGAAGAAAGAAAACACTGGTCATACATGAATTAGAAACTCCAACCGGAAGTAGGCTCAAATCTTGCAAACGGTGCGAGATATTGAGAAAAAATAATCGAAAAGATCTTCCTTTTATGATACCCCTTGCCGATTTTTTTTTTAAATCAAGACGTCTTTCACTTGTGTCTGTAAAGGGACATGTACATATGTTGTGAGGAATGAGAAGGAGATTTATGCTCATATGCGAATGATGCGCTGTGTAGAGAGCGCAGGTTTAGCTAGTTATAATTATTAAAAATTCTTCTTAGTAAGTGATTAATTTGTTGCCAAATTTAGATTATTTACTTTATGCAGTGATGCTAAATATCGATTATTCTTAAAACCTACTTAGATGCATTTCACCTTTAAAATAACATTCAGTTGGTAATTGTCACACGAAAAAATCGACTGCAAAATTTGTGGCTTTCATACACGAAAGTTATGTTGTTATATTTATGTCATATAATTTTTGGTTGTGATCAGTTCGAAGTCTATAAGACATGACATTTCTAACATCTGGTATGTTAATAACAGTTACATTTTTGTTTTAGTGGCCATACTGAAAATATACAATACAGGGTGTACATAAAATAGTATTTCCTTTTAAACCTAGGTCTCTGAACTTTAATTTATAATAATTAATTATACATAAAATGAAAGATGAATATTTAGTTTTCCTCACATCTTTAACCACGGGCACACATCGAACCAATAGACGAGTTCTTCCCTACCTTCAATCGGCATCTATGGAGTAATGGAAGAAATAGCTGGTTCAACCCTGTTGTCAAGCAGAGAGAAAGGGAAACAATCTATGAGAGCTCACAACGAAACCTCTCTTCTTTGTTCTTTGATTTTAGCCGTAAATGAACACCGTACACCACATGCTAGAGACATTTTTATAAATTAAAATCCTCGATATTCTTTTATCTAAATCCTGCATATTCATACGAATAATACGCAATGATACATTTATAGTTTGGATTCGATAATTAAGAGGCCTAATCAATGCGAAATTAAAATACCGCTAATTTTACAGTAATTATGCGATATCACCAAATAGATAAAAAAAAAAACAATCGAAGTGTGGAACAAGAGCGCGCTAGACAATATTATTTTGCATGAGGTAGGCCTACTGTTATCAAAAGTCACCTAGTAGTTTCCGTTTGCAGCCATTTAGAAACGCGAAAATAAATGCCGATTTTCTAAATGGCTGGAAATCGAAAGCAGATAAGTGAGTTGTGATAATGATATTTCATGTAAAATAATATTGTCTAGCGAGCTCTTGTTCCACTTTTCGATTATCTTTTATCTATTTGAAGATATCCCATAAGTACTGTAAAATTAGCGCTATTTTAATTTCGCCGTGATGGAGACTCTTACGAGGTTAAATAGTATCACGCATGCTTCAATGCACGTAATCAAGTGCAGTTCCATCCTTCCAGTAACCTCTACCGTATACACTGTTTTCAGTCATGTGGTTATGAAACATTCAAGTCAATTGAATTATACTACTAGGCTTACCGACGAGATAGACATTTCGTTTCAAAATATGAGACGAGCAAGAACTCTTCCAATAGAAACAGACACTTTCCTAGACAAGACGTGTTTTACGTAACCTTTCCGAGTCCAAGCAACCTCAACTCTTGTAACTTAGGCAAACCTATAGATTACGTGCATCCTACATGCAGTTCATAACGTTTCTAATTACAGTTGGTGGAAATTATATGCTACATGCGCATGTTTTTTTGTCAATTTTGTATTGATTGTAATTTGGACAGTTGAGAGAAACGTGGGAAGAAACTATACTTTCAAGACAAGTTATTTGATACAAGTAAATGCCTGCAGTTAGATACACGACGATGAGAAACAGAATAGGTAAAGAAGCCAATGGCCAAATGTTGGATGCCTCTGAGACAAACTAATATAAATGTCAGGAGCTCCAATATCATTATTCAGCAAATTTTCTTCATGCTCACCAGAGATCGATACGGAAGATTGTCCATGTCAAAGACATTTCAATGGGCCGTTCGAATTCCAGTGTTTCTCTTCAGACAGACCGCTCGCTCTTGCAGGAATCCAATGCTACCTCCATTGTCCTCTTTCTTCGAATTAGCAAATATTCTTCTGTCTTCTCCCTCGGTCCTCTTGCCTGAAAAATTGCATTCTAGTACTAAATATTTGAAAGTGCGTTCACTTATCCTTCTTAATTTCAATGCATAACCAAACGATTTTTAAAAATCATCTTTAGATTCATATCTTAAGTTCAAGAAACCTTTTATCTAATTTGTAACCAACCGATTACAAGGGTATGAATGTAAATCCTTGAAAGTTCCCAGTGGTTCGCATGCCAAAGTCGCTAACGCTCTCAGCTTTGGTATGAGCAGTCCCAGGTTCGATTCTCAGTGGGGATATTCGGCCGAAAAGTGTAAAACTTTTTTTTTAGGCCAGACATTCGCACCAGGTAAATGCATCATGGTATCTAACGCAATGGTCCTACCGCTTTCTTCCTTCCCCATTCCCTTCTTCCTTTCCAGTCCTCGGGTTATCTGATCGCCGAGAGACGATCTAACTTGCCACACATGTCGAAAGCTCAGAAATCTAATTTAATCCTTGAAAGTTCCCAATCTGGAGAATATGAACGCGAGAATGGAGCATAGGTAACTCGTATCGATTATCGAGTTCCTGTTTCGATCGGTGGTAATACAAAGAAAATAGTAGGTTAGGAACAGAAAGGTAAAGCAGAAGAATCCAGGCTAAATAAGAAATAAGACCTAAGTTAAGTTAAAACACAGAAATTGAATCGGTCATTGAATCTGAGATGTGACAATCTGGTCGAAATGAAGTTATTGTTTATTTCGAGACCTTCAAAGAACAAGATGGGTTCATATCCGTGAAAATACATGGAACCATCTGTCTCAAGACATAATAGTTATTGGAATAAACTCATATAATAAAGTAAGCAATTATTTCGAAAACTTGATTTCATAACATCTTCCCTTTCTGCAATGATCGATTCTATTATCTATTAAGCTCGTGAAGGATATCACGAAAGTAAAACTGGAAGAAGACTCTAACTATATTTCTATGAATGAAAATTAAACCGAAATAAACTTTCATTAAAAATTTTGATATTTATTGGCATTTCTCTTTGTATGTTCAATAATATCTATATAAATTTTAATAGTTATTGGCTTCTAAACATTTCTTTTGCTACTTATAGTACTAGATGCTCTTCACAATGTAACCTATAGAATTATTATTATTTGTATCTTATCTGTGTAACACTCAAACTCAAATATTTTAGTTTACTCTGTAATTTACTATTTAAGAATTCATTTGGCAGGAACTTAATTTTGAAAACGAAATGAAATTTTTATTTAAATGTCTCTCGGTTATGTCCTTTAGGCTAAAGGAGACGGATGATTACTGAAAGAGAATGATTATAAAATAATTAGTGGAATGGGAGGGAATGAAGGGGAAATGGGAAGCGGAAAACAGAACTCCCAGAAAACCTATGAACATTGTTGTTCCAGCGATCCTTAACACTGGAGGTGAACGCTGCAACACTGCCTTCACTCCCTTCCCTAAACCTCCCCGTCGCCCGAATCTAATTTTGATAGAAGTAAGGACTATTTTATTTACTCATTTAATTAATACCTTGTATGGCCATTATGCAAAAGATAAGTCATTAGTTCACATTTCGCGTATTAGAGCGCTCACCTTTGCTACAAAGATTCACTTGTTCGATTCTAAGTTATGTCTGCTTGTGATGGACAAAACTGTGTTCATTTGCTTCTTTGAGATTCTTCCGTTTCCGATCTCACTTCATTCTGTCAATTCTTTCACCTATCCTCAGCTATATTTGTCATTAATCTACTGTAGCCTACGTGACATCAGCTTTGAAATTAAACTAAAAGTTTTTATTATTATTATTATTATTATTATTATTATTATTATTATTATTATTATTATTATTATTATTATTATTATTATTATTATTATTATAGTATATTTACTTAGTTGGATAAGAGGAAGTTGCAGTGAATATACCGTTCCTTTTCTTTATTTTCAAAACAACAAGAAACTAGGACTCTTTCCAAAGAAAGAGACATGTGTGTGCAGACCTCCTCCCAAGAATAGAATATTAGTCTATTTGGTGATTTATTTTTCTAAGCCAAAAGTTAATTTCAAAATTATTTTCTAACGGGGAGAGAGAACCATCAATCTTGACTTATATAGTCAACAAGAATTTTAGAAATGATAAAAAAAAAAATGGATCAAAAGATTGCGAACTTGGCCAATAACTAGGTTTTGGATCAGGGACCACAAAATTTTTGAACGGACCCTAGATGGAGTTTTCGTATTTTTTACGGAATAAGCACATCATACTGAGTAAATTGTTAGTATTGGTTTGACTACACTATATGTAGTTCTCAAAATATAGAGCGTACAAGAAAATGTTTGAATGGAATACATTGAATTTTTTGAATCAGGGGCCACAAAATTTTTGAACAAACCCTAAATCAAGTTTTCGTATTTTTTTTTTCTTTTTTACGGAATAAGCATATTATACTGAGTAAAATGTTTGTTTTGGTTTGGGTACACTAGATGTAGTTCTCGAGATATAAGGCCTAGAAGAAAAGTTTTGCTAGAAACATATTGGATCCTTTGATCCAAAAACACAAACCATATAATGGAAAATGTATTGATATTAGAGCAATTTCTCTTTCTTGGAATGTTTTCAGTAAGTGAATGTTGCTTCCAATAAGAATATGTAAAACGTGGTTAGTATTATTATTACAGTTTTTTCACTTTTGACATTGAAAACTTACGGATCAGTAAACTGAGGTTTGGCTTAATTAGAGGTTAAAAACTGAAAGCAAGACGGAAGCAAATTTTAATATTTAAAGGAAAGGAAAAGCACATTGGCCTTCAAATCCTTGGCAAAGACATTGGTTTAATTCGTCACTGTCATGGGTAAAAGGAAGCAATATTGATATGTTTTTGCTACTTATTGCAAAATTTTTTTAATTTGGAAAGTTATCAAAACTTTAGTGCGTATATCTTTCTACTAATGAAACATTTAGAAAGTTATTCATAACAACATTTTTGTCTAAATTTCCGTATGTTACTACAATAATCCAGGAACTAATATCGAATAACTGTTTGCTAACTCTCCAGCTTAGATTCAGTTCAGATACCTGTGAAAATTGGGACGAAGCTATATCTAGAACTTTGATAAATAACTGCTAAATCTAGAAAGATTATAGTTTGATCTAAACTTTTGTTTAGAAAGGATAATATTAATACACACTACCATTATACATATTCAGGCCTAATTTTGATTAGCCGACCATAGAGCTTGCTGTAAAACATCATCACCAAACTTCAATGTTAATCTCTTATAAACAAATTGTGAAATAAAAATGCTATAATAAACACCAAAAACCTTTGTTTTCAGAAATGCAAATTGCCGAAAGCATGATTTTTAATTGAAGTCCTGACTCGAAAACTGTTGGACTGTTTCAAACTATTCAAGAAATTATAATCAACTGCAGTACAAGAGCTATCTACATTATCATGTTTCAGAATTGTAGGCATGTGTATAGCATAACTTCATCTAAGTCATCTTTGCTTTGTACGGATGATCTTTGGGCTGTTGTTCATCAGAATAGTAGAAAACTTCTCACACAGTTGAACCTTAGCAAATATGTGGACTCACGACTGCTTCGAAGTCATCGTTTTAGAGTTGATACTCACTCACCCCTCCAATAAAAGAGATCTAGAGACAACTAGGGTATGTCGAGTGATAGAAGTGTGGAAGTTGCTGTAGAACAAATTCATGCCGACTAACAGCGTCTTCCTTTCCCTCCAGAAAAAGATAACATTGGGTATTAAGAAAATGTATCTCGAAGTTTGGTGACATTACTGTAATTCTGAGTAGAATAAATATTCGGTCGCATTGGTTTACTTAAGGTAAAATATTGTGTGTAGTGAGTGTGATTTGGAAAGCTCATTTGACAGAGTGAACTGGTAGTGAGAGTGTTACAGAAGATTGAGTTCGAAAGAAACATAAATCAACGAATTAGAGTTTGAATAGCAAACCTAAATAATGACTAGTTTTAGGGAAATAACTAGCCTTATTAGTGGAGGTATGAAACGTGAATGGAGAATGAAAGCAAGGATAGGAATGGCAAATGAAAATCTTTTAGGAAGAAGAAAATATATTTTGCAAATCGTTGAACAAAGAATTATGGAAAATAGTAATCAAATGCTATATGTGAAGTACTGTACTATAGCCTTCTAAAATGTGGTCAGTATGAATGAACGATAAAAATGGCTGGAGCGTTAGAAATGCAGGTCTGGAAAGGAATGGAGCAAAGGATGGAACAAAAATTCAGTAAAGAAGTGTTATTAAAAATTTGTGAAATACAAGCATTGCTGGAAGTAGTTAAAAAGGGGGGAAAGTAAAATGAAAATGAAATATCCCACGATTATACCCTTTAGGCTCAGGGAGACGATGATTAAGGCAAGTGAATGATGGAAGAATTGTTGGAATGGGAAAGTAGAAGGAAACGAAAGTAACCACAGACAAGATGATGTCCACCACAAACTTACTTGGCTGGGGATCAAATCAGGGATCCTACGCACCAGAGGTAAGCACTCTACCACTGTGCCACCGTGTCCCCAGAGGATAAAACAATAGAAAATTGTTTGAGAACAAATTACTTGAAAACATGGAAGATTTGTTGTCCAATTTCGTTATTTATGGTCATTAGCTTTTACAACTTTGTGGAAAGCCACACAATCGATAAATTTACTAAATTTACCTTCCAGAGTTCCAAATCCCGTTTGACAGTTAGGAATCATTGGTTATGAGGCCAATTTCCATTACAATGATGCCTTTCTCACACTGACAAAGCCATAATTAACGATTATTCACACAAAGCTTAAACAATTACAAAGACTACACGACTTAGACCTGAATAGTTATAAAATTTGCATCTAGCTCATCAACAAAGCTGAAAACAATGCTGACTTTAATTATAATCCTGCAGGAATACCACTTAATTCACTAGGGATGCGCACGAGAGAAGATTTGAGACTGTCTCGACTCAAAAATGTGCTGTAAAAGTGATGTCTCGACTCGAAAAATATATCTTTTTCTATTGGAAGAGCTGTGTCTCGACTCGAATTTTGTCAGGAAAATTCTGTCTCGATCGACTCGAACGCATCCCTATAATTCACAATGTTTATTTGATAATGTGCCATTTTATTAACTTAAGAAACAAACCAGTTCTAACTGACGAATAAATTTTTGAGATAAGACGATTTTTGACAGTTTCAATTACAGCAATGAGTGATCTACTCCAACAAAAGTATTACTTAATCTATGAAATGAATAATAATGCTTATCATTATTTAATAATTTATGGAAATAAGCTTATACCGTAACATAAAGACATTTGTAAATTGAGTGCTTGAAATGAAAAAAAAGCATAATCTAACCTATAATATCAAAACAAACTCTTTCCTTTTGAAATTAAAGTACAAATTGTGTTAATTATATATTTTTTTGTTGTTTGTTATGTTTATTATGATAAATATAAATTATCTGCGTTGTGCTATCGTTGTGTTCATCGCATTTCTCCTCGGCGGTAAATCTATGTAGTACCGCTTCCCGCTTCCTGTTTATGATGTTGTAGCAGGTCACCTGAAACAAAAAAAAAGTCGAAATCTTTTAGTAATTGGCTTCAGATATCGTAGTTTACTGATTTTATTCCTTTATTACAGAAGGATGTACATATTTCATTCGTTTATATTGAATATCTACTTAATTATTTGATGTGAGTTTTCTGATATGGCTATGAAGAATTTGGTAGAAAAGAAACAGCTGTCCACACACCATATAAAACCAATAATCATATACATTTTATGGCACGGTGGGTCTGGTAAAACACTCACCTTTGATGCAAGGGGTCCCTAATTCGATCTTTGGCCGTAAATCAATAGAAATGAAATCTTTTAGGTTAATGTCCCACAATTATAATCTTTACGCTAAGGAAAACGAATGATTAAGGCAAATGAATGATTATGTGGAAGGAAACGGAAATACCCCGAGAAAATTAATGAACACGATGTTATCCAGCATAAACTTACTTGACCGGGCTTCGAACCAGGTACCCCACGCACCAGAGGTAAGCGTTCTACCATTGAACTATCATGCCCTCTGGATCCTCGGCCGTGTGAGTTTGTAGCAGACATGTTAGTATGTTTTCTCAAGGCTCTACCATAATCTGGTTTTGCTATTTATTTTGTAATTATTCACTCCCATGTATCATGTCATCATCTGTCTGTTTTAGTCTATAGAAGACATTCATGGGAAGTAAAACTACATATTTCGTTTCATTTCAATTAGTACAAGCGATTTTATAGTTTACTACATAACTCTCTGATATTGTAGACCAGCGTTTCTCAACCTTTTTCAACTTGCGGCACACTACAAGTGTAACTTGGACTCTCGAGGCTCACGTATAGATATTATTATTTGTAAATATAAAATAACGTGGTATTTTTTCTGTGATTACTGATCTCCTTTTTACAGAGAAGAAAGCTGGGTCACTTGTTTTTCCCCGTGGTAAATCACTATGGTTATTTTTCATTCTAATTTAAAAACAGAAAACAATTGCAATGAAATATTGAACTCAAGTTTTTAAAATTACGCTTTCTTTTTCGAAAACTATATCCAACCTTTTACTAAGAAGGAAGATCACTAAATAACGTACGAACAAACAAATCTCTTATACTTTTAAAACACAAATGTAGGTAATTTGTTGAAAGGATTGAATGATATTTTAAATTCTCAAGTTACGAAATAGTCTGAACAATAAAGAAGCAATAATGGTCATAACAATAACAAATACTTTTTCCAACATTAGAAATGTACAGAAAAGTACATGAAAATTAAAATTGTAGATTCATAGTAGAGGTTCATAGCAATGTGCAATACAAATATACATTTTCCCCTGCGTTTTGCAATTTGATTGCTATAGAATTAATAATTTTGTTTCGATTTCCTCGCGGCACACCAGCGGCCCATTCACGGCGCACCAGTGTGCCGCGGCACACCGGTTGGGAAACGCTGTTGTAAATCATGAAAGTTGTTTAGGTCCAGATGGCAAACATTCCAGTAGGTGATGCGTGGTTAATGCACAGGCTTCATTATATTTACCAGCCTAATTTGAGATCTGCAATTTTTTTAAAATTCAAGTAGTCTCCCAATTGCCTCACGATGTTCTGCCAATGTCAAATATGCTTCACAGGGAATCGAACTCTTAACCACGAACATCCAAATGGACACTCACCAAATACTCTGATATACAGGAGCGCATGCGTTACTATATAGTTGAGACAAAGCAAAACATTTCTATTAAACATCTATTTAACGGTCTTTAATTATTAATATAAGGGTAAATAGTAATGGATAAACACATTTTATTTATTAAAGAAAAAGCGTGCAAATTAGTTAACTGACAAGGAAATAGTTGAATATTATAGTGACATTAAATTAACGCGTAATACGTAAGAATTGAAAACCACACTTATCTTCCTATCATAAAGATATAGATGTACTCTTATCTTATAACAGCGGTCAAACCTTAGAAATGTACAGTAGTCCTAATTTCAGTTGTTGAGAATCGGAAGTTGGCAATCTTGGAATACTTTGGCCACTCTAGTGCAGGAGTCACAGTTTTGGTTCCCAGTCGAAGCTTCCGTAATTCAGATTCCAAGTCAAGTTCACGTAATCACTTCACGTAAAGTCTTACTTCTGGTAAAAGACATTAAACCTCAGTTCAACAAACAAAGCGATTGAAGTTCGAAGATTTTGAATTATTAACAGATTATCCCTCAGGTAACAGATCATAAACGAAAATAACCGTGAAAGAAACTTTTAAAAACAATGTATTTATAAAATGTACTAAAAAAGTGCAAATAAGTCAACTAAAGGAGAGAAGTAAAATGGAACTAAGACTAAAAGCATTGGGTGCTCTAAGTTTAGTTCTTAACTTAATACTTCACTAAAATATTAAATCGCAGCCAGTGTTTTTAACCTTGCTACCTTTTCTTTTTTATTTTGTCCCACAACAAGAACTATTTTCTTCTTTTTAATGCATTATATACAAATATTGTTTTTGAAAGCTTTTTTTAAGTTTACTTTTTTTCTTACTATTATCATAAGACGTTTCTACTTTTTGAATCAAAAGATCCAATATATTTCAATCAGCAATTTTCTTGTAGGTCTTATACCTGGAGAACTACATGTAGTGTAGCCAAACCCAAGCTATCACTTAACTCTACTCGATTTAGGGGCCGTTCAAAAATTTTGTGATCCCTGAACCAAAAGCTAATTATTGGCCAAGATCTTTTGATGCATGTTTTGGATAATTCCTAAAATTGTTGTTATTATAAGAAGTCTCTAATTTCTCTAATAATGTGAAATTAAACTAAATCACAAAAATATCCTGGATGTTACGCAGTACATACCAACTCCAGGGAATTTTTGGTTGCATAACCAGATAGGATATATAATTAATCGGAAGCAGATAAGTCAGTAGGGATGCGTTCGAGTCGAGTTGAGACAGGATTTTCCTGATAAAATTCGAGTCGAGACACAGCTCTTCCAATAGAAAAATATATATTTTTCGAGTCGAGACATCACTTTTAAAGCACATTTTCGAGTCGAAACAGTCTCAAATCTTGTCTCGTGCGCATCCCTATAAGTCAGGATTGAATAGTTCATGTTGTCTTTGCATCGCACTTCTAACGATAAAGTATTAAAGGATGACATTTAAATTAAAGTAGGCTTCATGCTTTAATCCCGACCTTAAAATTTCATTTAAATACAGGGTGAGGTGAAAAAGATCTTATGTTTTTACTTGTTAATAACGCATTTATTACTCAACTTTTGTATACGTTTATTTATTCAACATATTGTGGTACACGTAACATTTAACAGAAATTTTAAAAATCCTTAAAACAAAGTCTTAGGTTTTGAAGATGATTTCATTCAAGTGGTGTCTATTTCTTGCCATGAACTCTTCAAATGTTCTACTGAAACTGTCAAAAAACGCCCCAACATTTCTTTTGGTATTGCAGCAATTTTCTGGCATATGGACCCTTCAAAGTTCACTCATCAATCACACACAAATCACAAGTTCATTCAATGTGTGTGTGATTTGTTGGCATACACACTTGATTTAAAGTATTCCCACAAGAAAAAAATCGTAGACACTGAGATCTGGACACCAGACCAAATTAAGTTATCGGAGAAATTAGGCGACCAGGGAACCTTACCTTTAGAGATTCATTGCAATATTCGCTGTGTAAGTAGTTGCTCCATATTGCTAGAAGTATATTTGGTAATGATTTGGGCGTCTTCCTCTAATTTGGCGCAACAACTTTTTTTTTTTTTTTTTTTTTTAAGCATTAACAGGCAACTTCTGCAGTCACTGTAATTATTTGCCCTGAATTTTTCTCAAAGAAGAATGAAACAGTTACTGAATCATTCATAACTGCACATCACACAAACATAGTTTCATGGTTACTGAACTGGTAGCATGTGCTGTCAATGATCAAACCACGCCCTTTATTCCCACTATGGCTATTCACATTGCTACGTACAATAAAAACCACAATATATGCTGCATGCTGAGAAAAGAATCAAATCTTTCAAAATTTTCCTTTGTTGACTATTAAATGGCATGTATACCCCAATATTTTGAATAAATAAACATGTATAAATGTTGTATAGTAAGAGTAAAATGGTAACAGATAGCGAGAAGCAGTGTCCAGCAATCAATTAAGCGTCTTATGAATACATTTCATCTCCATCCTTAACTCGTTATTAAAACCAGAAGTGGTACAAATCTACTATCATTTCTGGTTTCAACAATAACTGAAAATACCACGCCATACAAACCAAACATCTTCGCGTGATGTACACGTGACACTACTACTTATTTAATCAATGTAGCCTATATAAAAGCGAATGTGAGTTTGTATATGATCTCATCACACAATGAATACTGAACCAATTAAAATGATATGGCATAATTATTAACTTTAAACTTTTCAAGGTTCTTATGATATTACTGATTGTTTTTCGCACAGGAGTGAAGGGTGGGAGCAGGATGGGGTGGAATCTAAAAAATAATCGAAAACAACAGATATTAGTGTCCTATCCTCAGTTTTGGGACGATTGAGATGAATAGTGTCACTCTAGATGCCATTTAAATACAAGTTTAGTGAGGAGTGGAAGTGGAAAAGGGTGACGCTACGGATTTTTGGGATTTTTGTGTTTATTAAAACCTTGTATCCTAAAGGGTAAGGGTATAAACCTTTCCATAAACCTATTCTTCGAGTGTGAAGAAAGGTAATTTCAGTTAGTAGACAAATATGAATACAATGTTATTATTATTATTATTATTATTATTATTATTATTATTATTATTATTATTATTATTATTATTATTATTATTATTATTATTATTATTATTTGTAGTAGTAGTAGTAATATTAGTACTAGTCCAGTAATGCAGTGAAATATCTTGAGATAAAGAGAGGATTACATTTGGCAATTTCTTTACCAAAACAAACATGAAGCAAAATATCTTCAACAAGACAAGATATTGCGACAACGATACACTGCACAAATAAGCATCTCCATCAATAAAGAAGCTGTCAGGAGAAAGAAGCACATTGAATGGTGGTTACACTTGTAATAGTGGCACGCTCCGTCTTTTGGAAGTCGTGTGCTGCTTCACTGAAAAAGAAATATAAACATTGTGCAAGTGGACAAACATGTATGTTGCACATCTTCGTCTGGAATACGGTATCAATAGATTACGTTAGAAAATAATGCTTTCATGTTTATTTGACCTGTGCGGAGCTTTTGTGTCAAGAGACATCGAGCGTTCGTTAGAAAGAAAAAGGAAAAAAATGAGAGAAAAATTTCTGTATTTGGGATGATGGGATTCCCATGATCACATGAGCTGACACTACTACCACATCGATGGTTTTCCCGCGGTCTGGCTGGCTGGCTTGAGAGCTCTCAAAGTTTGCTTGTCAGCTGAATATTTGCCTTCCCTGAAAGAAAGCCAATTAGCGGTCTTTCTTTCGTTTGTCAGTTTTTCCTTTTACTCTCTCTCTCTCTCTCTCTCTCTCTCTCTCTCTCTCTCTCTCTCTCTCTCTCAACCTTTTCTTCTTTTTATCTTTCTGTTCAGATGAGCGGCCTGAAAACATTTTTGAAGAGGTTGTCAGTTTATACTTTCTGTTTGCTTATTCATTTTTTTCAATTCATTTTATGTGTCAGCAGCGATCGTAGCTGGATGTTCCTGTCCTTTCCTATGCATTATTTGTGCTCCAAAAGGTTATCTGATGCCAACATTGTGATCTAGTAAATGTCTTTAGCATCTCTTGTGCTTCTGGTACAATTAATATCAATCGATTTTGAAAAGGATATGCACACAAATGGTAGCTCAAGTGGCTCAAGTAGTAGTGTTGGCTTCGCATTCGGGAGGTTGTGGGTTAGATTCCCGCTACCATCCATCCTGATTGGGGTTTTTCAGGGTTTTCCTTAGTCCTACTAGGCACCTACTAAAGAGGCCCTAACCGATACTTTTCCAAATCCTTTCCTTTGTTATTGTTGTTGTTAGATATCCAGTATAAAATGGCATCTGAGCTGTACCTGGTGATTAAATAAATAAAAATAAATAACAAAACAATGCACAGTGGTAAAAACAGAATATCATCAAGAGGGAAGAGGGCTCAAGCATCCAAGTTCATATCGCTTCAGGACATGCATCATTTTTAATGATATCTTAGTAAGGTAAATTTATATTTTTCTATAATATTTTGAAAGAAAAAGAGTTAAAACCTAGTAGGGCTAATTCCCTCTTTGCATACGCCACTGCAAATGCAATATGCTTTCTATTAAGGGTTCGTTATTTAGTTCAAGGATAATCAGTAACCCATTGAAGAGCTATAGCCAAGCAAATGGTGTACGTGTCAGCTAGTTGATGTGTAATTAGTACCAACATTCATGGCTGTCTAGACCGGAGATCGCCACTTCTTAATTCAAGCAGCTACCTAATTACCTCGTAATGCTAAGCTCATGACGAAATTTCTGGTCTATTTGTTCACTATAAATTTAATGTCTTTTACAGCACAGATGGTACAGCACAAACTGACAGTAAACTTTTTATCTATTTCCTTTTATGGGAAACTTAAAATATTTTTTGCAGTATACGTACGAATGACTTTCACTAACAAAAATAGCTAATTTTATGTTTAAAAAATAACATTAAAGATATTAAGTTCCCGCTTCGTCATACAATAGATCCATTCCAAAGAGCATGTGAGGAATGATTTCCTGGTTATACGTATGGTTGCCATGGAAGCAACGAAATAATTCCAAGACTCATTTAGCGTATTTTACAAGATGGCGTTCTGGTAGTATGTAATAATTTTAACTAAGTGTCTACATAGCGAGAAAACGAATTTTTGATAGCTACCGTTTAGGTAATTTCTCATACGTATTTCTTGTCATTTTTCGACAACTACGTAAATAATGAAGGTGATTTACAAGTGAACGAAAATTAAAAAATAACATTTTCTTGAAAATAGTTGAAGAAATTTACTTCATGCATCAATAGTTCATTTATCATTAATGGCGTGAAAAATGAAGAATTATTTATATGTCAAGAAATTCGGGAAGGATATGGTCGTAGCGATTCAAATACATCTTTGACAATAGTTTCTGTATCCTATAGTATCTACTTATTTTCAAAGCATTTATAACCTTAACCTACCCTTTAGAAATCTAGGAACCAGCGTCCTCTTAAATACTGGTTTCTCATCATCATCATAGGTATTCTGCCATTACTGGCAGGTCTCTTTCCGCAACTGAGAAGATTCCATGCTCCACGGTTTTCCGCTTTCTTCTTCGTCTCAACGTACGGTTTTTCTGTTTTGATATCATCCAGTAATTGTACACTTCTTCACCTCCTCCATCTCTTTCCTACCACTATACCATCTAGCACGACTTTCATGATACAGTTCCTTCTTAACCAATGTCTCAAACAGTTTCTCTTCCTCCTTTTAATATCTAAAATTGTTCTTTCTCCCCCCCCCATCATTTTTAACACCCTCTCATTCGTTTTCCACTCTACCCAGCTAATTCTCTCATTCTTCTCCGCATCTACATTTCGAAAGTTTCCAATTGCATTCCATATTTTTTCTGTAATGTCCATGTGTCCATACAGAACAATACTCCACACGAAACATTTCATAAGTCTTTTTCTCAACTCTATTCAAGGTCCCACAACATAGTATTTTCTTCCTCCTAAAGGCTTCTATCGTCATTCCTATCCTTGCTCTTATTTCAGTTCACACTTCATATCTTCACTAATAATACTACCCAGGTATCGGAAACTAGTCACCAGTTCTATTTTCTCCCCTCCTAGTGAGTAGTTTATTAATGGTTAAGAAAAAGAAGCAGATGGACAAAGCTAATATGATAAAATTGTGTCCTTTATTTAGTCTGTTGTTGTATAGGAAAACCCTTGTTTGGAAACAAAGGCATTAAAATAGCAGCGTGAAGATTTCTCTGCGGCAAGTTATGTGCTAATAATACTATGGTGATGATGTTCATATTGAAGTAGTACTTTAATGCAACATTGTAATCCAATATGTTATTCCAATCTGCTTTCTCCTATAATGATGATAGCAATTAATGGCATTATGATTTAAGTATCTTCACGACGGGACACTTGAGTCACAACATCCATATAACATTCCTAGGAGATGTACTTGCCGGATGGGATAAAATCATGCAAAGACTAAACGCAACATTTCATGTTTGAACAAGAGTTGTAGCACAAAGTTTATAAGCATTAGATTGTATAGGATATTGTTTCTTTTTTCTTATTTTTAGGCTAATCCATCACTTTCCCCTCTTGATGATAAAGAAATAACGAACGACAAACGTTTAAAAGCTTCCGTTCGTCTGAAGTAGTCAGTTACCTAAATGCAAGTGGATGGGCATCTATTACTCGCTACACTTCCACTCCATTTAAGGGTGGTTGCCGTGGGGAATGAAACCTGCTCAAGAACAAGCACTGTCGAGATCATACTGCAACTACTGCACAGTCAGTCTGTTTGCAAAAACTACCCAACACGAGAATACAAGCGAATTTAAACACTCTTAAAGTCTACTTCCAGTACTGTTCATATATGAAGTATATGACCACACATATATACACACTGTTCATCTAATACCTCTTGTGCGGCAGCTCTTGTTATGTACTCTTGCTTGTATAACGGAGAAGACAAATATACACGTAAGGTCTCGTCTCCCAACCTCTCGTCCATATTGTCACGACAGCGTTTTAAGATGTAGTCGGTTGATAATGTCCCGTACTACATGACAAATAAATAATTGTAAACAGATTAGGGACAACGAAAAAGCAAAGAAATAAGATCACCGTTCTTTTATGTATGAATTTTCTTTTTAAAGTATAAATAAATGAAATGTTCAAGTTTGTATTATTTCTAAATGCTGATTACAATTACCATCTTCTGTCGAGAAATATGCAAAGGAAGGAAAAGATCTTGTGTGAATGAAAAAAATTATGTCTTTTAATTAACAAGAAAATGAGTGAACAATAAAATTTTGATCATATTGAGATTATTTGTAGCTGTTGATCTTCTTGGCTTAATGCAAATGTTCTTCCTTTTAATGAGAGAGACTTTTGTTCGATCTTGGTGGTTCAGTTTCTACAATAAACTGTAGATCAGTATCTCCTATACCTCAGTGCTGGAAGAAACAATGAACTTCAAAACAAACTTGTCGGTCATTTCTGTCATTACGTTTTAACTTAGCGTACTTTTAAAGACCAGTGCCATAAAAGATGTGTACTTTCAGCTGAAAGTCAGATCCCAAGTATGCACTCCCGCAGGCTGTCAAATCATTTCTTGTGTATGAAATGCAAGACAGCTGACCATTTGATCACGAATCATATAGTAAGATATCAATTTTAATGGTGATGTATTGTTTCAAAATGTTCAGCTCAAAACACTATAAAAATAAGTAAACGAATGCCAGCTCTTTGCAACGACAAAATACTGGTGTGTAGCAGGTAACTGAGCCATGGTATAAAGAGTTTCAACATACAGTTCCTTTTCAAACATTTTTTCTTTATTTTTTATCACTTTGAGATAAAAACTAAACGAGACTAGAACTGTAGAAAATAAAGAGTGTGAACATAGAAAGTTATCTTGAATCATTCAAAGTAAGACCCTTTTGCATCCATCCATCATTACACCCTGGCCGTCAGTGCACAGAAAGATTGCTGGAAGTTCCTTCCATGTTCAAATCAACAATTCTTTTTCCTAAGGAGAATGTCCCATAAAACTTCGCCCTGCATATGTCAGCAAGAACGTTCAACTTTGGAGAATCTGTGACATGTTCCACGATTCACAGATGTTCTGAACTCTAGATTCGAAAATCATGCCTGTTGACTTTGCCGTTGGTTGGAACGTCGTCTCATCACTGAAAACTACCCTCTTCCTAAAATGATCATTTTCCAGGAATCCCAACATGTCTACACTAAAGCAGTGAGTGCCTGCACAAGTTGCAGCTTCTAAGTCTTGAATTTCGAACACTTACAAAGAACATCCCAAATTATTGAGCGGGACAATGCTAACTCACGTTCCGCTTTCCATACTAACTTTGTGGAGCTATGATGGAAGGATTGTCGAACTTTATCCACTATCTCCTCTGAATGCGAAGGATGGCCGATGTTTTTGCTTTGCATAGGCAACTTGTCTCCGTGAGTTGTGTATACCAACGCTTAATGGATTTCTTGTCAGGTAGGTCGGCTCCAAACTGTCGCTGAAAGTTACGTTGAACTGTCATAACGAACGCACAAAATCGTTTTGTTCTTGTATGGGCGCCATCTTAAAAGAAAGTGGTCTTGGAAACAGCGGATATTTCAATCAAAACATGAAGTATCTAATTGCAATCCTTGTCACTGACACCTTTCTCCACATACTGGGCACCTAGAAAAAAATAAATAAAATGGTAAATCTTTTCCAGACACTCTGTAGTTAATTAAAAGTGGCCCCAAAAATATGATAATACTCAAAGGTTAATTTTTGTTTAATTCTAACATTGTCCCACATAACACAAATAGTAATCAAAGATATCAAACTGAATTAAATGAGAGACTTGATGGTAGTTTCTCATGCAAGAAGATCAAGAAAAACGAATTTTTATGATGCTAAGAAGTGTGTTATTCGTTGTCAATTGATAATTTTTATTCTACTGGAACAGATTTATTTATATACTATATGCGTAAAATAAATACACTGATAAGCAGTAGATTTATATATATGTTTGGCTCCTCCTAACAGTGACACACACATACTCGTAACAGTGACGCACATATTCCCACTAGGAACGCAATAATACTTGTAATGAATACTATATGAAACTCATTAAATAATTGAATTAAATTTTTGTGAAAATGACTAATAGGATCTGAGTCTGTGTCTAAAAATGTACGAATAAGTAAATAGCTGAGCATTGGAACACATTAAAAATATCTAGTCACGTTGATCTTAAGTGATTTTTTTTCTAAATCCCTTCTCGCAGGTGAAAATCTGCTCGAGGAACACCACTCTCTTCTAACCAGAGACAGATGGAGATTTCAGTCAGAGAACACCATTGAATCAAAATAAATAATCCAAGAGAAAATATTAGTTTTCAATTACAATGTTTCTCACGGCAGGATTAGTGTCTTCACACAATATAGAAGCTTATTTTGTTAACGAAAACATCATCTATTGCATTACAGATTGCATTGCAGGTGTTGTCTTGAAGATTATCGTGGGAATCGGCATTCACACACGTAACTAATCATCTGCAACAGACACTGTAACACTGCGTTCTTTGTTACATAAAGATGCATAATGAATGTTTTCTGCAATCGGAATCCCTGTGAAGGTATATTCATGTATTGATATCCTGCAATTAGCTTTCTCATTACTTGAAGAAAGAAAGTACTAAGTGAACTTAACACCGTTGTATTAAAACATAAATCAATTCCTGTGCAAAAATGTTTACTTGAAAGTCATGTTTAATGTTTGTAGTTCATCGTATGAATACGCCTCTTGTTAAAGTTAAGTAATATTCACATATAATATTCACTCTTGATGTTTGATAATAAATAAGAACTTGTTAAATAAAGGTTAATATTTAATTCTATTTTCTTTTTTAGGATAAAACATCGCAGGTACCACAACTGCTAATGCCTGGGGTGGACTAAGGTCACGAGACAAGGCGAGAAAGGATTTTCCAGAGAGATTTGAGACTTGACAGAGTTCTTCCAATATATACGGATATACTTTCCGAGACGAAACGTCACTTTCACGATAACTTTTCGAGACAAGACAGCCTCAACTCTGGAAAATGTGTCGCATCTGGGCATGCGGGAACCATACTTGTTTTGTAACTTGACAGTCTTATTTGGCTTTTCTAAGTTTGAGTATCATTCTTACCGGTAGCAGCACTTCCGTCACACAGATACTGACTTTGACTTCTTTAGAACTTGCTTCGATTCAAAACATGCATACTTTGAATAGTATTGTTTTATTTATTTATTTATTTATTTATTTATTATTTTTGTTATTCACATGTGAGTGCACATAATAAGTAATAAAACACCAGAAGAAAAAAGTAGCTACTAGAGTTTATATCTAAGGTACGATGCATTAAAATTTGTAGCGCACATAGAGTTTGACATTAACTTACACTGACAATTTAACACCAGCAACTGAATTCTCATATGATTTTACAGAAACAGAAAGCTTTTTCAGAACGAGTTGTAAATAAATAAATAAATAAACCTACTTTATAGAAGGTTATATTCACATACAATATTATGTGAAGATAGGAAAATGAAATGAAATTAAGTTTTGCGTCCTACGATTATGCAGGGTAGGATAAAAGAGATGGTAATGAAGAGAAATGAATGAAATGGTGGAATGAAAAAGTGGGAGGAAGCGGGAGAACCTCGAGGAAACCCATGGATACGGTAATTGTCCACCATATAGTTCACTTGGCGCGAAATAGGATCGAACGAGGGATCCCATGCACCAGAGGGGAACGCTCTACCATTGAGTGTGCAGATATATATGCGTATATATCATATGTATCACCTTCAAATAAAGTAATCTCGCTTTGGAGTAGCCTATAGAAAGACATGAATCCTGTGTCGTTCTTGGGGATGAGTTTCAACTCTGCCTAAAACTATTAATCATCTAACTAGTAGTGTACTCAAAATATAATATCCATTGTTTAGTGCAAAATTAGTTGTTGCTTTCAAACTATCAGCTTTAAAACAATATCCGTACGTCTATTGACTCCGATAGCATAAAGATCTGGAGTTCTAGAACAGAGAACTCTTCGAAGGTGTTTTGAGCCGCTACTTGGTTATTGAAGAAAGGTGACGAAGTGATTTTAAAAAGTGATAATTGGTAGGAGAAAGATCTAGTGAGTAACTTGAATGAGATACAGCTTTGTATCCCAGTTAGTTGAATTTTTGTGCAGTCATTTGTGGGGCATGTGGTCTGATGTTGTGGCGGAGAAGAATTGGTCATCTTTGGTTGATCGATGGTGGCCGTAAATTTTGCAGTTCTTGGTGCATCCAGTCGATTTCCTGGCAATACTTCTTTCATGCGATTGTTTCAATTCGGTTCTAGAAGATGTAGTCCAAGTGCCGACCACCCAAAGCAACCAGCAACCTTTGTTTGATGCAGCTTCAGTTTGACATGTGTTAATGCCTCACCGCTGTCCAGCTAACGCCGTCGATTGTCGTATAGAAACCATTTCTAGTCGCATGTCACAATGTGATCAAGAAATGGATCGCTTTTGTTACGATGAAGAAACGCAGAGAAGATTTCCAATTGGAAAAGCTTTTGACTTTCGTTCAGGTCGTGATGTGAAGTTCTTCAGCAAACTCTCTAGTTATTTTCCATGAATTCGCTTCAATAATGATCCTCAGTTCCTCATCTCAATCTCTGTAAAAGATCTATGATTCTCCTCATCTTCAATGTTCTCGTCTCCTCGGCTAAACTTTTGGAACCAATATTGAGCCGTAAGTTCACTGATCGTCCCCTGGCCAAATGCTTTGTTGATATTGCGTGAAGTTTCTGCAGTTTTACATTCCAATTTGAATTTGTGCAATAAAATCGCTTAAATTTACTTTCTTCCCATCATTATTTAAACAGTTCAAAACAAACAAACAAGCAAACAAAAATTGTTAGAAACACTTGTAATATTAAGTGGAGTGGAGTTTACTCTTTAAAATTGTATTATTACATGACCATTGCTAATTTTTTTTTAAATTATGCACCAAAGTTTAGAGTAACAAAATCCACAATCACCAATTTGATAATTTGATGAATATTATCATCATTGTAAGTATTCAGATATTCATGGAAGATCACTTGACGCAAGTCAGGAGCTTCCATAGATTACCATTTTCCATTAACTTATAGAATTGCCCTATTTAATATCCATTAATTCGAATATTCTTCTTCCTTCCCCTCTCTTGCCTTCTTCAATATCCTTTACCACATTCCTAATAAGATAATTTCTTCTCAAATAACTTTAAACAGTTTTTTTTCTCTTTTTAACTATTTCTAATATTGTTCTTTTATTTCGTCAACTTTCTCTAACGGCAGGTATTATGGATTCATCACTTAATAAAAGGATCTACATGAACGTACTTAAAACTATCTACCAGGTTATACATTCTATGGAATTACAAAGTCAGTATTTGTTTTAACGCATTTTTAAGTATTATTATTACCTATATTAGTTATATTATTATAGTAACACTTACTAAATAATATAATCACTTTTTCTTGTTTGGTTTTTGTTATCATTTGTTTATTAATTACAAAAATATTTTATAACCATGTAAAACAGTAAAATACATAATAGAGGAAAATATTTTTTTTCTTTCTGCCAAAAATGATATACAAATAATGCTGTAAATTTAAATTCGTTTAGCAGTTCGCTACGTAAAACGTAAAATAATATATTTTTTAAAAAATACTGGTATATATAATGCTAGTTCCAGAGACTTCAAAGCAAATTTCTTTGAGTCAACAAATCGATTTCAGCGGTAACAGAGGACAACATATTCAAGAAGCAGATCATCACAATTGTTTGGATGTTTTCAACCGTTCCAGGACGGTGCCCTTTCAGAGCTTTCTTAACCTTAGAAAATAAAAGATGTTACAAAGATTCGTATGCTTTCCTATCCATATACAGTTGGTGAGAACGCATTAGAATTCTTTTTCTTAGAAGTTTTTTAATCAGTGTCAATGTATTTACTGTGCTGACACGGAGGATCCACGCCTATAAACTGTCTGAACGAATATGCTTAACTTTTTTTCTCATGCACTCAAGCACTTGCCGGCAAAATGTCACGTTCACTGTCTGTGACTGTGGGTGACACAAACTGCTTGTGTACAAATTTTCTGAATTAAAAGACACGATGAGCGTGGATGTCACTTGCGATTTGTATTCGGAAATTATTTGGTCAAGCTCTCTGGTTGGAGTATATGTCATCCTGAATTGTGTGTTTTGGTTTCTGAATCGTACTACAAAATACAGATCTCATCCCAAGTTATAAAAAGTCGGGTTTACTTGTTACACAACCTTCCATTCTATGAAAATTTAGCAAACAACTGTCTTTGTTTTCGTTTAATAAAATCTCGTGAATCTGTTTCGCAGAAATTTTCATCATGTTCAAATCCTCGTAATTGATTCATAAGGTATCTGATATCCCCAGCTCAACTGCTCTGTAAACAATTTTACATTGAAACGCCAGTCCTTGTTTAGAATAGCTTTTACTCGGGTCGCATCGTCGGCAGTACTGGAAGTAGATAAGATTCTTGGGTGTTGTTCATGCTCCACGTCTTCTTGTCCATGCGCCTTTCTTGTACGCCTCATGCCACCTGAATACTTGCACTGAATCATCGTTATTATAAGCTTCCGTAACATTGCCATCGTTACGTTACTCGATTTCCCAAGTTTGATCTCGTATCACTGCTCCAAACTATAGGGCCGCCCATCTGTTAAGCGTCGTTCACAGTGCTCTACACTTTGCATCGATCTGCACTCGGCTACAAATCGGAGGCATCTGGATTGGATCTGATTTTATACCTGAAATCCTTTACAAATTTTCCATCTCCCTCTTCTAATATTTCTGACCAGTGCGACGAAAACATTCTCGTAAGTTACTATATGTGCATATCGTTTCCACTCTTTAGTTAGTGCAGTCAAATCGTTCCTTCAGACTCATACAATTGCTTGTTAATTGCATGAACAGTGTAAAGCAAAAGTATTTAGCCACATCTTTTGCTAGTGATGAGGTCTATATTCTAAAAATCACCGAAGAACATGAATGAATGTTGAAAACTTAATTTTGACGAAATTAAATGTAGAGCCTAGGTCAGAATTGATGAAAAACTGTTTTATTAATAAGAAGTAAGCATGTATGAAGAAATTTAGGAAAATAGAATCGGTAGAGTCACATGTAACATCGGACTGAAAAGTAACGTTAAAATCCTATCATCATCATAAGTATTCTGCCATTATTGGCAGGTCCCTTGCTGCAACTGAGAAGCTTCCATGTTCCACGGTCTTCTGCTAACCTCTTCGTCTTCACGTATGATTTCTCTGTCTTGATACCGTTCATTAATTGTAATCTCCTACTCTTTCCTGTCACCATACTCTCTAGCACGTCCCTCATTATTCAATTTCTTTTTACCAATGTCCCAACCAGTTTCCCTTCTTCTTCTCAATAATATCTAAAAGTGTTCTTTTCTTCCCTACCATTTCTAACACCCTCTCATTCGTCTTCCGCTCGATCCAGCCAATTCTTCCCATTCTTTTCCACACACCCACTTTAAAAGCTTCGAGTCATTTTTCATCCTTTTTGCGTAATGTCCATATTTCTGACCTATACAGAAAAATACTCCACACGAAGTATTTTATTAGACTTTTTCTCAACTCTTTGTTCAAGGTCCCACAAAATTCCTATCAATTAATCAATTTTATCTCCTATACCATTTCAAACCTTAATTGTTCTATGAGAAGAAAAATGAAGGAGTAAAGAAAAATTATTGAATTTTTCTTTACTATATGGAAAATATAGTATCCAGATTGGACAACATCTTGTGATGCCATTGTCGCAATTTTTCGGCGCCTATGCAAAACAAAGCATTTTTAAAAAGCTTTACAAACTCATTTCTTCCATATTCTCCTTAAAGCAGAGTCATAACCATAAGCAATACTTTTATTTTCCGGCTCTAAACATTCGATAAAGTAACAGTTTTTAGAAATATTGACATTTTAACTCTCGATTTTCGTCAAAACTGTTTTGAAGCGAAAATATTGAGTCTCCTATAATCGATTGATTCCCTAAAATAGGTTTGAAAATCTCTTTTCGTCCTACATTCGCATTGAAATCCCCTAACAGAATTTTCATATGGCATTGCGTGAATTAGTCAAACACCCGTTCTACTTTTTTATTTTTTTTAAAAAAACTGTCTTTTACATCGTCATACTTATCTTCTGTTGGAGCATGTACTGTACATTTAGAACAGTATCACTAACAAATTCAACCTGTTTAATTGTTGATATTATTAGTTTGTGAACGAAAAACCCTGCTCCTAGTTATTTTTTTATCACCTTCCTCATAAAAGAACGTAAAATTTCTGAACTTCACTGCTCCCTTTCATTCCCACCTAACTTTCTGAACTCATACTAGCTCCATTCTATATTTCTCTAACTCATCGTTAATCCTTACAGGTTTTAACGTCTCTGTCCTATAAAAACTTATACATTCCATGTTCCAAATCTCAAGTTCACTTTATTTTGCTGAGGTCGTGCCTAGTTATCAGTCCTGGTCCGATGCTTCTGTGAATGTTTCTCAACAAGTAACATTTTTACAAGATGAGGTTGTTAGTCTCACGTCCAACCTCTAAACTGGAGGACCATCCCTCGTCGTCTGTCCATGACTGTTTACTCACTATATTCGTAGCTATCTTCTATACCTAAAGGCTCTCTCCTCGATCCGACATATTTATTTATTATTCTTTACTACACGAGTCTTTTTGTTCCAAATCTTTATAAAGATCTGATTCTTCTAAATCAGTGATTACCAACCTTGCTTACTTGGAGCCTCCCTTTATGAACCCTGCATACTTCACGACCCCTCTTTGCTTTTCTTTGGTCTGGTCCCTTTTGTGTTTTTACATGCTGCATTGAATTCTCAAATTTTCAATAATAATAATAATAATAATAATAATAATAATAATAATAATAATAATAATAATAATAATAATAATAATAATAATAATAATAATAATCACTAATTTGCATTTATATGCAGCAAAACTTCTGCATACCATTATAATGTACTATTATTTTTTACAAGCTATGTTCTCAATGGAATAACGGTTTTCATTCAATAGTAATTTTGTGTTCGTACGGTATTCAATTCAACATCTCTTTATAACAACATTTTCTTAATTAATATTTGTAATTTGCGTCAAGCTTGCTGGCTCTCCAGGGCCTCCAGATTGGGAACCATTATTATAAATCAATAAGAATAATCAGTGAATTGCGGAATTACAAAAAAAATGGTAGATTGTTGCAGTCTATCAACATCTACGAGACAAGAACTAATGCTATCTAGTCTCAAAAACATGTCCTGAAAGTGAATTTTCGTCTTGGGAAGTACATGGGTCTATGTCATCTCGCCTCATGGGCAACCCTGAGCCCTTCCCCCATGTTTTTTTTTTCGTGTTGACGCCTATGGCTTCATCTAAATTGGTGGTGTATTTTATACCAGGGATACACCCGACCCCCCCGACCCCAAAAAAATAAAAGGTTGCTGTTAAAAGGCAGTTACCGTGGCCTCGTATTTCTCAACTTTTTTTTAAAGTTTAAAATGTAGATTTCGATGAGCTGAGTCCAATGGCATCACTTTTGATTTCTGGAACCGACCGCTACAAAGTGAATTAGGGAGCAAAAATAAAAAGTGGGACCATTGGGCAATGCGGACCAGTGACCGATTGGTACAAAATAGGTGTCATTCGACTTGTATTCACACGTACTTGAATGATTGATATCCATTTTCCCGGAAATTCAATTTTGATCAGGAAAAGTAACAAAAATCCAAGATCCAACATTCCAGATTTTCGTTAATTTTCGGGATCAAAATAGAATTTTCGGGAAAACGGAATATTAGTTATTCATGTAGGTGTGAATACGAATCGAATGATACCCGTTTCGTCCCAGTCGGTCACAGGTTCAAATTGCCCAAAATCTCGAATTTCCGTTAATTTTCGGGCTCAAAATAGAATTTTCGGATAATGACATATCAATTTTTCATGTATGTGTGAATACAAATCGAATGAATCGTCATAATCGTGGGTCGTAAAATTTAAAGATTTCATTTCATTTCTCTTTTTCTCATAACAACAGTATAGTTCTATCATTTTATATGAAAATTTAGGTGGAAGTATTTTACAATTGCTTATCGTCTTTTCGGGTCCAGAATAAAAAACGTTCAATACTACATAGAAGTAGTGGCTTGACTCCCTAGAAAGTTTGGACCACTCCCAACAAAAAATTGTGCGTGCACGCCTGGTTTACACCATCAATTTTTAGATTTACATAAGAATATTTTCGTCGATTTTCTCCAAAATCACGCATGAGGATTTACAATCAACCATTTCACTTTGTTTAGCTGAATATCTATTTATTCATATATGTTTCATTTTTGACCTTTTTTTTTCTTCGTTCAAGTTAATAATATAGTTGACTATTATTAAAAAGAATTGATAAAAAAATTTTACCTTTTGCTTGACGTGTGAGTCCCACTCTCTGCCATTAGATTCATCAGCCGGGTGGGTCATCCTGGGTCAGAGGCAGTGAGCCGCTTATTAACAGTTCACCAGCCAACCAAAAAACACGAAACAAGAACACTGAAAGCCGGAAAGGCATAAGTAGCTAGTTCATTCACTATTTTCGTTCGTGAAGCAGGAGGAAGATTCTAACAGTTTCCAGTAGAGTAATGAACAGCCAACAGGTGTGGAGAAGTAAACATCACCCTGCCTCCGATTCAGATAGGCTGTGATGTTCAGATTAACAGAATTACAAGGGGGTAACAACACAACAGGGAATCCGTTAACCACTTCACGATAATAAAATATTTAATTACTCTCTTCAGTGACCTTTCAAGGAATACATTTCTTTTAAAACTGTGATTTAATAAATTGATTAGTGTATATGCAGCCACAGCAATAATCATTTTCAAATCTTTTCTGGTAAATATGAAAGTTAAATTCTTGTAGATATCGTGAAAAAAGCATTACTGACTTGAAGAGCTCATAATACCTGTAATTTTCACAAAATCACTTTATACAAAATATTTTTCTTTAAATTCGTAAATCAGAATATTATAACTGAAAGATATAAATTGCTTGCAACACAGGCATGTGCACATAATATTTTGAAAATGCAGATATATTTTTTTCTCTATATGCATATATATTGAGTTAAGTATAAATTCGCTATTTTCACTGTAATAATCAGTTACTATTTATTTCCAAACATAATGAACAATTACTACTCAACGTAAGTTTAGAAGTTATTTCTAAGTGAAACTTTCACATCGGTCTTATTAAATACTAGTTAAATGATATTATATTTTGCAATTCATGACATATGTTTTATTAGTTACAGAAGTTTAATTTACGGAAAAACACGACAACATTCTATAAGGTCCTGTATTGAAATAAAAGAATAGTGCATAGTATTATATATATATATATATATATATATATATATATATATATATATATATATATATATATATATATATATATATAACTCAATTTTATTGATACACAGCTACCATGTTCATGGTTCTTTGTTTTAGCAAAGCTCCTCTTTCTTCCCACTTCTCTGTCACTGGCCCACGAAGGATAAAAAAAATGTTAATTCAAGCACTGCTAAATGGAAAAATATGTAAATACTGTGGAAGTAAGCTGCAGGTAGGTGCGAATTGACTGTAACCACTTGTCGACAATACGAGAAAATAATGGCGAAACAGGCATAAACGTACATTTCCTTACTAAGAGCTAGGAGTCCCCAGCCATTTGCATGATGTTGTTGAATGTAGTTGCAACGCTAATGCAACTATAAACGTAAATCGTTATCTGTCTTTCATCTTTCTTAATATGACGTTTTCGGAGAGGCATCAATATTGTCGTGCACTGAAAATCAAAGTTTTGTTTGCACTCAAACACTGTATTCTAATACTTCAAAAGGATATTTGAAACTAAAAGATAGATGGTTGCATAATCATAGACGGAGACAGTCTATAACAGTAGCCGATTCTGCTACTCTAAATGGCTTATGAGTAAAACTAAAAAAATGTCATGGAGTGTATTTTGCATAACAGTATAGGAGTTTGTCGTTCTTATGATTGTTTTATATAGATGAAATATAAATGTTCAGGGCAAGGGCAATGAATATAAAATATATATTATTAAAATATACTTTAATTATATATAAAAGATCAAGGAATTAATAGTTAAAATACTGCATATGGAATCTCTTCTCTCCAGATTGGAAGTTGATCGCAAGTTTAAACTATAAAAAGAATTAGTCAAGAAACAAATAACAAAATATGCTCTATTGAGCCCCCTATAGTTAAATGTTCCTAGAATAAAATAGTCTCCTAGTCGAATATTTGGGACGGGACTACTACAAAAAATCTAAAGAAATAAGTAAAGAAGAAACAACGAGAATTTTAAGAACGAGGAGCGTGAGAAGTCCCTTCAATGTGGAAGAATATCAAATATAAAGTTGCGATTCAAGAATTTAGGGTGCTCGGAAGTGATAGTCTCTAGATAGGATGATTCATATTTTCCTACGGGAAAACTAGAACACATGACTAACAAATAGGATTCTTCGTTAAGCACAATATCTTACCGCTACTTCGACAGGTATATTTCATAAATAACAAGTTGTACATCAAACTGAAAGGTCGTTGGCATAATGTATGCATCAGAAGTGTGCATGCACGTAAAAAGAAACTTATTTTAGGCGGTTTCTACGGAGAGCTGGAATCTGTTCTCAACTAATTTCCAAGTACTTAAAAGTGATCTCTTCGGCAATTCTGAACAAATTAGTTTTCTAATGATAAGGATTATAAACCCATGATCTAGTAAACGCATCAACCTTCAGTTCCTGAAGTTCTCTGCTTTGCGTCCTCCAGCAATTCAGATTTGGAAGTCAACATCTTTGCTACTGATCTATAATTTGAAAGTAACTGACAAAATATTCTCAACTTAATGTTTCCAGGGGAAAGAGTAAGGAACAATAATTTGTTGTACGTTCTATTGTTTTGTAACCTCAAAGGTTTAGTGACATAATCGTCATCTGCTATACAAAACAACTGCGATTATTAAGATTCATTAACTTAGGTGAATAGGAATGAGTAGGGGGTGTTCTTTCACAAGAAAAATAAAAGTAGTTCTAAGTAATCTAAATGCATTTATAGTTGTAATTTAATTACTAGAAGAAGGCGCTTCTTATAAACCTAAAAATTCTAGAAGCCTTCGGGTACACAATAAAACTTTACATATTAATAATTCAAATTTTAATACAAAGATTTTCATATTGATATGTCTAGATTTTCATAATCTAACTCAGAAAGTAGCAAACTTTTAAGAAAGTGTTCCATATACAATTTCCACTTATTAGTTTCAAAGGAACTGATACATTTGAACTACACCTAATCGTATTAGTTTTGTTTTTGTAAAGACTCAATCAAACTGTTAAATTCAAGGGTTTTATGCGGTTTGCGATCAAGGCCATTATCATTTGTATAGCGACCAACTTTGATTGACAAGTTTATAAAGTTAACAAGCCACAAGGAATAAAACCATTTTGGACCAATCAGCAGTTGGTTCTTTAAATAAATCTGGAAAAAAGAAATCACTGAATCAGTTATCACTTTCTAAATTATGAATAGTTCAAACTGACATAGGAAAATTGGACAAACAAGATATCTGTTGGGTCAAAATGTGATGGAAACATATGTTAAAATACTATGATCCGCAATGTTGAGAACATAAAACTACTTTTCTATGATAAATACTTTTTTAATCGGTTATATAAATCAATTCAAAAGATCTTCGTCATTTGTTATTACACTTAATTTGGCTTCCTTCTCAAACATATTAGAGAATATATCATATACCTGTAGTGTATTCTTATAGTTCAATTTGATATTTTAACTTCTTTGACTTACATATATCATTTCTCCGTCTGTTCTGAAAACAATGAATTGAATCAAGTTTCCATGGTCTTAACTTTGAAACTTTGAGTTCCTGTATGAAGTTAATACCTACTTTAAGATCTTTAAAACATCATTTCCTCAGAAAGTACTAGCTCAATTTCGAAGAAGCTATTACAGAAAAGGAAAGTTGCGTTAACTTTTAAATATTTCAATGACATGTACACAGTATATTGCATTTTACAATTTTTAAGGAAATGTGGCCTCTTCCATGGGAGAGTGATTATATGTGGTTGAATGTACTATAGACCCCTATTTGTAGTTTTCTTTTAAAAGACTTACGGAGTGTTACGGGTATAATTTTGTTCGGAAATAACAGAAATAGAAATCTTTTACAAACACTTTATTGAAAACCTTATTTTGAATTACTGCAGGCGAAACAACCTAGCTCCACCAGTTTTATAGCTGATTTCAGTAAGAAAACAGGAAGATAAGAAATATACTTCATAATGATTGCTAAGGAAAACCAATTTTAGGTAATTACAATGTCGTAAGACTAGTAAGTTTTTCAGCGTACAAGAATATATTAATTAAATCCACGAACTTCCAACATGAAGAAATCCACAAATATACATGAAATCTCTGGACTGTTACTGAAAAACCGAATTAATCTTGTTTTGTTAGGTCACCAGAGATAACAATATCTCAGATTTTGATTTATATAGTGCAGATTGTAACTTGGATCATAAATCTGGCGATAAGAAAATGAAATATAAAACCAGTACAGGGTGAAATATTTGATGTTACGTAAAAGAAAGCAGTTCAGGATAAAATCACTTAGTATCTAATATATAATAAATAAACTCCATGGTTCTGGATAATCACAATAACATTTTAAAACACATTTTTCTAACCAGAACAAAATGAATTATTTAATAACTATACGATTTTTGTTACAATTTCAAGAACCTAACGTCCTCTTTCTTATCTAACAGAAATAATTCATTTTGTTCTGGTCAGAAAAATGTTTTAAAAAGTATCTAATATAAATAAAATAAAATGTTTGTGTGACTGTGTGCGGCCTGGGGACTAGACGAGTGGACCGAGAGTTATCAAATTTTGGACATGGGTACCTTGGACCAGGCCCCACACCACGACGAAGTAATTCGAACCGGGAGGATCTCAGGAGGGGCGTTTACCTTCACATGTAAAAGTAGTAAAAAAAAAATGACCGATATTAGTGTCGAATTCATAGTTTTCGCGGTCGCTGAAATCAATGGTGAAACTCAGATCGCAATAACTTCCAAATGCACCACATTTTACTGCGGGCGGGAGGTCACCGAGCGGGGATACCGAGACATGTAAAAATAATCCAAAATGACCGATCCATGACCGACAAATCCATAGGTTTCGCAGTCGCTGAGATTAATTGTGACAATTCCATTAGCGATGACTTTCAAATTACGCTACCACTGTATGATATTTTATCTGACCCGAGCGAAGAATGGGTATTTCAGCTAGTTAGAAATAAACCTGAAAATATCCCGGCTCGGTTTAAAATGAACGTAACAATAAAGCTAGAGCCGATATCATAAAGTGTGAGAAAGCATCTATGAAACTATGTATGAAAATAGTAGGTAAGGTTAGTATGGATATGTCAAAAGCGATAATTGTAAATCGTAGTTTGATGAGGAAGCGTTGGGTTCGTGCATAAGCTCTACTGATTATGGTGTGCAGATAAAAGTGCAAAACTTTACATCTCACACGTGAACTTGCCGCACTGAGAAAAAATGTATGTGGTGTACGTAAAATGGTATGTTACATTTGTAAATCCTGTAGTTTTTGGACGTACAGCAAACGTATAACTGAAAACGCATGTTTTATAATAGACCACTTTCTGTATAAGTGTTCCATCTGTACGTACTTTCCGTATAAAACAATATTGGCAGTCAGGATTTCACATACAGATGGAGTATATAACATATAGCTGACGAAGGTAACATACATATATGTATATGTATGTAATAAAGGAAGATTGTTAGATATCAGAAATCCTGCAACGGCATCGTTAACATCTAAGGGCAGTGCCTATGTAGCATACGGATAACGTATGCTCCGTACTGATTTCTGTAGTAAGCAAGAGGATTCCGTATATTTGTACAATATTCCACTGTCCGGAGAACGGATTTTTCTCAGTGCGGATGTTGTGCTAATTTGCGGCATCATTATCACCTTTATCGAACTAAAAATATGCATGACTAACATGTTTTGTATCGGTTTTCGTTTCATCAACACGCTACTTCAACCTCTAAGTACTCATTGATGGGCTGTTATTACTCTCATCCAGTTAAATGATCACCGATTCGCATACTTCCAGCGCCATTTGTGAGAACTATGCTGCACATAAGAAACTGCTGCAATGTAAACATATTTTGAATTGAGCGGACTGACTCGATGTGAAGTAATTTTTTTCTTAATTAATATAAAACTTCATGATAATGTACACTTGTATTTTAATTTTATATTATGGAGGTAGATATATATTTTTGTATAAAACGTTGAAAATGTTGCCACTGGATTAACTAAATGTTATTTAATAAATTACTTTTTTTCTTTAAAAATGTTTGCATGAGTTTGGTACACTACAACGGACTGTATCACGTTAGAGCCAACGCTCTGAAAACAAGATAACCTCAGCTTGAAACACCGGTACGATAAATCTATATTTAAATCTTTACCTCATACCCTTTGTGTTTTGTTATTAGAACAAACTAATATATGTTGATTATATCATATTTCCTTCAATATGTATATGTAAAATTATTCAAGTTTAAGTATAACACGTGACAATGTGAAGTTTCTTACGATTGTACAAAATGTGCAACGCAGTGCTTCAGAAGTTCAGATCTTTACTCTCAGAATATGGCAATACGTGCTTTATTAAGAAGCATATCTGTAGTATCATTGTAATATAAATATTATCCTGTTATTATTTCGTAAGTTGACTACTTATATAAATTGGACATTTTGGGGGATTATCAATTAAACTAATTTCACTGTACACGATGCTCATTATTGCATAAATCAATATGGTCGAATTATTTTTAATCATAAGCAGAATTTTTTTTAACAATATATCGAGAAGTAACATCGAGATTACATTATTACGCGAGTTACCATTTGGACCACGTTAGCATACTAAAATTCTAATTAAATTCTAATTAATTCTAATTAAATTCTAATTAAACTAAAGATTAATGTTTATTATTCTTTCACAACTGCAAATCTCACTTATTATCAATTTATAATTCAGAAGGTATGTTCCAAGTTCGGCTTTGTACACATGAGAACCCCATTGCTGTTACTAGTTAAAAACTAAATTCTCATCATTGAAAATATACTGAAGAATTATTGCGATGATGTTGTTACTCTTCAATGAAAAAGTGCCATTCGAAAAATTTAAAGCAAAAATGATTTTACGAATACTAAACGTATAGCAAAAAGATTTTCATGCTAAGCTAGAAATGATATTACTCGTGATTTAAAATCTCAATTCGTGGTATGTTGTTATGCCTAGAGATTTGAAATTTTAAGCGAATCCCAAACTATGGCCTGACTCACTCCGTTTTGTCGCAATATCGATAGTACTAATGCTTTAGAGTGATCTTACAACTATATTTGGTTTACCCTAAATAAATAAATATTTGATTAATGATTCACAAGCTTATAAATATCGAAGTAATCCAAAATGATATGTAATGTATCAAGGTCTCCAAAATCTTTTCATATGTTGATTGTGTACGATGATTATAATAACATGGCCTGAAATATTAATGGTGATTGTATTTTGTTATATTCAGAAGAAAATAAATTCTTGAAGCAAATCAAAAGTCACAGAATAGTAAAATCTTGTTAAATCTAAGAACTACTATCAGATTAAATAAGATAAGTATACTAATGGACACAGAATTAAACTACTAGTATTAGTAACAAGAAATGTAACTACTTCCCGAATGCAGGTAATGTTCAAAATAAACAATTTAATAATGTTATCATATAATAATCTTCATTTGATGCCTGCTCAGGAAATCCAAACATGAAACTTTTCACAACAACACGAACACGCGATGGGTTTTCCACTAAACACAGATTTAATAGCAATGCAAATGGGCAGCGGGTTTTCCGTGTAAAATGTATAATATGTACAGAATAACAAGCCATATAAATGTTTTTCTTCTTTACCGTTTAATTCGAATCCAGATTCTGTTAGTACTCTGTTGATTCACAAGTCATGTATAGGTAAATCTGTCAATGAGTTTAAGATACTTCAAAGCTATGAAGAGAATCTTAAGATGACCTCATTAACTCTTTAGTGACGGCTATTTTAAATCAGTCTCTTTTCAGAGATTAAAGAAAATAAATAAAAAAAATAGCAACTTCTAAACTGAAATTTTATTATATTGTAGGACATAGTCAATCACTTATTTGATAAATTAAACCCAAATGAGGCTTATAAACCACACCTCTCCTCCCCGTCTACATTTTGTATTTATATATCACGCCCATCCTCAAAAAAACGAACTGATGAGTGTTTATACGTCATACCCGTTCCCAAAGCGTTAAGTATATATGGCTCAAGCAATTGCTTCCTATTTCCAAATTTCTTCCTACATGTACTTCATACTTAATGTTTCATGGAAACGTATTTTTAACTTTGATACTATATAAATACAATTTTATATTCATATTGATACTATTGTCATTATTCCTTCAGATCAGGCGCGCACCCGGAAACTTTTGTTAGGAGATTTCCAAGCTTTGGGAAGGAGATCCAATACTATAAGCCAATAGAAAGAATATGTTAATAGAAAGAGTACAGATCAAATTTTCATGCTACTTCAATCATTTCCGTGTTAAACAAGTAAAGTTTTCTTGAGATGTTGTACAAATGTATGTTGAGTTAGGAAGTTTAGGGGAATCCGGCCCTAATGTACTCCCTCCGTGTACGCCCCTGCTTCAGATAATATTTTATATGTAGATTTTACCGTTAAATCTCATATATAAAGCAATCATTCCTTGGTCTTCCTTAGCCATCTGCTTTGTTTAGAAGAGTGTGGAGGTAATGTTTATCAGAGTATCAACCTAGTAATGAATTTCAGTGATGAAGAAATATATGTGCATGCATAAACTAATCAAACCTTTGTTTTAAAGTAGCTATTTCGAAATCTAATTTTGAAAATAACCTTGTTCAATGCCGTAGTACTCGGTGATTCAGGCTGAATTATTTTTTCTTAAATAACAAAGAAAAAGGAAAATTTAAATAAAGTCTTTAACTTAACGTCCCATAATTATGCCCTTTAGATTAAAGGAGACGGGTGGTTATTAAAGTAGATTATTATGAAATAATTGATAAAATGACAATATGAAACTAAGTAAGAAAACCCCTTTAAAAAAAAAACACGGAAACGATGTTGTCCAGCACAAACTGACATGACGTGGAATCAAACCAAAATTATATGAGGGAATCCTGTACAAATATGTTATTAGGATCACGCTAATGGTCCTTATAATGGTGTAATTTTAGTCCATCCCTCCGTTACCCCACATGATAATTCTTGAACAAAAACTAACAAGGATCGAACATAAACGTGTCAACCAGACATCCGAATCAAACCTAGTCCATTCGATAAACGTGTATTGGTATACAAACCTTTCCCTCATTTTTATTCCGTCTATCAAAACAAAACTGGGTACACTTATTTCCTAACCCCTATAATATTTTTCTAGATACATTTGGATTGTGTGCTTTTACCCGGGGCCACGCCAAGGGGATCCAAAATTGATTGCAGAAATTTCTAGAGGGAATTTTCTCGACATACTCCCAATTTCGACATACTCCCCTGTTCAAGTAAATTATGGGCTCCAATACATAGCACCCTCTGTAAAGCCCGTTTCATGCTGAAGAAAATGAACTACAAACCATGACCTTCCAATGAACAGTCTTGATGCAATAGCTATTTCACTGCGAATATACGATTTTCTTTATACTAACAGGGTTAATAGGCCACAGCGACTTACTTCGTTGTTCATGGCACCTAAATTTTTGTGCATGAACATATCTTTATTATGTTTATCGAATGGACTAGATTTGATCCGGATGTCCGGTGACAGGTTCATGTCCGTTCCTTGTAAGTTTTGAATTCTGCTTTCTGCAATAGACAATCAAAACGACTATCTCGGCCTAGTTCATTAATGTAGTCAATCCGTTAATATTTTCACGGGTAACGGCGCTTTTAGAATCACGCTAGTGGCTCTTATAAAATTTGCAATGTTAGTCAGGCTCGTATTTATATATTGTGCGCCCCTGTGCTCTAAATAATTTGCAGCCCTTCGCACAAAATTTGCTGCCCCTCTCTTCTCCGAAAACGACCTATATTAGAGTTGAATTCACAGTGTTTGGGGTCGCTGAGATGAATAGTGACAGTTTTAATCCAATTCAACTTCAAGGTCATACTCCGCTCCCCAGGGAGGGGGCGAGATTTTAAAAGTAATAGAAAACGACAGATATTAGTGTTGAATTCATAGTTTCCGAGATCGCTGAGTTTAACGGTATCAGTTTTCATGATGTTCAAGTTCATCCTCACCCCTTGGAGAGAGGGTAGGAGAGGATGTCTTAAAAATAATCAGATTAGCTAGCTAATTAGTAACTACTGTAATTAGAGCGAATTAAACACATTAACATATTTTCTCGCGCTTGCGGGACTCTAAGGGTTGCTAGTTTTAAATATTGCTTTATTGTGATTTTTTTAAAAAATAAAAAATTCTACCGCCCTGTGCTCGAGCACAGAATAGCACTTACCTAAATAGGGCCTGACATTAGCACGTCCGTTACTACACATGATAACTCTTGAACAAAAATATTCTTTTAATTCTGGCTTTTCCAATAGACAGCTACAGCGCTTATCTTAACCGAGTTCATTAATGGAATCAATCCGTTAACATCTTAAACAGCAACGGCGACTTTAATGGTGGCTATCCATATTCGATTAATTTATTAAAAACTCCCGTTTCATGTATTGCTATTTATGCAACCATCAAAACGTTATAAGAGTTACGGATTCTATAAACATCTAGGTGAAAATATTTAGATGTTTTTTTAAATCTTTATTACAAAGGAAAGCCCATTCATTTATAAACTTACATTTCACGCGACTCTCTTTACTGTTCTTTAATACAGATTATTTTCTTTTATCGCTAACTGCAACCTTTTCCAACCGATGTGTCATGTAGATCCATGAAGTGGAGCAAAATTATACATGGAGGAATCACACTATTGACTTTGGAGGAAATGATAGAACTAAAAAATACCCAGAAAATTTTTTACAAGATGAAGGAAGAAAACTAGAAGTAGATGATACGTGTGACACAGGATACGACAGAAGCGAAAACTGCGTCGAGCCTATCAAGAGATTGCTGACCCAAGAAAAAAAAAAAGTACATATATTATCATAGTTGGAGTTGCGTATATGAAGTATTTTCTTTAGGAGAAAATATTTCGTATCTAGAATTTAATTAACCTATCTTTTGGGAGAAGTAGTGCAGCTCGAAAAAATACAATTAGAGCGAAATCTTCCACATCTTCTGAAATTGTCATTTTAGGAAAATTATCTTAATGATTCGTGATAATCACTCTTATTTATCAGTTTGTTTATCAACCATTTAAAGAATGATATTAAAATGTAATCATCATTAGGACGACAATTTAACTTTGCACAAAAACAAAAATATATGTTTATACTAAGTTAAAAAAAAAATATCATGCTTAAGATATTTCAACGTAAGATGAAGTAGGCGTATTTAAATGTCCAGATTTAGTACCTTCATCACTACTTAATAATTTGGACTCCTCGAGCGCTAAGAAATATAGACTTTTGCAAAGATACGTGTAAAATAAATAATACTTTAATGAGAACGCAACTGTAACTAGAATTTAAAAAAAAAAACACTAAGAAATCATGAAGTGCAATATAGTAATATTTGTAATAAAAATAACACTAACAATGGTCTTGGGTTCGATTTCCGGCTGGGATACTCGATCGAAAAGGTGTAACCAAGCCAGACATACTTAATGAAATACTGTGGTAGTAAGACACCCCAAGGAGTGAGAGTTGGAAGAGATTATAGGTATAAATAATGCAAAAAAACGATATTAGTGTGTAATCCATACTTTTCGTGGTCGCCGAAATAAATAGTGACGCTTCTAATACCTTTTAAGTCCAAGTTCATTTCCATGGTCAGAGGGCAGGAGAAGCTGAGAAATAAAGTGTAAAAAGTGACAAATTTGTGACGAATTAATAGTTTTCGGGATCAGGAAACGTCTGACCCGTTTAAAGTGACTTTTGGAAGATAGTACCAATTTCAAGTTTATTATTATTTTTTTTACATTATATCAATTAGATTAAAGGCGTGTTTTGTGGGGATACTGTGTTTCCAATATTTATGCCAAAAGTAGGGTATCTTCTGTATTTTTATTATAACAGTTTCATTGAAATAAATGTTCTAAGAAGGAAGGAATTTTAAATATTTTTCATAAACTTATTTTCCCCCATGTGCAGAACGGGCATTTTCGGCTAATAAATAGATAAATCGACAAATTATCTGCACAGTTTAACTCTTGATAGCACAGCTACCAACATCTATTATCGTAATTATTATTAGGACTAGCGTGACGCACTGACTGAGATGTTTGGAGTTTATTATTAGTAGAGACCGAATATTTAGATATTAAAAATCTGGGAAATAGGCACTTAAAATTTTAAAAATCAGCAGCAAAATAGCCACTAAAATAACTCGAAATGATGATAAAATTTTAACATAATTAAAAAATAAATTGAAGTCATAGATAATGTTCAAAGAATATAGAAACATGCCTGTTTGACAATAACTTCTTTTACTGTATATAGGAAAACGAAGCTTGACATGTATTTCATTTATATTGGTAAATACATTCCATACAACCAGGGGCGGCTTTAGGATTTTAATTTTGGGTAGGACCGCTCCGTCCCTTATGGATAGGCTATATATATACACATTTGATTGATTAATTACAGTAGGAAATTACTTTTACAGTAGTGGTTGATGATATTTGTTAAATAATTATCTGCCATTAATATAAATAGTGGGAAATATATCCATTCTTTATTGTATCATTTAGCATTTATATATTTTTCAAAACTTTTAGGTAGACCCCTGCCTACTCGGCCTACCCGGTAAAGCTGTCACTGTATACAGCACTTTACCAATACAAATAACAGTTCAAATTCTATAACTTTATCATTACACACAGCAGTCCAAAGTTTTACAGCATCTTGTTACTACAAACAATACTTATATTTCTCGAAAGTTGTAGAATCCTTTATCGTGATATATTAAATTATATATTTTTCTCAATAAAGTCTTATTTTGAAGAAATCGCATAGAATAGGCAACATTAGGCACTAAAGCAATTATTTAGGCAGGAAGGGGCGAAATAGGCAAAATAGGCCAAATAGAACTGGCTTAAGTTGAAACTATATAAACTTTAAAACGTTATTTTTGATCATATCTTTAATATTAAAGAATAGGCATTTTGCCTAACATCCGGTCTCTAATTATTAGGATTGTGTCATAAGACGCAAAATTACTTGATATGAAGCTGGGAAATTATAGATGATCCAAAATCACGATAACTGATATCAGATAAAGTATATTCTTCATATGGATAAAATTATCCCAATAATACTATCCAATGATTAGAAACTCACTAACTAAACTAGTGTAAAACTTTCACTTATAAAACATGAAAATTTCAGATTTAAAATATCTATATTAATAAATGTGTTTTGTTTGATCTTATTTTTAAATGACTATACTTCTTTAATTATTTGTTAGAAAACATCAAGTTGTAATACAGTAATTGAGGCTCATTTGTGTATTTTATCTGTGTTTTATTTCATTTTAGATTTATTTTATTTTAAATTTTAAATTTAATTTCAAATACGATTGAAATACCAAAACGTGTTTCAATTATTATATATTTCCCTCCGCGAACACTATAACATAATTTGCAACCTGCGAGCAGCTAACGTTGTTAAATGAGCAAGAAGTGAGTTGCATTGGAAAAAGCCACTCAAATCATTCTATTCATATCGTGCATGGTGTTTATGTAAGTACAGTTGTAATGGACAATTCAAACATCAATAACATTTATTTCCGGTTTTTTTTTTTTTTTTTTTTTTTTTTTTTTTTTTTTTTTTTTTTTTACACATTACCGATTTTCAAATTCGTTAATTTCTGGTAGAACAGTTTCATAACAAGCTTAGTTCTATCGTATGCTTCTTTAGTTCATGGTGTTCGATGAGCATTTTGGATATAGCAGACATATATTCCGCAAGATTCTTTTTTCTTTTTGTAAATGTTGTGACGATTTATTCCCTGCCTCGTCACACTGAATCAATTGTGGAATTTTATACCAGGAAACTTATACCAGGAATAAAATACAAGATTATATATACATAAATTATATAAAAGCTAAATATTGTAATCACTCGCTTGGATCTGGAGTATTTATTCTGCCTAAGATATAAGGGATGAAGTAGACAAACTTTCTTGTTATGTTTTGAACTTTTCCTGAAATATAACACCTGAATCAGTTTTCTTCTTGCAAGGGTTTTCAATTAAAGTTTTCATATAAAAAGTTACTAAAGTCATATTATTTCGTTTTTTTTTTCACCCTAAATTCAAAATTTTCCCTCTGTTTCTTTCTCACAACTGTTCAACTTCACTAGCGAAGAATACAAAACAACTTTTCTAGAAATAACTGCAAATTTGGGTTTTCAGGCAGATGCAAGAAATTATGAATGGAAAAAAAAATTGATAGAGAGAAAACATTACCAGGAAAGGCACGTCCACATTTAGACAGTTTTTTTTTCCTGGAAACCTACCTATTATATTTATGGGTGAAATACCGCTATTTAAATTAAATAACTGGAATATAGGATACGAATCGAAGTGAAAATAAATTTTAAAATCTTCTCAAATTCTTAGCAATATGTAGAATATATATATTTATATTTTTAAAAAAGAAGAGGGAGAAGAAGCTAATGAAACTTCGTGTTCAGACTGTAATAAAATATTATGTAGCATTTCATGACTTTCTTTAATAACGTACTTCCACCTACGCCGAGCCATCATTCTCCCTACACACGCCACACATACGCTTCTTCCAGCCGATTGTCTAATGTTATCCGTCCATCACCCAACTCACTTTCTGCTTCGATGATCCACCTTTTTAAAAAAAATGAAATAAGAGAGAAAAAAGTACGTCCACCCCCACCTTGGGGAGTCTCTATTCATTCGATGCCAAAGGACTGGACTGACTCGTGGTATTCCGTCCAACAGGTGCAGGCTGACGTCACGCTCGGTTCCGGTGGATGGCGCCTGGGGGCAGGTGGGAAAGGAGAAAGCTTCCGGTCAGAAGGGGAAACACTCTGGACATAAGGATTCATCGATGAATGTAGCAAGCCATGCGTTCAAGCTGCCTACATCTCCCGCTCTCTCACTTTAACTCCAATATTCTCCCCTTTGATATCCAGAAAAATCAAAAATTTCCTAAGGATCAGAATACTGCTGAATACACCCAATAACAATATTACAATGTGTGCTGAATATGTTACATTGAATCTTAGGAGCTAAGTGTTTCTAATCAGAATCTTAGGAGGATAACATTTGTTATTATGGGTTAAATTTCATTTCAAATTTTAATTTTGTGTCATTCAAAACTATTCTTCTACAGAATCTGTGCTTCAAATAATTGATAACCATCCAAAGACGCTTTTAAATTCAAATATCCATTAAGTTGTATCCCCAAAGTGATCGAAATTGCTTAATTGTTATTGGTGAGGCGAGAGAAATGAGGTTCTAGTTTTCAACATATAGAACAAAAATATTGTTATGTATATGTCTGTGTGTCTATAACACGATATACTAACATATACCAAATGATCCGATTTTGATTAAATATGGCCTAGTTTATTTATTTATTTATTTATTTATTTATTTAATATATACAACACAACAGGCTTAATACCCAATTACAGTCCATTACTTGGGGGTTAAATTGGTTAAAACTAAGTGAATTCAGCCAAAAATTGAAAGTTTGGTCGTATTAAGATATCAAGAAATTTTTTTATTGATCTCTTTTAAAAAAAATTCTTCATTCCGAAAGAACTGCATACACTATCATTATATGGTCCTTGAGGTTCGATCTTGTTCACCTCTTAATTTAAACATTACTACAGAGAAACAAAAAAAGATTAAGAGGCCTCATCACTGCGAAATTAAAATACCGCTAATTTTACAGTAATTATATGATATCTTCAAATAGATAAAAGATAATCGAAAAATGGATCAAGACCTCCCTAGACAATATTATTCTGCGTGAGATACCGTTATCATGACTCATTTATCTGCTTTCGATTTCCAGACATTTAGAAAATCGGCATTTATTTTCGCGTTTCTAAATAACTGCAAACGGAAAGCTACTAGGTGACTCATGATAACGGTACCTCATGCAAAATAACATCGTCTAGGGAGGTCTTGATCCACTTTTCGATTATCTTTTATCTATTTGAAGATATAACATAATTACTGTAAAATGAGCGGTATTTTAATTTCGTAGTGATATGGACTCTTAAGTGAAACACGTATTACACTCTATAGTTGAAAATCTCAAACAGATACGATCTAACAAGGTACATATTACACAAATGCTAATAGCCTACATAAATGTATATAGATATGGTTTATTATGTTATGAGATATTCTTGAGAACCCTCAACTATTGAAGAGAAACTAAATAATGTACTTTCTTTTACAAACACCAAAATACAACTAAATAACTTTTAATTAATATTTTTTCATAACTACATATAAATATAGTAATATATGCTGAAAACATAGAAAATAATAAGGAGTAGGATGGTCCGTAGAACATTCTAATAAAAGTTGTCCTAACTTATAAAAACTTTTAGAAACCACGATTGAGAGCATCAAGTTTGTACATTTGTACCAACAAACTATTTTTTGCAACTTACGATAAAATATCGTTTAAACACTTTTTAAAATGAAGTAACATAAAAAATAGATAAAAATCTTATGACAAATATCATAGTAAACAAACCGAAATCGAATAAGAATGGAAACATGCCAAGAATGACACATACAGAATAAATATAGTATCTAAATGTTGTAAGATTTTCCTTATCTCTTATTGATGATAAAAATTATTTCTGAATTTTTAATCAAAATTGAATTATGATTTAGAATTGATTAATCTTTTGTTTAGGGATTTTCGGCAAACTCTCAATTAATTTATTTGTTGTGTAATTCATAAAATGCTAACTAGAACATAATCTTGATAAATGAATTAAAAGTGAAAATATTGAAATTTTAAATATTCCACTTTAAACAACTATTTTTAACCAGCATTTCAGATATCTATTTCTTCAGCCAATACAAAGTATGTCGAAAAGGATAGATGACCTCATCACAACTACAGTTGAGTAATCTTGAATAAAAATCTAAATTAAAAAGTGAAATATTCATGATAAAGTGCACAATATTAACAAAGTATCTACTTCAATGTTTGTTCTACGCTGTAATATTCCTAGCAGTCGACTGGATACGAAATTCTGTAAAAATTGCGAATTCGAAAATGTGATTTAGGTGGCGTTCGACATTTCATTCGTAGAACGTACCCACCTGTTGCTCATATACTGCTTTTGCTTTGCATGTTTAATGTATTACTTCGTTGTATCTCCCTTTCAGAAAAATCCTTTGTTCATTATGAAGAGATATTTTGGCTTCGTTAGCATACTAGATGAACCTGAAGATGCGATTCAGAAATAATCGAAGATTAATAGTAGTACTAAAGCGACATTATGAGTAATATATACAGTACACTTTTCTCAATAACCCAGCCAATCAGTAACTCGGTAATCAAAACGGTTTCCTTTCTTCTTTCTTTCTTTTCCTCCTACATTGCAGTTATTAGAGAAACATCATTAATACTATAGCTAATTTTTCATTAACTATGCAAGAGCCGAATCTAAGCCGTTTGAGGAAAAAAATTCTGTTTTCTTTTGGACAAAAACATAATATTGTTATTGAACGATTAATATCTATTGTTGTTGCGCACTGCTTTAATTATTTTCTTCTTTTATTTTCCACACAGAACTACATCGTTTTTCTAGAAGTGACAACTTTGATATTATATATCTTGCAATATGTTGGTTTTCCAATAGGAATATAATTTTAAATTTACTCGAAAAAGAGATTCATTAATAATAATAATAATAATAATAATAATAATAATAATAATAATAATAATAATAATAATAATAATAATAATAATAATAATAATAATAATAATAAAAGTGAGTACTAATACAGTACGTAAACACAAGATCATATTTAAAACACAGGAATATTTTTAAAAAGCTATGTGCAAGCTTTATATATTGTCGATTAAACTGGATGAAACTGTGGGTGTAATTGAGAAACAATCAAAACTAAATAGCATTATAAGAGTGTCAAATTTAACTACCTAGTATTTGTATTTAAAAATGGAATAAACATTGTTATATATATTATATTTTATATAGTGCTTTCATTTTTATTTATTTTTAAAATGTTAAAACTGTTTTTTGAATGAATGAATAATGATTAAGTGATACCGTCACAGCATGACTTGGGCTGAAAACATATAGTTGCCATCTGTTGGGGCTATTAAAATAGATGTGAATTCAATTTATGAATGGAAAATATGAGAATGGTAAAAATTAGTGTGGCTGCTTGCTGTACAAAAGTTGAATAAATTAAAGCGATTAGATTGGACGTGGAATATATCCTTGGGACACTAAATCAATTCCGAAAAACAGCTTCTCGCTATCTGTTACCGTCTTTACTCTATAGCAATCAACGTAAAACACGAAGTGGTCATTTTCTGCGACTTCTGGTTTGAATAGAGGGTTAAGAGAGAAAATGATACCCATTCTTAGAACGATAAATCAATTCCAAACAACAGCTACCAACTATCTGTTATCGTAGATCAATTGTAACCGGAAGTTGTAATAAATTACTATTATTTCCGGTTTTAGTATAGGGTTAAGGGCTTACATGAATATATTCTTGGGAGGCTTAATTAATTGCAGAAAATAGCTTCTTGCTATCTATTACCATTTTTGCTCACGGTGATCAATAGTTGATTTTTTTACCACTTCCTGTTTGAATATAACCTCCACACCCAACTCGATTCCTAACCTTCTACCCTCTATATCTTGGCCAAAATTGGTGACCTATCAAATAGTTCTTGAGATTGTCTCTCGGACACACATTCACATTCAGACTCACACACACAGACACACACACACACACAAACACACACACACACACACACACATGCATACACACACACACACACACACACACACACACACATACACACACACACACATACGGACAGATAAGGTAAATATATAAAATAATTTTGGAAAATGAAATCAATGAGTGTACATACTAAGCAAGCTGAACTAGGGAGTTTAATGCGGTATGCGAGTCTTAACGAAATCTGAAATCTGCTTTAAAAACTATTGTCAGCACTGGCGAACCTCTATGTGAGCGAAGAAATCCATTAAAGCTTTTAATGACAACATCATATTGTCACCCCTAAGTAATTCTACCCAAACTTTCCGAAAGATTTCATCTATTTGTTACTTATCTGTAATAGTTTGAAAGTGTGCTCTCCACTTATGCTTGGTATTAGATATCAGTTCTAAATTTATTACGCTACAATATGAATGTATCTGAGCACTATGGACCTTAATGTTCAAATGTGACCAATTACGTCGCGTGTCTTAAATCTATTGTTTTCTTTTCATAGTAGTGAGTTGCTATTCTAATTTCGACTACATATAAACAAACATTTAATTGTTAATCATACCCAAACAAAATAGTAAAATATATAGTATATGGGTATGAAGTTAATTTAACTATAAGCTTCGGTTTTATTCTTCTTTCTCTACCCAACACATATGAAGACCTCGGTGCAAGAAGGGGACAACTCCAATTTTACATTTGGTTCAGGATTGGAGCAAAACCTTGTTAAAAATCAATTTTTTGTACTTTCACCTTCAAAATATTTGTAAAGAAAGGACTTACTCCTGTAATAATACCTTTCTGTACAAAAAGTCTGGAGGCTAAAGTAAAATAAATTGATTTTTAACAACATTTTGCTCCAGTCCTGAACCAAACGTAAAATTGGAGCTGTCCCCTTCTTGCACCGTGGTCTTCATATGTATTTTGTATAAATATGTATGTTCACGATCACAGTGTACGTTTTATTATTGACAACACATCTGTTCAACGTAGGCAAAGATTAAAATATATTAACACTGACTTTTCTCCAATAGAGAAAAAATTAGCATTGTACACCATATGTACTTTAGCCTAATCTACGTGATGAAACATTAAAGTTTAATTTTGAAAATTATGTAATTCAAATCAACTCTACAGTAGAGTCCCGAAAACTTGGCCTAACGTGGACCGAAGGGTGGCCGAGTTTGTGAAAATGCCGGGTTATCGGGTATGGGATTTAAAAAATAATTGGTGAGTGTTTCCTCAGAAAGCACAATACTGTACCTACTTGTATTTATTGGTTCCTTGAGAATACAACAGAAAATAGCCTTTACTATACATGAAAATTAATGGATATACACTGTACAGTAATTTATCTGATAAGACAGACCTCAGAAAAATACAATGACCTAGAATGGGTCTCCACGCGGAATGTTTCGCCCTGCCAGGGTATAGCCGAGTTATCTGGACTGCCGGGTTATTGAGTGCTGAGTTTTAGGCACTCTCCTGTACTAAATAATAAGAACTAGCTACTGTAATCATGATTCATTATACAGGCCGGCCATTTGGCCACTGATGCATCACATGGAATTTTTATGTGAACTGCTAAAGTTCTACTGTATCGAATTAATGAAATAATTTTCTGTGAAACGCTAATGGAACAGATGTAAGTCGTTTGGCAAGTTATAATTTAAAACCCTATTTCTGTATGCTATGTTTGCCATTCTAATTATGAGTCCAAACTAGAAATTTGATTTTATAAACACGTTACGAACAAAAATCATTAGGTATGTTACTCTTCTAGTCTATGAATATTTTAAAATTATATGATTTCCAGGATGAAATAAGCTGCCATTTAAACAAGAATGCAAATGAATATTTACATAGAAGTTTATTTTATTTTCATAAAATCTTCATTTAATAGCAATAACAGATAGAATGAAGCGGTTAACATTAGCAATAGAGCTTGAAGGACATCATATAAAGTGCGTCTGAAATGAAAAAGGTTTTATTTAAATAATAAACTTTAATAAAATCATACTGTAGGGATATTAAAACATGCAGATGGTCAAGGTTTTGCTACTATATTTAGAAATAAACATAACATTATAAAGCAATAACTTGCACTGAAGTACATTAGATTCGCAGCTGTTAGTAACAAAAAGTTCATATTTTTTAATCGTCAGTGTACCATATAAAGTTTCACACTGCTCTTTTCCTACTAACACAACTTTCCACTACATATGTTCGTACTCTACTGAGATTAAAACTTAACATTTCAGAACTAAATTTAATAAACAAAATGATTCAATGAGTTTTACCTTCAGCCATGGTTAGCCAAGCCCTTTAACAGACTTTCAATATCAAACTCAAAATCCTTTTTTACAGTTCTGCTCTGCTGCTAAACACACTACAGGAAGCTGCAATTGACTACACATTGAACGCATCTACACAAATTTTCTATTCTCAAATCCTTGTTTCCAATGTTTCTAAAAATTAGTAATGCACAGTTTGCTCGGTAATTCAAGTGCTTCTAGAAATCATGAAGAATTAAATTAAAATTTCCATTTAATATTATCCCCAATAAGTACGCCATAGAAATTATTCAGTCATTATTCTTGAAGAGGGAGAAATAAGTTACTAGCTTGTTACACATCGAATGAAAGTACAATTATGTACAGGATATGTCTGCGTGTCTGTTACTTGATATCCTAAGCTTTGCAAAATGTTCCAATTTTAAATCAATTTTGACTTAGCTTAATTGAGGGTTAATTTAAAGTCCTGAGAATATCCCGTGGAAACACTCCTTATGGCTCAGAGTAGAACAAAGGGAACTTGAAGAGGTCGATAAGTTTAACTATCTGGGAAGTATTTTGACGAGAGACGTTTATTGTACCAAAGAGATCAGGTCAAGAATAACCATACCCAAGGAAGCATCCAACAAGAAAAGATCACTCTTAACTAGCAGGCTTAATATTGGACTAAGAAAGTAAGTGGTCAAGTGCTATATATGGAGCATTGGGTTTTATGGTCCAGACTTGGACAAGAGAACAAATATTTAGAGAGTTTTGAAATGTGGTGTTGGAGGAAGATGGAAAAGATAAAATGGACAGAGAAAGAGAGTAACAAACGAAGATGTTTTAAAACGGATAGGAGAGAAGAGGACGCTTGTAGCCATCATCCTTCGTAGAAAGGCCAATTGGATTGGACACATCTTGCAATGAAATAGTCTTCTTCATACCGCCATAGACGAAAGATGAAAGGAAAGCGAGGAATAGGAAGTTAATGATTTGAAAAATAGAAGAAAATATTGGGAGTTAAAAGAGGAAGCTAAAAATCAAGAAACATGGAAGAAACATTTCCAGACCCAAATCTAAAACTGAGGGAGAAAAAAGCTAATTAGTCCCAGGACCTGCCAAAAGGCAAAGAACTTAATAATAACAATATTTGAGGGTAACTAATCGCCTCAATTGCTTGAAGGTTAAATCAATTAAAACTAGGTGAATTCAGCCAAAACTTGGCAGTTTACTCATATTGAGACATAAAGAAATTGATATTATTATTTCTTGGCGGTCTTTGCTACTCTCATGCCTACTTCTTCAAAATTTGAGCGAATAATTTTTAAAACGATGAAGAACACCAAACATTTGCAAAGTGAGTTACATCTCAATAATGCTATTAAGTGAACTGATAGTTAGTTTGAAGACTTCGTATAATGTAGAAATTTGAGTGCCCAACAATTTTGATAGCATAACCGGCGCACTCAGATTTCTGGTGTATAACAAAAAAGATCTAGAAGTAGATCTATTAGTTTCCTTAATAGCATTAAAAGATCTATTAGTTTAGTCAATAGCACTTTACAAGATAACATCTTACTAATTTTTTTTATCTTCTTTATTAAAGTTCAAAAAATAGAGTAAGGCCAATGAAAATCATTAAAGAAGCTGCTTTATAAACAATGTACAGGAGTAGAAATTGCAAGCATAAAGAGATATAAGTACATAATTTAATTATAATTTTGTTTGATGAAGAACTAAAGGTAATAACAGGAGAAACTCAGAAGTTTTGAGATTTACGTATATTTGGACTAATCATATAAATTTTTATGAACAACTTGTATACCTTAGTATAAGATTACAAATAAAACAAAAATTAGAGAACTTTTAATTTGGAGTTTTATTTAACCTGGAGTTTTATTTTTTCATTCTGTATGTGCATGTTATGTTATGCAAATGTCCGACACAGGTAGAAACAAATCTAGACTTAACTTTCAGGTCAGTAGAAATGTATACTGTGCAATAAAGACAGTTAGCATTACATTGTAACCAGTTGTTGTGCTCAAAGATCAGTCAGAGTTCTGTTGAGTATCGAGTAATGCAGGTGTATGTTACAATATTAACAATGGAGCTGTAAGTGGTTTCTTGGTTTGGCAAGTACAGAGAACATCTGATATACTATTCATTGAAAAGTAGTTCAACAGTATTTGTTAAACTAAAAATATTAAAGTATTTAGGAATGCTATCACATATAAGATACATACAATTTATCGATCACCAATCTTTACTTCGAATATTCGCAAAAATGTGTAGGAGAATTGACCTGTACCTTCAACCATTTTCAACATTCACTGTAGTGGATTGTTTCTATGTACTGTACCTCTTGACTATAATCCACTGCAGTGTGACTTTTTGAACAAAAGCTACTTCCAGAAACAAAAGATATTTCCATATACATTCCAATATATATTTTTTAATTAACAATATATACAGGTATTTAATAGATACAGTTTTAAGCAATAATGTATTTTTAAATGTTTATTTACTGACAAAATATTAAAATAGACTAGACTAGACTAACAAACAAATGTCTGCTTTAAAATATTTTCCTTAAACTTGGAATCTAAAAACAAAGTAATGAGTAATAGAAATTGGCAAGTTTCAATAAATTAATCAACATTGTTATTAATAATATGCTTCTGGTATTACCTAATAGATGGAAATTCTAACTACTCGACATTTCTTTTAGTTTGAAATTAAAATTTTATTATTTCTACGAAGTTTTAAAGCATTTGTTTTCGTCTTTCTTTTGATTTCTCTTCAAACAAACAAACAAAAAAAAAAGAATACAATTTCAATACACAAAATCGTCGATATCGACAAAACTCATCCGACCTTGATTGAATTTTACCGGAAGGTAGACCTTGTTGTTAATGCTCATGTGAAATATTTTCCTGTATAGATCCTTGATTCTTGAATCCTTGATTGTTGGCTATCAAAGTTGGAGACTGAACACATCAAGTTCTTGCAGAAAATTTCATTAATTGATATGTAGAACAAGTATTAGGGGACAATAAATTAAACAAACCTGTCAAATGTTAGGTAAATATAGTATATACTTATAATAGGAATTCTAAAACCAAAGAAGAACGATTTTTATCATATTTGGTTACTAGTACGTAGTGTATGAATATTGACTATTGTTTTTTTATTTATTTTTTTTTTTAGAAAGTTCTTTTACATATAGCAAGGAAAGACATAATTTTATAATTTAAGATTAGATAATAGAAGTAGCAGCTTTTATCATTAACGAAATATACAGTACTTATAAAACAGATCATAATAAGATAAATGTTACAATAATATTAATTGTTATTATTGTACTATTTATTGTCTTCTACGATGAATATTAACTCTTTCAGAATTTACGGTAACTTTTGTTACCACGGCGTAGTATCGTCTTTGACAGCTTCTTTAGGTTCAATAACAGGTATATAAGACGTTTTTTTTTTTTATTGGTCAAGTCAAAGATGGACCAAAAAACACCCCAGATGCATTATGAAACCGGATGGTCAATTTAGCGGCGCCAAGTGGGGGCGAAGGAGAGTGACTTTTTCTTCTTAAGGCGAATTTCAAAAATTTTTCACGCCTTTAGTTTTCAAGATATCAGATTTAAATTTTGCATACGGATTGTGCGCGCCTTTGGGTATTTCTCTTTTTTTTCTTACCATGGCGTGAAACCTGGGCCGGATTCGAGGGGCGCAAGTGTTCCGAGGGGCTGATTTTTTCAGAAAAATTTCCCGTTTCTCCTGATTTTTCCGGTTCAGGTGTATGATATGGACATGTGAGTAGTACCATTGGAAAGAGCTCCTTATACTCAAGAAAATGACATTTGAACCATCAAATAGTAATAACGCAGTAATAGTAACATAACTGTATATATAATAATGCAGCATATATATACAGTGGCGGATCCAGGATATGATCAAGGGAGGGGCTAAACCATAATTTGCCGGTTTATCCAGTGTAAAGCAGGATTGAAGCTCATTTTATCCAGTCTACACCTGAGCGTCAAGGGGGCTATAGCCCCCCTTGGATCCGCCACTATATATATATATATATATATATATATATATATATATATATATATATATACGTAGGTGTGTGTGTGTGTGTGCGCGTCTGAAAAAATGGGTCATCTTCAGACTCAAACATCTCTCCTGACCTTAGTTTTTAAAATACAAGAATGAAATTTCGCAAAAATATGTACATAACAATGTATTTTTTTTTTTTAAATTCAGACTCTACGTCAAGCCAGGCTCGGGGCAGAGGGACACAAAAATTTCGAGAAATCAACCGGTTTTTCTCAATTTTTCCGTTTCTGGTGTATAATACGGACAAGCGAGTGGTGCCGTTGGAAAGTATGCTCTATCCTTAAATAAATAAATAAATAAATAAAACCAAGGTATGAATCATGATCCTACAATAAATAGCAGTAGCTGCCTGAGTGAAAGTCTAAAATTTACGTCATAAAGTGGAAATCCTAAGAGGATTAAGCTGTGGACATCAGCATTTCATGGCGCTTAACAGTTCATGATTTGTTCACTTCTAATTTGTATGGTTTATTAAATACATTTCTCGTATTTTTCAGTCTCTTGTCATTCATAAATTTATTGAAAGAAGATAAATAAACAAAGCAATGAATATTGGCGTTGAGTAACACATATTTAAATAAGGAAATATTTTGCACCTTCAGATCAATATAACTAATTTTCATTATTTTTCTTCCTTCAGTTTACCAATACACTGACATTGCAAGATCAAGGTTAATTAAGTACAAGCTATGTTTGAATTTTTTAAGAAAATGAAATCGTTAAGTTCAAGGTATTACAGTGTACTTAAGGCACAAGTACTGTCTTTTTAAAAGAAGTGGCTAACACACCTCAACATTACCAAGGTAATCATAAATTTCGCTTGTTCGTCTCCGAAGCGAAACAAATGACTAAAACATACTTATTTTTTACGCTAACTGGAGATGGGCTAAAATTTTTATAAGTAGTAAATAATTTCACTTCCGGGTTTTTCCTTCTTATTAATAACGTTTTTTTAAAATTTATGACGCTTTGCGATTTTAATTATAATAAAGCCTTGAAGTAATTAAATGTAACAACAGGGCAATTTTTCATTTCTGCTTGGTTTTATATTTATATGTATTGTACATACTATACTGTGTTAGTACTGATTGCTTATTACCTTAATAATGCGTTGTTTCCTTTCAAAATACGTATCAATGACTTATTGCGTCAAATATGGTAACATCATGTTGTTGACTTTAAAGAAAACAGCACATGGTACGATCGTCTCTATATTATGGTTTTAAGCAATCAATAACACTCACGACAAGAATTACGTATTACATAAATTGCATGAAATCAAATTCATATATTACACAACTTAAATCTGGAAAACTAGGTATTATTGAATAAACAATATAACTAATTTTAACTTTTCTTTCTTCAGTCTACCAAAGTTTTCAACTTAAATCCATTCAGTTGTTAAAACAATACATACAAATGCATTTTAAAAAAATCAAGAAATAAGTGTGCATCACAGTAACTTACATATTACTTTTCGTTCTCCATATTACTTTCTGTCCTAAACTTTGTACATAGTTAATTGAAAGAATTATGTAAGTATCACATCTCATATATGTATCTTTTTGATACACAAAAATAAAATTAACTAGAATCATAACTACAGACAAGCCTCTTTTTATCGAAATACGTGCTGTATCACGACTATTCAACGATTTCAATAATTCGTATTTGGTATATGAATAATCATATGTAGCTTTTCATATATTTAAGTAGTATAGTATAATATATATAAAATATGCTTAGATATTTTTCCACAACAAAATTCTTACACGATTGAATTCTTATCAACATCGCTATATTGCAGCTTTGATATATAAAAAAATCCAGTTCTTTCAGCACTAATTGAATGATTGAAAACAGTCGTTGATTGAAACCTTTGGTTGAAATGAATCAAACATAACATTTGCGTAGGAAGTTTTAAATCATCCAATTGAAAGGTTGGATAAGATTTAAATCTTCACCATATATCAGAGCAATTCCAGAAAGTTACAACTTAAAACTATTATAAAACCTTAAAACAATAGTGAATACGTAGAAATATATCCCCAGTATGCTATTAAAACATGATATAAAACAAATCAGTACAGTCCATAAAGTAATATTTAAAAAGAAATCAAAATAGACTAATAATAGTTTAAAACCAAACAGACCGAACTAGCTAATAAATGATGTAATACAATTTTCTATATAAACTAAAATAGAATTCTAGATATAGAATAGTCTTATAAGAACCAGAGGAAAGGCCGTCTTATGAAGAAAAGAAGAGAAAGAAAGCCTAATAATGACTATTTCATATGTAAAATAATAGAGCTTAATAAAATAAAGTGGAAAAAATGATGAAAAATCAGATATCTCTTATACTACAAAAAGAGATTGCATATGTTATTGAGAACATGAAACAAGAGTGAAAATTAGGAGATGAAGCTACATTAGACATGCTAAACGCTGAAGAAAAAGCGTAATTTAAAATATCTACGAGAAAATAAAGTTTTAAAAAATGAAATTGTGTAATTAATATAGGGTCACAGTTGTGTTTGTGTATTGGCAAATGCATTTACAGTTACATCTTTTTCTTTCTATCTATCTTAAACTTTGAAATGTGGTACTGATCCTTTCATTATGGAGTTATAAATTTGTACGAACAAAATTAGTATACCGGTATAGAATTTTGCTTCTAAAAGTGCCAGTATAAAAATTTATGAAATATAGAAGTTGGGATATGGCAAACCAAATACCAGAACCTTAATACAAACTGTTCCAACTCCCTAGAACGGCTACCTATTTTGTTAATGAAACCATGAATACATTCTGACGGATATTCTTTGATCATTGACCACATAGATCAAACGAACATATTATTAACCAGCAATATAAATGGTAAGTGGTTCAGATTTGTTTTGTAATCAGAAGACAAAATCAAATTTATTCATATTAACATTATTTTCTTAAGCACAGAACATTCGTGATACACCAGTCTATGCAAAAATTTAAATAAATAGTGAAGTATACATAAAGTCTCTCCAGTTTGTAATGTAAATATAGAAATTTTAGTGTCAACCATTAAAATTCAAATTAAAAATTCTGTTATTCTTAACAGGTCTAAACAGATTTTAGGCAATACTGATTTCAAATCTGGATAGAATCATCCAACTAAGTCAGTGGTTCCCTATTACTTCAACGCTGATGACCCTTTTTTATTTTTAAGACAAACTACAGGCACCCACATTTATAAATTTTGATATCTATGTAGTAGTAGTTGAGAACTTGGTAGCAATATTTACAACAATTTTATTACAAATCTTCATTCACGTTATTAGCATACAACGTACAGTACATACAAGCAAGAGATCCATAGCAGTAATAACATTTTTATAAATTATGATATACAAATAATGCCATGTACCTCCTAAATTTGTTTCTTGGATGCCCAGAGGTCCGCGGATCGTCAGTTTGAGAAACACTGAGCAAAGTAACAATTTTTACGTAGATAGCTGCTTTTGTACACTAAATCTATTCATTTAGTGAATAACAGAAAGACAACAAACTATTTTATAAATGTGTTAAGTATATCATTTAGTATATTACAAAATGCCATTAAGTAAACAAATAAATAGTTCCATCATTCCCCAAAAAAGTCCAGAAATCTGTAGACGCAGATTATAACGTTAAATGTTGAACGGCCTATTTTGTAGTTATTGATTTTTTGAACTTTTACCTATTTATTTACTTATTTTTGCAATAGTTTAAAAATAAGATGGGAAAGACAGAGAGTGAAGTGCCGTAGTTTATTATGAAGGATAGAAGATAAATCAACAAAGGAAATGACAATGGAAGAGAGTGAGTACGAATACGGGAATTAATATTAGTTTCACATATATTTTGTCTATGAGTGATATTCTGTTTTTATTGGTGGGTCGGAAATGGTATAGATCCTCAGAATTCATGACATGGAGTTTTCGCTATACAAGGAACTCTGTCTCGAACTCTCCAGAGATTTAAGTTTCTACATTATTTGTTACAGAAGTTTCTATAGTAAATTTATTTTTATTTTGTTTAAACGGAGAATAAAATCCACTCAAAATTAACACACAGAATTTAGTATTAATTTTAATATGTTTCTATTATCTTTTCAATATTTTGATAGAAATTGTCACATTATTTTAACTTTAAAGTTCATGTAAAAAAAAATATTCTTGTTCAATAGTTTTATTTGTTCCAATTGGCTTTATAATCAGTAAGATATTGATCCAACCAATTATTTTATTGAACAGTCTTCGCGGTGAAATACGTCAATTTTATTTTTTTAAACCTAAAATAAAATAATATTACAATTTGAATAGCATAACGGGCTAGAACTTAGAATTGTGAAAGTTCGGGAAAATGTATTTTTAGCTGAGAAATATGTCATTATCATCATTGATTATATTGACATTAAATATCCCCTTTCAGCACCGACAAAACCTCTTATTCATAAAGATATTCGAATCAATATTCCTGTTTTTTTATTAGATAATTAGTACTTCTCCTCGAGAATGGAACTCAGTTTCATGTACATTAGCCACCCTGCCACTAATTCAGCTCAAAATATTGTGTCTAAAACTCTTATTACTTTATTTCATTTAAATTTCCTACGTTCTTTGTAGCTCTGATTTCCAAACTGCGATATAAACTGTTTCACAGTCATTTATTAAATAAGGGTGGGGAGAAACAATAATTAAAAATGTACAGGTTTTCTACAAATAGCTTACAGTAGGAGCTAATGATTAAATTTTAATATCGATAACTGGACATTCGAAATGAGATGTCTCTTTTAGTCACTAAAATGTTGATAACTTTAGTTTGATAAACCTACTTATTTTAATCAAAGAATAATAGATTTCTGAAGAAACCTTATTTTCAAATTATCTATTTTGTTAAATTTAATTATTAAAATTAGGCAAGTATGAATGTGAATGAAAAATCTATGTACATTAAAAATAAAGCAAGTAGGTAACAGTTCTGTCAGTACTTGAGAAATATAGCTACAACCAATTGCGTATTGTATATTGTAACAACTTAATGTATATTGCTATCATTGAATGAAAAACTGGAAATGTGTAATAAAATCACACACAATGAATGAATAAAGAAGTGAATGAATATGTAAACAACTACCCCTATCCCTTTCATTTTACCCTCAAACAAAAGCATCTTATGCCATGATTCAATAAGGCGTTCGTGCTACCAGGGTCAAATAATAATAGAATAAAGATCAGTGCATTTGCCATCAGCATATAAAGAAAAGCAATTACTGTATGCTCTTAACAGTAACAAAAATCTCTGTTCACCAGAGTATATCTCACAAACATGGTTACAACAATAACCAGTAAAAATCTAAGACACCTGCTGATACATCATGAAAGGACGGAAGTTGTATTCCCATAATTCTCCTCGGCCGGCACGTGCAACTAACTAACTAACAACAGCAAAGCAACTTCTTGCAGAATACGATGGTTAAAATGACAATCAGCTTCCGGTATGTAGCAATTTGGGTTTTCAGAAAGAAAAGCCCGAAGAGATAACAAAAAGGAATAAAGAAAAAACAAAATAGGTAGAATGAATGCATACATAAATAAATAAAAAAAGAAAGAAAGAAAGGGGAACACTTTACTTGAACCTTATATGAAACACAATGAAAATTGCGCCACAAGTTCCTGTGTAGCTGCCCCACCACAAGAAGATTCTATACAAGTGGATATAAAAAGTAAATAAAAAATCAAGAATGTGATTGAGAAACAAGGCAAAAAGGAGAAGAATCGAAAATAAAAAGAAGAACAGGAAACAGTCGAATAAACAATCATTTCCGGTGTAATATGGTGTCAAAGAAGATCCATTAAACAGATAAGGTATTGTCCAAAATCACATCTTTTAATTACGACCACCAAACAAACAGCTAAGAAAATGGCTAATAGTTCAAAAATGAATTATAAAGTGCAGAATTTATTACTACAATTTTTTGTACGTTTTATACTATTCTTTTTTATATAAATAAAATACTAAAAGAAACTCATGATCAAGACTTGGCAGATGCTTCTTGTACATCCATTTGTTGGTAAGATTGTTGCGCATGACAAGTGAAGCGTTATAGCACAGATTTCTGACGTCATTAAAAATGGCTGACTTTACATCGTAGCAATGGGTGGAGTTCACAAAGAGGTTGATTAGCCCGCTTCCTGTTTAGTAGGGAGGCTGGGCTTCTGAATGTATGTATGATAGAAGTTTTACATCAAGAAATAATATCGCAATGTAGGTCCTATATTTTTCTCCAGCTATTCCCTTTAGAATGTAAAACTTCCAAAGTATAAAGGTGCCAAAATGTAATGTCAGGCTTTACTGTTAGCCTAGTTCTCACAGTTTGGAAGGAAAATTTGAACATTTTTTTTTAAAAACGTTTCTCTTGAATATATATTAAATATAAATCCTTATTTGGGAAAATATTTGATGATTATTTACAATTAAAAGTGTCAAAATAATATTACCTTTATCGCTCCTTTGCTCTCAGAAGCTTCTTATTAACACGACAAGTTTAACATTAAATGTTGTATTGCAATATTTTGTTTTGTTAATATTATTCATCAAATATTTTATAGTATCATATTTTAGTCTTAAGAATTATTTCTATCGTATGAGTTAAAAATTAGTCAAAAGTAATCTGATGGGTAGGTCGTACCGCAAAGGAAAAATAAGAAAACGAACATAACAATCACTCTTTTCAAAATAATATATTAAAAACTATAAAGTGGATCTGGTATTACACAAATTATAAAACCATACACTTTTAGAAATAAATTAATAGACATTTACTGGTAAAGTACAGGACAAGAATAAATGACCAAAACTCCCATTAAAATTAATGTCGATTTTGGTCATTTATTTATGTCCCGTACTTGATTTATTTTAACATAAAATTCAGAAAATTGAATGTTTAATCTTCTCTTAGTTCTTAATAAAACATTGTTAAATTTTGCAATTGATGTTCATTTTTCTGTGTTATCATCAACATGAGTAATAATAATAATAATAATACATTTCAGACTAGTTTTTAAAATAGTTGAGGGAATTTGATAAGGATTCATGTGAGCGTTCGAAGTAGTAAAAAGATGAACCCAACAAAGGTTTGTTACCTGAAAATATTCCCTGAATGTTCAAACTAATCGTCTGTTTGTTTTGAAAAAGTATTTGCTAAGGTATGACTGAACAAAACTATCCATATAGGCACGAGAACTATCTACCACAGAGTTGTTTGGCATTACTGTTCGATCACCACAAATGTCATTTCTCAGCGTTCAGATTGTCTTTATCCCTTTGACTACCGACGAGATACATGTGTCTCATGAAAATAATTCAAACATCGTTGGGAATTTGTTTTTAGAAAATTCTAAAAAAAAAAAAAAAAAAAAAATCATGTTGTTTTCCCATCGGGTCAGATGTAACCAGGAGACTGTGTTCTGTGTTTAGCTTCCAAAACTATGTACAGATGTCAGGAATATCCCACATATAAAAGAAGGTTCCCATTAAGAAAAATTGGTAGTCAAAGAGTTAACTTTAGTTGGGTTCGCCTTTACTACCCGGAACGGCTCATATGAACTATAATTTCGAAAAGTTGTTCAGTCGTAGTTACTCTTGTGAACAGACCATAAAATTAATTAATCACATAAATTATATTTATAGTTTAAAAATATTAAAATTTAATACAAAAACGCACTCATTAATTAGAAAATAAAGCACTAAAACAGTACATAACAACAAACTTCAATTTGAATAGTGATATTTTTTACTAAATATATATAAAAATGTAATACATCATGGTATAATTAGAATATGTACACTGCTGAAAACTGCTTGTTGTGTTCCTTTTCCTATGAACTTATTCGTACACTCATGTCCAGAATTATTGTCGCATGTCTATAAATGTGTTGTTGTAGGAATATAATTTGATAACGAATTCGCCCGGTATTTCTTATAATGTTAGTATGTGTATAATCGGCAAAGACATGTTTGTGGAAATTTCATGTTAAAAGAGCAGTAAATAAGAACAATAAAACGAAAATAAAACTTTCTTGTCCATTAAATACATTTTGTTTTACTCATCATGATTTTCGTATTTATAATTCTTTTCCTATGAAATTTACCGCAAATATACATTTCCCGATTATACACATAGTATCAGCATTAAAAGTACCCTGCAAAATCATTATCAAATTATATTCTTACAAGAAGACAGTTATAGATATGCGACAATTAATTTGGACATGAGTGTACAAGAAGAACATTGCATCAACAAGACAGTTAACGCAAGAAAAAAAAAACATTTGCCTAATACTATAGTACCGTATAGAGTGGTGCAACCATTTCACAATAAACAACGAAGCCTAGAAAATATTTTTTGGAAAGAAGTTGGACAGTCGTGGGTGATGTGATGACACTAATCGTTCTTTTTAAGAGACCTGAAACATGAAAAGTCTTCAATAAAATAACCGAATTATTTTTACCATCGAAAAAATGTACTAGCAAATACAATTAATATCTTTTCCAAAGCCAAATAAGTAAGACTAATTTAAACGATGAGAACTAAAATACACGAAAAATACAAAAAGGAACATAAAGTAGTTTTGGATCATAGCACTCTAAGATAATTTTTAACGGCAAACACGTAAAAGCACTTTTACGTGCGTGCAATCGTGGGTACATGCATGTATATGCGTACGAGAATATTGTTTGTATGCCGAGCAAAAAAACTATTCACAAAACTTGTTCGTAAAGGAATTCGTAACAATGGATCTAATGTGCACTATAAACTACCAATGTGCACTACTCCACTATATGGAGTAAAACTCTATTATTATTTTTTTTTTTTTACGAATGCTACTCTACAGAAGAAATAAATTTATTATTATTATCTAATTATATATTACTAGTTGTTCACCTAGGTCTTTGGATGGGTGTACACTAAGTTTGAATCGTACTTAATTAAGAACTATAATTATTTACATTTAACTCTTCTTATTTTTTTACTTTGTCCACCAACTTGTTTGCCATTACACAAAAATTAATCCTCAGATCAGAATAAGGTTTGGCCCCTGTCTTGAAATTATGCAGTTTCTAAGTTCACTTAAATCGTCATAATAGTTTTATCTGTGTCAATTGCCTGCACGCTAGCGGCATCTATTAGCATGAGTGTTTAACTATTTGGAATTACTGTGATGCACTGACAAGTTCGTCTTTTACTGTATAACATTCACAACTTCTAGCTTAGACTTGATTTTACCTCCTTTAAACCATTTTTTTATTGACTGATGTAAACCAAAATCAATAATATTTACAAATCAATAGTGAACGGGGAATAAGGCAAGTTTCATCGCAATCGGACAACTTTTATGAAAGTAATCACGGAACAGATAGACAGACGGACACGCATGTCGAATAATACAGTAAAAGCTTGCCTACACTCGCTTCATCAGTTGTTCATTTAGCAGGAAGTAGAAGAGTAGTCGAGAGGTTTTCGTATAATGAGGATGTACTTGGTCTGATAAGTATGAGGAATTATGAATGCTCTAGAGAAAGAAAGAACATCAAAAAGTAGAAGAAATTCTTGATGGACTATTTTGCTGAAATTTTGTATTTAACTCACAAAATGTTATTAAATTTTTTTTTCGTCGTTTATAACTGTGCTAAATACGTGTAGGTACGCTTCGTTTCAAACACATTTGATTTAAGATAAACATTTAAGTAAAAAAAAAAGAAAAAAAGAAAGAAAAACTAATTTTACAGGTCACACTGAACTGACTCCTTTAAAATTTTCTGTTAGAAAATAATGAATACACAGTTTAGTTTCACGATCATTGTGAATAGAAAAATAGGATAAATAAAAAGAGTAATGCTATCAAAGAAAATGGAAGATACATTTAAAGTATATGGTCACATGAGAACTGATCAATGAAGTTTTAACGACACTCAAGGAAATAATGCTTTTGCTATTCAACATTGTGAAAAACATCCTAAATATCTCCCTTTGGTTTGGAAACTATTCATTTTTTTTTAATGAGAACTCAGTTTTGTGATATTTGAGAGGACATGCTGGATCACTGGTAGAGCTCTAACGTCTGGTGCGGGAGGACTCTGGTTTGTTTCTAGGCCATGGAAGATTGTGGTTGACAACACTCTGTCCATGGGTTCTTCTCTTCCCTAGCTGGTTCTCATTCCAGTCATTCTTTTACAATCTTTCATCTACTTTAGCCTTTGAGGCATAATTGTGGAATGTCAAATGCGACATATTCTTGAAAGAATGTTACTTAGAGGACAAATAATACATTCAGTCTTTACTAGGGTTCTACCAACAAATAAGGAACTGAATGAATGTTCCGTCGAAGCTACGTTATAGCCCATTTGCCTACTAGAGTTCCATCAAAAGGGGCAATTTTCATTACTTTGTGATTTAAAGGAATTCATAAAACCTTGGAGATCAGGGAGCTGCAGACCTTCTTGCTGGTTTACTGGATAGGGCGCGCCATTGGCGCACGTGATTCTTGGTTGGATTCCTGGTGAAAAAGCATTGAAATTTGAACATTACGGTTTTTCTCGATTCCGCCTTTAATTGTAAAAAAAAAAAATGAAATCTTTAAGTTTAACGTCCCATGGTTATGCCGGTTAGGCTAAAGGAGACGGTGATAAACGAAAAATGAGTGATATGAAGAAAGTGGGAGGAAACGGGAGAACCCCGAGAAAACCCACGAGCACGGTGTTTGTCCACCACAAAGTCCACACGGCGCGGACTGGGATCGAACCAGAGACCCCAAGCACCAGAGATGAACGCTCTACCACTGAACCACCGCGCCCCTACCTTTACTTGTAGGTCCACGTTTCATTAATCTCCTCGGTACTGGAAGGAAAATTGGGAGCTGTTAGACTGACGGTTAGAATTAGGAATGCAATGTACACAAGAACTGACTGGCTAATACTGAGTATATGAAATTAATATTCACTTAGGAATGGCAATTAATATTCCTCATATATGAATCAGATGAATAAGGATATAAAGACTCTGAAAGAGTTTTAACGGTACTGAACTTTCAGGCATAGGGAAAAGGGTGCATGTGACTATATACCTGCTATATGGCTACGGTTGTGTCAAAGTGAAGAATGGCAAACCTTCCTGAAGTAAGTGATTTTTATCAGTTTCAATGAATTTGAATAAACTTTCAGGAGTGAAATGCTACTTTCATAGGAGTTGGTTTCAAAAGGAGAGCCGAACTATGGACATTCGACATGGAGAAACTAGAACTTGAGTAACGTCATGTGATCGAAGTGGATGTAAGTATTCATGGAGATGTGACTTTTGTTTTGACTGTTCTGCATCCACAGTTCAGCTATCAAGGAAAGTGAAACACTTTTGACATTGGCCTTGAAAATATTTACACATCTGAATTCACTTCGTTTCCTATGCGTTAAAGATGTGGTGGCTGCTTCCACACACACACACACACACACACACACACACACACACACACACAATTCTTCCTGCTTTACTTCGTTCAAGTTTCTGCGTATGCATGCCGCAGATGAATCCGTAAAATTAAAAAAAAAAAAAAAAGATCTAACAGAAGTATTATGTAAGCAGAGGCATGCCAGCAAGGTAACCGTCTGTGTCCTAGCATTAAATGGAAATTCACCAGTTTTGTGAATGACCAACCAAGCAAAATGCATTTTGGTATCCGTTTCTGTTGTGTCGCCACTTTTCCACCATGGATAAGCTTCCTCTCCTTCCAGCTGCATTTATTCGTCAAGTGACGCGCGAATCTCAACCTCACTAAACCGTAGTCAGCGTGTTGAAAGGGAAGAGTGATTGAGGTGGGTTATAATTTTGTGTCGGTCTATCGATGTTGCGACACGCCACACACATAATAACACCAGCTGATCATTTGTCGCATAGTTAGCGAATCTGTTACCTGTCGAAACTCTTCAACCTTCACGAAACGGCTGCTGGTCGTTGGCTAGTACACGTGCTTCGCCATTAATCGCTCATGGAATTCAACAATTACCAAGTAGAAAGGTCTGGTTTGTTTTTTCCTTAAATTCCTAACATGGATTGATGTTGTCTTGTTTATTGACGATGAAACAGTATTATTGTACATCTTTGCACTCATTCTACTGCATTCAGAGTGGATATAAATTCTTGAACAACTCAAAAATGTCCCTAAAGAGCTTTCGTGGGCGTGGCTATATGGTAAGCGTACTTGTCTTTGACGCCGGAGGCTCGGGTTCAAATCCCGGTTGGACCTCATTTGGTTCGGATCCCACGTTAAACTGTAGGTCCAATTCTCGCTGCTGAAAGGGGCACTAAACTCTAATCAACAAACAAACAAATAATTTAAAAAGTTAACCTCATTGAGGTATGATGTTGAAAATGGCCCTAAATGATAGATAAAAGGTTCTGTGTAAAAATAACATAAATGAAAGTGTACGCACATACACATACATCTTCTGCCCAGGAAATAATTGCCATTTGTCTGTGTTAACTGCAGCAGTGCAAATATTTCAACTCGGTCTGTTAAAAAATTGATTAGTTTGAGTTATGTCTTTATTATTATTATTATTATTATTGAAGAGGCGATTTTAACGGTTGAGTAACCGCGCCATCTTTGTTTTGTTAGTTCAATGATTTATATGGACAAGTACTATTCTGTTTTCTTTGAAATTAATTTTACTTTTGATGTTTTGATTTTACTGATTTCTCTCAAAGAGTGTCATTTCCGAACCATGTTTTTTTCCTCAATTGTGACAATAAATCTGGTGAAAGGTCACTTGTCAAAATTAAATTCTGTCATGTCTAGTTTTAGGTGACACCATAGTGGTTAGAGCGTTTGACTCTCATTCACATGGTCTCGGGTTCGATTTCCGGCCTGTGCTTTCCAATTTTCAGCGTCCACCCAGGGTCGTGAGGCAAACTGGGGAGTCGCGTGAATAAAAGACGTGACGGCCAGTGACAGGGCGACGCAGCGCACTGACTACGTGTTCGTCGCTAGGTTGGATGTAGTTCAGCCAATCGCTAATAGATGGCGTTGGAGCGGCTCAGGTCCACAAATGGGCTGTTACGCCAAATGGTGGTAGATGTCTAGTTTTAATATTTACAAACCAAGTGTAATTTGAATAATATTAAATGTATCTATAACGCAAATACATTTTGACAAAGTCAGATACATTTAACTAAACTTTAAGAAGGAGTCAATACAATCAAAATATTACAATCCTTGTTCATATCAAAAGAAAAAAATGCTTTTCCCTCTAAATCAATGAGGTAAAATAATAATAATAATAATAATAATAATAATAATAATAATAATAATAATAATAATAATAATAATAATAATAATAATAATAATAATAATATGACACAGGTACTCAATACATAAATTTCCCTAGTTTCTGAGTTAAATGCCTAAAAACTATATTTTTCCCATAGTTTAGATCAGTGGTTCTCAACCTTTTTCGACTGATGCCACACTTTACTGAACACTCATGACACCGCGGCACACTTGTTTCATTTTTTGATTAATGATAATATATATTATAATAATGTAAGATTATGTTTCTACAAACGTATATCTAGAAAATGGAGATTATTTATAGTACTCAGCATTTTTGCAACTCCTGGAGGTTTTAACTGATACTCTCTATTTAAAAAAAATGATTTTAACAAACGCTTCATGATTTTCAAATTCTAAAATTTCTCGACACATCCTATGGGATTGCGCGACACACCAGTGTGTCGCGACATATCAATTGAGAACCACATGTAAATATAATTGAAAACAACCGATATTAGTGTCCAATATATAGTTTTCGGGGTCTCTTAGGTGAATAGTGAAACTCTCGATGTTGTTTAAGCCCAAGTACAGCTCAGTAAGCTCCATGTCTCAATTATCTCTTTAAAAGCTGGAAAGGTGTGTTTGTGTAAGTATATGTAGTAGATTCTCAAAAATACTATTAGAGAGTTCGTTTGCTCACAGTTACTGGATCTAAAGGTGAAAATACAATTTTAACAACTGATTCTGAGAACCTGGAAGATTTTAACAACCGGTTCGGGCGCACCGGTGCGAACAGGCTGAATGACACCACTGTATAAGTAAAAGCTAGTTCTGTGATGGTGTATTAGGCCTTGAAACTCTTTTTCTAGAAAACTCTGTCTTGGAAAATATATGTTTCCTCTACAATTAATCATCGTCATACACAGGAACATTATTAGCCATTTTAACATTTAGAAACAGAAATTTTAATTGAACGAAATTGCTTTTTTTGTGCAATATAGGGAGAATATGGTAATGTTCAAGAACTGTGTATTTATTTGGAAGGTCGCCATGGTATAATTTTACATATAATGAATTACAAATATTTGTGGTAGTGTGATGTGGTGCACCATAACTAGTAGTGGAGCCGGCTCGAGTATAGTTAGCCTACGTTTTCTAGAGCACAATCTGTCTGTCTGTAGGGAGCGGTCCCAGGTTCGATTCCCGGTGGGGACACTCGGTCGAGAAAGTGTAAAAGATTTTTCAGGCTAGCCATCCTGAGTGAGGATCTCCTTCCTGGGCTTTCCTCATTCACATCATTTAAATGCTGGGGCGGTACTTAACATAAAAGTTATAGGGCGCTTCCTTCCTTGCCTTTCCTCGGATAGTGTGATCGCTGAGGGACGTCATCCCTCATACGTGATGGGCTAACATAGCTATAACTTATATCCCCAGAATATTCCATATTCAACAATTTCTTATCTATAAGTTTCCCTATTAGGAAATAAGTCTTCTTTCTCTGATATTTTAAAAGCAAATCTCTGTTATGAGCACATACTGCACATAGCTAATCAAGTCTCCTATTGTTTACTTCCATATGCATCAAATTCACATATCAACAGGCTTATTTCACTTATTTTTGTCCTAAATAGCAATTAGAGAACTTCTGCGAAAATTTGACTAAGTCCCAACACCGATTTTGATGGCTCGTAACTCGAGAACAAAAAGACCTGAACATCATCATATTTCATATCGTACTAAGATCTGCCTTCATGCCAAGTTTGGTTGAGATCGGATGAGGTTTATCGATCACATACAATGTACAGAAAGGAATTTTTAAATATTCAACATGGAAGGAGGGGGAATATGAGTACCAATTATTATAATAAAATGTTCATATCTCAAGATCCCTTAAGGTTATAGACATGAAATTTGGCATTGGCACTTATCATTCTAAATAGTTAACATCGTCTTTGATATTTGACCTAGAAGGGAAGAAAAAGGGCCGGAGATAGTTCTCCAATTTGGTGCCAGACTTCGAAGAAATGAAATGAAATGAAATATTTGAGTTTTACGTCTCACGGTTATGCCGGTTAGGCCTAAGAAGACGATGATGATGAGTAATGAATGAAATAGTGGAATGAAGAAAGTGGGAGGAAACGAGAGAACCCCAAAAAACCCGCGCACACAGTGTTTGTCCACCACATAAGTGCCAGACTTGGAGTTCAGATGAATTCTAGATGAAAGAATAGAAGGAGGAAGTAAAATATTTTCCGCAATAACACACGGGTCACTTACTTGTTCTGGCATAAAAAGAACAGACTGTACTTCCCCCATATAAATCAATGAACCAAATAATTTATAATAGGATAGGATTTGAGTTTAGCTTCTTATTCAGCAGTGAGGCTATAAGACATGCCAAATAATTTACAAAACTTTATTTACTAATTTATTAAACATCTGAATATTTTTCTTTTACTGCGGATCTTTTATAACTATCGCTATTTTGCTGCTACTAGTGAGTGTACTGCGGCACGTTAGTGCATTATGAAATGCATATCGAAAAATTGTTTCTTTTGAAAATTAACTCTGCTTATACACACGTTCTTAAGAGATGGTACCGAGACAGATTCTAGTGGAAAGTTTTGGGAAAAGGTCGAGAGGGGTATTTAAAAGTAGAGACGACATTGAGACTCAACAAATCGAGACAAGACTGACATTGAGACAGACCAGAGGTAAAAGTGAGGCGGAGCGTGGGAGATACTGTCCCCCACCTCCAAAAATATGTATGACATCTAACCAGTTCCTTAAAAAAATACAATGGACAAAGATAGACAGGGGGACGGCCTGATGTCAGGCTCACACTTACCGTCCCTCTACCTTTTCATACCCATTTTTACCCCTAAGACAGACACTTGTAATTCAAGAAGAGACGGGACATATCCGTTTCGATCTCGTCTCAAATATCAAATCAATTTACTAAAAATTCGTTTCCTTCGTTTAGTTATATGTGAGATAATGTAACGATTCTTTTTGGATGGCTGAAGTGATAGGCGTATACACATGGAAAACGAGAGTGGGGGAGCAAACGTTAGTTCTGATCGCTTGGCATTTTACAAGTGCTTTAAAGAGCACACAATTTTGAGTTGGGATTTAATAGTGCGATGTTTATTTTCGAGCCATTTTACATATGTACTCAAAAATCATGTTACCAACATATTCGAAAATTTAATTTTACGAAGAAAACACATAAAGTCTCAATTCCCACCACGATATTTCTCCATATATTTCAGGAATACTCCAGAGATAGATATATTTTAAAATTTCTAGTTCTTTTACGAGTACTGCAACAGATATCGACTTTTATTTGAAACTAGAGTAAAGTCTTCAAATTGGAATGGGGAGGAGCAAGTTTTAAGAAATAAGATAAGCCAAGATTATGCAAAGAAGAAGAGAATCCATTTAAATCAGAGAACTAATTATAACTATCAATATACCAGCAATTTACATTAAAAGCGTGTAACAAAATTAAATGAAAGCATGTTTTATATCAGCATTTTTTTTTTTACATGAAACCATGTAAAAGCATGTTTTATATCATCCCACTGTTATGACCTGTAGGCTAAAGGAGACGGTGATGATACGAATGAGTGAAATGGTGAAATGAAGAAAGTGAGAGGAAACGGAAGAATCTCGAGAAAACACATAAACACTTTGTTTGCCCTCCACAAAGCTTACTTGGTGCGAGCGGGAATCGAACACGGGACCCCATGTAACAAACGTGAACACTGCCACTATGGTCCTAAAATGTATTCAACAATCTGTATATATATTTTAGGAAAGTATTAACCAATAAAAGTAAATCAACTAACAAGGACCTAAAAATAAATTGTTTCTATAGAAAAATTAGATTACTTTTGTATATTTATGGAGTAAGAAAAATTCATGATGTTTATTGTGTTATCATATATTTAATGTGCATCTCTTTAATTTAGTAGTTACACTCCACCCGCTCATCTGCCTTTCAAACAGGCGGTTGGCAGCTGGTAAAGGTTAATTCCTTATCCCGGGAGTCAGTCAGTCCCACTTAAGACGTTGTCGCTTCGTCCTGCGAGGATTTCCATTACATATAGTTTCCAAGTATAAACTATTTTGTCAATCATCTCCTATAGCCTTCAATTCTAGCTATAGTTGAGTTAATTTTCAATTTAGCGTTCCTTTCAGCTGCAAGGCTATATGAGACATGGACCTACTGATTAACATGGAATCCGAACCACATGAGCTCCGCCGAGAATCGAACCTGGGCCCCCCAGAACAAAGGCGCGTTTCTAGCTGTAATAGCCGTAACATCTGCATACCTGATCTTGTTAATGATCTACTTCTTGTTTAAAGCATTTTTACGTCAAAAGTGATTTAACTAACTTTGGTATGCGTCTTTGTTCTAATTTTGTTAATTAATAGTTTTTCGATATCGGTTCAATAAATTCATAGTTTATCATCATTCAAATGTAAAATTGCAGTTTTCTTTAATCGTTTGAGGAGATGAAGGTATCTGGTCCAACGTTCCAGGCTGTTAGCTTGTAGGTGCTGATTTCGAGTAAATACATATTACATATTGAAAAAATCAATGAAATTACATGTAGAACTGTTGTCTGCTTTCTAAACGTGTTATTTCTTCGTTTTTCGTAAAAATTGTGCTAAACGTTACGAGAACCAGCGTGAAACGAGGTGTTTCCAGTCGATTGGGCTTTTTATTTTGGGTTCAATCGAAAGTTTATGACGAGTTCTTTCGATTACAATTATCAAATCAACCCTATTGTGACCTAGTACTCTGTCTGATCCCGGGTTAGCAAGAAAAGATTGCCACACGTACTACATATAGACACAACCAGTACAAAAATAATAATGATAATTACGCTGACCTCTCTGCGCAAAAAGCGTAACATGTAAAATTGCAGAGGTTGTTTCTGAGAGACGCAGAGAGCAAGCGGGGGAAGGAGAAGAAAAAATATTATCATTATAATTATTATTTTTTGTTGCAGAAATGAAAGACAGAAAAAAAAGAATGGAGGAAGAGACGCACAAGCCCGGCACGCGACATATCTAATGTATGTAGGAGTAGAAGGAGGGGGGGCAGCATTGTGTAATTACTTGCTATCTTGTTGTTGGAAGCGAACATTACGTTGCATTGACGTTAAGGAAGTCTTTAAGTCAGCAGGTGTTTCTGGCGGATGTTACTTCACGGGATGTGAGGCCAAGGATGATGTTCAGATTGGAGGAGACGCGTGCCACTAATAAAAACTCTATTCATTCTTTACTTTCTTTTCTTCTTCCATTCAAATGAAGAAAAGTGCAAATGAAAGAGAGGTAGTCTCAAATCTATTAGCGAGTACTGACATTCTCTACTGTATTCTTTGACCATGTTTAAGGTAACAAGACGTTCGATTTTGTGTAAGCACGCACTCAGCATAATTTCGTGCGCGACATATAACTTCCTCGTTCAGAATGGAAATTTGGTACATTTCACACTAAACTTTGCTTTAAGAGGAGCTGGAGTGAACACAGCTAGTATACATTAAGAGCTTCAATTTAACATGGAACATAAACATTTTTCATTATACATTTCGTGTTTGGAAGTATTATAGGCATATTAAGATCGCAATATATTATACACGGTGTTTCATAACAACGCCGATAACGTTTGGGAGGTGATTCCTGTCATCAACGTAGGACAAAAAGTATAGACCAACTTGGGTGCACTAATGCTTCCTTTCGGAGTTATAGGCTGGCGAAAGCATGAAAAAATGAACTTTAATGATCCACAACTCCAAAACAAGGCACCTACCGTAGTCAGGTCAAGACTTCACTTAGGATCTAATATGTGCGCTATCCAAAAATACATGTTTCAGAACCCTAAGGTACTCACGCAACAATTTTCACAGAGGGAGTTTGGTTATGGGCATATAATTTGAAGTACTCACCAACTACGTTCATATATAAAAATTGTTGCGAAAGAATCACAGGATTCTGGAACTTGGATATTTGGATAGGACACATAGGCTATTAATCCTAAGTGAAGTCTTGACCCGACTACGGTAGGTTCCATAGTTTTGGAGCTATGGACTTTAAAGTTCATTTGTTAATGTTTTCGGCAGCACAATTCCAAAAGGAAGCATTTGTGCAGCCAGGTTGGTCTGTACTTCTTGTTTTATCTTGCTGTCAGGAATCACCTCCCAAACGTTGACGGTGTTGTTTTGAAACACCCTGTATTAATAATCGATTTCCTTATGAAATTTTCGATTATTACTATAACAAATAACAACTTTATGCTTGAAGTTATAATCATTACTCATATTTAATAATAATAATAATAATAATAATAATAATAATAATAATAATAATAATAATAATAATAATAATAATAATAAAGCTACACCATTTCATCAAGTCATGACAGAGTTCACCACAAATTACGAATCAGACGAGCAAAAGCATAGCAAATGGAAATCAAAAGAACTCCACGGAACCTTTAAAAATCATTTAGAGGACAGTAACATAGATAAGACAATCAACTGCCTGGCACAAGAAAACTGGACTTTTTTCTTCAACAGTAGGATTTATGATGGCCATCCAGGACAGAGCGATACCAACTCGAAACTACTGCAATTACATATTGAAGCAAGAAATACCGGATGAATAGTACAGGAAATGCGGAGACATATCAAAATAATTGAACACATCACAGATTCATGCTGTATAATAGCTCGCACAGACTGTCTGCAAAAGACACAACAATATTGCAAAAAGCATTCACTACTTTTTGGCACCCAACATGGAATTAATCACCTATACTTAGTCATAGTACAAATACCAGCCAAGTCTAGTACTTGAAAATGATAAACACAAAACCTTCTGGCATAGAAAAGAATGAAATGGAATCTTTCAGTTTAACGTCACACGATTATGTCCTTTAGGCTAAGGGAGACGATGATTAAAGTAAGTCAATGATGATGGGAGAATTGGTGGAAGGAGAAAGTTGGAGGAAACGGGAGAGAAAAACCACGGACACGATGTTGTCCACCACAAACTTACTTGGCTAGGGACCCCACGCACAAGAGGTAAGAGTTCTACCACTGAGCCACCGTGCCTCTTTCTATTGCAATCGAGAAATCAGAACAGATGTAACGGTAAGTGGAAACAGACTCGGCATTATACTATTGTCAATAAAATAGAGCAAGAAGAAACTTTCCTACATGATAGATGTAGCAGTATCATTGACTCATGCCATACGTACAACATTCAGTGCAAAAATAAGCAAATGTAAAGACTTAGCAGACAAAATAAAAAAGTTACGGAAATGTCAAGAAGTTACAGCAAGACCAATCATTTATCTCAACTACTGCAATTATCCCTAAAATTACTGCGACGCAGCTTGAACAGATAAACGCAAAACATCTCCTAACAACCTTAGAAAAATCAGTAATGCTAGATATCTCTCATATAGTCAGAAAGTCCTTTGGGAAAGAAAGAACTCAGCAGATAATCTACACTCACCAGACACAGCTGTAAGATTATTAAGTTGAAACAGGTTTAAACCGAGATGCAATAATAATAATAATAATAATAATAATAATAATAATAATAATAATAATAATAATAATAATAATAATAATAATAAATGTATGTGTCAGCATCTTTTCGCATAGAAAGTAGTCACATAGAGTCACCAAATTTTGCACACAAACATATTATCACCAGATCTAATCGCGTATGAAGGCACTTTTTCGATTTTCAGTTCGGGAAGGAAGTCATAAGTTTGCATTTTTTCTGGTGGAAAATTTATGGACTTAACATGTTCTGGAACGCCTTGCTTGTATGCAACCAACTTGACATTTCGGGTAACAGAAGATGATAAAAGTGTTACTCTTTGTTATTTATATTGACGGGGGCTTACATAAAAAGTGAGAATAAATACCCGGACAATAGGATGGCTGTCGGAACATTTCTTTAAGAGCCTGACATACTAAAAATAATACAAAATTTAACATTTTTTTGCTTGTTTTTCATAAGTGAAAAGAGATAATGAAATGCAACTTGCCACAATCATAGATAATGTATTCTACAACAGAAAATATGAACCTGAAGAATTTTCAGTGTTACTATCCATAGAAATTACAGTGTTGGCAGAATACCGTTTTCCCAAAAATCTAAGTTAATTCAGCGACTAGAGGAACGAACTCAAGTGCATTCGATTACGTATCATGTTGTCCTGAAATTCTGTGAACTACTTTTCAAATAATAGTTGTATTTAGTTTGTAATAAACCAAATAGTTTTAACATACAGTTATTAAAATTAAATAATAATGTTATTTAAAAAGTAGTTTACAGGAAGCCAAAACAACATGATACGTAATCAAATGCAGTTGAGGAGTTCGTCCTCTAGTCGCTGAATTAACTTAGATTCTGGCAACACTGTAGTTTCTATGTAATTATGGGAACGATAAAAAATCTTGAGGCTCGTATTTGCTGTTGTAGAATAACATTATCTATGATTATGGTAAGTTACATTTCATTATCTCCTTTCTCTTATGAAAAAGAAGCATAAGAAATATAATAAATTTTGAATTATTTTTAATATGACAGGCTCTTAAGAACATTCTTCTTCGTCTCCTTTTATCCAGGCTCTGAATTAAGACCCGGCAACAATATGCATATGTACTAAAGAACTTGTGTGTGTCCGTTATAAGATTTTTACATAAAAAAGAGTCACCTAAAGACATCAAATTTTGTACACAGCTAGATTTTCAGCAGATCTAATCACGTTCTTTTTTTTTTTTTTTTTTTTTTTTTTTTTTTTTTTTTTTTTTTTGTATTTTCGACTCGATGGACATTTGAAGAGTCAAGCGATCTGGAGGCTCAAACAGTATAGAGCCCTCCAAATTAAAATAACCTAAACTACTCCATATTGCAGGTGCGTCAGCGGTGCTCAGTGGTAGAGCGTTTACCTCTGGTGCATGCAGTCCTTGGTTCGATCCCAGCTCGCAGCAAGTGAGATTTGTGGTGGACAAACACCGTATGCATGGGTTTTCTCTGGGTTGTCCCGTTTCCTTCCACTTTCTTCATTCCACCATTTCATTCATTACTCATCATCACCATCTCCTTTAGCCTAGCCGGCATAATCGTGGGATGTAAAGCCCAAAGATTTCATTTCATTTTCATTTTCCATATTGCAGGTTGCATTCGTGTGAATAACGGGCACTTTTACTACTTTATTATCAAATTATTAGTTTCCGATTATTAAAACTTTAATATGTCCGTGAAACTTTCGTCAAACAGCTGCATTAACATTCACATTGAACTACTTTGCCGCTTTTTCCAAGACAACTTCATAAATTGGATGTAATGAAAAGTGTTTACGTTCCATGTTAAATCGAAGCTTTTATTCCATACTAGCTGTATCCTATCCCATCGGGTGTTTGGGTCCCTGGTTCGATCCCCGACCAAGTAAGTTTGTGGCTGACAACATCGTGTCCTTGGGTTTTCTCGAGTACTCCCATTTCCTCCCACATCTTCATTCCAACCAATTCAACCATCAATGTTCACTTGCCTTTACCGTCCGTTTCCTTACACTAAAAGGCATAATCGTGGGACGTTAAACTGAAAGACTTTTTTTAAAAACTAGCTGTATCTATTCTTGCTTCCTCTAAAATATTCTGTATGTTTGGTTAGTATGTTTGCTCCAAGGTAAAGTGATATTCTGATAAGTTTTATGAACTATGAATTACTTGTGGCATGGCGTTGATTCTGCAATCCGACTCTTTTAGACTTGAGAAACTATGATTCGTAAATCTGTTCTGCACGAGACGATTTTGTATAATGGTATGTGCACCGTCAACTGTACTTGATTTAAATTCCCACTTGATTCGGAGTCCATATATACAGGGTGTAACATAAATGTATGGCCAAAAGTGACGAGGTGATTGCGGACATCCAAATAAGTAAAAAATGTTCCTATAAACATGAGTTTGATGCCGCTTCGTTTCCAAGATACAGGGTCACAGGATGATCAAAATATCGAGTCCCTCCAATGGCCCACAATGGGAAAGTTAATTGAAATGTCCAATATTAGAGGAATAATACTATCAAATTGAATTATGCCCGTGCAAATACATTCACACTAACATAGAGAATGAAACTAATCAACATTTGAGATTATTGGGTTATCAGTGTTGCCAACCTGGTACAAAGTGTTATGTTTTCAAATAGCACTAGACGTTCAAACGTTAGCATATGATTGCTGACAAAAAAAAAAATTCTTAAACATAAGGCTGATTCGACTTCGTTTTCGAAAGACGAGACGTCCAAGTGTGAAGTCAATTAACGGCTCGCAATAGGAAACAACGGTTCATATATCACAACTCTTGCATGAATCCTATTGTGAGCTATTAATTGACTTCACACTTGGACGCTTTGTCTTTCGAAGATGAAGCGGAATCTGTCCCATGTTTAGAGACGTTTTGATGTCACCAATCATATGCTAACATGTGAATGTCTAGTGCTATTTAAAAACGTAACATTTTGTACCAGGTTGGCAACACTGACAACTCAATAATCTCAAATGTTGACTAGTTTCATTCTGTATGCATATTTGCACATGCATAATTCCACTTGATTGTTTTATTCCTGTAATATTGAACATTTCCATTCACTTTCCCATAGTAAGCCATTGGAGTGACTCGACATTTGAACACCATGTATCTCGGAAACGAAGCAGCATCGGACCTATGTTTATAGAAACATTTTTACTTATTTGGATGTCCGCAATCACCTCGTCCCTTTTGGACATGCATTTATGTTACACCCTGTATATAGTATGTTACATCCTTCTGTGGGGTCACAGTTATTCAGTGGTAGACCACTCACCTTTGGTGCTCAGGGTCCCTGACTCAATCCTAGTTCGCGTCAAGCTTTTGTGGCAGACAAGCACCGTGTGGGGGGGTTTCTCAGGGTTCTCCGCTTCCTCTCACTTTCATCACTCCACAATACCATTCATTCTCATCACCGTCTTCCTTAGTTTCTGAGCATAGTCGACGAAGTTACAGTAGAATTTTTGTTTCATTCATTTCCGTCTTTCTGATAAAAATAAATGCACAGAAATTTAATCACAATCTCTTATTTCTGTATAATGCTTAACGATGTTGAATACTTATGATATATTTATTATTTTTTGGCCATTAATTTCTATATGGAACTATTTGTTTCCTTTGAAATGAACTTAAAGTTTAATGGTTTTCTTTTACTGACTTCTTCAAACCAATTTAAATCCATTAAATAGTAAAAAAATTATTTTGAATATATGATTTTAATATTTAATAATCAAACGTATTTTAATTAATATTAAATTAATGTTCAAATTCATTTTGAAAGAATAAGAGACATTGAACTAGACTTGAAATTAGTAAAATCACATCATTAAAGTTCCGGCTCGTTTCAAAAGGGGGAAAACCCCCTTATAAATGAATGATAACACAAAGATGGCGTAGGTAGTGGACACTTTTAAGAATGCTGATCTTTTCACTTTATTTTTATCAAAAATTTACACTCAACACTTTTAACAATGCTGAATTTTTCACTTTGTTTTATCAAAAATTTATAGTTAAAACTTTCAACAATGCTGAATTTTTCACTTTATTTTATCAAAAATTTATAGTCAACACTTTTAAGAATGCTGAATTTTTCACTTTATTTTATCAAAGATTTACTACAATGCTGAACTTTTCACGTTGTCAAAAACTTATAGTCAACATTTTTAACACTGCTGAATTTTTCACTTTATTTTATTCAAATTTATTAAGAAATACGAATGTCAAGACAGTTATAAGAAGTACAAAACCTAAATTAACTTCGATATAAATTTATCTAGATTGTTATCTAACTCGAGATGATTTTGCGTTCGTGCAGATAGAAGCTAAAGATATTTCTTTTAACAGAAAGGGAATCAACTAATAAATAAACAGAACAGCAACTTGTTACATAGCGAATAGACAACTCTTACATGTCTTTGCCTAAATTGGAAAACTAAGTAAGTAAGTGGTTGAACTATATATAAAAAAAATAAACTCAAATAGTATAGTTGATGTAGCTATAATTGAATTCATGAGGAAAATTTTAATTTAATATTCTCGCGTAGTTCCGTATGCATTTATAAAGTAGTTTAGGTTCAGGTAAGAATTTTGTATGAAATGTTTCTGTTTCTTGTTTTAGGCCATCAGAAATCTCTAATATATGATTTTGTTCGTGTGTAGTATACCATTAGCAGTTGTTATTTTAATTTTTTTTTTAAATATTTCGAAATTCCTTATTTTTATAAGAAGGGTATAACAGTAACCATCAATTGGCTAATAGTACTAACAATTCGGATAAATGCAATTGAACAAAGTACTGTCATTTAACAAACACACTGATAAAGTCTTCGTCAGACATGCAGAGAACGACAGACAGCATGTCTGATGAGGGTGGTGTTATAATACCGAAACTATAACATATTACTACATTTTTAAATTATAGTGGGTTTTTAGAGCTTTATTTATCTAAATAAAATTTCACAGAAAGCTAACACAATAGATACGTGTATATTCTCTTTTATTGGATCAAAAGATTCAATAGTTTTCAATCAAAAATTATCTTGTACACTTTAAATCTGAAAAACTACATACAGTGTAGATAAAAGTAAACTCTCACTTAACTCAGTATGATGTGCTTATTCCGTAGAAAATACGAAAACTCGATTTAGGGGCCGTTGAAAAATTTTGTGGTCCCTGATCCTAAAACTAATTATTGGCCAAGATCGCAATCTTTTGATCCATTTTTTGATCATTTCTAAAATTCTTGGCCAAGATCGCAATCTTTTGATCCATTCTTTTTATCATTCCTAAAATTCTTCACCAAGGTCCAATCTTTTGATCCATTTTTTGGTCATGCCTAAAATTCTTGTCTTAATTAATGAAATCAAGTGTGTGCAAATACGTATAGTTTCTTCTATCATTTCTAATTTATTAAAATGCGTAACCTAAGGGGGAGAAGCCTGAAACTTTGAGTCAATAATGGAATATCTCAGGAGCTCTACAAGTTAGGGAGATGAAATTCGGTATCTAAGCCCTACATTAAACATAGGTTGACACCTATCCCAATGTTTTTGACAATTTTAACTTTAAAAGAAGAAGAAGGTGATTTCCTAATTCTTTCCTGCATATTCAAATCGACGTTGTTGTTTTGTTTTTTTTATGATCACGGTAAAATTGCTTAACCATTTGAAATTAATTTTAGGTGGCTGAGGTCAGGTTTTTTTCTCATGTCATTTTCATTAAAATGTGTATCCAAAGGAGGGAGAGAATCAAACTTGGAGTCAAAAATGGACTATCTCACGAGGTCTTCAAATTAGAAAGATGAAACTTCAAAACTTAAACTCTTCGTTTTAAAAAAAAATAATAAGCTACTTCTACCACGGCTTTAGAAAATTATGTTTCTAAAGGGGGAAAATGGGGCAATTTCCATAGGGAGAGGAGAATCAAAATTTATGCTAATAATAGAGTATACCAAGATCTCCCATACCGTTTAAAGTCAATTTTTAAAAATAATCAGCACTTCGATAGACTTTGCTTTTATAATTAAACTTTTTAGATGTTTATCGTACAGTGTGTGTGTGTGGTGGTGGGGGGAAGCTGTTTAAATGTTTCACTAAGAAAAGAGTTCTTTTAGTTTTTCGTCACTCTCTTATTCCCGGGTACGTAACACAGCGTACTTCAGCTTATTATGATATAACATTATATATGCCTAGATATTATATACTTTCAGAATATTTTAAAAATAAAATTATACAAAATGTACACTCATGTCCAAAAATATTATCGCATGTCTATAAGTATGTTTTTGTAGGAACATAATTTGATAACGAATTCGCCCGGTATTTCTTATAGTATGTGTCTAATCAGCAAAGACATGTATGTGGCAAATTTCATGTTAAAAGAGCAGTAAATAAGAACAATAAAACGAAAAAAAAAAACTTTCTTCTCCATTTAGCAGCATTTTGTTTTACTCAATCTAATTTTCGTATTTATAACTCTTTTCCTAGGAAGTTTACCACAAATATACATTTCTCGATTATACACACAGTATCAGTATTAAAAGTACCCTGCAAAATCATTACCAAATTATATTCTTACAAGGAGACAGTTATAGATATGCAACAATCATTATGAACATGAGTGTACGTTTAATATTATTTTTGAGTAATGTTTAACTTGTTCATTAATGGTTGTGTCGCAATTATTTAAATTGTATCTTTGTGAAATACAAGGTGGAAACATACAGTATATCTTGATCTTTATCCATTCTTGCAGCTTTTAAACTAATAGACAAATAACGCTGGAACTTTGTACCATGCAAATATCCGTAGAAGAACATTCTTTGACGATTTCTGTGATACACTAAGTTAACAGTGTTTGCAACCCAACATAAAATTACATTTTTCAAATAGGACTACGTCAAGTTATTACAGAATTCAAATCTACATACTAAACGAAAGCTTATATCACATTTGTTATTGAGTATTACAAACTAAGGACGTAATCATATCACAAACATCCAAATTTTTGTGGTCTCTAACGTATGTGAGACGGACGGGGCAATGTACGTTCAAAGTGCTTTAGTGTCTAATACTGTTATTATGATATGGCAGAAGGGATTGAAAATTTGACTTTTTTTTTAAAAAAAAAAAAACTTTATTTCGGAAAATGCTTAGGTAAATACTTCACCCAACTGCATAGATAGTTTACAATGGATTTAAATATCATAATGCCGTTTACAGAATTTCATATTTCAAACTGTTCTGGAGATTTAGTAAACATTTATAAAGTTAGCAATACTGCTTAAAATTATATAATCAGGATAACTCGCTAGCAACTTTAACCTTTTTTCATATCTCCGGAATTGGTTGAGATATACAGGGTTTTCATAAAGTCTGGACGGATTTAATTTGCTTATAATTTTCATAAAAATGCTCATAACGAAATCAAATAAAGTGCAAACGGTAGCGGAAGAATTAAATTTTTAGTTGGCAACACTGTTAGATAAGTGGAAACTCTGAACACGTTGAGAGAGGGAGAGGGAGGGCAAGGGTCAGTTTCTTACTAAATTCCATCCATTGTTGTTTTCATTGTTGTTTCAATGTTGACTGTTAAAAGTAAGGAGTAAGCTGTATTTGTGTGTGTGTCTTAAAGAAATAAATAAATTAAAAACTCAACTGAGAAGACTATCTTTTTTACCGTATCAAAGATGGCGTCGGTGAAAGAGAAAGCGCAATGTGTTCTGTGGTACGCAGAGCTAAAATCACCAATTCTGGTGTGTCGAAAGTTCACCAAAGAGTTCAAAAAGCCGGCACCGACTGAGAGTGCAATCCGAAAGTGGCATGCGAAGTTTTTGGAGACAGGAAGCGTCCTGGACCGTCCTCGAAGTGGGAGGCCGCCAACATCGCCTGCAACAGTGAGCAGGGTAAGGGAAAGCATCATCAACAGCCCACAGAAGTCGATTCCTAGACGGTCCATGAAACTCGGAATTCCACAGACAACCGTGTTTAAGATAGCCAAGAAGACGACAAGGCCAAAGGTTACAAAATCAAGATAGTCCAGGATCTGCATGATGAAGATTTGGACATCCGGTTCAACTTCTGTGACGCCATGCTCAAGCAGTTGGAACATGGCGACGTTCTCCTTTCAGCCATCATGTTCTCAGATGAGGCAACCTTCCATGTCTCCGGGAAGGTTAACCGACACAACTGTCGCGTTTGGGGCACGGAAAACTCAAAGGAATTTGAGACACATGAGAGAGATAGCCTTAAAGTGAACGTTTGGTGCGCTGTGTCCTATGATCATCTGATTGGACCGTTCTTTTTTGAAGAGGAAACCGTGAATGGAGATTCGTACCTGGATATGTTGCAGAAATACCTCATTCTGGAACTGGAGGCACGTGGAATCCAGAACGACATCGTGTTTCAACAGGACGGGGCCCCCCTCACTATGCAATCAAGGTGAGACAGTTCCTTGACGAGAAATTCCCTAACCGATGGATTGGCCGCGGTGACCCGACCGCTTGGCCGCCAAGATCACCCGACCTTACCCCCTGCGACTTCTGGCTTTGGGGTCATGTGAAAACGGAAGTTTATGCAAAAAGCCAAGTGGTTTGGAGAACTTAAAGGACAAAATCAGGGCGTCTGTGGCTGGCATTTCGGATCAAACACGGCGGAACGCTGTGAGTGGATTCCAGCGCCGCCTACGTAAATGGCGCCCAGTTGGAGGTGTGGCGGTGAATGAACTGAGCTGGTGCAGATTACAGGTAAAAATTTAATCCTTCCGCTACCGTTTGCACTTTATTTGATTTCAATATGAGCATTTTTATGTAAATTATAAGCGAATTAAATCCGTCCAGACTTTATGAAAACCCTGTATAATTGCTGTAAATGGCGTTATGATCTTTATATCTGTAAAAAAAACACCTACATGATTAAATGTGATATTTATCTGAACACTTTTTCGAAATGAAGTACTTTAAAAGAAGTCAAATTTTTAATTAATTGCAACTGTGCTTCTACTTATTCGAAACATGCCATATGATGACCGTAGTATTCAACACTGAGATATTTTGGATATGCGTTATTCCTAATGTGGAAGTACCCTTCAAAATTAGGTTCATTTTCGATGTCTGTAATACTGTAGCGTCCTTAGTTTGGAACATTGCATAACAACTGTCGTCTTACTGTATAAGTTTTCATTTTAAATGTAGATTTAAAAAACATATCAAACAACTTGACATAGTGCCATTTAAAAAAAATAAAGCTTTAAGTTGAGTTGGAAGTATTCTTAACCTGGTGGTATCACGGGCTGTCAAACAATGCTCCCCCCCCCCCTCTCAGTAGCGTTTTTAATTCATTAGTTTGAAAGTTATAAGGGCGTATCAAGATAAATGGTCTATCCTGTAACCCACATAACAAATATGTATTGTTGGTTGCATAAGGTAAGGCGTTCCTAGAAATAGCTAGAAACATATGTAAGTTTTGACTCCACTCTAATCTACCCTCAAGTCAAAATTTTTAAAAAATGGCTTTATACGCAATTGTATCTGGTGAAGATCTACACCTGAACAAAATTTGCTGGCTCTAGGTGACACTTTTCAATACAAAAATCTGATGACAGTCACACACATATATATTTTTTTGTTATTATTATAACTAACTAACTAGCACTATGGCCTATGGAACCCGGCGGTTCAATGCTGCGTCCACAAGAGCTCTCAATTGACTTCTCTCCTTAGCCAACTTAAAACAATTTCTACTTTGTATTCCTATTTCTGAAAGGCCCATCTTAATACTGACCTCCTATCTGCGCCTAGGTATTCCTAATGGACATTTTCTCAATGGACTTTCAGTCAAAACTTTGAAAGCGTTCCTACTTTTATCCATTATCGCTACATGACCTGCCCATCTGAGCCTCCTACATTTGATGACCCTAACAATGTTCGATAAACGGCATAAATTATGCAGTTCCTTGTTATGAAGTTTCCGCCAATCCCCATTCCAGTTCCTCTTGGGTTCGAATATTTATCTCAAGATTTTATTCTCAAATACTTTCTTCCCTTAAAGCAAGTGACCACGTTTCTCAACTATACAGGACAAGAGGCATAATTATCGTTTTATATACGCTGTAAAAAAAATTCTAAAGGTAAATTTACAAAACAACGGTGGCAATGTTTGCCAAACCTCTATGTAAATCAATTTTCATCTATAAAGTGAAATAACTAATAATGAAGTGCTGTAAAATTACATTTTTATCAATAAAAATATTTTTTCTTACAAATTTACTGTAAATTTATAAAAAACAGTAAATTATGTAAATTAATTTTCATCTATAACGTAATACAACTAATTATGAAGTAGTGTAAATTTACATTTTTATCAATAAAAATATCATATTTTCTTATAAATTTACTGTAAATTTATTAAAAAACAGTAAATATTGTAATTTAATCTAAGGAAATGTATATCAATTTATAAATTGAAGGGTAAATAATTTTACATTGCTATTTGGTAATTTAAAATACAGAAATTTTTTCCAGTGTACTGTACGCTTGAAATTATATACAGGATGGTCCATTTATAATGATAGTAATAAATATTTCAGAAATCGTAAAAGGCAGAGAAGCAAAATTTTGCACCAAGAAACTATAGGGAGGGGACAACGTACTAGGTATTTTGTAAGATCACCGAACAAACAGTGCTGCCAACCCAATATAAAATCATTTTTCTCAAATGGCACTACATCATATTATTGTGTATAAAAAATCAACATGTAAAACAAAAACTTAAAATACCACATTTATTATTCAATGTTGCAAACTAAGGATGTTATAGTATCACAAACATCCAGAATTTGGAAACCTCTATCACACATTAGAACAACGGAGATGGACAGGATAATGTATATCGAAAGTACTTTAGTAAAGTAGTTTTGGTACTATGGTCATGGTGTGACTTGTTTCGAATGAATAGGATTTAAAAATTTTAATTTTTTCAAAGGCTTTATTTCGAAAAACTGCTTAAGAAAGTTATATCTAACTGCTTGTATGGTTTTCAATCCAGCTACAAATTATTTTGCCGTTTACAGCACTTCAATATCTCAAACTGTTCCGGAGATACGATAAACATTGATAAAGTTCGCAACATTGCTGGAAATGGCGTATTTGTGGAAATTATTGAGAATTATTGTTCTTTTCCTTCTCTGTTTGAGCATTAGAGCAGTCACTTTTAGTAGCTGTAATTCCAAGCTCTCGCAATTACATGATTTAAGCAGTGTTGCAAATTTCAGTAAGGTTTATCATATCTCCGGAACGGTTTCAGATATCTAAGTGCTCTAAACGACAAAATAATTTATATGTGCATTGCATACCATAGAAGCAACTAGGCATGATACTTACCTAATCATTTCTTCGAAATAAAGCCTTTCAAAAAAAATCAAAAATTTTAAGCCCTGTAACTTCGTCAGGTATGTAATGTGAACGTGATATATACGTACATTGTAATGTGTTGTATGTACGTTACATGCCGTGATTAGTTTCACTCTAGCGCGGGGCTTGATTGGGAGCAATCGGAACAATCGGCTTAAGTACGACCCTGTGTACATTTACTCATCTCAGTCATGTTTTCAGTTAGTAATGGCATCTTTCAGCAGAACAACGCTCGTTGTTACAAGGTCAATGTTGTACTGCAGTGGTTCGAGAAGTATAGTGATGAATTTTATTTATTGCAATGTCCCCCAAACTCATCTGAAGTTAACCCAACTCAATACCTTCTAGGTGTTGTTGAACGTCATATTCGAGCTCATCGTCTGCCTCCACGGAATTTATATGATTTAAGTGACTTATGTGTGCAGAAGTGGTGCGCTAGCCTCCAACCACCTACGAAGATTTCATTACTTCCATGCCATATCGCATTGTTGCCATCTTGGACATACCAGATATTACGTAAGTGGTTATAATGTTATGGCTGGTCAGTGTATTTGAAAAATAGTTTTTGACAAAATCATTATACCTATTATCTACTTTATATCAAGCAAGCCACAAAATTTCGGGTGTGAATGCAGTAGCCAGATTAGTGAATTTGGTTGCATTTTCACGAAGGTAAACAAAGTAAATAAAGCCCCAAGTGCCTATCCCCGAACTAAAAATATTTGGTGCACAGCGGCGTCCCAGCGACCGAAAATTTTGCGCTCTGTTTTACATTTAGTAAGTTATTGGCAAATTATAATATAATTATCGACTTTGACAAAGAATGAGAACGAGATTAGTAATTAATAAAGAATGAGAGAGGAAAATCTCTGAGTTCATGATTGAAAATATTAATTCTTCAACTTTGTTTTGCTTCCTTTGAATTCTTTCGTTAACTGCAAATTTCCATATTTGTATGTACCCTTTCAATTGTGCAAAAAGAAAAATGAAAAAAGGAAAGGCATAATATGAACTTACCATATTTGTAAAACAAAATATTATTTTATAATTCTGTTTCTTTGAAATGTATTATATTATTATTATTATTATTATTATTATTATTATTATTATTATTATTATTATTATTATTATTATTATTATTATTATTATTATTATTGCTCTAGAAATATACCTTATCTGTCATTGTTCATGTATGAGCATTAAAAGCAAATCATAGTGACCTTATTTCCTTGTCAATTATTTTAACAAAATCATATTTCAGGAATATTTTAATTCAGTAATCGTATAACGGTTGGAGGCTTTTCTTTCGTAATTTGTTAAAAAAAAAAAGTTGGCTCAACTTAGAATCTAAACCTCGAGACTTGACCTTGTGGTTTAATTAGATTGAACATTAGTCAAAATAAATAAATAAATAAATAAATAAAACGAAATTCTACCTGATATTCTTAGAATCTTATAAAAATGAATGTTTATCCGGTATCTAAATCTGGACCGTTGGCCTGGCATACTCGTTAAGTCCTGTATTGGAGAGATCGTAAGCTATTTAGAATATTTTTATGCGTATTGAAGAAGGGGAGAGAGGAATCAAAGAGGAAGTGGTGGTATAAAAACCATGCAGAGAAAAAGAGTATCTCATAAGCTCATCATGTTAGGAAAATGAAACACTGTGTTAAAAAAACAAGTAGACAACATGCACACATGACTTAAAATCTCAAAAAAAAAAACATAGTGTTGAAATAAGACACTCCTAGCACCCGTAGGCGAGTGAGTGGAAAGGGTGTGAAAGTAAAAAGAGTACAAATTGGCCGATATTAGTATTGAACCCGTAGTTTTTGTGGTCAATGAGATGGGTAGTGGTAATCCCGATGCCGTCTAAGTATAAGTTCTAAAATTAGTTCAGCCCCATTAGCATGGGGGAAAGACAAATAATTAGCATCGAATCCATAGTTTTCATAGCCGCTAAGCTGATTGGTAATACCCCCGATGGCATTTATTCCCATATTTAGTCAAGAATGTGAATGTGAGCTAGGCGTGAAATTGAGTGAGAAAACGTCAAAATTATTGCTTGTTGTTATTTATTCTACTCAGTTCTTTATTTCCTGACGGGAGCTTGTTCGTCGTTATTTGTTCTACTCAATTCTTTATGTTCAAATATTGTACGTAAACATTATTCTTCCCGTGCGGAGAGGAGCAATAATACAAACAATAATTTATACGTACAATTTAAAAAGGAAACGATTATACAAAATTTGATGGCCCATATAGATGTATTATTACAAAATATTCTTGTTAGTCTTTGCTCTCCCTGCTGGTCTAGTGGCTAGCCTTTGAGCTTTTAATGCACTACCTTGCGTTTGGTCACTTGTGTAAGAGAACATTGGTCAACGACTCATATAGCCACGATGCTAAAAAAAAAAAAAAAGGACGCTAAACTTCAACAAGCTAACAAACTAATGTTATTATCCTTGAACTACCAAATGTATTTACTTTTATTAATGCCAATGTTGTATATATATATATATATATATATATATATATATATATATATATATATATATATATATATATATATATATATATATATATATATATATATATATATATATATATATATTAGTTTAACGTCCCACATTTGTGACCTAAGGCTGTGAAGATAATGAATGAAATATTGGAATGTGAAATGGAGAAGAAAGTGGGAGAAACGGAGGAACCTCGAGAAAACACACGCACAAGGTGTTTCGCCACCACAAAGCCCAGTTGGTGTGAGCTGGGATCGAACCAGGAACTCAACGTGCTAGAGATGAGCTCTTTACCACTGAGTCACCACAGCTTCGAAAATTTTACTTAACACAATTTTAGAAATGTAAGCATGCAAAAATAAAATGATAAATTTGCTTTCGAAGGGGGACAACGGTAGAATATGTTAAGTCTAAACAGTATAATTCATAGGGTAGTGTACGTAAAAACACAAAACAAAATTAGAGAAGATAAACTAACTTTTAAATGTAACAGTGTTCACACTTTGACTTAAAACTACAGGAATAGAATGTAACAATACACAATTGATAAGAACTTCAATGGGTAAAGTATTTGATTAATGATCTATACAATAAGTTGCTTTCCTCAAAAATACGAGTGAAAAACTTTTCAAATGAAAGTCATTGTGCATACAGTATAATAGCGTATGTAGCTGAAAGGACATTAAAAGGAGAGAAAAAAAAACGTTGTAATAGACCTGTAGTCTCTTTTGGAAGCTTCTTTCACCGACGGAGGAAGTAGCTGGGCTCGTTGGCTGTGAACAGCCAATGCACCGGATGAATCGGCTTTTTCCGTGACGACAAGAATCCACATATTTGTACCACTCAGGGCAAGCAGATTGAAAGGGCTTTGCCAGACGTTAATTGTGAAGTTTCCTTTCCCACAGATTGGTGGAGTCTCTGCCACAAAACTAGAAAATCATCATATTCTCCTCCCACTCAGGTGGCAAGCACACAAGTCCATAACTGTCATCTGTAACACACGGGAAGAGAGGCAATAAAACAGACTGAAATCGTTTACAATTGAGGTGGTGGCTGAGCCATGTTAATGTGAAACTACAATATACCCAAGATTGCTGTTTTATTATTTAGTTTTAGGACTTTTATCAGAATATGAAAACTAGGGGTTGCCTTGAGTTACTCTGCGAGTGTAACTTTTTACTACAAAATACATTAAATTTTCGTCATTATTGGATCAAAAGATCCAATATATTTCAATCAAAAATTTTCTTGTAGGTCTTATATCTGGAGAACTATACATTATTCGGCGTAAGCTCTAAACTGCGATAAACAAAGCCACGTGAAACTAAATCTCGCTGATTTGTTGTTGTCCTACCGACGCTTGTACTCCTCCGCAAAATAGTTCATGTGATTGCATTATTACTTTTACTATGAAGCTTCATATAAAACTGCTATATTATTATAAATGACAAAAACATAATACGGATTATCTAATAATACTGCAATCGAGTGTGGCTAATGAAACAATAGAAATAAACAGTAAGCATGCGCAGTAATTATGCCGCCAACTCAACTGTGGACGGGTGTTCTGCTTTTAAAGTCTGAAAGATGACTGGCATGAATCCCGGTTTCGCGAGTGTTGTGGTGAAACACCAGCAAGGCAAACCTTTACTCACTAAGCAACAATTGTTTACGAGCGAAACTCAAATACTTTTTTTTTTTTTTAAATCTTTCGAATTTCTTTTCTGCTGCTGTTGTAAATATCTGAACAACACGAGACAGTATTGTCAAAATGCACGTGCATAATTTGCTCCTCCCCGTGGGGAGTGGGAGTGATACATCACTAGCCAATCGTATTTGTGACAAGCGGAAGGATACAAATATTTTGTTTATCGGAGTTTAGAGGTTACGCTGAACAATGTATACATATAGTGTAGTCAAACGCAAACTATTACTTAACTAATTATAATGTGCTTATTCCGTAGAAAATGCGATAACTCGATTTACGGGCCGTTCAAAATTTTTGTGGCCCTTGATCCAAAAACTAATTGTTGGCCAAGATCGCAATCTTTTGATTCATTATTTTTGATCATTTGTAAAATTCTTGGCCAAGATCGCAGTCTTTTGATTCACTTTTTTTTTAATCATTCCTAAAATTCTTGTTTACCACACTCACGGTCAAGGTGTAATAATGTAAGGACACAGGAGGCTGGTACTTGAATGATGCAAGGTAAGAAACTTTATATATATAGGATCGGATCCAGGATTTTCTGGGGTGAGTGCACCATATGTACCAAAATAATCAGTCCCATTGAAACCCTTTAAAGTGACATGTGACCAGTACCGGCGGAAGGGCCGGGCGAGCCGGGCAACCGCCCGGGGCGCCAAATTTTAGGGGAGTTTGGGGGCGCCAAAATCCTTGCTAAATTTATATTATTGTAAACGGTGAACTAAAAATTAACTTTTTCATAAATTTCGTAGCAACATTGGTTACTACCTCATGCCATAGGCCTCACTCTTTATAACAACCCCGGTTTCTTCTTGAATCTCCTATAAAGGAAATCCCTTCATCCTTTCACCTTATTTGTCTATAAAAAGATCTCCGCTGACAAAGCTAAAGGCTATTGTTGAGAGTTGGGAGTTTTGAGCAACAATAACACACTCTGACACTTACAACCGCCGCGGTGCCGACAATTGCACTCCTTGCGACAAAGCTATGTCGGCCGCTCTAACAATACACACAAACAATATTGAGTTATCGGCAACCAAAAAGAAATTAGTCCTGTTTGTACTGTCAAATGTCTCGTGAAAGAAAATTATAAATCAGAAGTCATGTACTGTAGTGCAGGCTTCATGCTGTGAGTGGTGTTCTTTTGTCTCCTGAATTTCGACTCTTAGTAGAAGAATCATGGCGTTAATGTGTTCTTTATCAACATGTCGGGAAAAAAAAAAGCCTTCTGGAAATGTATACAGAAAAAGAAGAACACAATTAGCGGCTGAAAATGAGAAACAGGCAGCAGCATTAAAGAAATTGTTTCGTACTCCTGAAACAGACAATAATGGAAGTGAAAACGTAGGACCAGAGAATGAGGAAACCAGCAAGAAATCGACAAATATTCCAGAAGATAGCAACACAGTACAGGTAAGTAGGCCTACATTGCGTAACGTATTTTCGTTTTATTACGTTTAATAGAGAAGAGGTGTTTACACACGTAGCGTCTTAACAGGCTGGGGTGGGTAGGGTGGCGGCCTCTCAGATAGGCGGCGAACTTCAGGTTCAAAGAAAGTTCTTTCCCCATTGATATAAGTAGCAATAATTACATTCTATACCAACACTGATGCTTGATACATGTACCAAAGCGATAAGACTTTTACTCGTTAGATGTGTATTAACCAACTTTAGCTGTATTTCAAGCATTCATCTATTAATTAAGTAGAGGGCCTCAATAGTCTAGAGGTTAAAGCGTTGGACTGATGTCTACGTGCTCCTGGGTTCAATCCCCGGCCTTTCCGCTTTTCAACGGCAGGAAAACTGGGGAGTCACATAAATACAGATATGACGGTCACTTGGCCTTCTCTTTGGCAGTTAACAATGTTGTTTATGTATATATGTGTAAATAAATGCTGTATCGCACCATCAATCTTAATTTTATATAGGCTAAATCGTTGTTTCTTGAATCGTTCTGTAAATTTCTAATCAGTGACGTAGAATATTTTGCATGCTCATGTGTAAATAATTGTTTCGTATATCGTTTACCAAAACTTACTCTGTGTATTTAACTGACAAAAGTTAAGATCTTACTCAGTTTGATAATTGATTCTTATAGTTATAGTTATAGAGTTCAAGGAGTTATCCTTTAAAAGCAGCTATCTGTAAGGTAGCATAGCAAATTTAAACTCAGTAATACCAATGGGTTGTAGGGGGCGCCATATGGATTCTTTGCCCGGGTGATATTTTCCCCTTCCGCCGGCCCTGCATGTGACAATATATATCCTTTACACTTGACAACAATGATACATAGAACGGAGGGGGGGGGGGGATTATAAAGAGAGTCGCAAGTGATGTGCAGGAAAAATTGTTCTCTCTTCCTGGCTTGTTTTCTTTCCAACTTCACAAATGTTATATTGCTTTGCTTGATGAATCCTTTTCCTTCAACCTTCAGAAAATCGACTTAGACTATTGCTTTTGCAAAACTCCTCTTTCTTGTAAGGCACAAACGAAAACCTGACAGCAGAAAGTTTCGGAAAGGATTGCTATTTTCACTGCTAGCTTCTCATTTTAGATAGTGTATATTTACAACGAAGGGGGTGCACGTGCACCCCCTAAATTCGGCAAGAAAATTAATAAGTTATAGAAAAAATAATTTATAATAAGAAAATAAAATATAGTTAAAAGATAATTTAATTATATAGCAACTTGATTACTAAAATTTATAAGGTTACAGGGAAACAGTAGAGGGTACTTCCTAGTATTGAAAAGATCTAACGGAGTCACTGTTTCGTCTCCTTAACTACTGAACACGTACATCTCTGGACAGTGACAGATTCACGTATAAGCTATAGCTTAGGGCCCCCTCTCTTGGGGACCCCAAAAATTGAAGGAAAAATTGAATGTATGTTTCGAAAATATAAGAGAAACAATAAATAAAATTATATCTGCATAAAGCAACAGTGGTGTTGTATTGTGTAGACTCCTATTATGTAAGTAATGCGGCCCCTTCTGCTAGCCTACTTCCTAAAATATTACTAGTTTCATCATTTCTGTATATGGTGTGCCTACGTTCATCTGGACATATAAAGGACCCCATTACCTTCAATAATTTAGGGCCCCACCAGATCTAAATCCAGCTCTGTCTCTGGAAATAAATCAACAGACAGAGAAGAAAAAATGAATTACACTGTTCACTTCTTTCATCAACGCCTCAATTATACTGTAATTAAGCCTAATTTTACTGCCATTGACTTTATACTTTAATGGAAATTAGATTTGAATTATATACAAAGCAAACTATCACATTTATTGATTTAGAAACTTACCGCATTATTCATATTTAAATAGTGCATTCTGATATCTCGAAACATTTTAAATTATATACAAATGAAGCGCAAATAACACGAAGACCTGTAATCTTTCATTGTTACTAGACTAATTCCTGTAATACACTTTTCGAATTGCATACTGATAAAAGTTTATTATAGATCCTATTGTTGTTCTACTGGTATCATACACTCTCATGTTCAGTGGCTCTGAAACTTAAGAGCAACGAATTTACAACACTGTCTTATGGAAGGAAGGAAGGGATTATGGGTATGTCTTCCTTATTCATTTCCTTAGTGTAAAGGATAAATATATAAATGTACCAATATTCGAAGTTGAAGGATAATGTGAACTTTTGTCTCTTTCAAGTTTTCGTTCCAATGTAGCACCAATTCACAACACTACATTTAGCTAGTTTTTTTTCTTTTTCTTTTCTTTCTTTCTTTCTTTTTCTTTTTTTTTAAGTGAAACTAGACTTATTATTAAGTTTTCATTTACTTACTTGCTAGTTTTCGGCACTTAAAGGCAAAATAAAGGCCGTCAGATCTATGTTTAGCTCTGGTGATGCGTGGGCAGCATGTCGGTTCTCAACGACGCTAATTTTAGCATATTTGAACGGAATTTACTACTACTCACTAGTGCTAGTTTTATAATGAATCAAATGCTAGATTAATACCTGTCTTCCATGGAGAATCGAATCCGAAACCACGCTCATCAAAGAGAAGCACTTGACCTAAATATTTCCCTACAGGGGAAACACATAGTAAAATATCTTATTTATAGAGTACCAGAGATGGAGTGGGTCAGTGGATCATGGGTCAACAGAATGTGTCCCACTGCGACTCACCACCTACTGTGATCCACTCTGACCCACCGAACCACTCTGCTCAGTGTATTGTAGACAGCATCTTCTGAACACTGGTAAATTTATCTAGGTTTTACATTTAAGGACTTCATTTTTCTTCCTTTTTCATTTTTTTCTGTTTACTTACCTGAAATGAGTATATCTAAGTGAAAATAGAACTTCAGGTACTTTTGATATTTGTAATAGATCCAGGACTTACCACTTGGCTTTAGGGACACGGTTGAATTTTACATTTTCTTTTCCTTTATTGGCCTACTTTACCCTGATTTGAGACTCAAATTTCAACCTATTTTCCACTGAAAAGTATATATAAGGAAATAATTATATATAATAATTAAATTGAAATTCATCGTAATAGTCCATAGCAAACGCTTTACCATTTTATATCGTAAAGATAAAATCCACCGGCATTGTAACAGAGCTGTACTTGAGCGATTGACCGTAGCAATTCAAACTCCGATTAGTAATGATTTTACAGCCTTGTTTTATTACAAGTGTAAACTTATGAGTCAGTGGATAGAACGGCATGGATCGTGGGTCAGAGTTGATGACGATGGGTTTTGGTGGGTGGTGGGTCAGAGTGGGTCATTGTAAGTGGTGAGTCATGTAGATCGTGGGTCATGGTGGGTCGTGGGTCAGGGTAGTTGGTGGGTCAATCGGTCATGGGTCAAGTTTTCATAGACCCACGCCATCTCTATACGGTACTTAAATGTCGAACTTGAGAAATAAACGTAGAGAACAACAAAGGACTTCTAAAAGCATTTCTCAAGGCACATTGTTTACACTTTTATTTTTAACCTTTTACGTAAGAAGTTCTTTTGAATTTGATAGAATTAAGTACCTGTCAGTAGTCCATCAACTCAGATTGCAGCAGTCTTGCCATGAAGGAAGTGGCAGCTTAAAGATCATGTCTCCTGACGTCATATGTTACGTGGGAGCATCAATTAATTACGTCTATGAAAATGAGTATCTGATAAATCGTGTGCGCTTCAACCATTTTTTTGAGCGAGACAAGTTGTGTTCCGGAGATGGAAAACTTCTGGAGAATATCATGTTGAGTATCTTCACGTACTCTCACCAGTTGGTGCTGTTATCATTGCAAAGAATCGAAAAGATTTGGAAAGCACGGTTTACAATGATAACAATAGTATTAATAGTAACAAAAACAAAGGACAAAACAAAAGGCTGAAGACAGGCTCTCTTCCTTAATCGTCTGTATCGTGTGCTCCATTTATAACATTTCTCACGACATCAATTTGTCACTATTTCATCTGCTCCGTGGGGTGGCAGCATCTTCACTCCTTCCTCTTCCAAGAAATCAACGAAAAACAACGGAACACAATACAACAGGAAAACTACGAGGAGAAGAGACGAATATTATCTTAATAAACATAATAGCTTTCTAAAAGGCCGCTGAAATAAAATAATTTTCAGTTTCTCATTGCTTTTAAACCTGACAATCTTCAAAATAATATTTCCTTTTATTTTGTTTATTTATTTATTTACTCTTACCAGAGAAAGAACAAACATTTTGAAGCAGAAAGGAAAGTTTAAGCTCTTCGATCAATTTACAGTGAATGTTCAGCTTTCATTAATTTTTCAAAATATGACAAAAATTAAAGTATTAAAATTATACAACAAACATTTAACTACTTACAAAATGTTATAATTTAAAATAGTAAATGTATTGAAGAATGTCCATATTGTTAAGTAATAAATCTGTAATTCAGTTGTGAATAACACGCTTTGATCATCTGCATTTATCCATAATAAGATACTTTTTAGAAACATTGGTAATTGTAAAAATATAACACTTGTTAAATATCCTGAAACTTTAACATTATCTTGTAACTTAATAAAGCGTTTTCACACACGGACATTCGGTGACTGATTCAACTTGTTATAATAATAATAATAATAATAATAATAATAATAATAATAATAATAATAATAATAATAATAATAATAATAATAATAATAATAATAATAATAATAATAATAATAATAATAATGAGTTGAGAATGCTCCAGGATCATTGCCAGAACGAACTTAAAAAGAATGGAGAGATGGAGCGGGGAGGATGACTGTTATTGTTCCTACATGTAAAAGCAAATCCTTTTACCCGCACCTGTTTCTCGCAAAAATTTCCAAAATATCATCCTTCTATGACTTACGGTACCCGAGATATGGCTCCTTAAATCTGCCGAAATTCGATTTTTTGGCCAATATTTGGGGAAAGGTGGCCAGTTGGCCAGCTGGTGTTTGGCAAGTAGCCATCGGTTACTATTTGGTAAAAAAAAAAAGAAAGAAAGAAAGAAAAAAAAGAAAAATATTCACCATCCTCTTAGGTATTGATTAACATCAATATCATTTCTCAATGACTCACTGTTCCCGAGATATTGGCCAAAAAGTAGTTCCGATTTCGGGAGATTAAAAGAGCTATATCTCGGGAACCGTAAGTCATACAGGTATTAATCGATACCTAAGAGGATGGTAAATATTTTGGTACGGATATTAACTGGTGACCACTGGCCACCGATTACTATTTGGTACCAAAATATTCACCATCCTCTTAGGTATTGATCAACACCAGTATCATCTCTCTATAACTTATGATTCCCAAGATATGGCTCCTTAAATCTCCGAAAATCGGTCATTTTCGGTCAATATCTCGGGAACGGTAAGAGTGACGCGAAAAATTGCATCACTTTCTCATATTGTTTTTCATGCTCTATTGAATAGGGGGCTAAAAATTGAAAAAAATTGCAAATAACAGACAGACAGATAGACACACACATACATAAAAATAGAGAATTCAGGAACGAACTTTTCAAGTTCGTTGAAAATAGTTTGCGTTGTGAAGCAAGCGAAATGAACCATCACTAATCACATAGCCAGTCTTCATCCATGGTGGAATTCGAAAGGTGTCCTCTATTGCCAGCTCCTTCTCGAAAACCAAACAATTAATTCCAACGGGTGCTTCTCACAATTAAACCAACTAAAAGCTCCCAGAATTATGCAACAGAATGCATTTGGTTTTTCATCAGCATAACTCAAAACTGCTGGTTTCTTTGATAAGGCAACACTTTAACTGCTTATCTGGGGAGAACTCTTTCACCGGCCCTATTGATCACACGTTACATAGTAGGATTTTAATGTATTTATTATGATCTTTGTAAAATCCTCATATTAAGTGGCAACTGGGAAAGCTGTTTTCTTAAAAAGGATAAAAAAATCTAGGAAGATGAATTATGACGTTTTTGGAAAGAGGCCAGAAGGTGGTACAACAAAATGATGTGTACGTTGTGCATCCTACTCTTTAAAGTCAATTCTAGAGTTTTCTGATAAATTTTCAGTTTGTTAAATTGCATATGAAACTAAAGAATTATATCCGACATTATAATCTACTGCCATCAGACGATCGTGAAACACGTATCAACAGCTTATCCTCTGTTAAGTTTATCAGAAACTTATCAGAAGATTGTAGAATTATAACTTAATCTCCCTTTCATTCGTTTTATAAGTTTATGATAACTATAACAATAACAATCTGTATACTAATCGGTTAATCACCGAGAATGTCGTCATCGACCCTGGTGGAAGCAAAAGTGTTACAATTATGCCGTATATTGTTCCTACTGTTGAAAGTAGTGTTAAAGTTTTTTATTCCAATATAGATGCCACTGTATATCCTAACAATAGAAAGCTATGTATGTAGTACAGTAACGTCAATATGCCATTCAAAAGTTTCGTTTCATAATTAAGTTACGCTGAATGTTAACCTCAAGCCTTCGGCTCGTTATACACTATAAGTTGAAATCGTGCTTAATTGAAAGCTCTCATTGGTTATATTTAACATTTTTATTCTAGTTTGCCTACCAGCAACCTTAAACTCTATGCCATATACTTTATGCATTTTTTTCAAGGATTTCATAATCCATGATAATCCCGCCTTGTAGCGACATTTATTAGCGTGAATGTTTACGATTAGAAATTAACGTGATGTACTGAGACGTTTGCGTTTACTAGAGGGAATTTTCAGTATGCCCCTTGTCTTTCTACAACCACCATAACATATCTCTTAAGCGAGGTTACATAAAATTTCAGGATATTTGCATTACTGTCTGAGACATGTATTTCTATATTGAAATATAATAAATAGAATTTGTATCTTTGCATTCGCTGAAGGACATGACACCTTATAGAATGAGGGATTTACTAGAATTAACATATTATTATTATTATTATTAATCATTTATTTGTATTGATGAATTCTTATCTTCTTGGCAAAGTTAATACAATAGACCAACTAAATTCATTAAAAATCCACAGTAACAAAATTACAGTATCGAAAATTCTTAACCATCTGCAAAAGATTGAAAAAAACACGAAAACTATAACTATATGATAAATTATTTCTGTGTTAATTATAAACATTGTTTATAATATGGATATTTTTATAAACATCTCCGTATATCCTCACGGAAATATTGCTGTTATATTAGGTTGTGTGATGTTTACATTTTAATAGAGTTATTCTATAAATGATACGTCTTTAGTTCCACAATTTTTTCCTCCATGCAACGTTCATTGATTTCAAAATTTTAATTAGGTCTAATTTCTCGCACTAAGTTGTTAATATGCTTTCTTGATTAGCATTTATCGGCCCTCGTATTCTGTATTTCATAATTTAATTCTTTTGCTTTTGTTTATGTAATACTTGATACTTATTTCCATACAGGTTACAAACATAGTTACTTTCCTTATGTGTAATGTCTATAAAGATGACTTTTTTTATTTTGCTTGTTATTCTTATATCGTTGTGGTAAGATAAATGGGTTGATTGATTGGTAATTAATGTCCCCTTTAAGAACCAAGGATATATGAGATGGGGCCTTCTTTCTGAAAGTGAAATCCAAGCCATTACTTGGATATTTTCTGACTAAGCACTCCCAGCACGGATCGAGACTAGGATCGCCTAATTAGGCACGAAGAGGACTAGTAGGATATAGTTAAGCAAGGTAACATAGTAGTAGGGTGTAGCAAATTACCGAGCGAAGTAGCTCAAGTGGTAGAGTGTTGGCTTTGCATTCGGGAGATCGTGGGTTCGATTCCCGCTTCCAATGATCCTGACTGGGGTTTTCCACGGTTTTCCTCAGTACTACCAGGCAAATGCCGGGAAGGTACCTACTAAACAGGCCCTGGCCGATACCTTCCCAAATCCTTTCCATTATTATTGTTGTTGTTAGATATCCAGTGTAAAATGGCCTCTGAGCTGTATCTGGTGATTGTTAAATAAATAAATAATAGAGGGTAGAGTAATCACTATACGATAACGTCGCATAGGGTAAGTTAATTGATAAATATATCTGGTTAAATTAGATTAGATCAATACTATATTATTACTTTCATCTATAGTCTGAAACAAGGAGATGTGTTGTCGCTTTTAATATTCAACTCTGTTCTGGCATAAGGAAAATCAAAGATAGCAATCAGGGTCTAGAGTTGAATGGTATTCATCAGGTTATGGCGTATGCTGATGATCTAAATTTAATAGGGAATGATAGGAGAACAATAGAAAGAAATGCAGAGGTCTTATTAAACGCTTGAAGGGACATGTGTTTAGAGATGCAGAGAAAACTAAATATATGGAAGTTCGTCGGGACTGTAATAGGGCAAATTATGGATGCGTTAAAATATCAAATAATACTTTTGATAAAGTGGATACTTTCAAACATCTAGGATCAATATGAACAGACAAAAACCATATTCACGAAGAAATTAAGTGTCGACTAAAAGCAGCGAATTCGTTCTTATTATTCAGTTCAAAATCTCTTGTCGTCGCGAATTCTGTCGAGGAATTTGAAGTTTTAAATAGGGTATATGTAAAACGATAATCATGCCTGTTGTTCTGTATGGTTGCGAAACATGGTCGCTTACCTTTAAGGAAGAACATAGACTGAAAGTATTTGAGAACAAGATCCTGAGACGAATATTCGGACCCAAGAGGAACGGGAATTGCGGAAACTCCATAACGAGAAACTACACAATTTATACGGTTTACCGAATATTGTTAGGGACATCAAATCTATTAGGTTTATGAGGGCAGATCATATAGCCAGCATGGAAGAAAGTAGGAACGCTTTCAAAGTTTCAACTGGAAGACTAATCGGAAAACAACCATTAGGAAGACCTAGGCGCAGATGGGAGGACAATATTAAGATGGATTTCACAGAAATAGGAATACAAAGTAGAAACTGGATCCAGTTGGCTAAGGATAGAAGTCAGTGAAGTTCTTTGGTGGATGTGGCCTTGAACTTCCGGTGTACATAGGCCATAGAGTTAGTTATTACTTTCATCTAATTGTAATAAGCAGAAATTATATCATTTTCTATTCTTCTTTGCCGAAACAGATTTGCCCAGAAAATTTTGCAATTTATCCAACTGAATTTTTAATAAGCATCATAATTTTGTTATAGTTTCAATATTTTAAATCTATCTGGATTTAAAATATTTTATAAAATGCTTATTTCGCTGGATTAAGGTACATATTGTAAGGGCGAATGCACCCGGTCGGATTAAAAATTTTCAGTGTTTCAAAGTAAGTGTTTTCTTGAAATATATAACTTTCTATTTGCAGCTTGTAAGTTTTATAGCTAAATGACGCGTCTAAGGTAGAAGATCATACAAGGTATCCTCTAAGATGCGAGATTTTTAAACATATAAACACGATCTCAATTTGCTTCAATTCTGGTTTCGGTTCTTACGTTCACGGTAATGAATGCAGAGATTTTATATGGATAATTCAGACGATATCTATGGTGATGAGGGAAAGAAAGATCGTATGAATTGTTAGGCAAGAAAACATGAGTGGAGGTTTAAATATCTCGTCGAAAGAGAATAGAGGACAGTTTAGAAGATGGATAACTACTTGGGGGCAAAAGTAGGTTTATAGGAAAGAAAATCGATACTCTGCAGGTATGTTATGGAAAAGCCATAATGAAAAACTTTGAGTGAAGAAATGTGTAAAACCGCATGGACAATCTAGCTTCATAAATTATCAAACAGTGAGAAACCAACCAACATAGATTTTATGCCCAGAATGAGATAATTAATGGCCTAATGGCGCGGCGAAATTCCAAGGGAGCATTAAGAACATAAATTTTGCTACCACAGGTCATAATGTATGAAATCAAGCACACTATTTGAGCGCTTGCTGACCCACAAACTTTCAAGAAATAGATACACTATAAGCTTAAAAACCCCAATGATAGTTTAATAATATGATTTGGTAACGCTATCAGAAACTTCGTTTCCTGCTGCAAAAGTATTACAAATAGCTACCTATGTTACATTGTGGTTTGTTCCTCGATAATATGTACATTTTTGAAGAACTTGGGATTGATAGTAGGTTGCTACACAACGTCGATTTTTAAAAATATTGACTGAAACGTGTCGCAAAATCAGATATATCTATACAAGGACTTAGGGATGCGCACGAGACGAGTCGAGACAAAATTCTCGACAAAATTCGAGTCAAGACATGGCACTTCCAATAGAGAAATATACATTTTTTCCAGTCGAGACATCACTTTTACAGCACATTTTCGAGACGAGACAGCCACAAATATTGTCTCGTGTGCATCCCTACCGAAGGACTGAAAAAAGAGCGAAAAAGCAGAAAAAAGGAAGAAGAACAAGATACATAAGACAACTAGGAATATGAACACGATATGTTCTAACTGCTTCGAATTCGGATTGAAGTGTGAACCGTCTCTTACTATTTAGATAAATTTTACTCAAAAGTGCTTTTTTTTCGTATTTGTAGATGTAGCTTCTCCTCATAAACTATGAGGAGTATCGTTCTAATACTTGGTTTAGATACAGTACGAATGGTGGCAATATTTCTGAACTAGAATCATTCTCTTCTGTTTATTGAATGTTTTACTTATTACAATGAAACTGAATTGTGTCTCTGATATATACAAGTATATTATAGTACTATAATATATAAATTGGCTCACTCATATCTAAGAACATTGTGAATCATATGCGTCAGTTTTAGTTAAAAAGGTAATAATATTATAAAGGTTATAAAATTATAATATACAGTTTTGATATATATTCCTTCAGTCGTTTCAGAAAAAAAGGTACAATTTGTACAAGTTATTGTCGTTTTCTTCAATGGTGTATAAATCAGGATGTGTAAATCACAGTAGTACGTCACTTAACAGACGCAGAGACTATCATCACTGGTAGGTACGTCCAAAGTAACATAATTGTTGGTGTGATAATATCTGAGAAACTAATATTTCTAGAACATGCCTATTCCATGGGTACATCCTACCAGATATTTCCTAGGGTGGGGTCTCCCTGGGTGTTAATATTCTACTTTCTATAAAAATAAATAAAAGATGGTTACATTAAAGTTGCATAAATGATCTTACTCAAGTCAAGGTTACCTAAAATGTTTTGCTAATTAGAATAACAAGAATATTTCTTAGGATTAGCTTAACTTAAAGAGAAAGTAAGGATTACGATATAGCCTACATAAAATGCTTATATATATATATATATATATATATATATATATATATACAAGGGTGGATTCAAGGGGGGCTATAGAGGTTATAGCCCCCTTGACCCTCAAGTATACTTTGGATAAAATGGACTTCAATTCTGTTTTACACTGGATAAAGCGGCAAACTATGGTTTAGCCCCTCCCTTGATCATATACTATATTCGCCACTGTATATATATATATATATATATATATATATATATATATATATACTTTGTGCATTTATATACAGATTTAGAGTGTTAAAAGTTAGGAGTCTCACGTATAAAAAAAGTCTGCATAAAAAGCAATATTATTATTTTTATTAGCTCAATGTATTGAATATATTTTAGAAACAATAAAAAAATGTCTACATGCTATATGTTGATATTAAACTATAAAATATATTTCATTGCAGCATAAAAGATACAGGACAAGCTATAAAATAAGTAGCTTATCCCTTAAATAAAGTTAGATTCGATTAAGCTATCATTATATTTTAGGCTATGCACATAAGGCTAATATTGTTTTCAGAATAATACATTGTACACAAATCGACTTATATGAAGCCAAGTACGCAGCAGTTAAAGACTAGACATCATTAACTTTTTCCAATACTTCACCGATTTTTTAACTACGTACAGATAAATTTTCTTTTTCTTTCTTTTTCTGTTTGTTTTTTTATGTTCCTGGTGGTAACATTTGAGAATTTGTTGAGAAACTTAGTTTTCTTATACACAGAGGTTTTAATGTTTCTGAAAGAAACGTGTGGTAGTGTCCATTGGATAAAAGAGTTAGTTGGGGTCAAAAATCTCGCTTTCTTTGGCTTAGCTGAGAGCGCGTGCCTCTGTAACACTTGAGTGGTCCAACCAGAGGATAGTGATTCAATTTCCGGCGTCTGTTTCTTTTGCATTAATAGCAAAACCAAGTTGCAGAGGAAAGACCGTGGGAAACCTAAGGAATGAATGAATGAAGAACAATGAGTCGCAAAAGCAACAAGAATTAAGCCTCTGATTGGTTTCAGTTACACATTACAAGTAACTATAACTGTTCTTTAATTTGCAAATGAACCATCAATGAACAGCATTTATTGAGCACTGTATTCGTGATGGCTGTGGCTGAATACCTTACTTGCTAGGCACATACAGTATATGCAGCAGATTCTTCTGGAAAGAACGTTTCATCAATTTTACACTGTCTTAGAAGCCTTCACGCTCCAGCTGTTACTTGATGTGAATGAAGTTTCAATTTACCATTGTTATCTGCAATAGTAGCTGAATTAGTTATATTTTCGATTAATAGTTAAGAGTCTACTGCTCTTCAAGATAGTTAACTTCGTTACGTTGATACATAACTTCTATTCTTTTAAACATTTACTTACAACTATTGTATATACGTAATTAAATATTGTTAATACACAAACTCATTTTATCATTCAAAAAAGTTAAGTTAATTCAGGGCCCTACTGCAACCAAGGGGCCCACCGGAAAAGTACTTTCTAGGCTGTCCACTCATATATATGTTCTGCCCCCTCCCCCGACAATAAAAGGAGTCCGGGAGTGTCACTCGGATCAAGCATGCTGAAAAGTATTAAAATGCAGATTTAAAACTTTTTTAGGCAGTAATTTCTGCCCTGACACTGACCGATCTGATGTAATGTCCAATCCTCCATTCTCTTGCAACTGTACAATCATCTGGATAAGCTCCATTACTTCAAATCTCCCCCTAAAATAGCAATGCCGCACTTGTGCTATAAACCTTTCATAGGTGCCTCTGGTGTATATACAAATACATATATGAAGCGTCAGAAGTAATTTATATTTTATACAAGTGCAACACTTTTCCATTGTCCTGTCTTAACAGCAGAATCATAGCTAGGAGGGTGGGCGAGCGAGGCCGTGGCCCCGGGCGCTGATAGCAAGAGGATGCCAAACGAGCAAGAAGAAAGAAAAAGTGTTGGAAATGAATAAACGGCGTGTCTCCCCGAAAAAAACTATTGGAGCCCTATTAAATCAATATTGTGGGATTGCAAAGGTATAGATATATATATATATATATATATATATATATATATATATATATATATATATATATATATATATATTCCTCGCTTCGCTCGCAATCCGAGTGCTTCAATAAGTCACAACAAGCTATTACTTATTACTTAAATAAATACTTAGTTTTTACTCATTATATATGATTTGTTAATGACGATGTGATATAGAAAACCGCAAGCTGCTGTTTGCTCGAGAATATTAAAAATGAAGGTAAACAAGGGGAATAATAACATTTTCCAACTTGCAGCAGCTGTAGAATAGGGGCTTAAGTGGTCAGAACTTAACCTAACGAGTTTCGTCTTTTTCAAAGTCTGATCACTACCTCTGCTCTATTTTTATTCCATTGTTCCATTGACATGAAAGCTTCCAATTTGAAGGAATTCATTGGGATGATTTCACCAACTATTGTATCGCCAGGACATATATATATATATATATATATATATATATATATATATATATATATATATATAGATAGATAGATAGATAGATAGATAGATAGATAGATAGATAGATAGATAGATAGATTAACATATGTGTGTATGTGTTAATGGATTTTCAATATGTTAATTAATAATAGGTAGCCTTAAATTCATAACTTTCATTCATTAAGAATTTAAGTAAAGACAAACTACATTTGGATTTTAAAGAGAAACATTAGACATATTCTTCACCTTCATCGATCAATGTTGAGAAATTCGTAAATAAGGTTCCTTCTGATTTTCCCTTACATTTCACATTTTTTTTTACCGCAAAACAATCGAAATTAAAATGCTAATTGTGTGGTCATATACAGAATAAAATTTGAAAAGTTTACAATTATTACTGGAAATTAATGCTGTCGCCCATTTCGAACATTTTAAAAGCACATAGTTTCTAACAGGGGCGGATCCAGGGGGGGTGCGATCGGGGCAATCGCCCCCGCCCTAGAAGAGGAAACTTTTTTATTTTATATATAAATAAAATATATAGTTTATTTTTTGACGCTCTTAAAAGTAGCTCTAAGTAGCAATATTACAACCCACTGCCCCCCCCCCAGAAGCCCGTCCTGGATTCGCCCCTGTTTTCTAATGCATTGAAATTGCATTTATTATCGATAGTATGAAACGTTGTAAATAGTTGTATACTTTTCTAACTGTTTTCCAATTGGATTTGTATACAACCAAAGGTAGTTCTGTCAATTTTAACAAAACTAATGTAAACATCTTGAAAAAAAACTCTTTATTTGTAAAACAATACTAATGAACGCTTTTGGCTGTTGCAATAGTCTGTCCCAGTAGCTTGATAAAAATTTATCGTAGCATAACGACAAAAACTGCTTCTCTTATATGTATATAAAAAAAAGCTTGGTGAGGTGTGTGTATGGGAGGGGAGCACCGAATTCTACTTCGTCCCGGGCGCCGAAATCTCTAGCTACGGCTCTGATTGACAGGGACCAAGGGGCTCCAAGACTTTTAAAAATTACTGAAAACATTTTCACCATACAAGTTTAAGAAACATGACATGAGTAACTCCTATAATCCATGGACCTTTTTTGAACATATTGAGAGCGGGCCCATCATAAAAGTTTTGGTGGAGTCCTCTTGCATTTCCCGCTCTAGGTTCCCCAATGATCTTAATCCGGCCCTGTATATTTTCTATACGGAAAACAACGGTATTGTAAAATTTGAAAGGCTGTTTCCGAAACTACATGGGCTGGCAACGCTGGTCTGGGATTAGCTGACTGTATAGTCGGTACGACGAGTACTCGACGTGTTATCGTCCTTCGTTCCCTTACTCCCGTACGCGAGGAGTGCGTGTGGTGCCTTTTTGCTCATATACCGCTACTTACTATAAGAGGCGGAGGACCCACTAAAAATTTCACCGTTCAGGGCCCATCGGGAAATTTCCCGGTTTCCCATCTGGCCATTACAGCCCTGAGTTAATTTGTTTCAAACCTATCATCATCATCATAGGTATTCTGCTATTACTGGCAGGTCACTTACTGCAACTGAGAAGCTTCCATTCTCCACGGTCTTCCGCTGACCTCTTTGTCTTCACGTACGATTTTTCTGTTTTGATATCGTCCATTAATTGTGGTCTCCCTCTTTCCTGGCACCATACCCTCTAGCACATCTCTCATGAAGTAGTTCCTTCTTAGCTAATGTCCCAACCAGTTTCTCTTCCTCTTCTTAATAATATCTAAAATTGTTCTTTTCTTCTCCATATTTCTAATATTCTCACATTCGTTTTGCACTCGACTCAACTAATTCTCTCCATTCTTCTCCATACCCACATTTCGAAAGCTTCCAGTCGTTTTTCATCATTTTTGCATAATGTTCATATTTCTGACCCATATAGTACAATACTCCACACAAAGCGTTTTATGAGTCTTTTTGTCAACTCTTTATTCAAGGTCTCACAAAATAGTATTTTCTTCCTAATAAAGGTGTATTTTGCCATGCCTGTCCTTGCTTTTATTTCACGTTCACATTTCATAACATTACTAATAATACTATCCAGGTATCGAAAACTAGTCACATGTTCTACTTTCTCCCTTTCTACTTCTACATTTTGACACCGACCCCTTTGTTCCAATCACCATGACTTTTGTCTTTTTAACATTTATTTTCATCCCACATTCTTTACAGCCGCGCGTGCATAATTTTTTTTGAAGCTAGTTTAGTAAATTCAAAATAATAAAAAAAACACATAGCATTGCCAGATCTCTGGGCGCCATGCAGTATAGCCAGTTTCGAAATACATTCTACAAGTCTACGGACGAACAATCTAAATTTACGGACTTAAATATGAAATCTACATAATAGAAATGAAAGTAATCTTGTGTGTACGTTTGATCGAATCAATGAAAACGACTGAGAAGTTTGAAATAAATTTTCGGATATAGTTATCGATTACATCGATCTGAGTTTTAATTTTTTTAAAAAAACTAACTCTATGGCCTATGGAACCCAAAGGTTCAATGTCGCGTTCACAAAGCTCTCTACAGACTTCCATCCTTAACCAACTAGATATGGTTTGTACTTTGTATTCCTATTTCTAAAGATCCACCTAAATATTGTCCTCTCATCTGCGCCTTTTCCAATTGGTCTTCCAGTTAAGACTTTGAAAGCATTCCTACTTTTTTCCATCCTGGCTACATGACCTGCCCACCCCAGCCTCCTAGACTTGATGACCTTAACGATGTTGGGTAAACCGTATAAATTATGTAGTTCCTCGTTATGGAGTTTCAGCCATTCCCGTTCCTCTTGGGTCCGAATATTCTTCTCAGGATCTTGTTCTCAAATACTTTCAGTCTATGTTCTTCCCTAAGGGTAAGCGACCGTGTTTCACAACCATACAGAACAACAGGCCACTGGTCGGCATGAAAATCCACCCACGAGGATGAAAGGGTGCACCGGATAGATTTCGAGACGCTGATTACGAATATCTCATCGAGAAAGTTCCAGCACGTAAAGATTTTTTTGGCGGGGTGCTGTTTCCATAATTGACACAAAAATCGTATTTTTCGTATTTAATATGTGTTTTCCGTGTTTGGAGTGCATAATTCTGAATTTTTATCTTAATCCAAGAACTGTTACTAGGCTATGTCCCAGGAACATTCTTTTCTCTAGCTCACGACCCCCCGGAAACGTACCCCCTCCCCTTGGGTTGGAAAGATTTATTGTCGTTCCATACTGCATACACTAAAACCTAGGCGTTATTGACGGAGAAATGTTTCGTAATCAACTTGCGATCATTCGTCGGCTCCCTTTTGTCTAAACGACTGACAAATTGTTGAAAAAAAGGCGCCAAGACATACACCACGTTGTCGCGAGAAACAAATATTTCAGTTTCGAGTTGATCTTCGTGTTAGAAGATGGTGTTACGCTGTGTCTGTGTATACCGTAGGTGAAAAATATTTCTGCGTGAAATATTGACGTTTGTGTATAAACGAATATGCCGAGAACTTGCAACAATTCGACAGAGTCATTCTGCTACATATGTGGGGAAGTGATTTTCAAGGGACAAAGTAGGCCATTGTCACCGTTCCTGAAGACAGCCTACCATCTGTACTTCGGGTGTAAAATCGGCGACCAGGATCGCGTTTGGGCTCCAAAACAAAGTTGTAATTCGTTTTCGCGTACTCTCACAGAATGGTTGAAAAGTACACATAAATCGATGCCGTTCGCCGTACCTATGGTTTGGCGCGAGCCCCGTGATCATGTTTCAGACTGTTACTTCTGCCTAACTAATATAAAAGGTTTCTCAAAAAATATGAAGCATAAAATACAGTATCCTAACTTGGATTCCGCGAGGAGACCTGTGAAACATGATGTTTGTCTGCTTGTACCCGTACCACCAGACTCATACACCCTGTGCAGTGTTTCATCCGATGAAGGCCCTGCTGTTTGTGAGGATGTTGCACAATCTTTGAGTACACAGTCAGATCCCAATTACGCTCCAGTGCCTGACACTAATGAACCACATATGATAAGTCAGGAAGAGCTGAATGATCTGATCAGAGACTTAAACCTTCCCAAATCTAAGGCCCTGTTGTTTGCATCATGACTTCAACAATAGAATCTACTAAACCAAGATGTGAATATATCGATGTATAGGAAAAGAGAGGTGAGCCTAGTTCCTAATTTTACAAAGGATGGTGATTTGGTGTATTGATGTGACATTCCATCGCTTATGGGACAACTGAAGTTGAGCTACAACGCTGAAGATTGGAGGCTATTCGTAGATTCCTCTAGGATAAGTCTCAAGGCAGTGTTACTACACAATGGCAATGAAAAGCCAGCCATCCCTATTGCTCATTAGGGCGTATCGAAAAAACTTTTTTTCGAAATTCGGTTACGGCTAGTGCGGATTTTTGGCCAAATGGCATCAATAAAACGTATAAAAAATCTCAACTCGATCAGACAACTCCTCTGCTGCCGAGTAGAGCAAAAATATTACAAAAATCAACAAAAGATTCACTTTTCAACTGATTTTCCAAAAAAAATATTTTTTTATATTTCTTATATTTTTCGGTCGTTTAAATTATTGAAATAGCATTAGAAAGGACAAATAAATACATAAAACAAATTTATTACCGTTATTTCTGTGCATTACAAGCATAAAAACCTAGTTAATTATTTGTAAAAAGGCACTGATTTTCTGGCGTATCGTACATTTAAATTTTAATATAAAACTATTGAAGTCTCTTGAATAAAGAAGAAAACACTTTAGTGCTAAATTCTAAGAGCAGTTATAGTATAAATAATTTGCTCCCAATGCCTTATGCATTTGTTTATCGCACTAGGTCACCTGCCGCCCACCCCTCCCCGAACGCTTCTTCTCTTGTACTTGCCCAGCTGAAAGGATCGGTCTTATCAGTCGCCAGTAGTCAACCAGCTGTGTCGAAAGCGATTGTTGCTGCTTGAGTTATTTATTAGTGTTGCAGGGAATTTTAACTAAATAATTTGTTTTCGTGTGAAGTGCTGTGTGCAGAAGTGAGAACAGTGTTTCAGTTGTGTTAAGTACCTTTTATTAGGGAGAGAGTGATAGATACCCTGACGTTATGGCACCTACAAGTTTGTTACGGTCTGACGTTAGGAATAGCATTATTGGACACCCAAGGAATTCGGTAGAACACAGCTACCTACCGTTGAAGATGTATTGAGACATTATCAATGGGAGCGAGAAGAAAAATGAGAATTTCGGGATCCCGGAAAGAGCCTTCAACAAAGGATTTATCTTCTATTGTCGCCAGGAAGATTGTAGAAATTTGGGATTACGCCTCAATCAGCGGCGAAGCAATTCTCAGTGTCAGAAAGATTGTTGCAATGATATTGAAGTACCATAATATTGTCCGTGACTTGCCAAAGTCAGCAAAGTCCGGTTTCCAAACTTGTGCACAACGAATTGCTGATTTTCAACAGTCTGCCAAAAAATACTTTATTTGATATAGCCTTTTGTAAGTGCTCCTATCCTCTTGCCTGTAACTGCGAAAAACGAAGAAAAGTGCCAGTGCTAGAGGTGCCTTTTCTTCTAGATCAAAGAACATCAAGAAAAATGGTTATAGGGAACTTGGATCATCAGGAATCCAAACGACGTATCAAGAGGTTAGGACGAAAGCTTCAGCGACAAAGTTCAATAGGTAAGGGGACAGACAGGACTCAAGTACAGGTGAGGAGTACTAGCCACCAAAACATTTCAAAACATCGCCTGAACCTGCTGTTCAGCAGAAGAAGTTGCAACTACCCACCTTTTGTACTACAGTATACAGGACTACGACATCAACAAGGCACGCGGCCCTTCTAGCCTCTTCCCTCTTAGAAGACGTCGGGATGGTCACCTCAAAAAATACAGATAATGTGATAGATGCCAGCAAAATTCAAAGACAAAAAAGGGCTTTAGCTAGAAACATTTTAGCCGACGCTGATGCAGCTCTCAAAGAAAAGAGAATAAAAGCTTTGTATTTTCATGGTAGACAGGACCGAACTTTGACCTTAGAAAAGAAGAAAAAAGTGTTAGACGTGTTGTGAAAAAAGAGGAACATGTTGTGTTAGTTGAAGAGCCTGGATCAGAGTATCTGGGGCACGTCACTCCAGAATCAGGATCAGGAGACTTCATTCAAAAAGCAATGCTCAATTATTGCCGTGAAAAGGACATTGATCTCACAAATCTCAGTTATTGGCGGGGAGGGTACCCCAATAAACTGCGGCCTCAAGAATGGTGCTATGTTCCTTTGTGAAAAGTCTTTGAACAGGCCTCTCCAAAGGGTTGTTTGCATGTTCCACACCAACGAACTTCCACTTAGACACTTATTCCAGTCCCTCGACGGAAAGAGTACAGGACCAAATACCTACGCGGGTCCAATTGGAATATTGCTTCAAAATTGTGAAACTAAAGCCATCACATGTTTTGAACCCATTCCAGTACGCTGGATCTCTCATTTGAAGCTGGAAGAAAGCAGCAGTCTAAGCAGTGATCAACAGTATCTTCTTGACATTTGCATACCTTCAGGAGATTGTCCTCAAGGTTTAGCAGAAAGAAGTATAGGAAAACTGCATCAAGCAAGGTGGTTGACCCTTGCGAATAGAACATTGCGTCTTTATGTATTAACCATTAAGCCATCCGACAATCTTGTGCGCATAGTTGTTTACATCATGAAAGTCTACACATTCGTTTGGTTTTCAATTAAGAACGAACCATCTATCGTGGAAGGACCACGCCACCTATGGAAGTTGATGACGTCTTCCCGCTGTCTGGACGAAGTTACAAGAAACATTATTGACCCCGTCATCAAGAGAAATGCCTGGTTTAACCATCCAGAGAATCTACTCTTGTCAATGATTTCGAATCCTGATGCTGTCAAAAGGCAATTAGGTTGGAGAAGAATACTCAAAGCTAGAACAACATTGTGTCAAACCAATGCCATTCGAGAATTTTCTGTTCCTCTGGAAATTAAACTTGACGCCCCATCATACGTAGAAGTCATCGATTGGTCAAACTGTAAATTAACGGAGCCACCACTGACAAAGAATATAAGTACTAAAGTTCTGTGTGAGAACATTAGAAGTTCTGCCTTTGCAAATGAAGACATAAAATACTTTCCTTATCACACACAAAGTGTTGAACGAATGGTCAAACTCGTCACTGAGGCTGCATCGGCTGTTTGCAGCCCTGAAGAACGGCACAAATTCGTCTTAGCTACTCTGAAATCACGGAAGCAAATGCCGAAATTTGCTACAAAGTCCTCCTACATGACTAGCAAGTAACTAAGAAAAAAATGAACGCGGCGGGCGGGTGGGTGGGACTCGATCTGCAGCCACCTCCACGTGGTGAGTCCTAGATTTTTTCCTAAACTTATTCTCCGCGATTGGAAATAAACGAAGAGCTTCAGAATTCTCTTTAGTCGCATACAGAAACCTCCTTGTTTCATTGAAAGCAATAAAGTAATTTTAACGCTCATATATTTTGATTGTCAGGAAGGAAATTTAGTGTTTTTTTCTTCTTTTTTTTTTTACGAAATTCAGTAGGATTTTATGCTTGTGGTGCACAAAAATAGGCATAATAAATTTGTTGTTTGTATTTATTTGTCTTTCCTAATGCTATTTCCTAATGACTTACACCACCGAAAAATATAAGAAAAATATATATATATATATATATATATATATATATATATATATATATATATATATATATATATATATATTTGAAAATCGGTTAAAAAGTTACTTTTTCTGATTTTTCTAATATTTGGGCTCGACTCGGCAGCAGAAGGAGTTGTCGGATCGAGCTGGGATTTTTTATACGTTTTATTGATGCCATTTGGTCAAAAATCCGCATTAGCCGTAGGCGGATTTTTAAAAAAATTTTTTTTCGATGCATCCTATTGCTCATGCTATACATATGAAGGAAATATACGAGAACATGCGAAACCTATTGCAGAAAATAAAGTACGAACAGTTCCAGTGGTCTGTATGCGCTGACCTTAAGGGTATTGCCATCCTCACCGGTTTACAAGAAGGTTACACAAAGCACTGCTGCTTCTTGTGTCATTGGGATAGTCGAGCCAAAGATCAGTACACCATCACAAAATGTCCGCCAAGGAAGCATCTGGTCCCAGAGGAGATGAACGTGGCTAATGAACGTCTTGTGGATCCGGAGAAAACATTCTTACCCTTCAAATCAAATTAGGGCTCATGAAGGTCTACCTCAAGGACCTGAACCGATACGGTGAAGCATTTAATCGTCTCAGAAAACTTTTCCCAAGACTCAGCGAGGCCAAGGTGAAAGAAGGTATTTTTACGGGACCTCAAATCAGAGACGTTTTTAAGGATACTACATTTTCTTCTAAGCTTAATGAAGTGGAAAGTGAGGCTTGGGAGGCCTTTCGAGAAGTGTGTAGTAACTTTCTAGGGAATCATAAGTCACCTGATTATAAAGACATTGTGGGCAGGTTAATTACTTCATATCGTAACATGGGATGTAATATGTCCCTAAAGTTACACTTTCTGCATTGCCACCTGGACTTATTCCCTGAAATGTACAGCTTGGGGAAGGTCTTTGACGGGGAAAGGGGAAAGGTTTCACCAGCAAATAGCTACCATGGAGAGGCGGTACAGTGGTAAATAAAGTGTGAATATGTTGGTAGACTTCTGTTGGAATGTGACACGCGAGACACCCTGTAGTAATTACAAGAGGAGTAGGAAAACCAAGTGACACGTAAGTGTTTAACTTTTTATGCAATTTCATCTGCATAATTTATATTGATATTTAAATTATAACGTGCAAATTATTATGGGTGGAGAATAGCATCTTTGGGCGGATATTGAAACACCCCTCCTCCCTGAGAACTGGTACGTCCTGGAGAAAAACGGGTTACGGATTCGAACTCCGAAGCTCGAAATCTATCGGAATCACCTATTTTCGTTCGTGGGAGCGAAAAAAGTTTCGTTTTGCCGACCAGTGTTATCGTTTTATATATTTTAAGCTTCAAATTTCTCGACAGAATTCGCGACGACAAGAGATTTTGAACTGAATAATAACACAAATTCTCTGCTTTTAGTCGACATTTAATTTCATCTTGAATATGGTTTTCGTCTATTAATATTGATCCTAAGTATTGAAAGTATCCACTTTATCAAAAGTATTACTGATATTTTATCGCATCCATAATTTGCCGTATTACGATCCCAACGAATTTTCGTGTATTTAGTTTTCTCTGTATTTATTCTAATTGAGTTTTAATTATGTCACTCATTAAAATGCATATTCTAAGGAGAAGAATCGGGTCATAATGAATACGAACGAATCCGTCCAAAAAAAATCAAATCAGGAAGGTGAATCGCAGTTTATAAACTCGTTAAAAATTGTGTACAAAAAAACAAAACAAAAAAAAAAAGTTTCACGAATCCGTCAAGTCCGAAAGATGAAATTTGGTATACTCGTATAAACTCGTCTTTAAAAATAAGCGCGTCTTTGAAAAAACAGTTTGAAACTAACTTTTGGAACCTAGTTCCTACCTTGAACTGGGTTTTTATGTTACTTTGATTAAAGGGCCTCTCCTAAGGGGGAAACAGTCGGTCCAAAATTATGTTTAAAAAATCAATATCTTACAAGCTCAACAAGTTAGGATGATAAAACTCGGTATACAAATTCCTCATTAAAAAGTAAGCGGATACCGTCATCAAGATTCTCATTATCGCAGTATTCGACATGGTTAATGAGATAGAGCTTAAAATTATTATTTACTATAGAGCTTTAATGCTGTCCAAAGATGAGCCTTGTATCAATCGCTGGATCGCATCGAATTAAATAAAATTATGTGCTTCAGAATTAACTGCTATGCGTAGTTTTCGAAAAAAAAAATTATAAAAAGAATTTTTATGGCACCGAAAAGTGTATCATTCCTTGTCAATAATAATCGTTTTTATGCTGGAAGAGATTGTTTATTTATTTACTAGCGGTTAGTACCCGCTTCGTTGAGTTAAAATAAAATGGCATCGAAAGTGTCACTGTTCGCCTCAGTGACCCCCAAAATTAAGGATTCAACACTAATATCGGTCAGTTTCGGTCATATATATATATATATATATATATATATATATATATATATATATATATATATATATATATATATATATATATATCCCTAACTCCTTGGAGTGAATTTGGATGTAAACGGCATCGAAAGTGTCACTATTCATGTCAACGACACCAAAAACTATAGATTCGACGCTAATATCGGTCATTTTCGATCATTTATATATATATATCTCCCTCTCCCCCAAGTTGTGGGGCTGAATTTGGATTTAAACGGCATCGAAAGTGTCACTGTTCATCTGAGCGACCCCGAATACTATGGATTCGACACTAATATCGGCCATTTTCGATCATTTTTAAGTATATCCCCCTCTCCTAAGATGCACCATCAAAGTGAAATGATGGAAACAATCCCAGGCCCGAACGTCGCCTATGTTGAAAATTTGATCGAGATTGGTCAGGTGGTTCAAGAGTAGTAGGTCACAAACACAGTTACTTTCATTTTTATTTGTATAGAAGATATATATATTTCTCTGCTGTATATGTAGAAAAAAGTACAATGTCGAGTAATAGGTTGAATCTATTGTAGTTTATTTTCTTCTAACGACGACATACGTACTTGTAACATTGTCGTACATACACCTAACACTGACACACATACATGTTATAATTATTCGATTATGCACTATTATTGAAATATTCCAACATAGGAGTATTCAAATTTCAATTGACCATTACAGTTGGACTATAATATTAACTTATGTTCATAATATAAAATTATGATTCCCATTTAGCTACACGCTGCGATTCTTTTCTTAACTCCTCCGTTTCTTTCGATGTGAAAGGGGTAAAAGAAGAAAGGATGAACACCTACACTTCCTGCCAGTTTTGCTTTCCCTCCTTTTTATAATCTAGGGGAGAGTTTTTCCTTTTGTAACAGCGTTAGTTTGCAAGCGAAACTTTTTGATATTATCCCTTTCCTTTCTATTTTATTCTCCTTCTGTTCTTTTTCTTGTCTTCAATGGCGTGGTGTGATCGCTCTTCCTTACTTCCTGTAGAAGCAGGTGTTTTGGTATTCCATTCAAAAGACAAATTACTTAGCTTCCTTCAGATTTGAGCTCTACTTCCCTTAACCTCCATTCCTAGCTTCGTATAATTATAAATAAAATAAAACATTAAAATGGAAATAAACCTGTTGAAGACCATGGACATCACTTGATTCAAGAGTTCCTCCTGTAAATGTAAAACTATAAGAAGATTGCTATTTCGTTTTCGATGAAAAAAAGTATAAACATGCACAGCAATTTTATGCGTTTCTTAGAAACCCGATTATACCGTCTGTCAATAAGTTGGGGTCAACCAATGATGAGTATGGGGGATGGTAGAGCGTTCACTTCTAGTATAAGAACTTCATGGTTCGATTCCAGACTATGTGAGTTTGTGGTAGATAACATTATGCACATAAATTTTGTCAAAGTTCTCCCGTTTTATCCCGCATTCTCATTCGCATTCCTTTCATAACCATTCATTTTCATTAAGCGTCCATCTTCTTTATCCTATAGGGCATAACCGCTAAACTAGAAATTTCAGTTTAGATATTTTTGTTTTACAATACTAGGGTCAATTAGCCACTTTGTTGGGTTAGCGGGTAATTTGAATTTAAACGGCATCGGATGTCTCACTGTTCATTTCAGCGACCCCAGAAACTCTGGATTCGACACTAATATCGGTCGTTTTCGATCATTTTTATAATCTTTCCCTCCTCCTCTTTAAAGTTGTCCTGTCAAAGTGAAATGATAGAAACCATCCCAGGCCCGAACCTTATCTATGTTGAAAAATTAATCAAGATCGGTTGGGGGGTTCAAGAGTTATTAAGTAACAAACCTAGTCAGTTTCATTTTTTATTTATATAAATAGATAGATATTGATTATCTATGACTTAAAGTAGCCTACTGTCATAAGTAAATAAAGTAGGTTCGTTTCCAAAAACAAGAGAGAAGCGGCAATATTCTCACGTCTACTGACTTTGTAAAGAATAAGGAACGAATGCCTTCTCATTAATCTCTCTACATAAAACAACGTGACTAACTGACTGAGCGATAAACATCCAGGCCAAACCGCTAAAGCTAGAAATTTTAACAATGCATAGAATTTGTGACGTAAAGTACCACTAAGAAAGGGTATTTGGGAATTTGACTAGGAAGGTGGGAAATAGGTTTGGCAATTATATTAAAATGACCATATCTCCGAACCTCTGAAGTTTAGAGACATGAAATTTTGTATATGAACTTCTCATTTAAAATAATTAGACACTTGATTCAGAGTTCTTTTACACTTGACCTAGAAGGGAAGGAGAATGGGTGCGAAGAAAAAAAAGGATTGGAATTACAATTATTATAATTACATGTCTATATCTCGGGATCTTTTAAGGTTACAGGTAATGAAATTTGGTATTTGGATTTTATAAAGATTATTAAACATGTGTTTCTGTGTTTTAGATATTTGTCCTAGAAGGGAAATAAAGAGGTGGGAGTTGCAGTTATAATAATAAAATATCCATATCTCGGAACTTCTTAAAGTTAGGGACATGAAATTTGTGTTCGGACTTGTAATCTAAAATAATTAAGCACGTATTAACAGCGTTCTTAGATATTTGACCTAGAATGGAACAAAACGCACGGAAATGTTTCCTTGAGATTTTCGTACAAAATGATTGAATTCTATGCGAGATCTCAACTTTAGACGATTTCTATATGAAAGGTGCGTAAGGAGTGAGGCAAAATATTGTCGACAGTAACATGTGGGTGCATTTGCTAGTTTGAAATAAAATTTTTATTCGAAGAAAAAAAAATGGTAACTTTGTTACTACTGTGAAGTATCGTGTTTGGCAGTCTCAAGCTACGTAAAAACATTGACAAGTGATAACACTTCATATTTAGGAGTATCTTCTGTCATTATACTCGAAAAAAATGAATGTGTACAGAATAAATTCACAGTGTTTCTCCTACCTTCTGTTCAAAAACTCAGATTTATTGTTGACATTGGTTTTACGTGATTTCGGGTCGTTTTGACTTTTCATTGTACGTTATAGGAAGAAGTGTTTTTTTGTTGATTATTCCTCCATTGAGTGTGTGATTTCAAATCTGATTATCCTATATTCTTCTACCCAATTTACGTGAGTTGGGGAACGAGGGAATACATTTACTTCCTCCAATAATAGTTATGTATATATACATACAGGGTGTTCATTTATTATGTAGCCAAAATCCACTGGTGAATCCCTCACATCTAAACAATAAATGAAGTCCATATGAGTATATGGCGAAAAACGCTTTGTTTCAAAGTTACGAGATGCCGAAATCGAGAAAATTGTAATTTTGAGGCTGCCTAGTTCAAAAACTATAAGAGATATTAAAGGTAGTTAAACAAATATTAGAGAAACTAGTACACTGTCTATCTGAATAACCATGTTTCAGAGTTGGGAGGTATCGGCGCAATGGATTTTATAGAGGGAGCTGCTATATGGGTTACGCTCTTTTACCTCTCTTTTCTAAAATCATGTAAGCCTGTACAACCCAACTCTGAAAAATAGACATTTAGATAGAGAGTGTATTAGTTCCTCTAATATTTCTTTAACCGCCTTTGATATCTCTAATAATTTTCGAACTAGGGAGCCTCAAAGTTACAATTTTCTCGATTTCGGCATCTCGTAACTTTGAAACAAAGCATTTTTCGCCCTATGTTCATATGGACTTTTTTTACTGTTTAGATTTGAGGATTTCACCAGTGGATTTTGGCTACATAATAAATAAACACTCTGTATATAGACCTCTATACACACACACACACACACACATACATACATACATACATACATACATATATATATAGTAAATGGAATTCGTTTATCAATATCACCGGTTGAATATCTTGGCCAGGATCATGGACAAGATAGCATATACGAATAATTAAAGATCATTTGATTCACTTGATTACAACTGTTTGTTCTCTTGAAAGACTGCTCATGTGGTTCGGATTCCACGTTAATCAGTAGGTCCACGTCTCATATAGCCTCGCTGCTGAACGGGACGTAAAACTCAAAATCAATTCAAATCAACTCCCTTGAAAGACAATACACTGGGAAGACGAAGTATTACTTAGTTTGAACAGAGATTTGGAAACCCATTTCTAAGGAAAGCTATAATGTTAAACGGATTAATAATAATAATAATAATAATAATAATAATAATAATAATAATAATAATAATAATAATAATAATAATAATAATAATAATAATAATAATAGTAGTAGTAGTAGTAGTAGTAGTAGTAGTAGTAGTAGTAGTAGTAGTAGTAGTAAACTAAACTCTTTCAACTTGGCCTGTATAACACACGTTCTAACCGGGTGATCAGTGGTCAGCACATCAAGGTCGAACGCTTTCATAATTGACTTTCTTGATCGCGTTCGCAACTCATTCAGATGTTTCTTTAACTGCGTTAACGTGTTTTGTATGAACACCAAAACCAGTGTCTAATCGCAGATCACACGCAATTAATTATTGTGTTATTTAAGAACACATATTAGGAGCATAGGGTGGGCCAAAAGTCATAACCGTGAACAACTTCTTCATTTATTTATTTCGACTTGTTTACAAAATTCGAAACTAATTTACAATAATAAAGAAGAAAGTCAAAAGTACAACGAAGAAACAGACGCTCACTTACACACAAACACAACACGCAAATACAGTATTATAGTGCTACACTATAGAAAAGTATACATTTGTCTTGCAATATGTAATAAGTGTTAATTTTTTTTTAACAATATAACCAGGAGTAAAAGTGGATCTGAAAAGGTAGGGTAATGGTAAGTAGCGGCATGACGTCACCCCGTACCCCTGACTATGTTTGCCCATTGTAATTTTTTAGGAACTGGGGGACGCCATACATAATTTTTGGAGGTGGTCGTCCCCCCGCGTTCCCCCGTACTTTTACCCCTGCATATAACGAGCTTCTCTATTGGCTCTTCTGTCTCTATGTCCATTCAACACTGCTTCGATAACAATAAATTGTAAACTGCTCTTTTGAAAGACGCTACAGAGCTTGACTCACGTATCGACGTTGACAAAGCATTCCAATCACGACAGGTTGCAATTATCACTCGTTTCATTAGTTTCCATTGATATTTTACAGACTTAAGACCAAGAATGGGAGATAGTTTACACTTAGTATGGAATATACTCGTAGTTTCTGGTAAGTGCAGGCCAGAAACCAGAAACAGAGGTTTGAGGGGCATGAATATGTTAGGGAGTCAAGTCATTAAAAATTCTCTTACAAATATTTAAATCGTGCATTTTGTATTGAGGTCTGGAGGGACCACGAAAAGTTTAGAGGAGCCAGGCCTCTCTAACCTCCCTCTGGTTGCGGGTCTGGGTAGATGTCCGCCATTATGGACCTCACAAATATAGACCCTGTTGCCTGCAAAACCAAACTTTAGTTTATATTTAGGGAAAGGATTGTTATTTATTATTTTATTTTATTTTATTTATATTTTTTGACTATGAAGCAAAAAAAATGTTGCTACTTTATATTGGTCTTTCGTCTGGTTTCTTCAGCACTGGAAATCACCTCACTTTGCATGTTATGTGAACTTCCTTTATTGTGCTTCATTTTATTTACGACGATTTATTTTATTTCATCCTACAGAGTGTATACAAGCACAATGCAGTTAATGGGCTTATAATATTATACCATAAACACTTTGATAAAAGGAAAGTATTGTAAATATCAGAAGACATTTTAAAAATAGAATGAAGTTTAACAGTTTCGTTCCCGGGTTTATGTAGCTATGTAGATTTTAGTTTCCTGGTAGTTTAGTGCTTCTTTAAAACTTGTATATCTGGAAGTGAAAAAGGGAGACATATGGAATTCATGAAACATAAAATATTCAATTTAAAGATGAATTTACTTATATATATAGTTATTCTGTGAAGAATACTACATTCTGAAGTATAAACTGAGAATCGAATCCTTCATTGAAGGTTCTCAGTCTATTTGAATCTTTAGTTGATTTTTCATAGAACATTGCTAGAGATAGAAACAAACATGAATTGAAAAGAATAAGAAACTGATAATTGAGTGATAAAGAGGTTTTAATTTCATTATTTGTTCTGTGTATGAAAACTGTGTTTGATATATGAAGCAAGGAATAGTGCACGCAGTCGAAACCAAAAATAGATATCAGAATGAAACAGTTGTGTAGTTTTCCAGCTTAAGACGATCACGATCAAGTGAATATATATGAAAGAATAGCTGGAATAAGTAAATAAAAAGAAACAGGAAGGCTTTGAGAAAACCTATAATTTGAAATCGAATAAAGGAATTTATAAAATTGGAGAAACAATCAGAGAAGAAACACTAGTACAAAGAGATCCAGCACGTTTGCAAAACAAAAATTTGGCAAGTCATATGAAAAACAGATCTTTTTCTTACCAAATGTTTATGTTTCTTTGTGTACTTGAGACTCATCAAATCATCTTTCATCTCTTCTACGAAATATAACAAAAGATTTCTTTCTTTTTTTAAAAAAAAATACATATAAATATTTCTGAGTCAAATAAAAGAGATCTACTGAGAAAGAAAACTGTTGAAATTCGTGACAAATAACATGAAAATATGAAGATAGTGGTTCTTGATTACATCATCTTCTCTGTTACGAGTAATTCTTCAACTACTACAAAAAAACTAAAGATGTTTTTCTTCAATTTCACTATTCCCACAACTTTCGTTGACATATGTCATAAATATAATCAACTACGAAAATTTCTACATCTTTCATTTCGTGTTTCCTGTCGAAAAGCTGCTTATACTAACTCTTACTATTTGAAGAAACATACCACATCCGCACGCATGTTTCTGTATCAGAGCGTAGTCTAGTTTCTGTCAAGTGTAGTGTCAACTTCGCATTGAATAATCACGTTCGACAATGTGTGAAATGTTGACTAGTCACTAAAATGACAATGTAGGAATGTTTCGAAAGGAAATCTGGCAAAATTCTTTGTGATAAATATTTCCTTTTAAATTTTCTACTCGCTTCATTCGACATATTACGTATTCCTTTCGATCTTAGAATTAAAAAAAAGTCGAAGCATATATTGCAGGGGCGGATCCAGGGGGGCCGACCGGGGCGACCTTCCCCCCAGAAGAGGAAACTTTCTTATTTTATATATAAATAAAATCCACCTGAGAGCTCTTAAAAGTAGCTCTAAGTAGCAGTATTACGACCCACCGCCCCCCCCCCAGAAGTCCGTCCTGGATCCACCCCTGATATATTGTAGAGCTCGCCGCTTCGTCACTAGAGTTTCCTTTACAAAATGCTGCCCGGGAAACGGGGAGAAATCAAAATGTGAGGATATTGCACTGGGACACTGTTTTGGTTGTGATTTATTTGATAATTCATCGTTGCTCCGAGAAGACTGTTGTCTACTCCTCCACGAAAGATGTGTGGAAGGAATGCAGTTCGATACTCTAATAGGTATAATGACGAAATCTGGTTTTTTTGAAATGCCACAATTTCTATGTTCGATTTCAGACCATGAGTTTTCTCGAAGTTTTTCTATTTCCTCTCATTTTCTATTTCCATCATTTCTTTTTCATATATTCACTTGCATTTCTGATTTGGATCTTTTACACAGCATAAGCGTAACAAAGAGTTAGTTTCCTTTTCAAGCTGAATATATAACAATATTTATTAAACTCAATAAAACAGTCAATATAGTTTCATCTTTGCCAAGACGTCATGTTTCACGTACAGTGTAGCAAAATTTCGCAGAAAACGTCTAAAAAGATTTTGTATTCTATTAATATTAGTTATCAATGTTTGTTGGATCAAAAGATCCAATATATTTCAGGCAAAAAATTTGTATTCTTTTAATGTGACTTATCATGCTTGTTGGATCAAAAGAGCCAACATATTTCAGGCAAAAATTTTCTTGTACGCCTTATATCTGGAAAACTACATACAGTGCAGCCAAACCCAAACTATCACTTAACTCAGTATGATTTGCTTATTTCGTTAAAAAAAAAAAAAAAAAAAAAAACTCGACATTTTCAAAACTTTACAAAAATTTTATGGCCCCTGATCCAGAAACTAATTGTTATCTAAAGCCTTATATCTGGAGAACTACATATAGTGTAGGCAAACCCAAACTATCACTTAACTCAGCATGATGTGCTTATTTTGTTTAAAAAAAAAAAAAAAAACGAAAACTCAATTTTTCAAAACTTTTCAAAAATTTTATGACCCCTGATCCAGAAACTAATTATTGGCCGAGATCGCAATCCTTTGATGCATTTTTGGATAATTCCTAAAATTTTTGTTTTGTGAAAGAAATAGGAAAGTCCACGAAATTCTTGATCGAAAAGAGTATCAAACAAGGGTTAAATGATAAACGCACAAATATTAAATTGCGTTCAATATAAGTTCGTGCAAAATGTGCCACGCCTTTTCATCCACAAACACACAATAGAAAAGTCTGTGATATTTTTCATATCTCCAACGAATTTGAGTAACAAATCACTCTGGTAACCACTTATACTCGAGCATTGCTTTTAAAACAGCTTCAATCGAAAACTTGTTAATAGAAGTAACAAATGTAAATTGTTTATATTTATTCTCTATTCCCTATCTTGAATAAGACATTGAATAAAGAGTTGAGAAAAAATATTAATAAAATGCTTCGTTTGGAGTATTGTACTGCATGGGACAGAAACACGGACATTGCGGGAAAATGATGAAAAACGACTGGAAGCTTTCGAAATATGGGTGTGGAGGAGAATGGAGACAATTAGCTGGGACGCGCGGAAAACGAATGAGAAGGTCTAGAAATGGTAGGGGAGAAATGAAAATTTTTAAATATTATTAAGAAGACGAAGAGGAGCCGGTTGGAACATTGCCTAAGAAGGAACTGTATTATGAGGGACGTTTAACAGGGTATGGTGTCAGGAAAGAAAGACAGAGCGAAGGAGACTACAATTAATGGACGATATCAAAACAGAAAAATCGTACTTCAAGATTAAGAGATTTGCGGAAGATCATGGAGCATGGAAGCTTCTCAATTTCTGCAAGTGACCTGCCAATAATGGCAGACTTTTTTTTTTAATACCATTGAAGATTCTGCCAGACAGAGAAAAAAAATGTCCCTTTTTGGCACCTCTGTTGCTATGACATGACCTATTACTAAAATGAGATCCAAACCATCATTCGGATTTTTACTCCACTCAAGCTCTCCACCGGAGACTGACTACTTATCAACGCACGTTAGGCATATAGCTACGAAGCAGAATAGAACATTATGAAAGCTACAAAATTACTGTTATGCTAAAAACAGACAGTTGAATCAAAATTAGGTTGCCAGTAACAAAGAATAGTTTAAATTAACCACATTGGGACATTATAATTTCTAAATCTTTTAAGTAGAAAGCAGTAAAAGACGAATACACAATGATATTGTATTATCTATGTTTGTATTAAATACTTCGTTAGGCTATTTACTATCTTTAAAGTATAGCGGAAGTATTATTGAAACACTATTAGTTGGGAAATCTAAGTGTTCTATGCCAATTGTTTACAACTTTAGACATTCCATCATTGTCCTGGAAGTGTCTGCTTTTCAAGTTGGGAACAAATAATTAAACCGAACGTAACAGCGTTTTGCGATTCAACTCGATTGGTGTTAATACTAGTAGGGAAGCATATGTCTTCCCGTGGCAGCTTTCGTGAAGATGAGACGAGAGGGTGATTTGCTGATTTAGAGGAGTCTTCTAATGAATAATTTCGATGGTGTCGCTCACTGGTGCATGGCGTGTAGACATGATGACGTCATCAAAATGGCGGACAACTCGCTCCAAGAAATAAACATTATCTCCGTTGTTTATGGACCGATTTTCTTTTTTCATAGCTTATTTTAAAAGAAATTAAATTTCCCATAAAAACTGTTATGTATTTCCTCTAAAATTAACGCTTTCGGAGTTATTTTTGTTTATTTCATAAATAATTGTTCAATAATTCACTAAATTATTAAATAACTTCTATGTCTTTAGTCTTAGAGGAAATACTGGGAATTTAATTCCCTTTAAAATGAGCTATAGAAAAAGAAAATCAGTCCACAAACAACGGAGATAATGTTTATTTCTTGAATCAAGTTGTCCGCCATTTTGATGACGTCATCATTTCTACACGCCACACACCAGTGAGTGACACCATCGAAATTATTCATTTGAGGACTCTTCTAAATCAGAAAATCACCCTCTCGTCTTATCTTTACAAAGCTGCCACGGAGCATGTTTTTCGTACACATGCTCCCCTACTATACGTCTGTAGGTTTGTTTCGTTCATCTGTACATCTACTTGTTTCGAGATAACTCTTGTGAGACTTTTCTACATTTAGTAAAATTCGGTATGAATTTTTCTTTAACATTCCAAATTAAGCGTATTGATTGAGGCTGCATTTCATAAGGAATAAGGGAATTCCTAAGGTGGCAAAGCACACCTCATGTTGCAAGTTTGCACATTACATATAAAATAATTTTCCAGTATAGTAAAAATTATTCGATTTTGATAAAACACATTGTATAATTTCTTTGACATCCCAATCATAACACTGTTTAGGATTAAAATCTGTCAAGAGTTAAAGAGGAAATTTACTATTCCCAAAATTTTCGTAATAAAGATGTTAGGTTTTGAAGCTATGCGAGTCTAGTTCAACATGCTTTGTTCCTGGAATTGAAGAAACCTCCGCAGGAAAACAAACCTAGTTGTCTACACAGTCTAAAGACATTATACATTATGTTTCGTCATAATCAAATAATTTTTACGTGGTTTATGTTGGAAAATTGCAACATGGGGTTACTTTTCTGCTTTCTACCCATTATCTTTAATGGATTGAAACCTTAAGCAATAGGATTATTTCTGCAAGTCGAAGGTAGGCATATACCAAGTTTCATTAAAATTGGATAAGTTTTACGAGGGTTATCATGAAACAGACAAACAAAAGACACGAATTTTCTATCAAGTCGAATGATAGAAGTTTCGCTACAAGCACTTTAACTGATTTTAACAATAAGTTTGAAAAAATGTGAAAATATTGTATTGTCATCAAGTTCATGTATCTGTACAAAATTTCTTTCAAAGTCTTGACTGGAAGACCAATCGGAAAACGACCATTAGGAAGACCTAGGCTCAGATGGGAGGACAATATTAAGATGGATCTCGCAGAGATTGGAATACAAAGTAGAAACTGGATGCAGTTAGCTAAGGATAGAAGTCAGTGGAGAGCTTTTGTGAACGCGGCATTGAACCTCAGGGTTCCATAGGCCATAGAGTTAGTTAGTTAGTTAGAATGGGAAGGTATGAAATTTAAAATGCAAGGTTCGTAAAGATAGGAAAACAAATAGAAACGTAACTTAATAAAAGCATTGTAAAAATCATCATTGCATCACGGATGTGTAACTTGGACTAACCAACTCACTCATGCGAACACACCGAAACGTAGCGTGTAATTGCACACAAATCCGCCTTCATGTACTTTGTTTTCTAATACTTGTAGAATGTTTTCCGTGCTTAGACCTATACACCGCTCATTTCAGTTACCGCTTGGTTATTTCGAATTATTCAAACGATCTTTATAATTTAAGATAATTCAATTGATTTATACATTATCTGATATTTGCTTTGGTTATTATCTATACCAGATAAATAGCAACATTAAAGAGTCTAAATTCACTGTTTGCCTGGAAAACATTTGCAAATTCTGTTCGATACTTCAATTATGCATTTTGATCTGTTGATTGAAGTGAAACGGCTGTTTGAACCACCAAGATTACCTAAGACGGAAATAACAGTTTAAAGTAAAATGTGTACCACTACTCGGGTTTGTATTCAAAGCAAGTACTCTCACCGGAAATCTAACCAGGGACCAGGAGCACTAGCCACTTTATCATGAAAGGATACAGAAAAGTAGAATTCACCTACAAGGAGGTGACCAAATTCGTATTTTCAGCGCTGTTTGTACGAGTGGTATTCACACATTATTAAACATTACAACTGCCGAGACAAAATTGTGTACAGCTTTTTATTATTTTATAAAGAATTGAGTGTGTAACAAGCTATGTATCTTCGTTTGTAACAGAAGTGAAACAAATTCTTTTGTGGATTAGCCACTCTTAGCCTTACGTAAACACTAATAACGGAAATACCGCATAAACCAGAAGCTATGCCAGTGTTAAAAAAATGCTGAAAATTACAATTTAATTATAGATACTTGAAAAATCCAGTATGGGGCTTCATGCGTTTACCTATGCTAACAACTTTTGTTGGCGATTGTACAGTGGGCACAAGCATCAAATTAATAAAATAGGGTTTAGGGTTACAATGTTTCAAAGACTTTATTATTATAATTCCATTTTTAATAAGATTTGAGAAAAAAAGCAATTAAGGAAGTAATATGTTACCAATTATTCTATCTATTATAGATGAACATTCCATGAAAGTAATAGAACAAATGTTTTTTATTCTCTCTCTCTCTCTTCTGATAAAACTAAACATACTGCACGAAGAAGAAGAAAATCAGCGAAGCACAAACACTTATTACATAGCCTGACAGATAATGTTCATATTAACTCTTTTATAACATTCCCACAAAGAACCCAACCTTTCACCTGTTGATGAACACATCAAAACACACACTGAGAACTAAAATCCGTGGCGAATGCATTTGAGTTGGTTGTCTGACGGAGAAGACACGAGTGTTACCTCCCTCGCACAGCCTGTCTGTCTCTCCTCTTCAACCGCATTAACTGCTTGGCAAAGACAACATTCATAGGCGGCTTAATTGTCTGCTTCATTATGGATCCAACATCTCAATCTTCACATATGCTCTCCATATATGGAACTGGAAAGAATATAGTTATTTCTGTTTGTGCTTTTGCCGCCCTTATATCTTGACTCTTCTCCGTTCAAAACTAAGAAATCTTTCACATTCCATATGATGTAAATGCTTTTGCTATTAAATCAACACCCACACACTACACACGCCGACACTAAAAAGAAACTATCAAATATTTGGCATTTTTCTTACCAAGAAATGAGACGTTTAGTATCAAAATCAGCCACATCCATTTACCTTAGTTTCGAGAAATCTTGCAAAACGTGCAGTGAAGCTCCATATATACGCGTATAAAGTCTCATATTTGAACTAGTTTTTTAGTATGATATATTTAGTTTTTAAACAAAATACTGTTTCTATGGAATTCCTTTAGATCAAACATATAATAAACGATATGTAACTCAATTTTTATTTTAAAAAAATGGATTTGGCTGCTTTTGATACTAGGCGTCTCAAATATAAGTACTTGGTATGAATATTCTCTAACTTTATGTCTTTTTGATATTTTCATGTTCACATTTAAAGAAATTCTTATTTTCTTTTTGGTCTCAGTTTCATATCTATGTTAATGTCATAGGCAACTTATAGTACACTTATAATATACACTTATAATATAATATATATAGTACACTTCCGAATTCACCTTAAAACTTACAAGAAAATACAATTTAAATAATGTAAATCAATTCTAGTATATAGCATTATACGACACAGTGATTCGCTACAACCTTCTCTGAAGCATAAAATGACAAACAGAGATATTTAAAAAAAGGAAAATTTCAATTACGTTACATATACTACGTGGTATATGACCAAAATCTTGCGGCCGAAACCTCGAGGCCCAAAACCTCGCGGGCCAAAATATCGTCTAAAGGTAATCTCACCTGGCAAAACCCTCGATGTCCAGAATCTCGCTGAGTCAAAACTCGGTAGCTGAAATTTCGTATGGAAAATAATAATAATAATAATAATAATAATAATAATAATAATAATAATAATAATAATAATAATAATAAGAAGAAGAAGAAGAAGAAGAAGAAGAAGAAGAAGAAGAAAATGCTTAATCCCAGCGGGGAATCAAAATTTGCCCCCCAAAATTTAGTATATCGTGAATACCTTAAGTGAAAAAGATGAAACTCTGTATAGAAATTCCTCATTAAGAATGAGTGGAAACACGTCCCAGAGCTATCGAAAATTCAGCTTTCAAGGAAGGAAGAAAAGTGTAATTTGTATAGTTTTTTTTTCTCGACAATCAAATCGACATTGTCAGAGTCACCTGAATAAGGCTGAACCAATGGAAACGAATTTTCTGTGTACTACACTATTCTCAGATTTATTTTTAAATTTCAGAAAGGCGAAGTTTCCTGTGCTAAATAGCCTGAAATGAGAAGATTTTCTGTTCGTTATGAAGAGGTAAAATAGTATGTTAGCAACATTTTGCGGTGGAAAGAAGACTGTGTATGTCCATATCTGAGAGTGAGAGGAATTCGTCACATAATAATGCATATTTTCTTACCGGGACAAAAGGCCTGCTCATTTTATGGAGGTTTAACTATATATATATCGTGTCCCATAAAAAATGCAACTTTTGAAATGCCCGCCATTTCTGCTCTAGTAAGTTGGCAGCACTGAACGTTACACAATTTTCATCTGTTGTCTTTGTGGTTAAGAGCGCCGAATAGAGAAAGATCGTCATCTATTTTCTGTACGGGTAGGAATGGAGCGCTTCCCGACGTACAGTGTGTTGTCATAGTGAAAACTTATTACAAAAGTGGTGAATGTTGTGAATTCCTACCCATACAAGAAACAGATAACGAATATTAATGACATTGATCCTAGATATTTGAAAGTATCCATTTTGTCGACAGTATTATTTGATATCTTGACGTATATGAGTACCACTACATGCTTGAATTAAAGCACCATGCAGAACCGTCTTAACACATAAATCCGAGGAGCCTCGTGGTAAGTGACTTGCTATAAATAAATACTACTACACAATAGTTTAGACAAATTACACTAAACTAGAAAATAATTTTGCTGCAATGTTCTTGTGTCGCAAAGGACACTGTGATTTGTTTCTGATCTAGTATGCCTGGGTTAGTATTGCACTGAGCTAATATGTTTGCCTTAGGGGCTCCAGCACAGTGGTTTACCCAGGGACCAATAACGCTACTAAGATGCCCCTGGAACAGTATTAAACTTTTCTTTCTGCGATACCGGGATTACACTAAGCAAGCACAAGAAGTATAATCTTCTCTCCTTATACAGAGTGGCCCAAACGTAGGTATACAGTCCCGTACAGATCGGTGATGATATTGCATATCATTTGCTTATTGTTATCCATACAGGTAGAGATGCAAGGGCTCGGAAAAAAACCGGCTTTTTTGGAAAAAAACTCGGTTTTTTCTGCTTTGCTTTTTTGCTTCGGAAATTTTGGGCTTTTTTCAAAATACTGCTTTAAATTGATAAAACAGACTTTGTATCGCTTCTCTATAACACAAAAAATCATTTAATTAGTGGTTGATGCTGATAATAATATAAAACATCGAAAATAAACTATGAATTTCGAAAAAATATTTCAAACAATTTTTCTTCAACATATTTACATTATGAATTCCACAGGATTAACCAATGTATATAATAAGAATTTTTTAACCTCCTATATACAAAAGTAAGCAGAATTGGCAAGAACCGTGGTTTTTTTTGAAAATGCCAAAAACTCGTTTTTTGGGGGATGTTTAAACCAGGCTTTTTTGGTTTAAACCAGGCTTTTTGACTTAGATTTTTTGCTTTATGTATTTATATTACATATTCACAGAAATAAGTTTGTTTCGCCTTGATGTTATTATGCAACAGCGGGGTTATGCCGGAAGAACTCCCATAAGCTTAAAAAGTGCGGTCAGTAAATTTCTTAAGTTGAGAATCTCCCGCCCTAGCCATCGGGAAAATCCCGTCATTACTTGAAATGTAAGACAATAACGGGAAAATCCTGTTATTGCTTTGCATGTAAAATTTAAAGGTCAACATACCATAATCAGTACGCTAAAACTGAGGTATTAAATTACAAATTTAGTACCGGTACGTAGAGATCATTGAAAGTCCAATCCAAGCTAATGTTGGAAGCTACGTAGGCAATCGATAAATTTTGCCAATTTCTATCAATATATTTAAGCAATATTGGCTTCTTTATAAAACAACACGCATTTAGGCATGTAGAAATATACAATTTGGTTTGTTTCGTATATTTAGGCTTAACATCCTTACGAAATACCGAGGTTATCAAGGAGAAGACTTTCGCTTAAACTGACATCCGAACCGCTACTTGGGTTACGCATGAAAGAAGAATTGTGGTTCGACCGAGAATTGAACATGGGACACCTTGATTAAAAGGTGAAAGGGAAATAAAACTATTGCAGGTGGTTTGATATCTGGAAACGTTACCATGAAGTTCACACGATTCGCATTTTTCATTCTTTTTATTTTTGTGGTTTAAACCAGTTATTAAAAAAAAGTTGGTGTAAATCAGCCAACCCTAAAAGTAAACACTTCTTTTTAAAGAATACACAAATAACTAGCAAAATAGTATGTAGTATTTTTACTTCAAAATATTCCATACCCTCTTTTTGAAACAAAACAAAATTAAAATAAAACATAAGAGAAATACTTAGATTTATATGATATACTTAAAGACTGCACATCTAGAGCTTTTGGTTCTGTATATTCTTGAAATTCTACAGTTAAGTTTTATAGAACCACCATCACAGTTTACCCAATCCTCAAGTTTTCTGAATTTTTAACAAGAGGGATTCAACATATCATTACGGAACTCCCCCCCCCCCAAAAAAAAGACTACGGAATATATTTAAGTTAAGCTAAATACAACTGCACAACAAACATGACTGAGTGATTAGCTTTTGCGCTTCTATCGGGAAGTCCGGGATTCAACCAGCATTCGACCATTCTGACAAAGCTTTTCTTCATTCCATCTGTGAATGTAGAAATAGTGCGTGTACTGTGAGTTGGGCGACTTCCTTTTTTATTGTTTTTAAATCGTTATTATTACTAATTACCAGCAGTGACGGTTTTGCGAAGGTTAGGGGGACGGTCTTTCGGACTGAAGCCCGTTCCCCAAAGTTACGGAATGTCTGCAACAAACGAAATATCTATTATTTATGCCTTTACTCATAAACTTTAAGCTCCCGTCAAATAAAAATTACGAATGTTTAAAAAAAACTAAACATTAGTAAGAAACCCTTCCCAAAATACTTTTCTAAATCCGAAACTCATTCTCAGTATAAAATGATTTTTAAAGTTGTATCCGGAAGATTATTGCTAAACATATAAAGGGAAACGAAATATTAGTTATGCCTGTACTCATAAACTTCAAGCACTTCCCAATAAAATTAGGACTTTTTAGGAAACGAAACAATTAGAAAAAACCCTCCTAAAGTACTTTTCTAAATCCGCTACTGATTATTTGTATAAATTGGTATTCAAGGTTGTGTCCGGAAAATTATTGCTAAATCACTTCACAGCTACAGTATAACAGAAATGTGGAAGTACGGTTTGACGGATATATTGAAAAACGTACGCTTTGACGGATAAATAGAAAAACGAGCAAATTTAACTTTTGCGCTAGAAGCTAGAGTACTAAAAGCTCTTAGAAATGAAACACGGATGACAAACTAGAGAAGAAAAAAGATGTCGATAACTCAAAAGTTAAAATAAAGTTAAATAGCCTCTAAAATTACCCTCAAATACTACATTCTTCATGTTAGCTTTAATTCGTAAAACATGTGCTCCATCCATCTTGATGGTGAATTTCAGAGCGAAATATCACATTCAGGTCATGGAATTCTTATCTAACTATAGAATATACTATAAGAAAGCTATTTAGATAGAAAAATCATGAAGTTGAAAAAAGCCAAAATTTCCAAAATTCTCGTTTTTTTTCCAAAAAAGCCGGCTTTTTATGTGAAAAAAACCATCGATTCAAAAAAGCCGGCTTTTTTGCATCTCTACATACAGGTATTGTCTTAGTTTCTTCCTTATATATTCTTAATTTATTTTCACTTATACCTTAAGCTCGGAACAAACCAAAGTAAATAAATTCATTATATATTAATAAATTAAAATGTCATACCTGATCAATCCTTGCGTGTATACCTACTTTTAGGCCACCCTGTATATGAAATGCCGGCGTTATTGTCACTTCCATTTATTATTTCTGATACTGATAATGTCACCAAATGAATAACAATTGATTTCCAGCCAAACACATAGGCAGAGCAGGTTCCATTTGTTGACCATCGTATTTGAAGCTCCCATTTGTACCAACGGATTTTTTCTCTTTTGGAGCTATGCAAACGATTTTGTATTTAACAACATCTTATTATATGAACAGCTCTGCAAAGAATAACCACAACTATATAAACAATTCCTATAGACATGTGCACTGATGTGGATTATCGCTCTGTATGTTTGTGAATGGTGTACACACATTGAACTAAACTAAAAGAGAATAAAAATTTCGATGTTCTTTCAGATAAGCAACATTATTTATGATTCTAGCCAGTTCTTTTTTAGACCCCTGTATATATATGAGAACACTGAATTTACGTTTTTATTTGAAGTCCACTGAAAAAAAGACAAAGAAGTAAGTAAAGATAGACGGTTTTCTTTCAATAACTAATATTTGTGATTCCCAGAGGATTCCAATGTATTAATATCAAATCAAATGAAATGTGACAAATAACATTTAACTTCTGAAAGCGAATATATATATATATATAAAGCGGATCAGTATATATACATTTTCTACTGTGCCTAATACATGAGCGTCAATTCATTTCTTTAAGAACAAAAGAGAAGCAGCCTGTTCTTGGGAAAATTGTAGAAGAGAGAAAAAAGGAATAAAAAAAATTGAAGTCATTGTTCTTCTAGTGGATGACCATCCATTATAGTACTTGTGACAGCTTATACCCTCCTACATCCCTCGTCAATTTTGTTCATTTATTTTAATCTTCAGGACATTTTCTGCCAATTTGTGTAAAACATAATTTCTCCTTCCTCTTTGCTTCTCTCCCGCTTTTAAATATTAACACTGAACATTCCAACAGGTTAGACAATATTCGAGGGACACCAATTGAAACCTCACGCAAAACGTCAAGACTCATTTTGTTCAAATAGCCTAAAAGCTGTTCTCTACGGAATTTTACCCAAAAAGGAAATAAAAAGCATAAAACGTTAGGATTTTAAAAAATAAAACTTTTGAAGTTAAATTAATGAGATTTATATGATATTTAGAGAGCCTGCTGATTCATCTCTAATACTGTATACAAGGATAATAAGTCATAAAAACAGGCTGAAGCTTAATGTGTTTATAAAGTAATATGATTTAAAAAATTATAAAAGATAACTAGTTTATGCATAAAGTTGAAAGTTATTTATTGCTGTATTTTAATAACATACATATTTCAATTTCGCACAATACGAATTGTGTGAAAGAATTTTAAAGGGTCAGGAATCGAACGCCGCTCTTTCAGCTTGTCGCACCACTTACACACTAACGTCGGAATCAGTTGTATTGTTATTATTATTATTATTAGGTATTACCTAAAATGATGATTCTATCTCATGGAAATATTTTGGCATTATTATTCAAATAACTCTTTAACACAATTCATTGTTTACGTCACAGTCCTGTTTCTTTCTTACTTACGAGGGATGTGCATGACCTCAAACCCTCAAAACCGCACGAAAATGCGCTTAGAATATAAATCGCTCGTCCCTAACACTTCTTGCCAGGAGAGACGTTTGAATGATTGTCTATGCAAGGTCTAAGATTTGAACTTTTTGTAACGCGATGAAACAAAATATTGATATAATAGGACCAAAGTCACACATATTGTAATGTCGACATTGATAGCTATATTTCCCTCTGCTTAAAATAATTACGCTATATGAACAACAAACCCTTTCCACTGACCTGATAGTGTTACCCTCCTTATCAGTTCTCAAAGTGCAGGTGTGGGGATTCAATGAAGCAGTCAAAGCAAAGTGGGACAGAACAAAGTGAACATCTGACTAACGACACTTTTTTTCATTCAACACCATTTCCGCATTCAAGCAGTTCAATATCAAACACCACACTTTTCAAACGATGATATTGGTATATCAAGGTCATAACCTGCCTTTTGCCAATCGTATTGTAACATAGGCTTGTACTTCGGTGCAAAAAGTTGATTGTAAGTATAGAGTGAAGTCTCATGAGAAAATTACGATCGTGTAACTTGTGGCTTTTCATATTGTAGTCTTACAAAATCAACGATCTTTCTCGCGTAGAGCTTAAATTGCCTAAAGAAGTACATATCAATAAGTTGGCAATATTTTGTTGTCTTCAATGGCAATACCTTGAGCGAAACATCTTTGTACGGAAAACTTTTATGTAGCAGAGTAGGATCTTTATGGCCTGACCAGGAATCACACACAATAGGCTCTTCGCATCTTCAAGTACAGGTTCACCAAAGACGGTATATAGAAAACTTTTCATATGCTCTTTTGCCACTTTTGCCTGCCTCCACTTGAATGTTTCGTAGACATATTGCTTCAAATTTCTTTGAAATATTTGGACTGAAAGTACCTTGAGGCTCTTGAAAACAGATATAGAGCTTGTTAGCTAATTTACCAGTCATTGATAAAGCCAGATCAATTGTATAGTTGTGTGTAGAGTTATGCACAAATTGCAACACACCAGCTGTAGTTTTCTTGCCTCTGTGAGGTAGTGTTGACAGTGAAGATGTTTCATAATTAAATTGACTTTGGTCACTGTTCCAAACATTTTCTTTGTCACATTTTCGTCTGTTACATATTTGTTTACTTCCCCCAGAAGCCCTTGTGCCTTCTGATGAATACTATGAACTTCTTTTATGTCTTTAAATGTGATGAACATAATAACATGTCTCAAAGAAATGCTATATTAAACCTTAAAAATGTTGATAAGAGTAATCGAAGCAGTGAAATTGTCTAGGTCAACCTCTTCAGACTTCTAGTGCTCATATTTGTAGATATCAATAGTGAATACCGGATCCATACGCTCTTGCCCTATCAGATTGTGACATTTATCGCTTTTCATTGTGAGAGCCTGTTTTTCCTTGAAATGAGCACGAATTTGCTTTTGGCTAGACATATAATCTAATATTTCATTGCAATTTGATTTACTTCCAAGGCATTTATCGCGCTTCACAAATTTGCTATAGGAGTTGAAGCCACGATTGTAATAGTCTTCATGAAGTTCTCCAGTATATTGTAATCAATATACTGGACCTTGACATTTTGGATGGAGATGGTTCGTACTCCCACTTGAAGGTCCCTGTTGCTGTAGAGATGAAAGGCTTGTATTGCTGGATGGGCCAACTTTGGGCACGGACTCTGCCTGTCCTATAAAATCACAATACTTATCCAGCGTATCTTCATGCATTTCTGCGTCATTTTCATTGTATTTGTGAATTATTACACTACATAACATATTCGCGAACTCCATGTCCTCGACTCCGATTACGTTTCCACATTCAGCACGTCGCAACTTTACCTCTTACAGTTTGACAACATTCATGGGATTAATTTGCCACATGATACTGATATACACTCTAATCCACAACCGACCACTCCAAAAGAAGACCTCCTATTGCTACTATATTATTCACACAACTAGAGTAACGATGACATACTTGTTCCTGCAGGTACAGTATGTCATCGTCGAATGGCGCTAGTAGACAACAGCTGCGTTTTGCATGGGAATGACTCATACTGTTTTTGAGATGATCCATTTATTATCTAAGCACATTTTTGTGGGTTTTGACAGTTCGAGGTCACGCACATCTCTTGTCAGTGAGGAAAAAAATTGTAATGAATTGGAAGTTTAGCAGACTTTCCTGCTGCTTTAATACCTGTAAAAATGAAATGAAATTTTTGAGTTTTACGTCCCACGGTTATGCCGGTTAGGCTAAAGGCTTTAATACTTGTAGTTTCAGAATCAAGGAAAAGATAATTTTCTGCGTTTGTGTATCCATTCTTCATACGGGTCTCGATTCCCTTGTGCCCCCGTAGACATTCTTAATCTTTGAATAAATAAATAAATAGGTAAAATAAACAAACGACATTCGTGATCATTCACTTAGTCGGTGAGTGATACAGTCATACTGACAAATTTAGTCCGCCAGTTATTGGAGAATATCCTGTTTTATCTTGCCATAGCCAGTACAAGAGTTACATTGTTTAAAAAGTATACAATAATTCGTATTACTCTCTACAACTTTCTTAACGACGATGAATAGAAAAATAATCTTGGTTGTCTATTTTCAAAAAGGTGAACTTTTAAAAAGAAATACAAGACAAAATTATTTACTTCCTGTAAAATTATGAGTTAAAGATATAACAAATTACACTGAAATTATTTTTCTGAAATGTTAGTATTTCTTCACGTTTACTAATACTGTAGTCGCATTGAGCTGGTGGGCTGAGGCCAATTTAACAATGTCTGGTTCAGTTTCGTTAGCCGTAATCTCAAGTCATTCTTTCCACATATTTGCAGCTTAATTCTCGCTTTCGTGAGGATCTGTTGTACAGCTCTGAAACTTCTCTCCACTAAGTAGACAGAAAGAAAAACTTTAAAAAAAAAAGTAACTTGAGCTTCTGTCACAGAAGAGGAGAAGATTTCATTTTCAAACAAAAGCACTCCTAATTGATACTGTTCGAGGAGAGATTGGACATGGGTTGAACATTTAAGTTGACACTTCAAGGAAACAAAAGTCTTGAAATCTGGTTTCGATGTCTTCCTTGATCCGTTTGAGATGAACGCAAAAAGCTTCTATTTTTTTTTTCTTGAAGACCTTCGTTTTGAATTGTTTGAACACTAATAAATTGATAGAACTCCTTGAAGGCTACCTGTAAGAAGGTACAATATAGTGATGAATGAAGGGATGACTCCCTTTAACCTTAACAAATTCAATCTGTTTCCTTGTAGCTTTGTGTTGACTTCATTGAGTTTATTAAACACATTAGAAAGAAAGGCCACAATAAGACGTCGAAGAGTGTCACTTAGATTTGGATGAATCATCTGAAGAAACTCAATTACTGTGTTTAAAAGTTCATAAATATGCTACAAATATTTTTTTCTCACAGCCACCTCAATTCCGTCTGAAGAAGAAGTCGTTCAAATTTTTCGTCATTTTCTTGACAGAATTTACGAGAAAGACTTTCATTCAAAGAATAGGATTTATAGGTAATTCAAAGATTTGTATAATCTGTCACTTATTTTCTTAGCAACAAGATGCTGTCGATGATGTGGTACCCTCCTCTTCTTCCTCACGTAGACGAGTATTCATGTAAGGCTGAAATGGGTACCTCAAGAGTTATTCTGCCTTATCTATTTTTTGGACAATAAAATTTATTTAAATTCAGAACTATCGAGATTACGAGTTCGGAACCACAACGGTGTGGCCCTCGGTAGGAGATGAACAATTGGATCTAGACTGTAAATCTCTTGTATACTGTACAAGTAAATAAGTTGTAATAAATACCAAGCAACTTAAATCTCTACATGTAAATAACAGCTTAATTACTCATTTATCTCAAATAAGTTATAGATATATAGCAGTCTTAAAATATTCAACGAGATTTGGAAATTCATGCAATTAATGATGCATTACAAATACGTATATTATCTCAGGTCTGCAATTATTAACATTCACTTGGGTATTGGACAGTTGACAAAACTTCATATAAGCATGTGGAACTTCCATTACCTACTTCCATTAATGGTCGGAACTGTAGTAACCCAATATACAATTAAATAATAACACATGGACTTCTCTGATATTCAATATCTTAAAACCATTTATAATAAATATCGAAAACTATACACATGCACCTATATTTGTAGTAATAGTCAAATTCCAGTACCATTTTCTGATAAAAATTGCAGGCTAAACATTCTGTATGACCATTAAACTGAATATAACTCATCATTCCATATCAAGTAATGGTGGTTACTAGTTTTGTTAAAATTCAATATATTAAAACAAGAACGTCAGATGGTCTAGCTATCTTCAGGAATGACTTAATGCAATAAATATTATGAGCTTGGTTTAATTACAGCAAAATAAAAATACATCCGATATGTTTTTATACAACAAATGTCACCTGGAATTCCTTGCAATAAATCACTTTCCTCAAACTAGGAAAACACATGAAAAATAATAATTGTAACGCAACGTGTCTGTGCTGCAAAAAGTCGAGGACAGTGCCCGTTCAGTTTGGCGGTGCATTGTTCAACAATCTCTAAAGTTGCATGTAGTACTGCTGAATGATCGTATATCCATTTATTACAGGATTAGCTAGAACTACCTCCGTTTTATCCCAGAATATGATATGGAGGACTCTTTCGTTCGAAGGGACTGTGTGAAATTTTTTGGGTGGAGATGAGGAGAAATGTTTCCACTGTTTTGACTGCTGTTTTGTTTTGGGATTGAACAGAGGAATAAAAGTTTCGTCCATAATAACACATATAAAAATAATAATAATAATTGATTCTTAACGATGTAATGGGTAAAGTGTATTAGCATACCACAATAATGGAACGGGTAGTATACTTACAATGTATTGCCTGTCACACGGAGACCATTACCCAAATGATCCATGACATTTCATTTAGATGTGACAGATAGTAGAATAAAAATAAGAAGAAGAATGCATAATGTAATTAATTAATATTCAGAATAAAAGAAACAATTATACATAGGTCAAATACACAAATAAAACACGAAAAGAAAGAAGCATACAATTACTATAAAACGTGTAAATTGCCAATAGATAATTTTAACCTTTTATATAATACCATACATTAGTTATACTTTTTTTTCTGAGTTTATACTTAATGTCCTGACGACAGCTACTCAGAGACTTATGTCGAATCTCTGAATGGAGCGAAGTGAATCCGAAATGGTGGAAGCTGATGAATGATTGTTGAATGGTCCCAAAAGAATGATTACTTGGTTTATAAAATCTGTCTTTTTATACTCGTAAATGTCCTTGTTTGTCACAACTAGTTGGCACTCTATTTTTGAATCTTAAAATGTTCAAATTATAGTTTTTTGATAAATATTATTGTTATGTATACAAATATAAAGGTTATTTTTGTTTTTCTATTCAGTTTTGGAAAATTCGTGTATTTGTTCAACAGAACGTTACCAAATATTTTGTTTTTAACTTTTTTTCCAAACAATAGATCAGATCACAGAGGCACATATCGAGATCAGCTAGATGTTATGTTATAGCTTGTTGTGGGAAAGTTTATTTTCCAGTTCACACAACCTTGGCCTCATGTTATTTTTATTTTTGGATGCTTTGATTATTCTCTCACCTTCCACGTACCAAATATTCGCACTGAAAAATATTATTTTAATTGTCCATTTTGTTCCATGTTAATAAAAAAACTTAATGCACTATTAAATGATAAATTCATTTATTATATGATAATAATGATTATGGTGTCGAAAAATTGTGGATTGGCAGCGCTGTATCTTTCTCAGCTTCAGGTGGTCAGTCAGTACACGCTCCATATTCCATGGTACCCGTAAAATATTACAATTAGAAATTTATTTAGCATAGTTATATCTTAAAGTTTAAAATTCAATGCTCTCATGCGTTTTGCACCTACATCAAAACGGTACGTACTTTTGATACTATCTTGCATATTGAATACAGTACATTCTGTTATTTAAAAAAAATATATATATATATATATAAAGCTCTTGAACTTAACACCATTAACCATCTTTAAGTAAAGTTGTTAAATGTAAGTGTTTTCTATTTCGAAATAAAACATTTGTAACTGTTATGTAAAAGACAAGAAGGGTAAACTTCGTATTCACTTGGAATGACAATTCTGTAAATTTTTCAACTTCAACAACACTGAAATTCGTCTGAAACCCACCCCAAATCTTTAATTGGGCAAAACAATTTACTGTTGCCTAGGGTTGGCTGGTTTAAGCCACCAACCCAAGGTGATTTAAACCTTGTTGTTAGGAAAACAATTGGTATAAACCTAAATAAATAAATATGTAAGAGCAATCATGTGAAATTCATGGTGAAATTTCCTCGTATCTCAAACCACCTAGAAAATTTATTCTCATACATTATAAACTTAGGAAACATGAAAGTAAATACTTTATTAAAGTCAAAAGTATTTTCTGCATACGTATATGTATGAATGGTTGAGTGCCAGTTACTCAGTGGTAGAGCACTTACCTCTGGTGCGTGGGTTCAATTCCCGCCAAAAGTTTGTGGTGGACTTTTTTCGGGGTACTCCCGTTTGCTTCCACTTTCTCATTTCACCAATTCTTTCATCGTCATTCACATGCTTTAATCATCATCTCCCTTAGCCTAACAACTATAATCGTGGGACGTCAAACTGAAAGATTTCATTACGTTTTTTCACATATTTGAAACTTGGCCGATAATCATGAATCTTTTTTGGCTGAAGAAGTTCGTGTGTGTTGTAAATCATATCTGCATCGTTTGGATCCAACAAGCACACACTGCTTGATGTCATAATTCTAGCAGAAGAAGAGATTAAGGATTAAGTAGATAAAGGGTCCCAAAAACAATGGGAAAAGGTGCTGGAAAATTGTCTCGATTCCCAACTGGTCTGAACTGGAAGCAACATTTGGTACCTCGGATACTTTGAGAAACCTCATTTTTACTCTGAAAGAAAAGAGTTCGTATCAAAAAATTCTCAACTCCAATTATGATAAAAGTATTATGTATTAGCTTCGAAACGAAAGAATATGATTGTGGATTGTATTGATCCCATATACTGTAAACTTTTCGTTAAAAATAAAACATATTTTGTATTTTCTTATACAGTTGGAATGTGAAGGTTGAAACTAAAAATATAGAGTAAACTAATTGAAATAGGCTATTAGTCCCTTTTAGTTATTGAAAATGCATTAAGACTAATAAAATGAAAATAAGGAAATTACTGTCTAAGCTGTACAAAGGCCCTCATAGAAAAAATGCAAGCACATGAGGCTTACGACCCACAAAAGGCTTTGGATAACATTTTCCTTAGCTTTCTGTGTTCTCATTTTAAGAAAATGAAATCTGAATGCAAAGTTCCGGTACATGTGAATGATTAATTCGAACCTTTCCTCCTACCAAAATATTGATGATATTTCCGTAGATATTTGCTACGGTCTATTGGTTTAAAGACAACATAGGTATATCTTGATGAAAATGACCAGAATTGAAATATTTGTACTGCACTTTCAGAAACAGGAAATGGTATTCAGAAGGGTAAATACTAAATAAATAAATAAATAAAAGATATCATCATCTTTCTCGTTCGTGACAAAAGAAAAAACGCAATCGAAAAGCTCATTGGGTGGGAGAAAATGTTGGTGTTATGGTGACATTTCTCTCATCATTCAATGGTACTGTATCTCCCTTATATAATAAATAATAAGTTTAGATCTACTTTGTTGATCTTTGCCTCTCACATTGGGTGCAGCGAAAGATGATCCATTTTCTCCTCTTTCACCTGGAAATACAAAAGAATAGAAAGAAGAATAAACATTCTATGGAGATCTCAACAACTTCTCTCCTACAACTCCTCTTGTCTTCTGATATACTATTTGTGGTTATTTTAGCACAAACGCGAAGGACCACTGCCTCAAAACTATCATAATCCAACAATCTGTATTTATCACTCTCTCTCTCTTTGGCTATCTGTAATTATCACCTGTGATAAATGGTCTATTGTTTCTAGGCCACCTCTTCTAACTCCCTTTACCCTTTTAGAAACAACCTGTGTGACATTCCAAAACTCAAGAGCACCAGGTTGTGTTTTCATTTATTAGTCTCTGGTAGTGTGAACTTTGTGGACTTAAGGCAAATGAACGAGTATCTCTTCTTATTAAAGGTCAAAAATACTATATTTTTATATTACAGCAGGGAATTCACGGTTAGTTTTTTTTTTTTTTTTTTTTAACAAAAGACCAACTTTTCTTCTTCAATATGTTTTTATGTACAAGTAGATAAAAAAAACGCTTGAACTTTTTGAAATGATATTTTGAACATAGTTCCTACCTCAGTCTGGGTTTCTATCCCAAGTGCGAGAAAAATAACAAGTTAAACATGTACGTCAAAAGTAGAGTATCTTCCAGTAACCCCCCAAGTTACGCAGATGAAACTCAATAAAACTTCTCATTAAAACAATTGGACATGTCCCTGAGTGCCTTCAACGGGAGTAGGAAAGTAATTTTTACATTTTATTTTCACCACATTCAAATAAACAGACATTGTACATCTTATGATTATGGAAAAAGGACTTCATTTAATTTCTATTCGAACACTCATCCTATGGGGGTAAAGAGGGTTTAAATACACCTTTCAAATATTTCACATAAAAGTTTCTTCCTGTGCAAAGAACGTACAATCCAGCTGCTAATAAAATAATGAAACCTAGTGAGTTGTGTGCGAATGTTAGAAACTAGTGTACTTTTGAAAAAAAAACGCTCAATAAGTTTCACGTTCTCTAATGTTTCAATGTGCGTGTATTTAAATTTGTTATATATATATATATATATATATATATATATATATATATATATATATATATATATATATATATATATATATATATATATATATATATATATCACTCAGCTGATCAATACGTGGAACAAGGTATGTAAAAAAAAATAATAATACTCTTTTGTACTATTCCTTTGATTGCTTAGCGCGTTGCACAAAATGGGATGTATCTAACGTTTATACGGGTGCGAGAAATCTGTATAATTAAGAATTAATTTTGGAAAAAAAAACTATTTCGCAGAGACTAGAGTTGTGAAAATTTTGGACCCCCAGAGAATTCACAGTCATATCAATGAGTTCCTCCATCTAAAAGCCAGTTTTTTAAACTTTTCTTTTCTCTTTACCGTTTCGGCTAGTCCGTATTAACAATTATAAGAAATAATCTTAAAGAATGCATTTATTGTAAAGGAATAAAGCCATGAAATGCTTCAGTTTTTAATTGAACTAATCGAAGTATGTACTTCGATCGATACAGTTATATGCTGACATTTCTTTTATTATTGTTGCTGTTAATTTAGATTTTATTTATATTCCTCGACTACTTACATTGTGTGAATATGCAAATATAGTTTTTACTTAATCATAACTCGAAATAGCATGATGGTTTCTTAGTTTTCGATAAGTGTCCTGCCAATAAAGGCAGAATACCAATGATTGTAATGATGAAGATCAAATGGGAAGAATAGCAGCAAACTTGAAAAAGAAAAAAAATAAATAAATTGGAACAAATAAAAATAAAACTTCTTTAATTGTATTTCTAGTTACAACTTGTGTATAATGAAAAAATATATCAAATCAGAATAGCAATATTTACAGTTACAAGTTACTTTCATTATATTAAGCTGTGATAAACATAAGAATTTCTTTAAGACTGAATTATATCATCCAACTATTTGTTAATACAGGATGTGTCTTATATGTATTCCCCAACATAATTGAGGAAGAAAGAAGAAAATATTGGAAGACATTGAAATAGATATGAAAGCAATTGGGGAGAGCAATATTTACCTTAATTATTTACTCTTTCACAATTATATATGTCAATTTACATATTTTACTTTCATATTATCTCACTCACCTTGGATCTTTAAACACTACAGTCATGAGCTGAAATCAGAGTCTAAATTAATGAATTTTACAGAACGAATGGAAGTGTTTGAGAAGAAAATGACGATGTTATACATGCAATATACCAGCCATTTCCAATTTGCCGATGTGTGGCGTGGAAGCGTACCTGCACAATCTGGGAAAAACAGAGAAAAACAAAAATGAAATGAATGTAGGTATTGATAGTGTACGCGTAGCTGTAAAACCATTGACTATTCTTTAGATATTCTTGTTTGCCTGTAGCTCTGTATTTCTGCCAGCTCATTTACTAATAAGTGGAGCAGTAAACTGTGGCATCACATAATAATCAGATGGAAACTATTGCAATATACTTTACATCATACAAACGTATATCTATACTCAGTTCTCCCAGCAGTAATTCTCATTCACTGTATAGAGGAATATAGAGGGTTGGTAGTCTCTTTTAGCATCATGGCTATATAAGATGTTGATTTATATCTTCTGTTAATGCAGGATCGGAACAACGTGAGCTTTCATGAAAACCGAACCCTGGTCTTCCACGTGGAAGGCACGTACTCTTATAATATAGCCAGGTGGAAACTATATATTCAGAGAAAAATTTCCCCTCTCATTACAGGTAATTTAGACAGTGGTTATAATTACGCGATCCTAGAACTGAGCTTTAGAAAGAGGATGACAATTCAGTACTTGAAATACATAATTTTGGGAATGCTTCGTATGAAACACAAAGTAGGATATATTTCTCGTTCTCCTATTCCGTAAGATAAGATTACGACCAATCCCTATATAACATTCCATTTCGAATTCTGCTGCTACCATTTCGAAGTTATCAGATAAATATTTACTCAAACATTTATTGCAGAACAAGTAATGATTATTCGAAGAATTATTGGAAAACGAATAATTACTACAACATTTTTTCCAACATACCTTAGCGTATTGTTCCTCCAATCCAAATTTTCCAAGTATGGAAGTAGGAGATGAGAAAATAGAAAAGGTGACTACTTTTCGATACCTGAGTATTATTAATAATAATGATATGAAGTACAAACATGAAATAAAGCAAGGATGGAAATGACGAAAGAAGCCTTCAATAGAAAGAAAACACTATTTTATGTCGTAGCATGAGAACCAGACGAACGTAACTCCAAAAATGCGGTTTTCGTTTTCTTCATGTTTAGACATAATTATGAAAGTACCACTTGGTGTAAATGGAACGTAACGCCATCTATTCTCCTTGTCGATCATCTGTTGTAATGTAGCTCAATTCCCATCTTATTAAAAACACATATTTCTAAGTAAATAATATTTTTGTCCTCTCGCCTGTAAACCTACGAAAATGGAGTTACGTTCCTCTGGTTCTCATGCGACGATGTGACCTTGAATAAAGAGTTGAAAAATGCTTCGTGTGAAGTATTGTACTGCATGGATCAGAAACATGAACATTAATCAAAAATGATGAAAAGCGACTGGAAGCTTTCAAAATGTGGGTGTGGACAAGAATGGAGAGAATTGGTTAGGTCGATTGGCAAACGAATGGAATGGTGTTAGTAATGGTGAGGGAGGAAAGAACAGTTTTAGATATTATTAAGAAGAGGAAGAGAAACTGGTTGGAACATTGGCTAAGAAAGAACTATATCATGATGGACGTGCTATAGGGTACGGTGGAAGAAAGAGAGGGAGAGGAAAAAAAAGGCTATAATTAATAGACTATATAAAAACGAAGAAATCGCACAAGAAGACTAAGAGGTAAGTGGAAGACCGTGGAGCATAGAAGCTTCTCAATTGCGGCAATGACCTGCCAATAATGGCAGAGTACCCATGACGATGATGGTGATTTTTCAATAACGTAAACGTGTTCGAATATAGAAATCGAATTAGAGCAAAAATAAAAATATTCGAATAATTATTAGGAAAAATGATATTCGTAATAAAGTCCTTATCTTTCGTGATACGAGTTTTGTGAATGAACAAATTCCATGGTCATTAATTATCCCAACAGAAGACAGTCACCAAAGCACAAATCGTGAGAATGGTTAGGGATCATCATCAGTCTATAGTGAGACGCTTATGGAGTCTCCTTTTAATTCGTGTATTAAACCTCGTACCACATTTGTAGTTATTCATCTTTATAGGTTCTCGAAACGGTTTCTGAACAGAAGTAGAGCATAGTTTCCCACTTATGACTAGTGATGCCACGAGACGAGACGAGACGAGAATTCAGGCTGTCTCGTCTCGTCTCGTGCAAAGCATGTCTCGTCTCGTGTCTCGTCTCGAAAAAATGTGCTCGTCCCGCCTCGTGTCTCGTCTCGAGAGGTTCTGTCCCGTCTCGTCTCGTCCCGTCTCGTTTGTCTCGTTTTGTCTCGTCTTGTCTCGTAAAAAAATATAGCAGCATACCATGGGAACGAAAGTAAAATGTAGCAGGCTGCACCATGCTAATCAAGATACAACTAAGTTACAAGTATTATCCGGAACACACAAGACAAGAAATGTCACGGCAGCTACACCGTGAAGCCTTCATTTCTAGTGTATGTGGTAGTCGGTTCGATCTCGGTTAGGGCCATGTGAGCTTTGTGGTTGACAAACATTGAATGTGTGTGGGGACCGCGGTGGCTCAGTGGTAGAGCGTTCACCTCTGGTGCTTGGGGTCTCGGGTTTGATCCCAGCCCCCGCCAAGTGAACTTTGTGGTGGACAAACACCGTGTGCGTGGGTTTTCTCGGGGTTCTCCCGTTTCCTCCCACTTTCTTCATTCCACCATTTTATTTATTACTCATCATCACTGTCTCCTTTAGCCTAACCGGCATAAGCGTGGGACTTAAAACTCAAAGATTTCATTTCATTTCATTTCATTTCGTTTTTCGAATGTGTGTGTTTTCTCGAAGTTGTCTAGTATCCTACCACTTCCTTTATTCCACTAATTTTCCCATCATCATCCATTCGGCCAAAGTTGCCTAAAGGTCTTAAAAATAAATTCAAATAAGCTCACAAGGCAAGGACAAATAGTTTACAAGATAATATATCTCTGCTGTTAGTTGTCTGAGGTTTCTCGACCCTGGCTTTTTTTTTTTTTTTTTTTTTTTTACATTCTGAAACATTGAAATTTGTTTCACCAGTTTCAATACACGAATATACAGTAAATTGCTCATAGGTACGTCGAAGATGAAGACACTAATGTCAAATAATGTTTACACGGCAGGCAAAGTTCGATGTAAAGGTGTCACCATCCCCGACACTATCGTATACCATCAGCTCACTTGCTTTATAGTGTGTATATATATATATATATATAGCGAGAGAGAGAGAGAGAGAGAGATGGAAAAACATATAGATAAATAGAGAGATAGATATGTGTGTACACTTTGATCTCATATATTTCAGCCTTTAGGTTTCACAGTGTTAACCCATAACAATCCAAAAACTACTTTCCATTTTAGCATGTTTAGATTTGTTGCAATTATTTTTCTTTTTGGAACAAAAACTCTGAACCAAAGAATTTTGTTGAGTAATGGAAAGTATTTGATTGAAATTTTATGTTACTGCACAGTAAGCTCTACTTAAAGTGCCATAGTAATGGGAGCTGAACGACACATCGGATGAAATAATGCTTGGGGCCAGTCTTCACCTCCATGGTTCAAATCTGTTCCCATAACCGCGGGGTGTGTACTACTATGTGGTGGTTGCCCCGTTTGTGTAACAAACTCATGACAGTACACACAGATTAGCTAGTCTAAAAAAAAGTTGATTTTTGGGTGGCCATTTTGGATTAAGTTTCTTATATTGTCGTGATCTATTCGCAATCATACAACGTACATCTTCATACCAAGCCGAGCGGTCTGCGGCGATAGACCATGGTTTGAAGGCCCCGGGTTGAGTCCCGGAAGGGTCATGTGTATGGATTTTAACAGCATTTGTTTTTTCGTATTGTGTCAGAGGGGGGAATCGTACGGGATAAAAGGATTTCAGTCTTAAAAAATTGGAGAGAATATCCTCCCCAGGATACTTTCATGGGAGTAAGGAATTAGTAAAAATATAGGATATATATTTTATAGCAGGTTTAAAAATATGGTTTGGGTATCCTATTTCTTTTCTGTTAATTATGTTCTTCTGCTTTCAACGGAGTTCCATGAATATTATACCAAATGTTCTTTAAACTTATCAAGTTTGAGAGGTTTTATATGCCTGTAAGAAACAATTTCTGAAGATAATTCAGGTCCTAATGAATATTATTCACTAGGAAAGGGAAGTATTCCCCTCCTCTCAACATGGAAGCAGAGGGCAATTTCGCACTCTGGTCATATGAAACATTTCCGCGTAACAAAACGAAGGTCCCTCTGTAAAATCTCTTCACCCAAAGGGTTATTATTAGTATCATAAATTTGCTGAAAGCAAACAATTTGAAGGGTTCGTCGATAATATCTTTGTTTTCTTTGTCCTTCGCCCGCCTTCCAAACGAAGAGGTGAATTTTACATGACTGCTGTATAATAAGTGAGCGATTGGTAAAATGGTAAAAGTGTGTTTTTATGTGTATGTGTGTGTGTGTGTGTGAGAGAGAGAGAGAGAGAGAAAAAAAAAGAGGGAGAGGGAGAGAAGACATTTTAGTTGCAAGATGACATACTTCAATTGCCGTTTTCGGTTCATATAGCAAAAACAATACCGTCATCAGAGAATAAAGACAAGTGTAGTCTGTTCTGTTCTCTTCCGCCATCTCAGATAGAACTTTCAACTACAGCCTGTAATGAGTGTAGACCTTACCCAGTTTTCAAATTGAATAGATGGTGTGGTAGTTCGGTTTCTTGACCTTGTAAAAATCTTCCCTGTCTTTGATTTTGTTTGTCATCATTCCAGCCAGAAAAAAAATGAGAATTCCTCACTTTACAGCAAGGGAAATTGGGGACAAGACATTAAGGATGATATTCCTGGAAGCTCATGTATCACAATTGTTTCATTCAATAGACAGAGGACACTTTTCTATGAAGGATTTTCAACATGTTTTCTCACAAAGGGGATTTTCCTTTTGCAATCTATATGACCACTGGCAACTTCAATCTTGGCCATTCCCGCCAGCGTTTTCATTTCCGAGACACGAGACGAGACGAGACATTTCACAAGACGTCCCGTCTCGTCTCGTGTCTCGTCTCGTTTTCGAGACGGGACAAGTAGTCTGTCTTGTCTCGTGTCTCGTCTAAAAGGGTTCTGTCCCGTCTCGTGTCTCGTCTACGAGACGAGACGAGACGAGACACGAGAAATGTCTCGTCTCGTGGCAACACTACTTATGACTGCATTCTGTTCGAAGATTGGGAGCAGTAGCGGCTCTAACCCGGAGTCGGGGGTCTAGCCCCCAGTTTTTTTGAATGACAAAAATAATTGAAACTATGATTTATATATTTTTGGAAGCTTATAGTAAACTGATGATATAACTATCACAGTCCGGGTTCTGGCTGCCCTTCCACCAGTTTTTACCTTCTAAATCCGCCACTGACTGGGAGATTATAATCCGTGACTTTCGGGCTAAGAGTGTCAAAATGTAACAAATAATTAATGAAATTGTGCTCTCCTTAGGTACTAAATACTAGTGTAATCGTCGGATTATTCAAGAAATGCGTAATAAAACATTTGTTCGTAGTTAGTTTGTTATGTGTTTAAATTTTCTTCGATTTTGAAATTTTCTTCCAGAATTGTTTACAAATAGGGCGGTATAAGCCACAATTTATACATATATTGTAAATGAACGAAGATAGATTAAAAATAAAAGTGATCAAAACTAGAATTGAACGAATACCAGAAAAAACAAAAGCAAGTTAAAGAAATAAAGAAACGAATTCCAATAAACTCTTTTCCAACCTCTTTTTTTCTATCTTCTTCTTACTGTCCCCATAATTACAAGTTAGGCTGCCAGATATCAGATAAAAACGTGAGATTACTCCAAGTGGGATGTTGACCTCTAGGTGAACCAGGCAATTTATTACCAAAACCTTTGCTCATCTTTCATCTTCACTCGTTCCATGTAAACAATTATCTGCACAAAGATTAATAATAATCAAATTTCTCATCATTTCCTTCATTGTGTATAAAAAATATATATAGATAAATAAAGGAAAAAGATTAAGTTTTTTCTTAGATCATTTGTTTTTCGCATCCATGCAGCATTCCCGCTGTTTTTCTGTTTTCTTCTCTCTCTCTTCTTCCTCTACATTCTTGCTCCATTTTTCATCTTCCTTGGGAAATACCGCATCCAAAAGAATTTAACAGTTAGTATTATTTTGTTAGGTTCTACTTTATATACGTGCTCCAGTGTTGTTTGAAGTACACGTTAGATAAAAACAATATGCATATTTCGCCTAAAAATGGCACGAAAAGAAATTGAACCAATCATAGAAAGGTTATAGTTAAGAGCTAATGTTAAGTTATTTCCTAGTACTTTCAATAAAGTACTACCTTCGTTCAAATCCGCTGGGATCTGCTAAAGGAAATAAGTGAAACTGAAAAAATAAATAAATAAATAAATAAATAAAAATAAAGTACAGCTCACAGATGACAAGAAGAACTCTAGCAGAAGTAGTGTGACGTAGGTATGAGCTCGCCTACTTTTTGCACGGGGCTTTCAAATGACACCACGGAATAGCACACAGATAACTTTACCCGGAGTAGCATACGACATCTAAGTATAGACCACACCTCAAAAACCGCAAATGGACTTGACCGTGTCGTTGACCTTTCCCCGCTACCCCTATTTTAGGGTTCTTCTCGTCATCTGTGAGCTGTATAAGTCTAAATACCTAGGTAAGAAGAATTGTAAATAGTATGTCCATAGCGAAAATGAGACAAGAGTAGAAATGATAAGAACCTTTCTTAAATTTCTGACAAGACGAGAAATTTTTAAGAGTCCCGTGGGCAACATTATTTCATTTAAGCCTTAAATCCCAGTCATTGTTTTAGTGTTACATAATCCATAGTATAAAAACTATAAATTGATAAAAAATAATTGTACGAACACTATTAAGAGTATTTATCAACGATTAAAGATATACAGTACAAGTCATTACACAATGCACTTAATAAATATGGCTTAAATATTGTGATATCATACCCTTCGTAAACATCTCGTGACGCAGAAGGATTCTGATAATCGGATGAAATTTAAAAAAAAAATAGACATAAATTTTGAACATAAAACATTCGAGTCGAGAAGGAAGAAGCTTTTCAAGAATCGAATCGAGAGGAGGCAAGAAATAATTATTCGATAATCGAGATAAAACTACAAAACTGATGCTACGAGGCGAGAAAATATTATTTTTCCTCTAGCCTCATGGACAACATTAGTGGAAACGGACTAATGATTGTCCCTCACAACGTTACTATAAGTTCTATGGAAACTAAAATCAATGTATATACATAGTGACCAGCCGCAACGATGAGAAATTAGCTCCACTGCAATACAATCTCACCTTGTGGATAGTTGACTATTAAACGAAACTGAAAAACATATCTCTACCAACACGCTTATTTTATTTGGTTTGGATACAAAACCTCCCGGCCGAAATATGGCTTCCAGTACGCCGCGGTCCAAAATATTGCCTGCCCAAAACTATGCCGCCTAAACTCCGGCGGGCCAAAATATCGCCTGACCCAAATCTTGCGTGTCCAAAACCTTGTCGCCCGAAACCTCGCCACCCAGAACCTCGTGTGCCAAAACATCACCTGACCGAAATCTCGCCTGGACAAAATCTCACAGGACTCTCGCAGGACAGAATCTCACCTGACTAGAACCTCACAAGACATAATCTTACCTAGCAAGGAGTTCTGTCAGTACAAAACCTCGTCATAACGATTTGTGGTGTTTTATATATCCCTATATCTATAAAGTTGAAAGGTAACATACGATAACTCGTATAGATAATTATTACAAGTGAAACGCGCATAGATTTTCTTGCATAATTCGGGAACTCAAATCCTGCCCTACGTAATATTTCAGAAGCTAACAAACAGACCAAGATCTACTACCGCACCCAGTTTGATCCCGATCGGATGAGTTCGGTGTATGATGCAAAATTTGACCGCCCACAACTCGGAAACCGTAAACATAATATTTCATACTCATATAGCAGGTCAGGGTTACCATATTTACCTGATCGGATGAGTTTAGTTGAACTTGTATATAGACTAACTTTTCAGGAAAAAAAAACAAACTAAAGGCGAAACTAGATTCGATAAATAAGATTTCTCTTCAACTGGATTTATTTTGGGATTTATATGCATTCATTTTGAACCCGTCAATTTTCTACGCTCCTAGTATCTAAAGTAAGCATTTCTGGGCCCCATGTTACTTAGGTCTTTCTTGTTTTTCTCCCTGTTACTATTATTTTTACCCCAGAAACTAATTGAGTAAATTGTTCAGGATAGATTTTGTCCCACGATATTTTATCCAGGCTTGATTTTGTTACGCGAGATTTTGAACAAGCGAAATTTTGGGCGGTAAGGTTTTGGATAGCAAAATTTAGGCCACACGAGATTCTGGTTAGATGAGATTTTGGCTCGCGAGGGTATGGCCGGTGAGGTGTTGATCCCACGAGATTTTTGACGGCGAACTTTTGGCCTCAGGAGATTTTGTCTTGCAAAGTTTTGGGCGGCAGGGTTTTGGCTGTGAGATTTTCTCCGTATACCATTTTATATAGGTATACCATATAAATGAAATCAATATTCTATATTGCCTTCACGACAAAATGGGTGAACCGTTTAAAATGAATTTTTGAATGTAGTTAGCACTTGGATCGAGATATATATTTTTATCAGTTCCGTTTTATAATCAGCTATCCATAAGTTGATATAATTGAACATCAAAGTGTTCATTGTATTGCAATGGAGCCAAATGTTCATAGTTACGGCTGCCCCAGTAGTCTCTGTGCATATGCATTGATTTTAATTTCCATATACCTCACAGCAATGTTGCAAAAGACAACGAATTAAATATGAATGTAAGCATAATATAAACATTGAATTTTAAATATATTATTGAATTTATTTACACCTTAACAGCGAACACTACATTGATTCAATGATAATAATAATTTCAGAGTTGCCTCCAAGAAACTTTTAGTATCAGAGAAAAACTCCGAATGTTTCAGACACAATCCAAAAAGTACTATTAAATTGCATTGTTAATAACTACATTTTGCCTTAACGAACGAAATAAACTAGTGGTGGTGATAGCTAATATGTGATTGTTTACCTTGATTCAGTGTTTGAGACAAAATGTTCCGGGGGGGCGCACTTAGTATTTCGGAGGAGGCACTCTTGGTACTCTTCTCATTATTATATTATAAACGCACTATTTTGGTCTCCTCCGGGGGGGCACTCTCAGAGTACCGGGGGGCAGTGCCCCCAAAAAACATGTCTGGAAGAAACACTGCCTTGATTTTCAAAAAAGTAGTTAAAACGAAAAAGAAAAACTTATTGGAGGATGTCGCTCAACTAATCATGCATCAAGACAAGTTGCATTGGTCTGTTAACTACTTGATATAGATATTGATAAAGTGATAACACACAGCTCAGTTATTTATATTTGAATAAGCACAGTTGTTTAAATTTAGAGAAAGCTAGGAGTGCTACAATAAAGTACCAAAGTAATGCAGCCTTTTGCCGTGGCCAAAAGAGCACAATGTATTTTCGCGGCCAGTAATTTTTAATCGTAAATTTTTGCATAAAAACTCAGGTTATCACTTATGTGCAAATTCTCATTGCTTATCGTTAATTAACCTAAAACACACCTGTTGCAGTAATTTTACAATAGTGTTGGCAGGAGCCGCGTTTCTTTAAAAAAAATTACAGACTTGCATTAAGTAGCTTTTTTACATGGCAACACCACATCAACTTTATCACATTTTCGCATCAATGGATAAATATTGATGCATACTGCACATATACATAGAGATTCACCCGCAGGAAATCAATTTCTGCAATTAAATATCGATTTTCTTCATTTTGTACTTTTTTAAATTTTACACTTTTGGTACTTTCTTTCATTATTACACAAAAACGTTACAAATTCCGACATTAGTCATGATCTCAAAAATATTTACACAGAACATGTTTACATTTGTTTCCAGTCTCAGGTCTTTATCGTTCTTGGTTCAGAAGATATACGCAATCAAACTTTAGGTTGTGCAACGTTACGGACACACTGTAGTAGCAGTACGAGCACGCGCAGAGAAACTTTGGCGCTGCTCTTTACGTGGGGGCACTAAGTCATACACTCGCATCTACCAGAAATTTCCCTCGGACTGGCCCTGTCTTCACGCATACAAAACGTTGTTGCTAGTGTGGTAGTGTATGGTGGGAGTGATCCATCAATTCTTTCTCAGGCGAGCTGAAAGCATCAATTCATATAATTACAGTGTTGAACTCTATGAAATGCAAACCAAATTTGCCCACAAGTATCCATAAATGGTCAACAGACATGATGTTCTCACATTTCATGACAATGCTGTAGCGCAAAGGCAGTGCAAACTTTCCATAAGTTGCAGTATGGAGTACACCCTATTGCAGTATCCAGATATCTCTCCTACTCCCATCTATTTCGCTTCTCGGTCACTTTTTCGGAGGTAAAACTTTCCCTGATGATTGGGTTGGCAACCTGTGTCTGTGAACTCCTTCACATAGCACACTTAAGATTTCTTTTGCTAGGAAATCCAATCCTTAATTGAGCAATGGCAAAACTATGTGGTTATAGAGGGTGGCTAGTTTGCTATGAATTATAGTTTTCATTTTTTGGTCTTTGGAAATGACGCAACCAGAGGGAAAACATTTTAATCGCACTAACATATGTTCTTTGTGAGCCACACATCTTAAATAAGACTAAAAATATTCCTCATTAATTACAAATTTCTATAGCTAAAGAAGCATTCAACAAGAAAAGATCACTCTTAACTAGCAGGCTCAATATTGGACTTAAGAAGAAGTTGGTCAAGTGCTATATATGGAGCATTGGACTGTATGGTTCAGACACTTGGACATTACGGAAGTTACAGAAAAAATATTTGGAGCGCTTCGAAATGTGGTGTTGGAGAAAGGTGGAGAAGATAAAATGGACAGAGAGAGTAACAAACGAACATGTTTTAAAACGGATAGGAGAGGATACTTCTGACCACCATCCTTCATAGAAAGGCCAATTGGATTGGACACATCTTGCGAAGAAATTGTCTTCTTCACACCGCCATAGAAGGAAAGATGGAAGGGAAGCGAGGAATAGGAAGAAGAAGGATACAGCTGATCGATGATTGAAAGCGATTTGAAAGACAGGAGAAAATATTGGGAGTTAATAGAGGAAGCTGAAGATCGACAAGAGTGAAAGAAATATTTCCAGGTCCAAATCTAAAATTGAAAAAAAAAAGGCCTCATTAGTCCCAGGATCTGCCCAAAAGGTAGAATACATAATAATAAATAATAAGGGAAAAGTCACTACTACGAGTTAAACAAATTAAATTTTTAAAAATGACTTTGGGAAGAGGCCAATTTCTCTGGTCTGGTGAAATTTGGTATAACACTAGTTAACAAATTTAAACTTTTTGTTTGTTACATGAGAAAAATCACCTGATCTTAAAGGAACTTTTTGCGCTGAATTCGAATATGCACTCGGTTTCTCTCCATCACGTACAGTTTTCCCGTAACAGGGATTTTCGGGAAATTCCTTCAAAAATTTCCCTTTTTCAGATATTTTATTCCCCTAGCTCCTGTCCCCTTACATATAGTAACAGAAATTATACCTAAGTATACCTTGATTTATATTTAATAAACCCTAAAAGTTTCGTAAAAATCGCTTTGTTCTTTCTAGAGAAATAAATATATTTGTATGTATACTGTGTGCACTGTTTATTGCACCTGATAGTAATACTTTCAGATCTCCTGAGTTGAGGTAAAAACGATTTGCTTTATTACTACAAACACAGACATAAAAATAAATATTTACAATAGTCAACAACACACTTGTATTGCTCTCTGTAAATTAGAAACGTGTATAAAAATAGAATGTACTTCCAACGTATATTTTTTTAAACGTACAGTATATGTAAATCTTAATACATATATACACAATTCTCCAAGTTTTTTCGTTTTGTTCATGAAATGGTTATCAATATTTGTTATCAAATGTAACAGAATGCAAAAGAAAGAAAGAATGGAATACAGACTCATTGTTGACAACAATGAACTAATGCAGTCTGAATTTTCCACTACGGTATCCTTTCCCCCCTCCCCCCGCGCATTTCTTTCTTTCTTGTGTTCTTGACACCTGGTGAGGGAGATTTGTACATTTTTTTATTGACGTGTGGTTTAACACTACTTCACTTTCAAAATTGTCTTTGCTGCTAAGAGTGCTTTCATGTTTGATCTTAACGGCATTATACCAAACTAAGACCAGAAGTTTAGATTGTGATCAGTACAATGGCGTCAAGAGGACGGCGTTCGTGTGTTAACTCACCAAATAGTTTTTGTTATGTGTGTGGCCAGTTTGTAGTTAAAGGACAGTGTAGATCCATTACGCCATCGGTGAAACTAGCATATTATATATATTTCGGATGTCGTGTGGGAGATCAGGACAAAACTTGGGCACCCAACATAATTTGTGCGTCGTGCTACGTCACTTTACTTGCATGGGCCAAAGGGGAACGGAGGTTCATGAAATTTGCTGTACCAATGGTGTGGAGAGAACCCACCAACCATCTGGATGATTGTTATTTTTGTCTCACAGTAGTTAAGGGACATTCTAAAAAAAGCAAATACACAATAAGTTATCCCAACGTTAAATCCGCAATTAGACCTATTCCGCACGGGGATGAACTTCCACTTCCCGAGCCCCCTACCAACTGGGAAGAGATATGACCAAAAGACTCTGATGATGATCATGACCCTGATGAACCATCGACATCAACATGTGCATCCAAGGATCCAACGTTCATCCCTGACTGTGTTCGCGAGCCACATTTCATCCGGCAATGTGAACTTAATGACCTAGTCCGTGATTTGCACCTGACAAAACAAGAGGCGGAACTTCTGGGATCAAGGCTCCAGCAGTGGAACTTATTGGATGCAGAAACGAACATATCAGTGTACAGGAAAAGGCATGTTCAATTTTCAAGTTATTTCTCAATGCAAGATAATGTGTGCGTATGTACGGATATAAATGGGTTGATGGCGGAGCTAGGAATTCCTTACGTTCCAGAAGAATGGAGGTTATTTATCGACGCGTCAAAGGTCAGCCTTAAAGCTGTCCTGTTACATAATGGAAATAAAAAAACCTTCTATACCACTTGCGCACTCAGTGAAGATTAAGGAATCCTATGACACCATGTCAACTTTGCTAAATCTTATAAATTACAAGGACCATTGTTGGCAAATATGTTGTGATCTCAAGGTAGTTGGTATTTTATTAGGACTGCAGTGCGGTTACACGAAGTACCAATGTTTTTTATGTTTATGGGATAGCCGAGCTGATGACAAACATTATGAAGTGAAGGAATGGGAACCTAGAGTGAATTACGTACCTGGAGAATGCAACGTCAAATACGCTCCTTTGGTAGATCCTAACAAGATATTACTACCGCCACTTCATATCAAGTTAGGACTTATGAAAAACTTTGTCAAAGCCATAGACACATCTGGTGAAGGTTTCAAGTATTTGCGAGATAAGTTCCCTAACCTGAGTGATGCTAAGATATCACGGGAGTGTTTATTGGTCCCCAAATTAGGAAATTAATGCTTGATGATAGCTTTGACAGCAAGTTAAACAGTGCTGAGCTAGCTGCCTGAACAGCATTTAAGTGTGTTGTGCGCAACTTTCTGGCCAATAACAAAGCTGAGAGTTACACAGAAATCGTACAGGACATGATACAGAAATACAAAGAGTTGGGTTGTAGGATGTCTTTAAAAATCCACTTTTTGCACTCCCACCTCAGCTTCTTTCCTGCTAACCTAGGTGCTCTCAGCGACGAACAGGGGGAAAGATTCCACCAAGATATAATGGCAATGGAGAAAAGGTACCAGGGACGATGGGATCCTTCAATGATGGGGGACTATTGTTGGGGTCTTGTTAGAGAATGCAACATTTTTTACAAAAGAAGGAAGTAGTGTACGTTTTTGTAACCCAATGGAAGTTTCATATATTGTGATAGTTTTGATTGTCTTTTCATGACCTTTTGGTACATTTGTATTATTGTTTATTGTAAATTGTCACACTTGTAAATTATATTGTATTATATTTTATATATGTGTTTGTGGTAATAAAGCAAAACGTTTTACCTCAACTTAAGAGATCTGAAAGCATTACTATAAGGTGCAATAAACAGTACACACAGTATACATACAAACATATTTATTTCTCTAGAAAGAATAAAGCGATTATTACGAAACTTGGAGGGTTTGTTAAATATGAATCAAAGTATACTTAGGTATAATTTCTATGTTAGTATATGCAAGGGGACAAGATCTTAAGGTGTAAAATAAACGAAAAGGGAAATTTTTGAGGGATTTTCCCGAAAATCCCTCTGTTACGGGAAAATCGTACGTGATGGAGAAAAACCGAGTGCATATTCGAATTCAGCGCAAAAAGTTCCTTTAAGAACAGGTATTTCCTTTTATGTAACAAAACCTTTGTTAACTAGTGTAATTCAGCAAAGATAAAAACTAGCAATGTCAAAGTGAACATCACGTAACGAAGATTGGTTTGTTACAGTGTACACGATGTGAATATTGAAGTTTATTTTATTTTTATTTTATTTTATTTTATTTTCTAAGTCTCAACAATATAATTCTCCTCACTCGCAATTTCCCAAAACCTTCAGTGTTGCTATGCCAAACGACTTTTATTATATTTAAGCTATACTAGTAGCATGATAGTTCGTCAGTTAATATTTAAACTAGAAGTGGTAGCATATATCTATCATTTCCGGTTTTAGTAGAGAGATTGAAGTGGAGAGACACATATTCTTGGAACGCTTGATTGACTGCAGAAAATCCCTTCTTGCTATTTATTACCGTTTTTACTCTATAGTGATCAACGTTAAAACAAAAGTGGTTGACTTCTACATTTTACAATTTGAATAGAGGACTAAGAGAGAAGACGGTACCAGTTAACAGAACCTAAATCATTTTTTAAAAAACGCTTCGCACTATCTGTTGTCGTTCTTACTCTGTGTAGACCTATATTTAAATCGGAATTGCAGTGGGTTTCTATCATTTTCGATCTGAGTAGAGAATTAAGAATAGAGATGAATGTATTCTTGGGATGCATAATCGATTGCATGAAACCGTTTCCCGTTACCTATTGCCGTTTTTGCTCTACAGTTATCAACGTTTAAACCGGAAATGGTTGATTTCTATCACTCCAGGTGAATGGGTAGGGTCCATCAATGAACTTCAAGTTTATTTATTTATTTAATATACAACACAACAGGCTTAGTGCCCAATTATAGTGTTGTGTACATACAGTAAATGTTACATACATAAAATTCTTAATTATTTCTATAGAAAATTTCTTGTTTTAAATATGATCGGAACTTGTTTTCTAATAAACTAAATACATCCACTTTATCAAACTTATTTACAATGTCATTATATAGCGTACACAGCCTCCACATAGGGGATTTAAATAATATATTGCTTCTGGCTTTCGCACAATAAAATGTACCTGTATTCTCTACTCTGGTTTTGCAAGTGGGAATCCGCAGTGATATTTTCGAGACCAAATCCATACAATCAACCTTAATATTTAATAACTTGTATAAGAATAACAAGTCTAACATCCATCTTCTTTTTTCTAAAGTTTGAAAATTAAAATTGTTTACTAGATCATTGTAGGAAAAATATTTGGGATAAAAACTAGTTTTTTTTTTTTTTGTATGTAAGCATTTTCAAGAATTTCGTTTGAATGCTTGCCATTTCTTGAGAGTATTTTTTATTATTGAGAATCCATATAGTAGAACAATATTCTAATTTTGATCTAACATATGTAAAATTAAGTGTTGCTAGCGTTGTCTCACTGAAAAAGTCTTGCCCGATTCTGTACATTAAACCTAAGTTTCTATATGCGCTGTTTGTTATCATATTTATGTGTTGATTGAAATTTAATTCAGAATCAAAAATAACACCTAAATCTTTAACAGTACTTGGCCTAGACAGTTTGGTTTCTTTCAGTGTATAGTCAAAGGTGATGGGATTTCTTTTTCTCGTGAAAGAAAGGGATTTACACTTAGATACATTGATTATTAATTTGTTGTCATCGCACCATGTTTGAACTCGCTGTAGGTCTTGTTGTAGTTGTATGCAGTCTTCAGTTGAATTAATTCTAGAATATAATTTGAGATTATCAGCGAATAGAAGAATCTCAGAGTTTTCAATAAAAAGCGGAATATCATTAATAAGTAGGAGAAATAACAGAGGACCCAGATGAGATCCTTGAGGAACCCCAGACAGAGTAGCAAACTTTTCAGTGATATGACTCTTGTATAGAACAGATTGTTTCCGATTGCATAAATATGACACAATATATTCAATTGCCGACTGTAAAGTTTACTGACTTACTGACTTTGTAAAGAACTGACTTGCTAACAATCAATGATCATCTACATCCTGGACAAAGTTAACGGTGATCCATCAGGTTGTTCGTGAGATTTTGTGCTTTTCATTCGGACATAGGGCTAAATAAAGTAAACATATAAAGGATTTGTCTTTTTTTTTTTTTTTTTTTTTTTTGGTAAATCAAACATCTGAAAAGGGAAATCTTTGGAGCAAAGTACTGAGATCGAGTAGAATAGTCTAATTGAATTACAAACTGCATTTTATGTCCCTGATTTTCTTCTACATTCTATTGCAGAGCAATAAGTAATTTCAAATTTTCTTCAACTCCTCTCTTTTAAATCTTACTTTTTTGAGGTCCTGGTAAATGACCCAGCATTGTGTCTCTGTTCTCTTCTCACAACTCTGAAGAAAAGTGACATTTTTAAGGCAGAAAACAGCTTCACGTCAGAACTCTGTCTTTGGCTTAACTTAAATGTTCTCTTCCAACCAAGAAACACTATTGTAATAATTGCACAAATACCATCATTTACAAAATTGGGGATTTTTTTTAAATGGAAATTTTTGCGCCCATAGGGAACACGACTTTTTGTTCAATGAAGTGTAATGACAAAATATAAAAAGACTGCATAATCTTTACCTGATTCAATATGTAGGCTCTTGCACAGTGACATATAGGCTAAGAGTCTACTAAAATTAGAGTAAAAGAATCGGTCTGGGGAAATGAAACACATATCAATTCCATTATAACGTCGTTACGTTCTTTGTCAAAATAAAAACTAATGAAACATGGTTAGAAATATAATGAATATAATGGACTTTTTAAACGTGCAAAACCGATTTCTTAGAAATCGAGCTCCAGAGCATAAATGCACCTTGGGAACATGTAATGAATTTAATTCGGACAAGAGGGAAAAAAGCATATAGAAACAAAATTATATTACCATTATCTCATATTTACTGTAGCGTATGTTTCTAAGTTCGCAGTGTGCACGTGCGACTTCAAAGTACTCCCTGACTACCTGACGAAAGAACCAACGCCGTAATATAACGTTTTTTTTTTTTTTTTTTTTTTTTTTTTTTTTTTTTTTTGTTCCCTGTTTACCTTGTTACTTTTCTGCCATCTGATTTCACAGAGAAATAGAAGAATACGAAGAGACCGAAAGAAAAATAAGAACAAGGCAAAGAAGAAAAAGAAGTTCAAAGGCGTAGTAAATTGAGCATAGATTTTTAAGAAGGCCAGAAAAGAATTCCCAGCAGGCTGAAGTTTCGTTTGATAAAAGTGAATTTGACCGTGTCCGTGGATTATTATATTAGAGAAGAGTTCTTAGCTCATTGGCTAAAGCTGTTTGTCCAATATTTGAGATATTGCTGGGCAAACTCTGTTAAAGTGGTGGGAAAGTCATGAAAGAATGATGATGACTTGGGTGAACAAAATGGAATGGATAAAAAAAAAATAACTGCTTAAATAAGTAAATCATTGGGAAGCAATAATGCCGTATTGATAGTTGTTTAATCTCAAAGTGGCGGCTTTGTGGTAGCAAAAGATTTACCTTAAAGGTTTTTTTCTCCTTCTCTGTGTATACAAACATCTACAGTAATCAAATTGAAGATGGCTTACCAGCAAATAAGGAGCAGAGCGTTGAATCACGTACTATATTAAGAAAAAGGTACATCTTTTCCTAATTATAAAATACATATACAATATATTTTCTATATTCAAATTGTTCCTACACTAATTTCTACATACACATCTTGTCGCCATTTATACTATTGAAATGTAGAAATCGAAGCTTAGAACTAACCTTTATATATCAAGTATATGGTGCTTATAATTTTCATCTCACAGCATTTTCCCAAGTAATGTCTCTGGAAACAAGAGACTTTTTGGAATACAAGACCAGAATAGACTTTCCTAATAAGGTTCACGGCTATTATGCAATTTGGTAAGATGATTCATAATTTTGACAAAATATAGAAGTGAATATTATATACTTTCTGTCAATCACTCTCTATCTTCCGCACACATCTTTTCTACTGACATAATACGTGAAATGTACGCATCCACATGGACAAAGCTACACCGCATGAACATCCCTCCGGTTTACCACCAAATAGATCAAGAAACAGATATTCATGTTATTCCATTTATTGATATCAGCTGAAGACCTCTGATGCCAGTTCGATGGAATTTTCTGCCTTTAGATTTCTATAATGACGTTTCAAACATTGCCGTTCCGAATTATTGGTGGTTTTTCAAATATTTTGCAAAGAGGAGTGGGAGAAAACACCCATACCCATTTCTTCACTTGAACTAGAAAAGCAAATCACTTAACAGAACAACGTTTATTTTAACATAATAATTGTGTAACAGTTTCAGCAATTAACTGAACACATTGGCTTCATTTCAGAATGTCTAATGAAGCATATTAATTTGATCACATTAACTATTGCATAAGTATTCGAAAATACGTTGTTATGTAAGAATTATTGAAATAGGGAATGAATACATTATTGCAAATTTAGAATGACGGCAATACATAACCAAAGTCATATACACTATTATTAAGTCACTCACTGGCTAAATAGTATATGACTTTTTCTCAAACCACTCCTGAATGAAATTTCATATTACGCCAGCGGTTTCAGGTAAAGATCGACGAGCCGTTTCCCAAACTTTCGAGCAACTATCGTTATGGTCTATATAGAATGTGCATTTTGATTTTTAATATGCAGAATGCACAAGAAACTCAAATATACTTTCTCAAATATGTATGTGCTTTATTTAACAATCATAGACTTCTATGTGAAAATACATAATTTCAGGATCGCATAGTTCTCATTTCTCCCGAAATTGTATATTTTGATTACGAACAGGATTAGAATCTATCTCGTACGTTCGTGATTACTGAGTATACAATCAAGGTCGTATGTTTGGCAATAGTCTTACTGGGAGAAAAATTGAGTGTGTGCTGAAAGCTCCTCGTTCTTGGAATATTTCCTACCGAAATAGAAAAGGTGTGAAAAAATATTTTTTTTCTTGTTCTAAGTGAGGAATTCAACGAATAGATTTCGTTAGATTCTCGATGTTCATAAGTTATTAAAGCATTAGAGGAAAAGCTAATCATTTTAAAACTTTCTATCTATGAAGACTTTAATCAACAAGAAACGAGATGCAAAATACTACGATTTGAAGCAAAATAACAGAAAATTATTTCCCGTAAGATTTGTGAGACGTTGTTTGTCAACTTCATAATTTCGAACGTGAAATCCTTTCTTTTCGTAAAGAGTGTTGTATTTCCTAAGGAGTTCAATCTTTTTAATTTCAGTTGTTTAGCTCTTCTGTGGTAGTCTCGACCTGAAGATTTGATTGAGAGATTATTTCTCTAGCAAGCATGTAAACGATTAAGCTTCTCTGTACGCCTTCTTAATCAGTGAAATTCATGATCCCAGTATGCAAAACTTCGAGGATCTTAGATGGCTGCGACAGACGCATGTTTGACTTCTTAATATGCGGAACTTCTTTCATTTACGTATAAGACATTACATGCAGACTTTAGAATTAGAGTTGCTTACAAAGAGGAATCATGATGTGTAGTGCATTCTAGAAATCTTAGGGGAAAATGATGCATTTAAAGCATCTAGTAACTACAAATTTGTATAAGAAGTGTGTAATTTAAGTAGCCCCGTAGCCCGTCAGTTTCCTTAACGCTTTCAAGATTTATGGTATATTTTTATACCATAGCGAAGTATCGTCTTTGACTGCCTATTTAGGATCTATAACAGGCAGGGTTTCTTTATTGGTCAAGTCAAGGATGGACCAAAGAACACCCCAGATACATTTGGAGCCGGATGGTCAACTTGGTGGCGCCAAGTGGGGACGGAGGAGCGCCACTTCTTTATTTTTTTAAGGCAAATTTCAAAATTTTTCACACCTTTAGTTTTAAAGATATCGAATTGAAACTTTATATAAGGATTGTGCATACCTTTGGATATTTTCCAAATTTTTTTGAGATCCCTACATGAAACCGGGGCTGGGCCAGAGGGGCGCAAGTGTTCCGAGGGGGTGAATTTTTCAGAAAAATTCCTGTTTTTCTCGATTTTCTGGTTCAGATGTATGGTACGGACATGTGAGTGGTATCGTTAGAAAGGGCTCGTTATGTTAAAGAAAATGATGTTTTGAACCATGACTCTAGGTAAAATTGTAATGTCGCAGTAAATTTTTCTAATATGTACATATATGTGTATACAGATATACAGTATATATATAGGGCCAAATTTCAGACTTTCAAAAATTCCCCCCTCCCTTTTTTCAAGATACAAGATTGAAATTTTGCGCACGGATTGTGTACATAACAACGTATTTTTTGAAGAAAAAAGTCAGATCCCTACCTCAACCCGGGTCAGAGGGACAAAGTGTTTTGGCCGGATTTTCAAAAAAAAATCCGGATTTTTCCAGGAATTTTCCAGTTCAGGTGTATGATATGGACATGTGAGTGGTACCGTCGGAAAGGGCTCGTTATACTAAAGAAAATGGCGTTTGAACCATGACCCTAGGTCAAACAGTAATGACGGAGAACATTTTTGAAGTATATATATATATATATATATATATATATATATATATATATATATATATATATATATATATATATATATATATATTAAGTATTTTTGAAGTATGCATATGTATTATGTATATGAAAAAAAGGGTCACCTTCAGACTTTCAAAAATTTCTCCCAACCTCAGTTTTTACGATACAAGATTGAAATTTTGCACGGCATTATATACATAGCATCGTATATATATATATATAAAAAAAAAAACATTCAGATTTCTACGTGAACCCAGGCCCGGTCCAGACGGGCGCAAAAGTTTCATTTTTTCCGAAAAATCTCCCGGTTTTTCCCTATTTTCCCGTTTCTTGTGTATAATACGGACAAGCGAGTGACACCGTTGGAAAGTATGCTCTATCCTGAAAAAAACGAGGTATGATCCATGATCCTACGATAAGTAGGACGGAAGTAGTAGATGTTTGAGTGAAAGTCTAAAATTTAACTCAAAAAGTGGAAATCCTAAAAGGGTTAAGGGGAAGGGACAGAAATGAATATTGAAAGGGTAATGAAAAAGATACCAAGGAACATCACAAAACTATTTATTTATTTACTTATTATTTATGGAATTTGTAACAGAGCTGTAGCTCCTTTTATAAAGAACATTGTATTCTCACAAATATTACGGCACAGAAATCCGACACTACGAAGGTTTATCATTAACACACAAAGATTATTTTAAAAAATGTATCATGGTTCATTATTCAATTTAATTACATACTTTTAATGGGAGATATTTAGTGCATCTAGCACGAAGCATATCATTTTACGCAGAACCTAGTAAAATGTGCTAAATTGAACTTAATTTGTTCAATAAAATTGCAAGAGTTCCATTGTCTAATTTTGAATCAGTTTTAAAATTCTCTACAACGTTGTGTTTTACAGAGGACAAAAATATTGGCTATGAATCTGAATTTTTATAAGAAGTAAATTTGTAATTAATACTGTACGATGAGTGTGGTTATTGGAGATCAGAGTCATTGAGATAATTGAATAGTAGGTATTCTTTTTGTGAAGACACATGTTAGCATCTAAAGGGAACTAGAATTGTCCATGAGACAAGATGAGACAAAATCTTAGTGACTAGGTAGATATTTTCCAATAGAAACAGATACACTTTCCGAGATGAGGCGTCACTTTCATGATACGTTCTCGAGAAGAGGCAACCTCAATATTCTTCTCTTGTAGGCAAACTTACAGGGACCTACAAGGAGTGAGAATCCCTGCTTACAACTAAATACTATTTCCAAAAACGTGAACTGTTATTATGTTTTAAAAAAAGAAAGAATATGTAATATATAATGAAAATAATAATTTCGATAAAATATTAGGAACTTGAAAGTCGGAATAAAAGATTATAAAAGAGAAGTCGAAGGGTGGTATGATGTGTTTTCTTTGGAGGTACGTGCAGAAAATGCAGGTTATTTCAATGTGGGTCCAGCTCTGGACAGAAGCCTGGTCATTAGCGATTGTCAGTGGCCCAATTAGATGTAGCCCTGGGGGACTATTTATTCCACCGTCGCTGACTCATCCTAAATGATTAAGCTCCACTGAGCAGTCGAAGGTTAATCACTTTACACTGACAGCAGCTCTCTCCGTGCAAGCAAAGGATCTCCCAAGCTCTCGTTAACCAAATATTTTCTATTACGCTACACAATACATAACATTTGTGTGTGGTATCCATTACAGAAAAGAGTTTAATATCACTTTCAATATCTAAAAAGAAACAATGTTACGTATCACAGCAAAAAAATACAATGAATCAATTAAGGAAAATAGAGCGGAAAGATTACAATACATTCGATTAACATAATCATATTAACAGCAAATGTACAAGAAAGACACGGAATTTAATGTTTATCAAAATTGTTATTTAATAAAGAAACTGAAGTCGTGCATCAAAACAACCAATATTACGTACGGTGTTTGAAACTAAACTATACAACTGACAATAGAATGGTTCTGATTCTGAATCAAATACGTACGTTATTCACGTTGTGTTGCTTGAATTAATTCAGCATAAAATCCCTCTAATCTTACTGTTTTAAAAAGACTTTTAAAAAGAAATGACAGTCTTTCATTAACGCCCAGCCGAAACTCCTCTATTCTGAAGTTTAAATTTGGACAGTGTGTCTATTACAATGCAGAAGATGATTTTGAAATATGTGCCCAAAGTATGTTAGAGGGGAGGAAAGGAAGAGTTTTTCTTTTTGAAAAAAGTATTGTCACGAGTTACTTCTCAAGAAAACAACTTCCTATATACGTTTGGATACAAGTGTTCGTTGTTGTTAGCGTAGAAGACCTGGATTCGATTCCTGGCGGGAGCTTATGTGGTTCGGATTCCACGTTAAGCTGTAGGTCCACGTTTCATATAACTTCGCTGCTGAAAGGTACGTTCATCTGAAAATCAAATCATTGTAGTTACTAGAATTCGTCTACTTTGAGATATTTCGTTTGTTGTTGTTAAAATCATTCGAAAGTTATTCGAAAAACTATCCAAATATTTTTCTTCTGTTATTCGGATCTTGCTCCTCTATCATTACATGCCCGAGTGCATGCCACCAATTTTCTGCAAGTAGCACTTCATATCTGTTGATTTAGAAACAACCTGCTGTATTTTTTTTTTTTTTTTTTTTTTTTTTTTTGCACAAACCACTGAACATACTAGCTTTTGCTTTGATTGTTCTGTCACTATAAGATATGCTTAGATATACCATTAGATATTACCATTTTTCAAATTTTATAATGAATTCATTTTTCGCAAATGAAATGACAAATTACTGTTATTATTTTACTTTAATATCTAGTTCTTATCCCTTATTGGCTGAAGGAAACGAATGATTAATGTAAGTGTATTATGACAAATTAGTTGGTGGAATAATGTTCAATTAGAATAAATAAAAGACTCTCAGAAGAACTAAGGTAATAATATTGTCCCCCATGCGTGTGTATAAAATTTGATTAAGACATATGGAGTATATAAAGTAAAATTGCCTTTCTCGCACCTCGCACCATCTCGGAAACACCCTCGCACCATCTGACTTTCACCTAGTAATGCGACCGTGTTGCTGCCCACGAGGAAAAAATATGCCAAGGTGTTTCCTCTCGACATTTCTCGCCTATATTAATGCTTAAGTGCATATTAAGCATATTCTATTTATCATTTCAATGTTTTCAGTTATTATTTCAGTATTAGCAAGCTTTTATTTCAGAGGTATGCTTATAGCATGGATTAAATCCAGTTTTAGTTTGTATTTTCGAAACACTTAAGTATATGTCTATGCAACAGTAATGCTTTTTATATGGAAAGATTGAAGAATGTCTAGTTTATAAAAGACCAATAATGTTAGCAATCGATCAACAGAGCAAAGACGCTTATAATTGCCAAGACGTTAAGAGAAATCTGATAAAGACATTGTAATATCGTGTCTACATCAATTCAGAAACAAGAAACGCAAGAAATGCTTCTCAGTATATGCTTAGCTTTAATTGGTGGGGCTCACAATGAGCTCCAGCCATTTCTTGTAAATTCGGGCACTCTGTGGAAAAAGAATTGATGAGTGTTATTGCCAGAAAACCTGACTCCAAAAAATTGAATCCATGGAAAAATGCCTTCAAGGGTTAAATTTTAACTTGCAAGAAAATATAGATACTAAACTTGTTCCTGTCTATAAATATTGTCCAGTAACATCTGTCGATGTTAAAATCATTTTCTGGCTTGTAATATAACGGTGGCTTGTAGCTTTCTTTATTTACATAATCTTGTGATATAGTGTAAGGCTAATTACAGGAAGGAGTGAATTCTTAAAAACTATTTTTTTTACAGTGGAAATGTGTAGAAAAGTGAGTCTCATTATTCCGTATAAACAAAATGCACTCTAAAATACAAATTTGAAGAAAAATTAGTGATCGTGTTCTCATATCACTGTGTTTGTATTAATCTCATAATTTGTGTGTGTTTTAATAAGTGAGGAATATATATAAAATGTAACCATCATAAAAATAAATTCTGAAGAGAAGTCCCGGAAAGTAAAGTACACTTTCGAAGTTATGATTCACCTAGAAAACTTTGTCACAACTTTGCTGCATGTTTCAAAACGCTCTCTTTTATTACATTGTTAGTGCATATTTTAACACATATAGCAGCATAGTTGCATGCATATTTAATGAACTTTAACAGCGTAAAAAATCCAATGTCTACTCATGTGCAATACCGCGAATACTTTTACAAAGGTTTGCTTCCACAGTGTTCCTGAGAAGGTCATCCGAATATAATGTTGGTTGGTGCTCACGGAGCAAAAATTATATCCTTAAATGTCTATTTGTACAATAATTTGAAAGCATTCTGGTTATCTTATACAATATATTTCAGTTTAACGTTCCACAATTATGCCCGTTAAGTTAAGAAAGATGATGATTAAGGCAAGTGAATGATGATGGTAGAATTGGTGAAATGAAAATGTAAGAGGAAACGGACTACCCTGAGAAACTCATGATGTTGTCCACCACAAACTTCTATAATAGAAATATACCCTATTGTATTCTCTAAAAGTGAAATAGAGTGTAACAGAAAAATCACAAGTTACCACGTTTTGATACTGACTGCCCCAGTTAACATAATGCCTATTAAATTTAATATTAACTATTTATATTAACCATTTATATTAGTTTCTTTGAACATTGTATACATGGGATGAATCAACATTCTTTAAATATATGTATACACTTCATTTCATCTTGCTGTTGAAATTCTCACTTGTTTCCTGTTTGTGAGGATGGTTAGAACACATGACGATTCTAGAGAGATGGTGTTGTTGCTGGTAGTGGGGAAAGCCAGGTCATCTTAGGTCATCGGGTAATCGATCATTGAGTCGTGACTATAGATCGATGCATCGATATACCGCTCTGCTTTCGTTCGAGGAGCGTGAGGGGCACCGCCGCGCCGTGCAATGCTTTCAGTCCTCCGCGTCACTTCCACCACAATCACAAAGTTGCCCACACTCACACAGTGTAGAATGAAAAATAATCTATATTTACATTGCAAGAAAAAACATCGGTTCTTATTGTTTGTATTGTCCAGTGTAAAAATTGTTTGTTTCTGGTGGTTGGTCATACCTTCTTAAGAGAAGATTGTCTAGTTATCATCATTGTCAATATCATCAATGATCTGTCGCCATTGGCAGATAACTTGGGTCAAATTCAGAAGTTTCGATGCATGAGAATCTTGAGTTAACCTGAAAGTTATTCTTTTTAAATTCGTCTACTAGAGTCTTCTTTCTTTCCATCATTAGGCCCACATTCATCAGAACATAGTTTGTTTTTAAAGCTCTTCTTTCTAATTATGCCCAACATTGTTGCTTTCTACGTTAGCTTTTCCAGCATTTCCTCACCAGTTTACCGCTTCCCTCTACATACATACATTTAGACTGTTTCTAGTATTCCTTTGTTTAATCGCTTTCTTGTACAACGCATATTTCTATCCCTATTTACTTTTTTAATTGTCCCCTTTCCCCTTGAGAAGTTGGATTTTTCCAAGACGCTGAGACATGTGTCAATTTACTTTTAATAAGGAATTTAGACCCTATGTATCCAATTTCAACTTCCTAACATGAAAAGCTCACGAGATACTCTATTTTCAGGTTAAATTTTAAACCACCTTCTTCCCCTTGTACTCCCATCCTCCGCCGAGCTCACTCGTTGCTAAGCGGTTAGCGCATCTGCCTTTGGCGTGGAAGTTCCATGTTCGATTCACAGCGGGAGCTCGTGTGATTAAGTTGTAGGTCCATGTCTCATATAGCTCCTTTGTCCAGATACCAGAATCATTTCTAAAATCTTGTCCCTTCTTTAACATCGTCATTATTTTACCTGTGACATAGCAAAGTTCATGAGTGTCCGTGTTCATAATTCGCAAACATTAAGATATATGTAAAATCTGATTACATAAATAGATTGAGGAAAACTTTTTATTGTTACTTGATACCTCGCATAACCCCCATTCCGCTTAAATAAAACGATCTCGATCCAATATGACGGATTTCAAAATGGCAGGTATGAACCTAAAGTACCGGAAGAGAACCCAAAACAGAGGACTTCTATCCCGATGTACAGTGGTAAATTCGAAAATAACAACAGCTTCTCCGTTACGAATAACGAAAACACAATGAAATATTCTCTGACTAAAGCTTGTGAATTTGAAATGCTGTACTTATTCCTTTTAGCAAATAAAAATGTACTAATTTTGATATAACGATTTGTCAAATATGTCTGTGGCTGTGATCTCTTGTGTGAACGTCATAAACAAATTTTATCAGATAACAAGCTGTCAAAAATAATGTTCGTGAAACAAGTGAGTTTCGTTTCGTTTTTGTAATGTGAAACTGTGTGAGACTCCCAAATTATGGGGTCTGAATATTGAAACCGAAAGTAGTAGGGCCTATATCTATACCTTCTGGTTGCAAGAGAAGACGCTGAATCCATATAAAACTAATTTATCTCTATATCTTACAGTTTTTGCTTTATAGGAAACAATATTGCAACCGCAAACTATATTAGTTTTCATTACTTCAGGTTTCAATAAGAGAATAAAAACAAATGGAATATATTCTTGGAGTCTGGAAAAGGTTACAAAGCCTATTATGGCTTATGTGTGAGACGTAATTGGAAGATCAACACAGTTGATAAGAAAGGGTATTCGACAGTAGTCCTTGATGTAATCAAAGTTTTTGTTCAACCGTTTATCACAACGGAAGATAAAGTTTTCTCTACCATTTGCATAAAAATTCGCGTCAAGTTCTCGTAGCCACCATGAGGCAGCGTTTTTAATATAATCGCATGCCAGATAATGGTGACAACCCATTTTTGCTTTAGAACAGGCAAAAGATGAAAGTCACTGGGGCTAGATCAGGGCTGTAGAATGGGTGCTCTAGCCGTTCCAAGCGTAACGTCACTGGTTGAAGTATTGGGTCTACCGCTGTGTCCACGGTTGTCATTAACAATACTGTCTGCCTGTCTTTAAAGCCACGACACCACTTCCATACATGTTGCTTTGAAATTTAGCCCTTCTCGTATACCTCTACAATCTGCTTATGAATGTCAGCAGGTACAGTGCTTTTGGTCCACAGGAACCGCATCACTTCTACTCTTGACCAATTTTCCAGACGAGTGATCATTTTTAATATCCGCTTCTCGGGTATACATGATCAGAATCCGGTCTTCAAACCTACCCCAAGACAACAATGTTATTAATCTACAAATAAATTTTCGTTAAGTTACAGTGAATAATATAAAAGTTTCATGCTTTGTAACTTTTTTCGATTATTCCTTATATATATATAAACGGCGCAAAATTTCAAAGTCAGACGCACTGGCCAATCCAAAAATGATGGTCGCCAAATTATGAAGTTCCCCCTTCTCCCTCCCCCCGGTCTTCGGTTTGATAGAGAAAGAGATTAAATAAGGCATAACATTTCAAAACCAGACAATTAGATTGAGGATAATCAATTTTGAATTAGGCATATCATATACACGTTAAAAAATAGTTTACCTTAAGACTTCACGTTTGGGTAACGCTCTCTCTCTCTCTGACTGAAGTACCAGCTATCGATTGCAGTTTTCGGATCAAAGTCCTTAAGTGATGGGCTATTGATGGAAATTGTCAGCAAACCATCCAGTGTGTCAGTCTTCAGTGAATTCCTATAGGCAGTCTTAATTCTGTTGAGACTGCTGAAGCCTCTTTCACATTTAGCAGTACTCACAGGTAAAACTGAAAAAAAAAGTAACAGTTGGAAGCAAATTTGGGAATCTGGTAATGAAGTTTTCGATTGAAGGTGGAAAAGGAGGAGCCAAATACAACGTTGTGAAGACTTTACTTTCCATGTCTGTTGTGAAGACTTCACATTCCGTGTTTTCTCTCATTCAGTGACAATTGTTTTCGTACGAAACAGAAACTGCGCAGCCCTGTCAGTTTAGGCAGAAGCGATTCCTACTGAACACTGATCGCCAGCTCTAAATTTCTAGTCGCCAGTGGCGACCTGGCAACCGGAAATTTTGCGCTCTGATATATATATATATATATATATATATATATATATATATATATATATATATATATATATATATATATATATATATATATATATATATATATAGGGTGTCCCAGGAGGAAGGGGCACTATTTTGGGAAATTATAGTATGTGTGATTCTAAGCAAAAAGTTTCATATGAACATAGGTCCTAATCTCAACGGTTTGAGAGCTACAGTTTGTGAACCATTTTTGACTTTATATTCCTTTTTACCCACCCAGTAATTATTCGACAGGGGTAGAACACAGTGGACTTGAAAGGTGATGGAATGACCTTTCCAACGGTATGTAACATGCGGGAGTGGTGTCTTTGAAAAGGAGTTACTGAGCAAATGTTTGGATTATGCAAGGAAATTGGATGGCAACACTGATATCCAAATTTTGCTTAATAACTTCCCATCCAAAGACACCAGAATCGCATGTATATCGTTGAAAAGGCAACTCCATCATTTTTCAAATCCGCTCTCACCTCCATAGAATACATACAGGGTGAGTAATAAGCAACATGAAATCAAAAGTGGTTCACAACCTGTAGCTCTCAAACCCTTGAGATTAGGACCCATGTTCATATTAACTTTTTTGCTTAGTATCACCCATACTATCATTTCCCAAAATATTGCCCCTTCCTCCTGTGACACCCTGTATATACAGGGTGTAACATTAATGCATGTCCAAAACTGACGAGGTAATTGCGGACATCCAAATATGTAAAAATGTTCCTGTAAACATGGGTCTGATGCCGCTTCGCTTCCGAGATACAGGGTGTTCAAATGTCGAGTCCCTCCAATGGCTCAATATGGGAAAGTGAATGAAAATGTTCAATATCGCAGGAATAATACAATCAACTGGAATTATGCCAGTGCAAATACATTTACACTAACATAGGGAATGAAACTGATCAACATTTAAAGTTATTGGGTTGTCAGTGTTGCCAACCCGGTACAAAGTGTTACGTTTTCAAATAGCACTAGACGTCCACACGTTAGCATATAGTTGGTGACATCAAAACGTTCCTAAACATGGGGCAGATCCTGCTTCGTTTTCGAAAGGCAAGGCGTCCAAGTGTGAAGTCAATTAACGGTCCACAATAGGAAAAAACAGTTCACAGATCAAAATTCTTGCATGAAATATCGTTACAAATGAATGGATATGAGAATAACTTACGTAGGAAGCCACAGAGTAATTAAATGTTAAAAGCCACGAAGTAATGTTATTGAGTAACAATGTTGTCCACTTCATGTTGACGCCTAGTACTATTTGAAAACTAAACACTTTGTGCCAAGTTGGCAACGCTGACAACAAAATAGCCTCAAATGTTGATTAGTTTCATTCTTCCTGTTAGTATAAATGTATTTTCACAGGTATAAATCTACTTGATTGTATTATACCTGTAATATTGAACATTTCCTTTCACTTTCCCATAGTAAGCCATTGGAGGGACTCGACATTTGAACACCCTGTATCTCGGAAACGAAGTGACATTAGACCCATGTTTATAGGAACATTTTTACTTATTTGGATCTCCGCAATCACCTCGTCACTTTTGTACATGCATTAATGTTACACTCTCTCTATATATATAACAATTTGTCGAATTCTATTACCGTTTCGCTGTACGGGAATAAGTTTTGAAAACCGGAAATGGTAGTACATTTGTACCATTTCAGGTTTTAGTAAAGAGATAAGAGCTAGGGCGGAACTTTTTTTTTTGACACTGAATTCACGTTAAGATACCTCATCTCGATACCTATTACCATTTTCTCTCTATGGTGATCAGTGTAGAAACCAAAAATCGTAGATGTTTCACTTTCAGTTTGAATACAGTGATGTGAGTGAAAACTAAATTTATTCTTAGAACGCTGAACCAACATCATAAAAATATTTCTCGCCATCTTTTACCAATGTGGATCATTACTGAAACCGGAAATGCTAGTCGATTTCTACCACTTCCGATTTTAGTAGAAATATAAGGTCGAGAAACTTATTTGTAGGATGCGGAAATCATAAAAAAAAAGAAAACAAACAAAACAAAAACAGATTCTCCCTATCTTAGTTATCTATAACATGTTTTGCTTCATGATCAATGCTGAAACCGAAAATGATTGTAATGATTGCTTTCTATTACTTATGGAACGAAGAAATGGAAACTATTTTATGGACACTGAATCCATATCGAAAAAAAAAGCACCTCGCTATCTCTAAAGTTCTTTTTTTAAATATGTATAACGTAATTTGGAAGTCTTAAAACTAATAACTGAGAAAGTAAGAAATACAGACAGTGAGTACAGACAGTAGTTAGGTTTTATCATCAGAAATGCAGCAATCTTTAAAATCATTCATTCCAGTAAAGTTTTATTTAATAGTTTAATAAGAAGTAAGTTGGAATTTGGATCCTTAATATGGACAACCTTTGCCTTCTCCCATTCGAATAAAATAGAAGCAGTCCAGAAACCTTTTCAACATTACTTATATTTCCAGAAATATCAAGTCTCAGCTTTAAGACAGAATATCATACCAAAGTTTGTTAAATGAATTTTGTATACCAAATTATCTACTAGACAAAAAATAAATGACCAAATATGTTTTATACAAACTGGTTAAAGGTACGTATGATAATAGTTTGCTTTTAAGTCTATTCAAAGTCAATGCAAAAGTGCCAAATACTCGACAAAGATATTTATTATTATATCATACACCTAGAGCCGAGCATTACAGAAATTTACCAATGGTTCGAATATGCAATATGATATTATATCACTTTTTTGTATTTAGATTTTAGAATGTCATTTCAAACTTACTGTCAATTATTGCGACAATATATTTATAATTTTCTATAAAGAATACTTAGATATTGTAAAGCCCTGTTCTCACCATCCTTCAGGTTTATGGAAAGGGTGCTACATATACTTTGTAACTGATTATTTAACTTCTTCTTCTTTTCTTAAACTTTTGCCTATCACTTGTCTTTTGCTTACACTTCCATTTCTTCCTTTCCTTCTTTCTATTGTTATCTTCCTGTTTCTTCCTTTATTTCGGCTTTTTCCGCTTCTCATTCTTTTCCTTTTCCATCTTGGACTATCGAGTAGGGCTACCTTTTCCTGGCATTTTCGTTTCTTCCTTTCTTTCTTTCTATTTCGACATCTTACATTTCTCTCTGTTTCCACTGTATTATCTTTTTTCCTTCGGTATTTTCACTTTTCCTTTCTATTCGATTGAACTTTCTTCCTTCCTTTCTTCCTTTTCCGAAGTTTCCACCAATCGAATAGAAGTTTCCGTTTCTTCCTCTCCCAGTACTTCTTCCGAACTGGATTACAGCTTTTCTTCTCGTTTGAGTATTTAGCTACAGTTGGAACTGCCAGAAATGGAGCTTTGATTTCAATCTCTTCCTCTTCTAATTTCACTTCAGTTTCTTCAGGAACTGTAACTTCAACATCTTCATTTTCAGCTGAAATTCCATCACACACATCATCTAGTCCTGATGAAAATTCTATCTTGGCCTCTTCTTCTGTTATTCTACTTGTTTCCATCTCTTCTTCTTGTTTTTCATCTGTCTTTGTTTCTGTTTCATTTACTTTTACTTTCTGGTCCTCCATTTCCAGACGCTGGAATCGTTGATTGAATTTCTTTCTTAACTTTCTCAAAATCAGCAACTTAACTCTTTCTCAAAATCAGCAACTTTCCTTTCGAATTCATTACTCCTGAGCTTCAGGTATTCTGAGAAGCTTCTAACACTTTTAATAGTATTTTCTGTCATCATTTTCCTTACGATAACCGCGGATCTACATCAAAAACGTTTCCAATTGTATTCTATTTCTTTACTGAATGGATTTCCCTGCAGTCGTAATCTTCATCTGTAACTGAAGTTCTTGTCAACGGTCGCCATTTTATGTAATGTCCTATTCTCACCATTCTTCAGGTTTATGGAAAGGGTGCTACATATACTTTGTAATTGATTATTTATTGGTTCGGGCACTGATGCAGACACTCCCACAGTTGAAACCTCCTCGATTACCTTATATTAGATGTACTTAATCTTGACCAGTACCGACGTCGTGATGCAACTCTTCAAGAAACATGTGTACATTTAATTAATACTTTAATTCCGAAATCTCCTTAACAGCCATTTTTTTCAATTACATATCATAACTATCTTACATCATCATCATTAATGTATTTATCTATATTTATCTTCTATTATACTATGTATTTATATCAATAATCCATCGTGGCTATGATATTGAATTCTAAAATATCCCCTTAATACATATACATACACGATTCCATAACATTGTAGACTACTTCGTCTGGTTGCTGGTTCTACATATATATTCAGGTCAAAACAAATGTAAATAATCCTAATTATACAATTGGGTCATCTTCGATACTAAGATCCAGGGACTAAATAGTTTACATGTTCATATTCATCGCATACATTACCAAATAAGATTTACACACTATTTTCGGTATATATCTAGTCAACGTTCCATTTTAGCTTTCTAGAATATATATTTTGTTGATTTCGATTCGAAAATTGCATATTTAAAAATTTAGATCCCAAGATACGACCAAGACCCATATTATATATCATGTAATGCACTATAGCTCAGGTCTATAATAGTGGCGCATTACAATATTTATTTACAAATGTATTAATTTTATGTATTTTTGTTACTGTAGCTATTCCAATTCTAATAGTTTGTAAGAAAGTTAATTCATTAATCTTTATCTATATTCATAATATTATTTTTCTATTACTATTTCTTACATTTAAATCTATTATGATGACAAGATTGTAAAAATACTTTCTTCAGGTTTTCTGATTGGAGAATATGTTCTCTGTTGAAGGCAATAAATATATAAAGAAAGAATGAAAGAAAGAAAGAACCAATCATGACATGAAAAAATAGTTTGTTTATTCATTTGAAGTTTAAACCCCCTTTTTAGCACAAAGGCTGTGTGAGACGTGGGTCTACAGCTTTACCGAATTTCGAATCATGAGCTCTTACTAGAAATCATATCCAGTCTCCCGTGCAGAAGATGAGAAAGCTAACCCTTTACACAAGATAAGGTCACTGTAAAAGTGCCCTATCTAGAATTCTAGACAAGAAATCGTAAGGCAGGGGCGTACCCAGAATTTTTTGTTGGGAAGGGGGCAAAGTCGAAAGTCTGGATAGGGTGGGCCACTTTGAGTTCATCCTTGGTGCGTACAAAAACACAAGTATTTTTTTAAAAAAATTACAAAATTTCGGGAGAGGAGAATTCGATCCCGATAGACTCAGCCGATGCGTTCCCGTCTTAAGGTATAGACACTCAATCCTGTTCCGTCTTTCGATTGAGTACGATTTCTAGGGGGAAAAATAAGAAGAAAGAGATAGAGAAGAAACGAGAGGTGGGAACACATATACAGTGCATTTTATATAGTTTATAAAATTGTTTTATGGTTAGTAATTTAAGATGAATTGTTTTGTGTGCGAATAAATCATACGAATTGAATTTTTTGTTGATTCTTTTGACTGTGTTAAGGTACCTTACTGGCTCCAGCCTATTTATTGCAACCTATTCTCATTTCCTTAAGTGAAGATTCCAGTATGTAATTACCTAAGACCGTAAGTGCCAGGCTCTCACCAACAACAATTTTCTCTCTGGTTTTTTTGGAGCCGTCCACTGTCTGATCACGCAAACGCATAGGTAATGTTTGCTGGCGGCTTCTTTCTCTCGAATTGAAAGAAAAAAAATAATTCAGAAGAATACATTCTGCGTTTATCAGTTACGCTTTTCTTTCATTAGTGTGTGTGTGGTTTTAATGTCTTGCTACAGGTGTACAGTGAAAGGGATGTAGTTACTGTCAAAGAACTGACCCTTTATCTGATTTCGGTCTCGTGTTTGAAAAGCAATTCTCTTGTAAATAAACTTTATAGCCATGTAAGACGATGAACTAAAGCTAATTGGTAGTTATGTCTTAAAGATATATCAAAACATCTTTCTGTTCTGTATTTCGATATCTTACGCATTTTCATATGTTTCTCACTCCATTGATTAATTGATTGAATAGTATTTACGCACTTCGTCAGCAACGAGGTTATATAGGAAAAAAACAACAGTTTAAAATGTGATTTGAACCACTGTATGCATTCGATGCTCCCACCGGGGATTCGAACTCAAGATTCAGTGCACTAGTCCAAGGATGAAAACCGTGACTTATTTCATTCAGAAGAATATTAGATTACAATATGAGAAATGATAATACTTTTCGTCTAATACACATAACAGATATTTTCTAAACACAGAAAAATATGCTTTTAACATAAAAGTCTCACAGCAATAAATTGTTCATGAAAGAACAATCTATTTATTTATTCCGAGTTAGATTAATATACATATATTCGCGTAAAACAATGAATTTTCCAATGTACCCAAGTATTAATATTTCTTGTTAGCTATTTCTCTGGAAGCTCTTCAGGGGACACGGTGGCTCAGTGGTAGGGTGCTCACCTCTGGTACGTGGTGTCTCTGGTTCGATCCCCGGTCAAGTAAATTTGTGTTGGGCAACATCATGTCCCTCGGTTTTCTCGGGTACTCCTGTTTCCTCCAACTTACTCATTCCACTAATTCTCCCATCCTCATTCACTTGATTCAATCATCGTCTCCCTTAGCCTAAAGAGCATAATCGTGAGGCGATAAACTGAAATATTTCATTTCATTTTTATTAAATGCTCTTGAATCTTCTAATCAGACTGCTGTGATATATAAATTTCATCAAAGCAGATCGCATTCTTTTATATGCAACTGTCTTTTAGAAACGGTGGAGATTTCCGTGAAGTTGGTAAAGTACAACTTTCCCTGCCACTAATAAAAATACAATCGCAAGGAATCTTTAATTATACTAAACAATACATCAAGCTAACAGAAATGTAAGAAATATCTGTGTACAATCTGCCTTTCCACAATATCGAAATTTTATATCAACAAAAAACTGTAACAGAAGATAATACAATACCAACGTGTTATTAATATATAAGAGTCTTCAAGAAAGAATGGTGAGGTTTCGTGAGGCTGTTGTGGAGGAATGGTATTTGGGTGACTGAATGATACACTGTTTTGTTTGGCAACTCAAATAGTTTATCCAGTGCAAAACTAAATGCAGTGATACTAGAATCCACCATACTATGTCAACAAATGTTAAAAAGTGCGTTTGAACATCAGTATGTTTCTGTATATGTACCACTCACAGCACGACACATATCCAAACAATAATCAATTTCAAACCAGACCCTGTCGAGCATGTCTAGCATAACAGTGTAAATTTCCTCGTTCACTCTTGCTTTCAGGCGGTTCATAGTATTGATTTTACCACATTATAAAATGTCTCTGATAAAATTACACAAGAAAAAGTTAAATGGGATTCTCTTGATCCAAGAAATGGGACCTTAATGTCCGATCCATTAGTCTTCAAAACGATAACGATAGGTGTTATACAAGACTCGTCAATTCAACAGTTTACCAAGCGGTACTACATATAGGAAATAATTGATGTTGAGAAATGGTAAGTTTTATAATATATGAATGCTTCCATCTTTTCTCTCAAATTGTCTCTTAACTATTAACGAAACCCAGAATATACATCTAAAACGATGAAGCACTAATAATGAAACATGACGAAACTTTGAGACAACATTTAAATGTGGAATACAATCTCAACTTTTTGGTAGATCTGAAGAAAATTGTCAGATACAGCAGTCAGGATATCTTACTGCTGAATACGTACTCCGGAGTTGCAATTAGGGAGCGATAAAACTAACCGTTCTTCTATTTTAGGTCGTAATGATAGCATATTGTATTCTTCAGCATATAAGATGTTTGTTTGAATGACATGTATTAACTAACTAACTCTATGACCTATGGAACTCGGAGGTTGAATGCCGCTTTTACAAAAGTTCTCCATTAACTTATATCCTTGGCCAACTGGATCCAGTTTCTACTTTATATTCCTATTTCTGTAAGATTCATTTTAACATTATCCTCCCATCTGCGCCTAGCTCTTTCTAATTATCGTTCTCCGGTCCGTTCTTTAATTAAAACTTTGAAACCACCCCTACTTTCTTCCATTCTGGCTAATGACCTGCCCACCTGAGTCTCTTAGACTTGATGACCCTAACAATGTTTGGTAAACCGTATAAATTATGTAGTTTCTCGTTATGTAGTTTCCGCCATTCTCCATCCCCGTTCATATTGGGTCCAAATATTCATCTCAGGACCTTGTTCTGAAATACTTTCAGTCCACGTTCTTCCCTAAGAGTAAGCGACCATGTTTCGCAACCATGCAGAACAATGGAATGACATGTATTGGAAAGATCAAACCGTATCTTCAAAAAATAAAATTTAAAGAGACAATATAATTGTTGATGTAATTAAAATAAAAACATAAATGCATTTAACCCACTTTTTCGTCACTAAAATATTACCGTTACTTGAACTGTCAGAATGGTCTACAGTGCAATTCTTGGTGGAGCTACACTTTCAAGTAAAACTATAATAGTAAATCTGATTGAATTTGAAGCAGTAGATGCTGTTTCATACACCTTTTCGATGATGAAAAAGAATGTTAATTACAATTAGTCAATCAATTAAAACTACCTGAAATCCAGCTACTAAAGATTATGTCATTAGTGTTGCCTTAACTACTTGATAGAAAAGGGTTTAGTTAATCAATTAAATTGTGATGAACATAGACAACAAATATTTTTGTCTACCGGAAACAAAGTAACATGTTCAGTTTAGTTTTGTAATTCATGAATGTCTACCGATACGCCAAACTACATATACGGTAGTTTTCACTGAAAACTGAATTCAATTTACAATCGAAACGTCTTTATCTTTTGCTCTTACAGTTGATAATTAAGTTGACATGTGTGGAACGATTAATGACTCAGTCCCAAATAACAATAACATTCTCTTAATTCTGAAAATTATAGTTGACGATATTAAGAGTTTTGGAGGAAATCAATGCGTAAATGAAACATCAACTGTCACGACATTCTCCTATTTTTTTCTTAACAAACTTTGAGTACTGCTCGTATTTAATTACCTTTATATGATATTCTTAAGTGTCGTACTAGGCAAGTAAATTAATTTACTCAAATAGTATTTAATGATTCATTTTAACTTTAATGTTCATATCTTAGTATTTTGTAGTAAAAAGATCGCCGCAAGTTAGAATTGGAACACTTTTAGAAAAGAGTTGAATTGAGTTCAACGTTATTTTCAGCATCGAGGCTATATGAGACGTAGACCTACTTGAGTTTTTCGTGGAATCCGAACCACATAAGCTCCCGTCGGGAATCGAACCCGGGTTTCTCACGCCAAAGGCGCGTACACTAACCGCTTAGCCACGAAGAAGTTCACTTTTAGTAAAGAAAGATGAATTTTATTTATGTGTTGCTTCAGTTATAAATGACTAATTACCCGTTCATGATAGAAATTAGTGATTTTTGTTATTATTTTATTTGGGGATTTCATATTATCCTTTACCGCTTTGATCCCATACCATACAAAGAATTCTTAAGCCGTAAGAGCAAACACGCCACATATAAGGCTAACTTTAAAAAAAAAGAAAATTTACCACAAAATATTTCTTTCAAGTGAGTTGATTTCATCCATTTCTCTTTCATTGATTACAACCTCAAAGAATAGGCTTCATTGGAAAATCTTAAAGAAAAAAAACACCATGTTCCATGAAAATTGGGCTATTTGCACAAAATCGTTAAACTTGTTTCATCTTAAGGTAGGATAAATTGCTAAATCACTGACTAATCACTGCTAATATTTCAACAACAACGTGCACTGCAATTATTTGTCTTTCAATTTACTCCTAATTCCCAAAACATTTTTTGAGTCAACCTTTTTAGCTCCAACAGAATAGAGTATACACAAATATTTTTAAGGATGTTCAATTCTGTTGCGATTGTTCAAATTTGGTGACATAACATTTGCCGCGAGCTGATAAGTATAATCATAATGAGTTTTCTGCCATCACTAGTGGGTTCCTTCTCGCAAATTTCAGAGCTTCCATGCACAGTGATTTTTCCACATGGCTTTCTAAAATAAAACTTTTTCTCTTTGATATTATCCATGAAAGGCAATATTCTTCGTTCCTTCCTTCTATTTTCTATCACTAATAAAACCATTCTTGGAAAGTGTCTCCATTCTTGTTCATATTTGTATTTTCTAATCATTTCTAATATTTTTTCATTGCTTCGTTTCTAATCTATATCTTTTCTACTCCATATTCCACCCGAAGCATTTGGCAATTTTTTATTAATTTTTATTCATTCATTCACAAAATACGCCCTCCTTCCTTCTAAAGGCTTTACAAATTTCAGATATTCTTTGATATACTACAATAGCTAAAACGTTCATAAATAAATAAACTCGAAATGGTCAATTTTTGAGGAAAATTATTTTAGTGATGTTTACGAGTGATATGTGTACAAAGAGTATAGTGCCACCCTTAGGAAAATACAAAAAAATAATCTTCTAGTTAACAGTATACTGGTATAAATAAGTAACTTCTGTTTTTCAGCAAAACAAAAATTGTCAATTTTTGTTGGCAATCGACACACTTTTAGCGCTACAAAACTCTTTTTCTACATTTTCTCAAAAACTACACATGAGAATTGACCCTCAAGCATGTAATCGTGTTTAGCTTAATGTGATTTATAGAAGTGCTATATATGAGTTTATACAGTATTTGGACAGGCGCACACCCAGAAACTCTTGTTAAGAGGGGGTACAAGAGACATTCCATGTCAAATCACCAAGTCATCAGACTTGACCATCTCAGATTTTTGTAAAAATTGGTGCACAGCTTTATTACAGTTGGAGATAAAAAAAAAAAAATCCCAAATATTACCTCTCTTCTCCTGAAAGTGTTTCCATACAGGATGATCAAAAATGTCAAAAGAGGGCATTTTTCAGTTACTGTGATTATTAAAATTCGTCATAAAATGGTTAATATGTGTACCACAGACATAAAACAAACACAATTGGAAAGCATAAAGACTGTTCTACAAGTTGTACTATATTAAAAACATGTAAAATAAAAAATAACACTTCAAAAATTCAAATTAAAATTTGAATTTTGAATTTCGCATAGAAATGCCCCTGCGAATTTGCTCAAAATTGTCCAGATTGTAGTCTCGTATGTGTACTAGAACACCACAAAGTTGAATTTTGGGCACTCAATGGGATCCGATACAAAATTCAACATGAACCAAACATTACACGATATTGACCATGTGAATATCTGGGTTCAGATCGTTAACCATTTGCCTGTAGCTATTTACCTGCAGAATCAAAGGAATTTATATTCAATTTAATTTGTTTCTTGACGTATTCATTTGAACTTACATAATTATCCACCTTTCGAGTTATCTAGAGAGGTATTACGTTTCCGAACAGTACTCAATATAGGTCATTATTCTTGTTAGTCAGTAAGGATGTTTCTAAATTTACATTGGCTACATTGATACAAGTTAATTTCATCCTTTTGTTTCGGGAGTGCTGTCACAGACATGTGGAAGTGCATAATTGAAATAGGAAAAATAATTCATTGACTAATTGTTTGTGCTGAAAGTGTGTGAAGATTTTGTGAACAGTGTCACTGTGTTTCACAACACATTTGATACAAATATTGTGAAAGGAAGGGAAATATATCCCTCCCTTTCATAATAAGTTCTGTAACAGCAATCCTGAAACAAAGGAATAAAAATAACATGTATCAATGTAGCCAATACAAATTTAGAAACATTCATACTAACAATAATAATGACCTGTATTGAGTACTGTTCGAAAACGTAATACCTCTCTAAATAGCTCGAAAGGTGGATAGTTGTGTAAATTCAAATGAATACTTTAAAAAACAAATTAAATTGAATGTAAATTCCTTTGATGCTGCAGGTAATTAGCTACAGACAAATGGTTATCGATCTGAACCGAGATATTTACATGGTCAATATCGTGCAATGTTTGGTTTATGTTGAATTTTGTATCGGATCCCATTGAGTGCCCAAAATGCAACTTTGTGGTGTTTTAGTACACATACGAAACTACAATCTGGACAATTTTGAACAAATTCGCAGGAACATTTCTATGCGAAATTCAAAATTTTAATTTTAATTTTAATTTTTGAAGTGTTATATTTTATTTTACAGGTTTTCTAAATATAGTACAACTTGTAGTGCAGTCCTTAAGCTTTCCAATGGTGTTTGTTTCATGTCTCTAGTACACATACTAACCATTTTATGACGATTTTTAATAATCACAGTAACTGAAAAAATGCCCTTTTTGACATTTTTGAACACCCTGTATGGGAACAGTTTCAGGTGGAAAGGGGTAATATTTGGGATTATTTCATCTCCCATTGTAATAAAGCTGTGCACCAATTTTTACAAAATCTAAGATGGTCAGGTCAGATTTTGTCATTTCATTGGTTAGTTTCAAATGGAATGTCCAACAAGCTTTTGGAGGGGCGTCCAATACTACAAGCCATTACGTCTATGTAGTATTGAACGGGTATTATTCTGCAGCTGAAAAGACGATAAGTAATTGTAAAATATTTCCATTTATATTTTCAGAAAAGAAAATGATAGCGCTAGATTGTTTTTATAAAAGAATGAATACTGATAAAGTGTAAGATCAATTTTTCATGCTACATCAATCATTTTCCTGTTAAACAAGTATAGTTTTACTGAGAAAGTGTACAAATATATGTTGAGGTACGGGTTTTCTTTTTTTTTTTTTTTTTTTTTTTTTTTTTTTTTTTTTTTTTACGGAGCCGGATCCGGTGGAGCCCCCATGGGTGCTACCTTGTATTTGGACAATATTTTATTTAAACAGAAATTAAAATTTAGAAGTTAATGATAATTGCATGGTATATCTCATTAACTATACTATGTGCTGTCGTCTTGCTAGTATCATAATCAAGAGGTTCGTGAGGATATATTTCAGGATCATTTTCATTTCAATAAGTGGTATAGTTCTCATACAGCGTCAGATTTTAGATTTGCAAATTTCTGTTAGGTTTAGGTCATGTTTCTCGAAAACTACGCATGAGATTTTCACTCACGCATATACTTTTGTTCAGCTCAATAAGTATGTCGATTGGTACACAGATTTTGTCTCACTCTTGACATTATTTTCGTTAAACACTAAAAATATTGTGGAACTATTACATTGACTGATTTCTGAGAGTTTCTGATAATATTCAAATACTAATTTGACATACGTAATGAACAGGCATAAATTAGTAAGAATTACAATTTGTTTTATTGAAAATGTTTCTAAGCAGGAAGCTTGCAAATATATGCTGTACGACACCCAATAATGAAGTAAAAAATTATTTTGATACAGAATAGCAAACAGTTTCAATTTTAGTTTGTAACTCAGTTGGCTACACTGTAATATCATTCTCGTTAAGGGTAGAATCTTCATTTTCCCTTTCATTAAAATCTTCCCCCTTATTCTTCAACGGAAAAACTTACTTCCTCAACTTCTATTTCTTTCATTCATTTTCCATTCCCCCACTTTTCCTTCATTTCCTTTAGTCAAGGACAAATATTATAATTGCCTCATGCAAGAAGAGTAAGAGGCTTTCAGTTCGTATTCATAATTTAAACGAACACCTTTTAGGTACTCACAATTTGCTGAAAATAATGTTTTCACAGTGACTATTCAGGACTGTTTCAATAAGAAAATAAACATTGTACGAGCAGAACTGCAACTAATATGTATATGGCTTTTGTGTGTGCACAATGATATGCTTATACTTTAGAATTTTATTGGTTTCACATTATGTACTATAAGATTACAATGTACCATGCATCATACCGAAACAGTTATCTATATCAAAATAGGTGCTCGAATTGAGTACCTATATTAAGCAAATCATGGTATCCGTCTGCTTTAGCCTAGCTGTCATAAGCGTGGGACGTAAAACTGAAAGATTTCATTTCATTTCATTTCAAATCATGGCACCCATCATTATGTTTTGCAGTTGTTCCCCCTTTTTAGGGTTAACGTTCAATCCAAAACAATTTAGCACCACATTGATTTATACCTATCTGTACCATACACCTCAATCCCAATTAAATTTTAGTTTTCGTACCTAAAATAGCATTTCAATGAATTGAAGGGTTTGTGAAATGTAAGCTAGTGTCACCTAGTGTTACTCAATGGACTAAATGCATTCTGGAATATGCAGTGGTGTTCTGTATCTAGTCCTACAAACTAAATTACCTACGTTACTTAGATTGTTTTCTACATTAAAACTGCATTTCTTTCCAAATCACAAAATTCTGGGATAGGCCCTTCTTTCATTGACCCCTTCAATTAGTTTTCTCTGTTGTACTCGAGGTAAATTATTTTCATAACTACGTGGATTTACGGTCGCTTAAGTTTCTTATAGGACATACACCAACTTTAAATTCTGCTCCAATGTGTTATATAGTTGTTTTTTTTTTTTTTTTTCTGATGGTAAAGTAAGGATAGTACCTCGTAGAAGCACAGAGGGAAGACAAGTAAAATTTGATTGCAAAATCATGCATGTCGATTGTCAAGAAGTTGAAGTAAGTTCTTCCTATAATTTATTAGAAAGATTTTACAATTATACAGAATCTGTTAATAGCAATTGTAATTGATATACAGGTACATTACTGGAGCATGTTCCTGTAATCAAGCTCACTTATAGGCGATATAGTGTGGTGGGTAACAACACATATAGTGATGAATAATCTTGCATGATAGTCTGTGTACCAGACAACTGCATTATTCGTGATTCGGAGCTCACGTTAATAGTAGGTCCCGATCTTCATAACTTTGATGTTGCATAAAGATGTAAGACACACACACACAAATACAGCAACCACCTGTGAGAAATGATCATGCAAATGCAATTATTAAAACTGCTTTTGATACTTTACCGATACATAGCTATAAAGTGTAAACCATCATTCATGTCCATTAGAAAGACCTCTAAAATATATTTATTTATTTATTTGTTAACATGCGAGATGTCCTATTGCAAAGAGAATTACATTATTTTTTTTCATGGTTTACACCAACGGAGATTTTTAAAAGAAAAATAAGATTTGTACTTTACTGCAATCTAGCGAGCATGCATTAACTGTTAACAAGATAGATGATGCGGCTACGTCATAACTACATTTAAGATATTTCTATCAACTTTTCCTAAAGATAACTAACCTCCTCTTTTAAGAATTTGATCTGACTATGGATTCGCTACCAAGAGGACCTCACATGTCATTATTTTACTTCACAAGGATTTTCTTTATATTAGTAATTTATTTCTAGTACAAAAATAAATAAATAAATAAATGTAACTGTTCAAGTTATTACTCAGAATTTCATTCATTTGTACCTCTCTTCTACAGTTAGGAGAATTGCAGAGTAAGTAGTACTGTCATTTTCAAAACATATCCGAAAACAATAAACATGGAAAAGGCTTGAAGTAACAATGGATTTAAAACATAAATATTGATATTAATTTATTAAAAACAAAATGAATAGACTCATTAATATAAATACATATTAAAAGAATGGAATATTATCGAGAGCATCGTAAGTTCCATTTCTATTTTTTTTTTATCTTGCAGAGATAATAATAATAATAATACAAAAAGACAGATACAACTGCCAGGCAATTTACACTGGAATAATTAACAAACAATAGCAATGGCAATAATGATAAAGGGAGAGGAAAAAGTCGACCAGGATGTGTATTTAAAGGTAACATCCCAGCATTCGCCGCATGATTGGAAGTGAGAAAGAAGCCTGCAAAATTTCCAATCAGGATATCCAGCCCTGAACCTTTCAGTTACGAAAAACAAACTCTAACTATTTGCCTACATATACTCGTCTCTGCTAGACTTTTTAAACAAGCAAAATCAAATTAATATATTGAGTATATTCCTTATTTAACAAAAATGCACTAAAAAGTAGAAAATATATATAACTTATATCTATACATATAGACACTGAACAGGATTTTGAATTGTGAAATTCTAGTGATGTTAGGTGTAGATAGCAATGAAAATTGTTTTGTTTTATAGACTAAAGTATGCCATTTTTTTTTCCAGATTCAGTGAAGTTTTTGTTGTTCCTTTGAAGTCACAGAGATGCCAGGACGATTAAGCATTGAGGAGAGAGCCAAGATTGCAGCAAGATTTGAGGTACGGCAGTCTGTAATTCAGGCCTAACGGTGATGGAGGGGTCAACATGAGAGACAAGCTGTTTTGGATGCAAAAACAATTAAAAATTGCCACAGAAAATTAATGACTACCGAAAGTGTCGTGGACATTAAGAGATCAGATCCTCGACTTCGGTATCAGAGGAAAAGGTGGCCACAGTGAGGAAGATGTTCGAGCGAAGCCCTTCAAAATCAACAAGGCAGGCTATTCTGTGCGTGCAATTCTCTACAAAGAGTTACATTACAGACCATGGAAGCTTTATTATGTCCGAAAGTTGTATACAGATTATTGCTATACGCGTGTTGAATTTTGTGAAGAATGGCATGAAGATCACCCACACCTCTCTTTGAAAAAATAATGTGGAGTGATTAAGCTGTATTTCATGTAGGAGGGTTCGTTAATCGTCGTAGTAGCCATTATTGGGCAGAAGATGATCTAAAAGAGACCGTTGAAAAAATGCAGGGTAAATGAAAGTGTGGTGTGGATTAACTTCTTCCCGCATTATCGGATCCTATCCGTTGAGAGATACAATGAACGCTGAAAGATATTTGGAAATATGACAGAATTTTGTATTACCTACAATTTCTGAATGAGACGAGTCACATGAAGTGTTATTTATGCAAGATGGAGCTTCCCCCTCATTTGGCTAGCCTATAAGACAATGGCTTGACGAACGCTTCGCAGGACGCTGGATAGGTCGCCAGGGTCCCACAGAATCGTCAACGCGAAGTCTAGACCCCACCCTATGTGATTTCTCTTTATGGGGATATGTTAAGGAAGAATTGTATCACAGCAAACCACAAACTCTTCGTGAACTTGAGAATAAGAAACATGAGATCTTAAGCTGTGTTCCTGATGAGATTTTGAGGAAGGTCGTAGCAAACGTACCTGTTCGTATGAGACAGTTTCTAGGAAATATTAGGACACACATTGAGTAGTAACTTTTGGAAAGATAATGGTACATAATAAACTACACATGTGCAAAAAATTAGTTTATTCCCACAATATTTTAGGAGAGAAAAATATTGAAACTAGGGAGTTAATTTTCCCCACTCTGTGATTAGTGGGGTAAATGAAGAAATAGGACTAAAAGCGTTGGGCATGAACGAACTTCATCCTTAATATCAATAAAAACTTTAGCCTATATTCTTGGGGAGAGCCCTCAATGGCCATTTCTTGGGTGCCCTTCCAATGTCTTTCATGATGCAATTAGTCCCATTTCTTCATTTTATCTCACCAAAAATAAAAGTTCCTTTTTAGTGTATTTTTCTAAATTTGTGTTAATCAAACAATAACATTACCAGATCACTTTTTTCTCCCTTTTACAGTATTTTTTTGAAAAGTTGTTTTTACGGTTATTATTATTATTATTATTATTATTATTATTATTATTATTATTATTATTATTATTATTATTATGTTTTAATCTTAATTGAATGTTTTAGTTGCATTGCATTGTAGTTTCTTTCTTCCCTTTACCGAAAAAAAAAACTTCGTTAATGAAGTCAAGAGAACGCCTACTTAACAGCAACCAACGAAACTTCTGTGTGTGGTTGTATAAGCAGCAGGCGATTGATAATTATTTACAAGTAATTAAATTTTATTATTTTCACAGTAAAATGATCAGCTACACCGAAAATTATATGAAAATGTGTCGTCATTGGGTTTACGAAACTATACAAGATGTCAGAGCTGTTGTTAGCTGGAAGTGCACAAAATTTAAGTTGCAAGATTTAATTCTAATAAAGAAAAAGCATTATTAAAATTACAAAAAGGTAAACAATAAAATTACTTTAAAACTCCAGTATCACTTGATTTTTTAAAGCAATACACTCTCTTGAGTTACAATCATTCCATCTTATATAAGGTATTTTCACTAGTACATAATAAAACTTCTATGTATGAATATTTGCCTCTGAAATTATATTTAAGTTGTCACATCAAAAACCTCTCTTACGTTAGAATCATTAACTACTTATTCTAGGTATATTTCATTTACGTAAAGAAATTGACGTTTCAATTTTAACCCTTGGGGCCGCGGTGGCTCAGTGGTAGAGCGTTCACCTCTGGTACTTGGGGTCCCGGGTTCGATCCCAGCCTCCGCCAAGTGAACTTTGTGGTGGACAAACACCGTATGTGTGGGTTTTCTCGGGGTTCTCCCGTTTCCTCCCACTTTCTTCATTCCACCATTTCATTCATTACTCATCATCACCGTCTCCTTTAGCCTGACCGGCATAATCGTGAGACGTAAAACTCAAAGATTTCATTTCATTTCATTTCAATTTTAAGCCTAACCCCACTGGTCTAGCGGCTAGCTCACTAGATTCGGGGTTTCACTCACGGTGGAAGAGCTTTGAACGCATACATTACTCTGGCGAGGTAGAACCACTTCTCCTTTAGCCCTGGTGCTAAAAAGGATTCTTGAACTTATCTCAGTTCGTATGAGATATGGCAATAACTTAAACATCCAAATAGGAGAAGAGAACATTTCCTATAATCTGAGCTTTATTTCACTAAAATATCTTGGCAAGTTTAGAAGTTGGTTCAACGAACTTCTATAAATTAATTGTTCGGGAGTAGGTAATTCTAATCGAGATTCTCCAACTGTTAAGTAAACTGAAAAAAAGCTCAACATATCCATACAATGCAACGCAATGACTCATAGCAAACAAGCTTTCCTTGATATCTGCAGATTCATTTCCGAACTCAAACTAAGTAGCTATGTACTGTTTTGTGGTCCAATCCCAACACATTGGACCACATCTAATAACTCAATTTCACTGGAAGTGGCGCTTACCAATCTATCTTCCCCCGAACCGGTCAAATAAGGAAATATATTAATTTTACCTTCAACTAGGTGTTTTATATAATGTAACAAAAAATATATTCTTTGTAAAAATAAATTAGTGCCATTTCACATAGTTTTATCTAAAATTTCTTTGAAACATATATCTCTTTTCATGTTTGGAACAAATCTACCCTTTATAATTCCCGGAGTAGGTTATCTCGGAACGGAGAGTTAGAAGTAGTTAAAGACTGGACGGTCAAGAGCAAACCAAAGCTATTTGTATCCAATTTGTACCCAAATCCGGTAACGTTGACTATAAAACATAGACCTCTTGTCACAATATTTTTTTTGTTTTCATTCATTGATTTACATTTACCACTGTCTATTTTAGACCGAAGCTCAAAACAAACAAATGACAAACTTCGAAAATTTCACTTGGTTTGATAGAGATACGGTGTTGTGATTATAGAAAGAAAATGAAACAAACTCAAGATGATCTACTAGAAGAAATAGAAATGTTGACACGAACAGGAAGAGGAAAACATGGAAAAGCAGAAATCTTGATTTAGTTTTAAACAGGTAACGACATAAGAAAAACGAAAGGAAAGGAAAATACATTTCAAAAAAGAAAAAAATACTGAAGAAAGAGTAGTTTTTCTCACGACCTCGCTAACGGTTTTGACTTCTGACCTAACCTTGTGTCTTGTACAACACGTCCTCTCTTGTTGCGCTGACTTTAATCGATGTTAAAGTCTGGCAGCCGCACTCTTCCAAGCGAAGGAGCTACCATCTTATTGTCAGAAGTGATAAGGATGTGACAAACAAGTAAATCAACTTCATTACGTCAGTAAATTACTGGAAAGCAAAGGCAGTGAATGATGGATCCAATCATCAGCTCCTCTATGTATTTGCTTATGCATTATCAACATAAATGGGCCAAAGGAAGGAAGAATAATATAAACTGAAGGGATCGGTAATACCTAGGTACTTGCATGGCTTTTTTTGTTCAACCGAACACTTGGAACAGGTTACTCGTACTCCTTCATTAATCAAACGGCCGAAGAAACTGAAAATAGTCTCTCAAAGACGCTTACAAAATTAATTGATGCCGTTTGCAACGACACAAATCATATTCGTGAAATCCTGTTTAAATGAAAAATGGTTCATTGTTAACATTTATTAGCCATCTTTATTATTATTATTATTATTATTATTATTATTATTATTATTATTATTATTATTATTATTATTATTATTATTATTATTATTATTATTATTAGCAGAATGCCCGTTCTTCCCACGAAGGCAATACGTTTTATTTTGGACATAAAGGGCACCAAAACTGTCACCAACCAACTTAGAGGCGTCGGAAACTAGAATTCGACACTAATATCTGTCATTTTCAATTATTTTTACATGTCACCATCCCCCTTACAAATACTAATGGGGACTGAATTTGGATTTAAATGGCATCGGAAGTGTCACTGTTCGTCTCAGCGATCCCGAAAACTATGGATTCGACACTAATATTAGTCATTTTCGATTATTTTTATATACCTTCTCCTCCTCCTCCCCCTCCCCTAAGTTGCACCGTCAAAGTAAAATGATATAAACCATCCCAGACTCGAACCTCATCTATGTTGAGAATTTCATAGAGATCGGTCGGATGGTTCAAGAGTTATTATGTCACAAACATAGTCACTTTCATATATATAATTAGACCCGTCTTTAAGAATTTTACACCCCTGGGTCCAAAAAAATTTGCGTCCCATTATTTGTCTGAATTCAGTTATGTGTAAGCAAGTAGAACACAAAAGTTGGCAAACGACATGAATGTCTCTAAAATACAAAATAGAAGCAAAGAGCACTAAACCTCTAAATGCTAGTCTACAGATAATGCAACATAGTATTGCCAAAAATTTTGCAAGTACAGTCAAACAGTTTCCAATATAGATTTCCCTTTATTTTCTCTCTCGTGGATAACTTCCTTTTATGTGTGTGTATATCATACTTCAATCTCGATGTTTTACCGCCCCTTTTGCCACCTGTGACCGTGCCGCTGTGGGCCGTGCATAAATACGAGCCTAATTATATTATTGTATTAGTATCATTATTACACTATATTATAGTTATTTATTTGTTACTAATTGCTCACTGTTCGAATCTCGCCTACCCATCATCGTAAGGGAAGCGTTTGCTTCTATGATCTATATCTCCAGATAAGTGATGAAATTCTTTAATTTTGAATAAACGATATTAAGATTAATCTTAAGGATTTGCTTTGTCCTATCATTACTTCACATTCGCTAGTTAATTTAAATACACATATACATATTTCTGAAACAACACTGACAAACTTTAAAAAATGATTTTTCACACAAAAACATGAAATATAAAAATCAAAGCGGGTGTTAAAATGTGTCCTTTTGAAGCTATAGCTTGCCGAAAGGACAAAACAAATGGTCATAGCTCTGAGGCCAAATGTCAAATCAAGTTCATGTAAAAAGATTTGGACGTTATTTTGAGATTCAAATCCCATTAGTGTGTTCGTCGCGTGAAATGTATACCAGTTTATAGTTTCACACTTACTTACCACCGTCCGTTTATAGAGAACCTAATAAACTTCCTTCTATAATTTTGGGCTAATCCAATCGTTGCCTCTGTTCCATTCACTGGTACATTAACGCAGTCTACGGCTCAAAATAATCACTAAATCTTTTAAGCTGACCTTGACCCGACATTTCGCTCTCAAATTATGGCCCTGTATTTTTCCCGTCCCTACATGGTTTCGGCGCAATATAACTCATAAATGGAACATTTGACCACCAATGTTAGTCTATATTTTTTCTTATTTCCATTTGACGAATACATTCTCAAAGTTTGTTGGTGTTATATTAGAACACCTGGTATACCGGGTGTTTGAGATAAAACGTCCAGTGTTGATAAATCGCAAGCGGTTGGAAATAAAAGAATGAAACAAAAGTAAGACAGGAAAATATCAGAGAGTGTATCAAGTGCAGAGACCTGCTTGGCCCATAGGGCGTCCTATCATTAGGCCTTGTGGGGCCACCCGAAAAATTTAAAATAGCAAGATGTTTCGGAAAATATCGTGGATTGATTGGTTTATTTGTAGAAGTTTAGCGTCCCTTTTCAACTCTAAGGTTATATGAAACGTGAATTTACAGTTTAAAGTGGAGTCCGAACCACCATAATATGTTCAAATTGCATCACATTCCAGCCAGGAATCGGGCCCGTCACCCCGTGCACCAAAGACGCACCTACTAGCTTCTAGACCAGCGGAGAGGGCAGAAAGATAGTTGGAAATAGTTCTCCAAACACCTGACAGAATTTGATATGTTGCTGATGGATTTTCCCCCAGCTGTATCAAAAGTTTCTAGTTGATTCTTTAATCCAGCGTTTCCCAACCGGTGTGCCGCGGCACACTGGTGTGCCGTGAATGAGCCGCTGGTGTGCAGCGAGGAAATGGAAATGAAATTATTAATTCCATAGCAATCAAATTGCAAGACATAGGGAAAAATGAATATTTGTATTTAACATTACAATAGACCTCTACTACGAATCTACAATTTTAAGTTTCAGACCTTGTTACTTTTCTGTACATTTTTAATGTTGAAAAAAGTATTTGTTATCATTTTATGACCATTATTGATTCTTTATTGTTGCAGACTATTTCGTAACTTGAAATTTTAAAATATCATTCAATCCTTTCGACAAAGCAAACATGTATAAAAATTATCTACATTTTTGTTTTAGAAGAGATTTGTTTGTTCATTGGTTATTTAGTGATTTTTCTTCTTAGTGAAAAGTTGGATACAGTTTTCGAAAAAGAAAGCGTATGTTTAAAAACCTGAGTCCAACATCACGTTGCAATTGTTTTCTATTTTTAAATTACAATTTAAAAAATAAACATAATGATTTACCACGGGTGAAAACCAGTGATCGAGCTTTTTCTCTATAAGAAGATCAGTAATCACAGAAAAAAATACCACGGTATTTTATAATTACAAATACGTAATAATACCTATGAGTGTGCCGCGAGAATTCAAGTTATACCCGTAGTGTGCCGCAAGTTGAAAAAGGTTGGGAAACGCTGCTTTAATCTATACTCCTCAGTTCTTAGAGCTGAATTGCAAATACAAATGTGTAAACAAGAGCATATTAAAAAAAAAAAACTAACCGTTGCAGACAGCTAAGATTACAGTCACATACTGCCAAAACATCATATCATATGAGTAAATAAGTAATGTATTCTTATTTCGCCCATAGCACAGATAACAAATCAAGTCCAAATCATGCACACTTTGTAATGGTCATTAAGCACATATTTACCTGCTTACATCAATTAGTATCACTCTTGTGTAACACTACCTGATATCTCGTTGTTAAAAATCCATCACATTCATTCATCATAGACACACATAATACTGGGATAAAATATTCAGGGTTGAACACTAATCAGCTAATGTAGTACCGTAATACATTCTGATCCATCCTCTTGAATAATAATAATAATCTGATATAATTTTAGAATTTAGATCCGCATGTACAGTGAGCTCCAAAAAGTAGTGTGTAGATATGCTTAGATAGAAACAGGATGATCACTAATGACATAGGGTGTATGGCCATCTGCATGATTGCAGGTCTCCAGTGCCCTATTTATCAATACATAACGCTGCATACTGAAGTCAGTAGGTAAAACTTGTACATCACAATTTCACTCACTGACATAAAAATGAAACACCCAGAAGGAATGGAAAGAATGAAATGAAACTTCACAGGTTGCAAGGCCAAAAAAACTTGATTGTAATGACTACAATATCGGATCAATCTAATAACAGATTTGGTTGTACGAAAGTAATACACCTTACATATCAGTAAGTTTTAGCTCCACCTCGGGCAAGAAAGAATATATGCCTTGATGCATCTTGGAAGTGAGTCGTAGAATCGTCGTATCGTTGCCTGAGGCAAATCAGTTTATAACTGCTGTAACTGCCTCCCGAGATCTTGCAAATTGGAGTTGGCTCCAAACCCGTCCCAAAAGTATTCGATTGGGAAGAGATCATGTGACCTTGTTAACCAGAGAAGGATCTCAACATGACGTAGACAGTCCATAGACACACGTGTCGTAATGTGGCCTAGCGGTTCTTGTTGAAGGTTGTACCAGCGTGCTCTCTTAGAAAATGCAGATGCAGAATCTGTTCCGTCAAGGTTCCGGGAACTACTAGCAGTGATGACCAAAGTCATGCGCGATGGCCCCCTCACCATAAAGCCATAGTAACGCTGGTGTGCAGTTCTACAACATTGGCTGGATGTGACCTATCCCCCGGCTCCATCACATACGCACACGATAGTCATATATTGTAATGCAGAATCGAGAATCATCACTAAATACGATCCTTTGCCATTCATGAGGATTAAATACTGTCTGAATACGATACCACTCTATACGCTGTCGTTTATTCACTGGTGTTAATGACAGCCTGCCTAGTAGATGGTGCACTTAAATCCAGCTTATCTCAATCATCGAGATTCGGTGCGGGATGACCCAGGATGTTCTAGAGACTAGACTATTCTGTCCGCATGACAAGTGCAGACGTCACAGGGTTATGTAATGTTTCATTCAAAATGCCACGATCCTCTCGTGTTGTGGACTGTCGTGGTCGACCGGAACCTTCACGTTATGCATTGGCACCTTCAAGTATTTACTGGCCTTAACAGCAGGCCACAGTGATATCGGAATGCCCCACATGCCTGCAATCACACGAAACTCCCAGCGAGGCTCATCCAACCCCATAATGTGGTCCTTTTCAGACGTCGTCAAGTGCAAGCAATGCTGTCCGTTGCAGCGACGAGGCATTATGTGTTTTCTTTGACCTTCCTGCACTGAGGGCGACTCTCACGCTTCGCAACTGACTGACAGGACTAGGGCTATACTCCTTACTGCTGATATTACTGCTCTCTAGTGATCATTCACGATGTTTCCGCTCTTTGAAACTATACTCATTTATATACTATCCATAGCGTTACACATCCGAATCCGAATTGCAATTAAATACAGTGATTCCTTCTTGATGCTTTTTGTTAGTGAGTTTATTATGGATATTAGAATTATAGAATATTGAGACAGAAAAGTGGTTCACTTTAATATTGACTCTCCGAGTGCTTTATTAAGTGGATAGGGAAGCACAGTATAGTATTGTAAATTTTTATATGTATGATGGCGATTAAAATTGCCAAATGTGTGGAATTGAGGTTGGATAACTTCGCAAATACAGGCGGCTATAAAGTAAGATAGAAGAGATGTTAGAAGAAAATCAATTTGGATTCCAGAAAGGAAAAGACACCAGAGATGCTACTGGGTTGATGAGAATTATATCAGAACGAGTTCTTGGTGTAAAGAAAGAGTAGTAATACATCGACTGGCAAAAAGGTTTCGACCGGGTTAATTGAACGAAACTTCTGAAAATACTTAAAGAAATCGGAGTCAACTGGAGAGACCGACGATTCATTAGAAACCTGTACATAGGACAACGAGTGAAGTTCCGCTTGAATGAAGGAGAAATCAATAATGTGGAGTTTGGAAGAGGAGTCAGACAAGGATGTAGTATGTCGCCGTAATTATTTAATATTAACAGTGAATGTTGAATAAAAAGAAGCATTGCTGGGAATTGGGGATTTCAAGATTGAAGGGCAGATCATTAACAAGATCAGGTATGCAGATGATACGGTTATTACAGCGAGAACCGAAGGACTACAGGAGATGATTGACAAAATAGTTGACACTGGAAAACTATATGGAATGGAAATCAACATCGAAAAGTCGAAAGTAATGAGAATATCCCGATTAAACACTCCCTTTCAAGTCAGAGTACAACCAAGAGAACTTGAAGAAATCGATAATTTCAAGTTTTGGGCAGTATTTTGACAAGAAACGCTTACTGTACCAAAGGGATCAGGTCAAAAATTGCCATAGCCAAAGAAGTATCCAATAAAAGATCACTGTTAACTAGCAGGCTCAATAGGAAGAAGTTGATCAAATGCTATATATGGAGCATTGAACTGTATGGTTCAGAGACCATGGCCCTATATGGAAATTAAGAAAATTAAGGAAGAAATATTTAGAGAGCTTCGATATGCGATGTTGGAGGAAGATGGAGAAGATAAAAAGGACAGAGACAGCAACAAACGAAGTTGTTTTAAAGCGGATAGGAGACAAAAGGACACTTCTAGCCAGCATTATTCGTATGAAGGCCAATTGGATTGAACACATCTTGCGAAGAAATTGTCTTCTCCATGCCGCCATAGAAGGAGAGCGAGGAATAGGAAGAAGAATACAACTGATGGGTGATTTGAAAAATAGAAGAAAATATTGGGAATTAAAAGAGGAAGCTGAAAATCAAGAAACGTGGAAGAAACATTTCCAGGCCCAAACCTGATATTAAAAAAAAAAGAAAAAGAAAAACTCATTAGTCCCAGTACCTGCCGAAAGACAGAATACTTAATAATAATAATAACGACTTAGCAAATATCTTCAGACCATCAAGAAAGGCGATGGCGAGGAATGTCACCTGCACATCCTGGAAAGATACAAAGGGTAATATCAAAATTTGGTAAGCATGGTTCCGACAGTGGAGGCAACAAACAAAACCATCAGTTGGATAAATGAATAATTGATAATTGCTTGCAATGTCATGTGTAAGTGAAAAGAAACAGACAGTATTTTTATGAGACATATATAGTTAATTAATTCAGAAGGAAAGAGAAAAATAAAAATGTTTTGTTTTAATTACCGTCATCTGTTCGTTTCCAACCCAGTGCACTTTCATGAATGTTTCGCCCTTCTTCCTTGCATGATGAATTCAACCAAAACTTTCAGTGCGATATACATGTACAATATTATGTGTAATTATGTTTTTTGAATGTTTGTTACATGATGTAATTTATATTCCTTAGTCAGCTTTAAAAGCATTACATGTAGCAATACCATTATTTATTATGGAGCCAATAAAAAATAATAATTAAGTAACAATTATTGTTTTATCCAAGTGCAAAATGACTTCATCCAGCAAAAGGAAAAACTCCTAAAAGTACTCACATAACAAGAGAGATTTCGAACTCGAATTGAAACGCTCACTATTAAAGAGAGATATGCTGTATTTCATTAAGCGGAAAATCCTTCATACTAAGGATACCTGCTCAATTTCCGGCAATTGAATCATTTCATCGAAGACACTGCTCAACAATCAACCAAGACATACCCTAACAAGACTATATACGGCTTTCCATAAAAAAGTAATAAATTTGAACATGTCAATTCATTAAGTATAAATATTCATACAATATCAATTGTGCAAACAAATATTAGAATTTTAACAACCTAATGAGGATATGATCATGATTAGGTGTTCATACTTTCAAAGTTATCCCTTATACGTATAGTCCTGTTTCCAGTAGTAAGACTTCCAATTGCTGTATTTGCGGCAAATACTCTTCTGAGGCACCTGAATCCTGAATGAGATTATGGTCCCTTTGTTTCGCCAAAATACAGCAACTTTAAAGAACTACACTCTTAACAGAAACAGAGAGCGACAAATTTTCATACAAGCTGAACATGCATTTTGTTGATTACATTATTTAACTTTACAAAGTTATGTATGAGAAAATAACAAGTAAGTTTCAATGTAGCGGATAAAGTCATCTTTTTTTCATTTTAGCAAGTTTTTGTTTGTTTGTTTGTTTGTTTGTTTGGCGGGGGGGTCCAAACCCAAAATTTGAAGACCCATAACTCAGAAACCAAAGGTTCGCGCAGAAAAATATTTCACATCCTTATTAAACAAGTAAAGATTTACCACATGCCGAGCACAGTGGCTCAGTGGTAAAGCGTTGACCTGTGGTGTGTGGGGCCCTGGTTCGATCCCAGCTCGCGCAGACAGGGCTCTGAAGTGGACAAACACCGTATTCGTGGGTGTTCTCCGGGTTCTTCTGTTTCCTCCCACTTGAGTCATTCCACCATTGTATTCATTTCTCATCATCACCGTCTCCTTTAGTCTAGATGGGATATTCGTGGGTCGTAAAACTGAAAATTTTCATTTTCATTTCAAGATTTACCGTTACACAAGTTTGACGAAGATCAGATGAACTCACCTAAGGACGTACGGTGTATATTATTCTTGTGATATTGATATTACAAAATCGAAATTAAATGAAAGGCGAAATCATGGTTTCGATTGTTTACTAAGTACTTTTAAAATGTATAACTTTATTTCAAATGTATTAGTTTTAGATGGACCTCTACTAATGATAAAAAAGGAATACAGAATACTATTGAATAATTTTCCGTTTTTCGTAGATATTCCATCTAATGTAAAATTTTCTCCACGTAGGAAATTGTTTCCTCAAACTAGAAACTCACCCCGTTTTCCTTGTTGCTTTTGCGTTTTGTGTCAAACAAAGAGCCTTTTAAATGTCTGTAAATATTCTGTCTAATTTTCAAGTCCGTATATTTTGAGAAGTATGATCCAGGTTAAAAATAGAATCCTCAAAACTCTTAATATGCAAACGAGCGTTCAAAAAGTCTCTATACACCTGAATTGTCACGTATTCAAAGCAACGAGAAAATTATTTTACTCAAAATTTATTATATTTTATGGCATAAAAGCACTATATATAGGGCGTAGCACATACACACACATTTTCACAGCAAATGTTGGAAATGCCACGATTCAGGTGTATAGAGACTTTTTGAACGCTCTGTATTTTGAACGAATAAATTGTGATATGTAAAATTTCAAACTCAAACAAAAGGGAAAAGGAACAGTAACAAAATTCTCATAAGCAAGCTCTCTATCACGTGCACTAACTACTAAGAAAAATCGCGTAAGTAATGTACCGAAAGTTTTTAACCTTCTTTTGAAAAGAACTACCGTATTATTGCATTCCCCCTTCCTCCTACGAAGCAGTTACTGCTGAAAACGTGCAGGTATCCAATATTTGACATGAAAAGGTTTGCTCTTATATTGAAGATTTGTTTTCAGATTAAAAGAAATACTGTATTAACGTTCACCTCTTTAGGCGTCTGATCATCGTTGCCTTGTTTTACCGCTAACAGCTGCTATGTTTTAATGGTAGTGGTTTCACATCATCACATGTTCTTTTGATCCCGATTATTGTTTTGGAAAACGGGAAAATAAACTCTAACTTATTTTTAACTGAAAAAGAATAGACGTGTAAGTTGTGACTTTAGTTACATGTTTTATGTGTATCTTTCCAAAAATACTCACTCATACATATGGAAAGGATGCTGGTTTAGTAAGACTGCTGTAATTGGATGATGAACATCAAAAAATAATCTTAATAAGCGAAACAGGTTAAGGAGTCTGGGACTTTATAAAATAATTTCGATACAATATGTCTAGAAATAATTAGTTAACAAGCGATGATAGATAGAAAGAATACTGTGATGGAACGAGTCATGGTACACAAGGTCACTTGATTCACGACTTTTGTCCGAGTCATCCGGGTCTGGGTCTCGCTTCTCTGCCTCCTCTGAACAAGTGACCCTGACAGATACGGACACGAGACACACCTGGTGACCCGGACAGACGCGGTAACCCAGGCAGGCGCGGCTATCTAGAAGCAACAAAACTATCAGCACTGCAATAATTTCATATTTGATTAATGATATTCACCACTCGAGTACGAATATTATCAAGATACGAACATGTCTTCACCTTTTCAAATACAATTTCATGAATATCCGTCTTCCTATACTGAAAAATAATGCAGTGATTTTTAAACATAGGCTATAAAAATGTTTAAGAGTCTTCATCCCGGCGAAATTAAAATACCACTAATTTTACAGTAATTATGTGATATCTTCAAATAGATAAAAGATAATCGAAATGTGGAACAAGAGCGCCCTAGACAATATTATTTTACATGAGAAACCGTTATCACGACTCACTTATCTGCTTTCGATTTCAAGCCATTTTGAAAATCGGCATTTATTTTCGCGTTTCTAAACAGCTGAAAACGGAAAGCCACTAGGTGACTTGTAATAACGGTACCTCACGCAAAATAATATTGTCTAGGGCGCTCTTGTTCCATATTTCAATTATCCTTTATCTATTTGAAGGTATCACATAATTACTGTAAAATTAGCGGTATTTTAATTTCGCCGGGATGAAGACTCTTAACAAAACACTGTTTGAGTTCAACGCTATGTTTTACTATCTTTTCTGTGATTCTCACGCTTTTATGATCAGAGAAACCTTGTCGTTATCTTTCAGTCAGAGAGAGAGAGACGTAAACAAGTGAAAAAGAAAATTATAAATTTAGTGAGATAATAGTGAGATGAAAATTGTTAGGGGACGAATACTGTCAAAAGATTACCGAAATTAAATATAATTACCCAAAATTCTTGCATTGTTAAGCTATATGTAAAATTACATTGGTCCTTATTTTTTGACTCCCTAGTTTTTTGAGTCTCATCCCCTAAAATGGTTCCATATCATACTAAAGTAACTCATAAGAAAAAATAGCTAAATAATAATTAATGACCCCAAGAGATCGCAACCTTTGAATGCCTTTATGGTATATAATATGAGCCAACGATACCTTATAAGTTTGTAGAAACAATTGTAAGTTAATAAACATATATTATATGATCGTAATAACTATTAAATAATTAGAGATAAGATGGAAACATAGTCAGATGTATGTTTGTAGTCACCTGGTATCCCAAAATGATATGTCACATTATCCTCATCCAATTAAAAATGTTGTCCCTGTATCCAAGATGGCGGACTTCAAGATGGTCACCGAGGTTGTAATATATAGAGTAGATGCTGTTGTTACCCCTATCCAAGATATGGTATCACTCCCTCTAGCTATTATGGACTTTCAAGGTACCGTTTACTCATATTGTATACTGTAAATGCATTCAAATATAAGGTCGCTTGATGTACTATTTAATATTATTGAATTAAGCTCATTTTTTTATGGGCTACCTTGGTCTAATATGGAACGATTTTAGGGGGCAAGACTCCAACTCATAAATTGAAAATTAAAGATCACCCTGATGTATAAGGTAGCGGAACAATTACCCTTGCACTACCACAGTCATAGGCGTGTATACTGTAGAAATGGTAGGAAGAAATTACACCTCTGCCCACGTGGTATATCGAAAGTATTTTGAACAATATAATTTTAAGTTGGGATTCAATATTTTATTCTCTTCCTAGCCATTTTACTTACTCAAAAAGCATGTTGCCAACATACTTCGAAACCTAATTTTGTAAAGCAAAAACACAAGGCTCAACTTCCCATTATTTTTCCACGCAGTTCATAAATTATTTCGTGGAAGATATGTTTAACATTCATGTTGTTTTATTACAATCACCCGTATATATAATGGTACAAACTTTCTACAGTAATAGTTCTTTTTTAAAAGTGCTTTTACTAACCAATAAAAGTGCTACAAATATTTTCTCTTAAACTGTCTCTTTTTTTTCTGTATGTGGACTTTACTTTGATACATATATATCCTAATCCTAATCAAAATATTTGTAGTGAAATTACTTATTCAGTGCATTACCTGGTATGTGGAGCCGAATAACACTGATTCCACAGGAAGGAAATCTATATATTAATAACGGTGTCTGTGAACAAAACACTTCAGATCCAAATTGAAAATGACTATGTTTGTGACTCTTAATCTCTTGAACCACCCGACCGATCTCGATCAAATTTTTGACATAGATGCAGTTCCGGCCTGGGAGTGTTTTTAGCTATTCACTTTGACGGTAGAACTTAGGGGAGAGGGAGGAGGGAATTATAAAAAATATATAAAACTTAATAACTTTTGAAACGAACGACCAATCTCGATCAAATTTTCAACATGGATGACTTTTGTGCCTGGGATGGATTTTACTATTTCACTTTGACGGAACAATGTAGGGGATGGGGAGGAAGGGGAGATATACACAAAGCAATAAATATAAAAATGAAAGTGTCCATGTTCGTGAGTTAATAACTCTTAAACCACCCGATCGATCTCAATCACATTTTCAACATAGATGAAGTTCGAACCTGGAAAGTTTTTTATTATTTCATTTTGATGGTAGTACTTAGGGGAGGGGAGGAGGGTAAATATATGAAAATGAATAAAACTTAATAACTCTTGAACCATCCGACCGATCTCGATCAAACTTTCAACATAGATGACGTTCGAGCTTAGTTTTATATATATATATATATATATATATATATATATATATATATATATATATATATATATATATATATATATATATATATATATATATATATATTTACTATGACGGTAGAACCTAGGGAGGGGGAGGGGAGATTAATATATGAAAATAAATAGAGCCAAGAATGAAGTAAGAGAATAGAACGAGGAAACGGCAAGCTATAACACGACACTACTTATAATTTCTTTTAATTTAACACAATTAATTTCGAAACTACCGAAACGAGATCGAGACTTGAACCTCGAGATCGAGATGTCATATTTTTGACTCTAGATAGGACCAAGATCGAGACCGCAATTTGTCCCGAGACGAGACTGACTATATGAAATCTCGTCTCGTTTCACCTCGATACAATTCCTAATTTTGTTTGTTTAATAATAATAGCTATTTTGCCCAATGTTTACAAACAAAATATGTGCATAAATATTGGATGTTTTTATGAATGTGCGCTTTCGGTGCAAATTCAACTATCTCATAGGTTAAATTTCAAAGTATATTTATAAGGCGCAACCATGAGTTGTATAAAACTCTCTGGCTTTATAGTTCTTAAGGGGCCGCGGTGGATCAGTGATAAAGCGTTTACCTCTGGTGCATGGGGTCCTTGGTTCGATCCCAGCTCGCGCTAAGTACGTGGGTTTTCTGGTAGTTCACCCGATTCCTCACACTTTCTTTATCCTATCATTTCATTCATTTCCCATCATCACCGTCTCCTTTAGCCTAGCCGGCATAACCGTGAGATGTAAAACTTAAAGATTTTTTTATTTTTATAGTCCATAAGGATTTATGGTGGCCTAGTAGATGGCTTTTATTTGGATGATGTGTAGACACCAAATCAACTCTTATCGCGTCTCTTATATTTTTATTAACGCTATAGTTAGTTTCCTACTAATCCTCAAGATTTTCTTCAATCACTTTACAATACTGGATAAATACTAATTCTTCTATGCTCCCACCGTGTATCGCACCTAGGACCAAACGCAGCAAATGCGCTTGCGATAATTACATGTATAAATAAATTGGGCTTCATGAGAACCCTGATGAGAACTAAATACGATCCATAATATAGTCTCGAAAATTCCAAGAACAAACTTAGACACGAAATAATGCCATGTTACAAGGGGTTGTAAAGCTTAAACACCTTGTGAGTTTTTCAAGCATGGAAAGGAAAATAACGTAGCTATATGTTTAATTCGAAAAACCTTAAGCATCATCCCTGTGTAACGTCTCAAGCATAACGTTTTCCTGTAGCGATAAGCCAAGCAAAGGGCAACATATGTTGTCTCTCGCTGGGCAACAGTTGCTGCATAGAAGAAGCCACTTCCTTCAGAAGCTGTTACTCACCCACTAAGCAATGGGAAGGAAGGAAGAAGTATGCAAAAATGTTAACGGTCCAACGGCATCATGAAGTTTTTAAATATCTTATAAATAATAATAATAATAAAAAAGTTCTTCTTCACAATGTTAAAGGTGTTCATTTAATTAGCCGCCTATGACAAAATGTCTGGAATTGCATCGCCACAGAAACTGTCAAGGTCATGTTATGTAAACCAACTCACTTAATAATGATAGCATGACATGTATGAATTTTTAATTTTTTCAGTATTTGTACTAAAAAAAAATAAATGAATTATTTAAGATTACGGTGTAGTGGCACAATATAGGCATAATATTGTTTAGATTTCATTGATCTTCTATAGATTGTTTGATTGATTATTATTTAATATCTCTTTTAGGCAACGAGATCCTACATAAAAGAGATAGAATCAATTGCTTAGAGTGGATTATATCAGATACGTTTGTCCCTCACCGGGGATCGAACCCAAGACCTGAGTTCCTGTGAAATATAAATGATTTCAGTAAAGAACTTTATACGAAGGCCTTTGTAATTCTCTAAATTCGAAACATCACTGCTAATCGTTTTCTTTCTGTATAAATATTGAACACAAGCTATAGTGAAGAGGCACAGAGGTTCAGTGATTGAACGCTCGCTTCTGGTGCAAGGAGTCCCTGATTCGATCCCCGCCCCGGCGACGCGAATTTGTGTTGAACATCTGTGGGTTTTCTCGAGGTTTTCCCATTTCCTCTTACATTCTAATTAAATATTTTAATTTACTTTGCGAGATGTTATTTCTTTTGTTAAAGTAAAATATTATAAAACTAGGTACATGGTTAGAAAATTGTCAATAAAGAACTTCAGTCAGAAAACTTAAGTAAAATTATATCATATGAAACCCTGTTCTGAAATAAATATGAGTCCAATGTATTTTATATTTCATGATCAATTTACATATTTGTAATGTAATTACAGTAGTATTCACTCATTACTAATCACCTGCAAGACTGACTTATGTAATCGTTGGTCAATGTCCTAATAGTCTGTTTTGCTCTCAGGTTTTAAACGTTGCCGATAGGCAGAATACTAAATAATAATAATAATAATAATAATAATAATAATAATAATAATAATAATAATAATAATAATAATAATAATAATAATAATAATAATAATAATAATAATAATCACCATCATCATCATTAATCGAGAACGAAATGACGATGGGGTCAACAATTAATTTCCCCTGGGGAAATAGCGGTCGAAAAGTAGGAGGGCCACTGCCGACGGTGGCGGGCCGCCGGTACGGATCATACACGACTATGTACAAAAAAAAAAAAAAAAAAAAACATTTTTGCCGACTCGAATCAGAGGCAGCAGGTAGAAGCCGACTCTTTACCGACTGTATGTCGGCAGAGACTCGACGTCGCTGCAGGTCTGTCACAGATCCGACTCTTTGAAAAATAAACTGGTAGTCTCTGTGCCGCCGTCGTTTTCAAGACGACTTATCCGCTAGGTCGCCTAATTCTCGATCCTAAACCAGGTTTTGAAACGCCATACTGCCCACCGCTACGTCGCCGTTTCGTCGACCGTAAATCAACCGCCTTAATCTTGTTTTTCCGACGTCCTTTCATAACCAATGTCGTAGATTTGCAGTGCCTTTGCCGACCCAAAATCGACCTGTGAGAAGTTGTTTCAACGTTATTGTGCCGGCACGTCTACTTTTGTAGCATATTTTCCGCGAGTCGGACAGTCGCGAGTGGCCCTTTCGCTGCAGAGGCGGACATCGATAGCAATTCCCCATGGGGTTCATAACCGTTGATTTTCGTTAAATCACACGAGATGCTTTCACTCCAGCTTTCGACAACGAATTGAACGACAAAGTATATGGGTGGCCCAAGTACAGGGGAAACGTACACATAAACACACACGACAAATTTCTTTGTGTTCGGATTAGAAAGCAGCGTTCGTATTCCGACATTAATGCTGTATCTATTTTTATATATACAAGAATCAACCTTGTGGCCCCGCGTGTGTAGTCGCTAACGCTATCACCTTCGGTGCGAGCGGTCCCGGGTTTGATTCCCGGTGGGGGCACTCGGTCGAAAAAGTATAAATAGCTTTTCAGGTCAGTCATCCTGAACGAGGTTTTCCTGGGTTCTCCTCATTCACACCAGGCAAATGCCGGGGTAATACCTAACATGTAGGTCTCGAGCCGCTTCCTTCCTTCCCCCATCCTCTTTCTTTATTTTCAACGGATAGTGTGCTCGTGGAGGGACGTCATCCTTCATACGTGACGGGTTAAATGGTCTAGGATGCTGAAAGCCCAGAAATCTAAATTCTAAGAATCAACCTTATGGACACCCATTCTTAGAAACTTCAAATTTTACGAATACTTTCTTTAAACCTTAGATTGTGAGTAAGACTGCAATTTGCTAAATTCGTCCTGAGAAAAGAAAGTAATTTCAAGTTTTTCGTTATTATTACATGTTTCTTTAGTCGTAGTACTTACATATACGAAATTATATTTAAAAGACTCCTTGAAATATAGAATAGTAATATTTTATTCAATTGCATGATTCTTGGAAATTCTATCCCGAAAGGTTGGAAGAAATAGGGCAGATTTTAATTAGCCTATTACCGTTGCATGTATATTAAATCTTTTGTTTGAAGCTTTAGTTTCAAATAATAAAAATATGTACCTTCTATGTATTTGACGTAGGTGACACAGAAAAAGACTACGAAATATTCACCGTCGCCGTGACATGTGATTGCCTTTACTGGCAAATAAATAAGTTAACTAAACAACATAAGTTAAATTAACTTAAAATTTTCGCGAGCGGTCTTTGTATGAATGCAGTGACCACCTGGCTTAATGAAATGGCGGCAGAAGAGTATAACATGGGGATACTGAATCTCGTGAATATATACGACAAATGTTTAAATATGAAGTGGTGATTATGTAAAGAAGTGAAGGAGCTTCAGATATTGTGTTTTTCATTTTATATAACTAAACGATCTTTTCTGAATGACCCTCGTATATTGCTCTCATCGAGCTGAACAAAATGGCATACTCGAGGAAAACCTCTAATGCGTAGGTTTCGAGAAAACAGAGAAAAACAAATTTTTATGTCGGAAAAAATCTCGTTGATGCAGCCGATGGTTTTTATTCTTCTCGAATTGATCATTTAATTATTTAAGAATTGTATATGAACCATATAAAATATAGTAGAGTACAGGCGCGCACCCAGAAATTTTTGTTGGGAGGTGTCCAATACTACGAGACACTACGCCTATGTAATATTGAACCGGTGTTATTCTACACCCGAAAAGACGATAAGTAATTCTTAAGTGCTGTTTTCCATATTCTCAGAACTAGTTTGTTTTATAAAATTAAAAAAAAAAAAAAAGTGTAGAGTCTACATGAAGTGAAAGATCAAATCTTTACTTTAAATCAATCATTTATCCAACAAACAAATGTAGTTTTATTAAGAAAGTGTACAAATGTATGCAGAGTTTCTCGGGGGATCTGGACCCGGAGCCCCTCCCCCGCGTAGGTGGACCCCTGGCCAGACTGTATCCAATGTTATTTTGTTTGACGTATACACTGTTTGTAAGTTGCCTAAATTATTCAATATTCATTGCTTAGCTTTTTTGTTAAACTACGAAAGGGGACTTGTACTTGGCACAAAGGCACACAAATAATAATTATTGAAAAAAGAAAGAATTATTTTACATGGACAATTCGTTGATATAACTAGCGTATAACAGGAGAATGTGCAAAAGATATAATAATTGATAGTTCTCATTGAGTTAAACAAAGTGAAATGAATGAGTATAGATCCTCATGCGTAGCTTTCGAGTAAATCGAGAAAAACTTTTTTATGTCCTTAAAAATATGTTTTTCATAACCAATAATGATTGAGATATTTTATTTTCTTGAAACACATTGTTCATTTGTTTATGCAATACACATATAAGAAAATGTAAGTACACTGTCCAGTAGCAAATTCTGTCGTTTGGATTTGGACCTTACTTTAGCGTCCCTTTCAGCAGCGAGGCTACATGGGACATGAACCTACACCTTAATATGGAATCCGAACCACTGGAGCTCTCACCGGGAATCGAATCAACCCCTTGTCTCCTGCGCCAACGGCGGATACACTAACCATATAGGTATGAGGGAGCTGAATTGTATCTGTTGTTATTTGTCTTCTACTAACAATGACACAAACATTACTAACAGTCTTGATTTGATTTGATTTTCGGTTACTGTCCTTGTCAGCAGCGAGACTATAAGAGATGTGGACCTATAGATTAACGTGGAATCCGAATCACATAAGCACTTGCCAGGAATCGAACTCGGGTGGCCCAGTACTAACAGTCTGTCTGGGCCAGAAGCGACTGTTTTAAGTCGTTAACCAAAATGCTGGCTGGGATGAGTGGACGACAACATATCATGCAAAAAGAAAAGCGTAAGCCTCGTCTTGCCCTCACTGAGTCCAATTATTAAAAAGAGGAGAGAAGATCACAGGAACTATTCCAAAAGAAAGTGCTAGAGAGAGAATTATGAGTAAGAGGCGCCTGACATGATATTCCCTCGCTTAAATAACAAGATTTTGATTACTGACACCCTCATTAACTCTCCTGTTAACTGGAAAATGAAATGAAATTCAATCTTTGAGTTTTACGTCCCACGTTTATGCCGGTTAGGCTAAAGGAGACGGTGATGATGAGTAATGAATGAAAATGGTGGAATGAAGAAAGTGGGAGGAAACGGGAGAACTCCGAGAAAACCCACGCACACGGTGTTTGTCCACCACAAAGTTCACTTGGCGGGGGCTGGGATCGAACCCGGTACCCCAAGCACCAGAGGTGGACGCTCTACCACTGAGCCACCGCGGCCCCATCCCCCTCTTAACTGGAAGAAGCATCTGCCATTCAATAAGACCATACGGAATGGCAAAGTTAGGGGACAAAATAAAATTAAATCTTTCAGTTTAACGTCCCACGCTATGTCTGTTAGGCTAAGCGAGAGGATTATTAGAGAAGTGAATGATGATGGAATAATTGGTGGGATGAGAATATGGAAGGAAACGGGAGTACCCCGAGAAAACTCACGACCCCAACGTTGTCCACCAAACTTACTTGGCTGGGGATCGAACCAGGGACCCCAAACACCAGAGAGAAGTGCTCTACCACTGAGCCACTGTATCCCCTTAAGGTAGAAGAAGCTCAAAATATATACATATACATAGTAATTAGTAGAAGTCGTACAAGCTATTATTACTAACAGTGGTGCACATACAGTATTATTTGCTAATACCCATTCTAAAGTACAAAATCGTAATTTTCTGTAATAGGAAGCTTGTTACTTGTCGCGAATAAATGTAAAAATTTGTTTTGAGCCAAAGTCTGCTTTTCGTAGTTAGCTGCTCACTAATTAACACTACTCTCGCAAACAATTAATCTGTTCAAATTCCTCGAACAATACAGAACAATATAAGCTTCATAAATATTTCAGGAAACGAAGTAGTCTTCAGTTAAAATATAAAGTTTAAGAACGGGTGGAAAAAAATGTAATTTTTCTATCGTAAGATTACAGTGTCATTTTGCCGTCTAGCAGAGCCGTTTAATAATTTATCATTCTGACAATTTCTATAGAAATGAAACGACTCAGGATGTAATTGTATATGCAGCGTCAGTCTATGTAGTTCGTCATTATCTATATTAAATTTAAAAGGAACAGCGGCACTTTCTTAATACACGTATACGTACATATGTTGCCCTGCAATGGACTGAAGACGGGCAAAAGACGGAAAATGCCAATCTGTAAACATCAACAAGAGGATTTAAAATTTTAAACTCATTCCACCTTTTTTTTCTGTAACGGTCCACTGGAGCCACATGGAGCAAAAGAATTTTAAATGATATCTTCAAAGTTCATTGGCTGTTATTTGAATATCTCTCGAGTTACGTGTCTTCTTAAACTTAGAGGAATGTCTCTGCACCATCTGCATCCTCCGGTAGCAAGCGACTCTCCGTGTGCTCCATATGGGAAGCGGAGGCATTTCTTTAGTGGAAGTCAGGTGCAGTGGTCGGAAGTAGGATTAAAAAACAAAAAGTATACGTGTAATAGTTCTCAGCATTATAATGTCTTCTTCCGGCATATACATACGTCTTTACACAAAATTGCATGTCTATTTTCTTATATTTATTTTACCTACTTTTCTTCTTAATTGCTTATTCTTCAGTTTTCAAAAATTTAAATGGCGATGTGGTATTTACTTTCTAACGGTATTTCTGTATCAAGTTCATGCAGATTCATGGACATTTAAACTAAACGGAATTTTACGTAATTTAATATGCAGAGCATTTTTTTAAAAAAATCTTTATGTATGCAAGGTAAAGGAACCCTTTCCTATCGTCTAGTGGCTACCTCTCGCGCCTTTGATGCACATGATCCAGGGTTCGATTCCCAGCAGAAAAATCTTCAAATTTGAAGGGTTATGGTAGTTCGAGTTCCACCTCAAACTGTAGGTCCGTATCTCATATAGCCTCGATGCTGAAAAGGGATGTTAAACTTCAATCAACAAACGAAGCTAAGTAACTTCTATTACATTCTTGGTTGACATGTGCAAGTGAATATAATCATAATGAAGCCATAATTATCAAATACTTGTATCTGTGTTATTCCTAACAAAATTTCTGAATATTTTTATTCTCGTTAATTTTCTTGTATCTAGTTTTCCGTATACAATTTTCCGTTTGAGCTACAGGATGGAAAAACTGGCCAATTTATCGTTGCTCAACTGACATAAAGGTCCTATCTAATTGCTAAAATACAACTTTAGCTCCCTGGGTGGAACTCGGAAACAAGATAATATACGATAATTCAAATCAAGCATTCTTTTTTTTCCCCCTACTTATTTATGTCAAGGTTTCTCTTACTTTTCAAGGTAACATTTTCAGTCAGTATTACCTAGGAACAACTTCTTAGCTAAATTTGAAGGTATGTTCTTGAAATAACAGTAGATTTTGCTAATACGCGTAACACGAAGCACATTACTGGAGATAATACTGTAATCGCTTCTCGCAATGCCCCTCTTGCCTGAGGTTCTGGAGAATATAGTGTACTTATTTTCTTTTTTAATTTAATGTTGTTTACATCTTCTTTTTACTCTTCTTTCTCTCTCCATAATACCCTGTCCCGGACTTCTGTTGGAATGCTTCCATTTCTACATCGTTTTCCCTATATCTTCGTAATCATTAAATACATTTTTTTTTTTTAGATAAATAGCTAGATACGATTTTCAAATAACAGTATATCTTGCTAAAAAGCCCGTAGTACAGTGATGGTGATACGTAAAGTATGATAAATAATCGCTCTTCCATCCTTTTGGTTGAGATTCCTTGCAAAAGGCCGTAGACCTATACAAAAAGAATTCGAATAGAGGATAGAGTCTGAAAGAGCAAATACACAGAAGAACCCTTACAAGAGAAATTGAATTCAGTATAAATATTGTAAATTCGGGAAAGGAGTTCTGAACCACCATCCATACACGCATTTTGAATTTATGATCAAGTTATATTATTTCTGAATGTAATTTAATATTATTTTAAAATTAAAATAGAAGCGAGCGTCCATCATTCGCCACGACATGTATGTCTAGCTATCTGTTCCTTTAACTTGAAGGGGCCGCGGTGGCTCAGTGGTAGAGCCTTCACCTCTGGTGCTTGGGCTCTCGGGTTCGATCCCAGCCACCGCCAAGTGAACATTGTGGTGGACAAACACCGTGTGCATGGGTTTTCTCGGGTTTTCCCGTTTCCTCCCACTTTCTTCATTCCACTATTTCATTCATTATTCATCATCACCGTCTCCTTTAGCCTAACCGGCATAACCGTGGGACGTAAAACTCAAAGATTTCATTTTCATTTCATTTTCATTTTAACTTGAAGTATATGCGCAATTTTCAAGAAACTTAGTGTGTGATTGTTTTAACACTAGATTGCTTGAAATCGGTCTAGAATAAGAGATAAATTCACCCCCTTTCCACTTGCATTTTATCTTGAAAAAATGTGTCCAACGATTCATGAAAAATAACATTAGATTTTAGTTAGCTTAAGAACAATTCCTATTGTTTAAAGTTGATATCAACGGCAGATGTGAACTCATTCGACCTTTAATAATAATAATAATAATAATAATAATAATAATAATAATAATAATAATAATAATAATAATAATAATAATAATAATAATAATAAATTTACAACTTTCCTAAATTTCTGGGCCTTTTATGAAAGAATATTACGTGCTTTGTTTAAGTTTAAAGCTTACCTTTCTTTCTTGAAATTGAAATCTACCAAAGGGTAAGAAATCAATCTAATCAACTTAAAAAGAAAATCGTATCACACATGTCTGTACACTCTATTACTAAATATGACATTCTTCTACAACATAAAAAGGAAATTTCAAGGTTTACGTTTCACACTTATACCCTTTAGGCTAAAGGGGTCGCATAATTAATGAAAAGTAAAAGATTGCTAAAGAATAGGTGCAATAAGGAAAGGGTGATAAAAAGAGAAACCCTAGAAAATCCACGGACAGGGCGAAAAATGCATTACTTTTCGCACCATCTCGGAGTTGAAGTATTTGGCGCGTTTTATTTTTAACGTGATATCTGCAGTACATCTAATTCACACTTTATATTGTTAAAAGGAATATTTTTTTTTCTTTTGATTCAATTTAACATCTATGATTTCAATGTTTGTCCCCTCATTTCCAATAGCTTTCACTATACATTATTTGGCGTAAGCTCTAAACTGCGATAAACAAAGCCACGTGAAACTAAATCTCGCTGATTTGCTGTTGTCCTACCGACGCTTGTACTCCTCCGCAAAATAGTTCATGTGATTGCATTATTACTTTTACCATGAAGCTTCATATAAAGCTGCTATATTATTATAAATGACAAAAATATAATGCGGATTATCTAATAATACTGCAATCGAGTGTGGCTAATGAAACAATAGAAATAAACACTAAGCATGCGAAGTAATTGTGGCGCCAACTCAACTGTGGACGGGTGTTCTGCTTTTAAAGTCTGAAAGATGACTGGCATGAATCCCAGTTTCGCGAGTGTTGTGGTGAAACACCAACAAGGCAAACCTTTACTCACCAAGCAACAATTGTTTACGAGCGAAATTCAAATACGTTTTTTTAATCTTTCGAGTTTCTTTTCTTTCTTTTCTGCTGCTGCTGTAAGTATCTGGACAACACGAGACAGTATTGTCAAAATGGACGTGTATAATTTGCTCCTTCCCGTGGGGAGTGGGAGTGATACATCACTAGCCAATCGTATTTGTAACAAGCGGAAGGATACAAATATTTTGTTTATCGGAGTTTAGAGCTTACGCCGAATAATGTATAGGTTGTCTCGAATTGTGTTTTCCACCAGAATTCGAATATGAAAGCATGAAATCCAAACTCGTATTTACAGAATTAAGAAAAATTCACCAAAATTTATTGTGTAAATGCTTTGAGGAATCAAATTACTGATGTACTAAATATAAAATTAATCATATATGAAAGCACAACCACCATATTAATCATATCGTATATGAAGCTGCAAGTAGTACAGTGATGCATTTGTGTGTTTCAAACACAGATATTTAAGGCCTCAATGGAATTGAAACTTGCAATTTGCGCGCACGAATTTTTATATATATATTCTTTATATATTTATTCTTTTAAAAATATTTCTTTGCATTTACTATAAATCTCTTAACTAAAATCTATTACTAGGACAATAGAATGCAATTGCATCAAGACACCCCACAATATAACAAAACATGATTTCGTCATATATTCCAGAAATATTTATGCCTTTTTACATAAATCAGTTATTCATTTATGTATTTTGTTACAAATAAAGGGCTAATTTCTGGAATCCTCTTGTAGAGCTCTTACATTTGATACCTCTTACACTGGTATCTGAATGTTTGCATTTCAAGGAAATTGCTTTAAGCATCCCTCATGTTGAATTTTACGTCACATGTCCAGTGTTACTCTTGAAATTATGAAATACGTAACGCATTTATCAAATTCTATCATGTCTTTCAGTTAGGTTATACGTAAGAATGCCCATTTTAACACTAAGGTGTTTATTTTATTCTTGTCATATTCAATTTTATGTAATGATACACACTCGTCATTCTTCAAATTACGAGGAATTGGCCTTATTCTCATGTGCCCCTGCACGTGGTCACTGCTTCTATTCCCGGTGAGAATATCTCCCTCGGTTACAAACGAGACTAGTGGTTCGGGTTTCCCTTGAAATATAGGTCCTGTCTCACATATCCTCAATGCTGAGAAGGAATGTTAAACTACAACCAGTCAATCAATCAACCTCACTCATTTTTTTTTCAAAGAATTTAATGAAGTCTTAATTGTGGTTGTTGAGGTGGTTATCTCATGTAGCCACATTTAACGGAATTATATTGTAAATTATAATTCATCTAGTTTTTTAGAGTGAAAATCAGACAGTTGTCCTTTGTATTTCATATAATTTCACATAATTGACAAATTGTTAGGCATAATATTTTATCATACGGTTCCTGCATGTAAATGCGTTCTCGAAAAGAGTAGCGCGCTCCCGGATGTTCTACTGGCTAGCACGCACGACCTTGGTGCACGTAGTTCCGAGTTCCCAGTGACCGAGCATTGAAATTTGAACGCATTGCAGTAGTTCAGATTTCATCTTAAATAGTAAGTCTATGCAGTGGCGTACGCAGAAATTCATCAAGGGAAGTTCAAGCTCTCAACTTTATATAATTTCAATCATGGAAAATACTTATTTTTTACATAATATCATGCTCAAAAACCGAAACCCCTTGCGTATATAACTGGACTTTGTCTCAAATAGCCTCGATGCTGAAATGGGACGATAAACTTCAATAAACAACAACAATCGATAGTTCAATGAGCATGCATTTGAAAATAAATCTAATTTAAATTACTCGCTGAGCCAGTGGAGTATTTAAGAGGGTGACTATCGGGCTCAAACCTCCCGAAATTAAAGCTTGTGACAAACATCTTGTCATTTCAGCTAAACGAATAAAACGCAAGCTCTAGCGCGACGTTGCCAAGTGGTAAAGGGGTGCGGCTAAACAGACATACTATAGCGCGATCAGGTGATAGGCGGATAGACGTGGATGTGTACAAAATAAATGTGGCAATACCGCTGGTCTCTCTTTTACTGGCAGCATTTAAAGGGAACTTGGAGCGCCGCCTTCAAATGCCAAGATGTTTGTCACGCCGTTTAATTTGTTATATGCACAACTTTATTAAAATTTGTCGGAACCCAAAAGGAAAAATATAAGTGCTTATTCACGTGTAGTATAGCCCCCCGAAACAAAATCCTAAACACGCCACTGCGCTGAGCAAAACAATACATTTATTGTAAAAAAAAAACTGAAATCTTTAAGTTTTACGTCCCACGGTTATGCCGGTGAGGCTAAAGGAGACGAATGATGAGATACAGTACAGGTGATGATGAGAAATGAATGAAATGGTGGAATGAAGAAAGTGAGAGGAAACGGGAGAACCCCGAGAAAACCCACGAGCACGGTGTTTGTCCACCACAAAGTCCACACGGCGCGAGCTGCGATCGAACCAGAGACCCCAAGCACCGAAGGTGAACGATCTACCATTGAGCCACCGCGTCCCCCTTTTGTACATTTATTGTAGTTGGCGAAACTGTTGCACGTTAATAATTTTTACAATAAACGTACTGTTTTGCTCAGCGAGTCGTTTAAATCAGATTTAAGTCTACTAAAAGCAAACCTTGTAGAAATACAATAGAAAATATTGTAATCAGAAACAAGGATTTACGCAGCACTTCGCAAGTCGTAAGTGAAAATAAATTTATTTACAGTGGACTCTTTTTAATTCGAAGTCCAAAGGGAGACGAAAAAACTTCGAATTATCCAAAATTCGAATTATCCAACAACATTCATTTTCACATATATAACAACAAACAAACCAAAGTACTGTGCATCAAAAACATATTCATATGGTGTAGACTTTACCTTTAAAGCAGCTTATTATTTGCGTGATCGAATACCGCAAACTAACAAACGACATTAACTCTACATAATTCAAACTACATGTACAAAATATATTTACGTACAACATTACAACATACATTGAATAGCCCAAATAATTAAGCACCAGTAATAATTTGAATATTCTGTTCTCACTTTTAAGAAGTCGTAAACCTCATTTGCTTAAATTTGATTGTTTTTGTAGGTCAATAAATCCTGAATTTCATGTATTGCATGGAATACGATATTAATAACATTTGATAGACTTTATCAATAATTCATCTTAAATTTTCAACCAATTCTGAACCAAGATTAGATTGGCACACGTTCTGTATCTTCACTTCTTCCCCAACTCACCTTCATCTTTATCATTATATAGATTTTATATTTATCTTTTGTATTACTCTTCCCTATGGCTGCATCTGGATAACTGAAAACACGTTAAAACTGTATTTCTCGGTTTACATATGTCCAACATTAAAAATTTTCAACTGTATTTACTTCGAATTATCCAAAACATAGGTTCAAAAGTTCGATTTATCCACGATTTTTTACAATTGTTTTCAATACAGTTTTCAAGGGGAGTGGACTTCTGTTCGAATTATCCAAGTTCGAATTAACGAGACTCCACTGTATATAGCTACTAGTTTGCTTATATTTTTTCAACCCTTCATCAACATGCTAGAGAAGTAAATAGCTATATTGTGTAACTCTTAAGTACAATGAGCCCACCTCTTCAGCAAATCGTAACAAATGAAGTTCAACATGAGCTTGTGAGAAGGTAGAATGAAAAAGGTAGATGGATTGTAAAGAAGTAGTCTTATTATCACAGAGGTTACCGAGTGAGCATTATTATGAATGAAGAAGGTGTTATTAGATAGAAGAGGGAAAGAGATCACGTGGTTTCCGGTTTCCTGTCTGTGGGTTTTTCTTTAAACTCATTGCGGTCTTCGAACAGGCCCAAAAAGAGAGAAAGAAACACAACCTTTTTACTTTTGTTGTGCTGAAAACTTGCTGAATATTAATAAATATTTATTGTTGTTGTAGGAAGAGTTAGTAAGTTTATTGTAATATTTAATCTTATTTTATTTTAACAATTAATTCAAACCCGAATCGCCTAGGTACCTGCATATTTCTACAATTTCTTAGTGAACTCCTACCGTCGACATCTTGTTTATAATACTCAAAAAGAAACATTCTATAGTTACGCTCCAAAGTCTCTTAACTCAGAGCTACTTAACAACCTCATTATGAGTCAATACTTTAAAATATGTGCCTACATCAAGAATCGATCACGGGCCAGCGTGCACCAAAGCCATGCCAGTGAACTTTCAAAGAACATGTACTATACATTTGTATCCAATAATACAGAAAGAAATATTTCATTTAACAATTTACAAGTGTTTATATACTACATAACAAAGTGTAGGAAAATTGTCTCATTTTCACTATAAACCAATTCTTACAAGATTTATTATAATGCACAATCCTATTGAACGTGATACAATGGTAATCATTCACGGTAGGAGACAATCACTTCAAGACTCATAATAGTTATAAATAACAGAAAGAGTTTTCTTAATCAGGTGCTATTAAGAAAAATTCTGCTGATATGTAAGGAGTGATCCTCTCCACACTAGTCAATAATTTAATAAGTGACATTTACACAGCAAGTATGCCTCTATAGATATCTCAGCCATGTAAATTTGTATGTGGGTTAATTTGGATATATAGAGGTAACAAAAAAAAAAAAAAAGTTCTGTTGCTTTTTCACCCACAACCTTTGAACATCGATATGTCACCTACGACGTACCTGGAAGATCAAAAATAGTTCCCATCAGCAACGACAACCTTCTGACAACGTTCTCGAAGGGCATGAATTCCATCGCGATAGAACTTGGTGGGCCGTGAAGCGAAAAAGATATCAAGTGAATTTTCCATTTCTACTAAGGATTTGAACTGGCGTCCTCTAAGCTGATTGTCCGAGGAATGGAACAGGTGATAATCGCACGGTGCAATGTCCGGGGAGTATGGTGGATGCAATAGTGTTTCCCATCCAATGCGTAGAATAGTGTTCCGAGCCATCCTAGCCATGAGGAGCTTAGCGTTGTAATGTAACATGAAGACCGCTTTGCGATCAAGAAGTGCTAGCTCCAGAGTTTTGAGTTTTTCTTGAACAAGGCTCAACTGCTGACAGTACACAGTTGCATTGATGCTTCCACCAGCTGATAGCAGTTCCCGATGGACGATGCAGCAAGCAGTTCACCAAACACACTAGAGGACCTTTTTCTGGTGCAGTGCTGGTTTCGGCTGTTTTGGAACCGGCTCTTGGAACGCTAACCAATGATGATCACGCAGGGGAGCTTCGTCAGAACCCATTTCCCATCACATGTCAACACCCTGTCCAGAAATGACTCCTTCCTCAGACGAAACAGCAAAGAACCACGGTGTCTGCTCGCGTTGCCTTTTGGCCTGGAGTCAAATCATGTGGGGCCCATCGACCCAACTTGTAGTACTTTCCAAGTTGATGGAAATGCTGCCGAATGGAGTGCTACCACTCTCACTGAATTGTAGTCTCAGTTCCTCACAAGTCTGGCCAGTGTTCGCCTCAATCGCTGCCTGAAGATCTTCATTTTATACGTGTTGATCTTACGGCACATGATGCGTCTTCGAGTGTTTCGTCTCTATCCTTGAACTTGTTAAACCACCGCTGCACTGTTCACGTAGTTACGACACCCTCACCAAAGGCCTGGCATATTTTTCGCCCTGCTGCAGCACAGTGTTTCTTTCAGAAACAATGTTCCGGGGGGCACTCTCAGAGCTCCGGGGGGCACTGCTCCCCAAAAAGCAGGTCTGGAAGAAACACTGCTACAGCGGCGTTTGACCCTTGTTTGAACACGTACAGCATACATGCTCTTATGACTCTCTATGAAGGTCTCATGTTCACTCTGTTCTTACACAAATTCACGGTGTAACTGAACTGCCACAAGCAGGTAGTATGTTGGATATACCCACACCAACAACTGACGTTCGCCTTATTCGCATTCAACTCACGGTGTAAGGGTCAATTGAACACAGACCTTCACAAAAGCGACAGAACTTTCTTGGTTACCTTTATAGTTAAATATTTTTTGCAGAAGCCGTCAATGTTTCTTCTAGACACACAAATTCGAAGGTTTTATCCTCCCTCCCAAGTTATCCCTCCCATGAAACTAAGGTAAATTAAATTTGGATTATATTTACGTCATTCTTGGCGCACGATACGTCTTTTAGCAATGTAATATCGAAAGAACGATCATATATGCCATTCCATCTGGCAATCCTGTTAAAGTACACATTACGGAATTTTCATTATTCTTTGATATATGCTAACTTTGAGACAGAGCTTTTGACCAGATTTAGTATAAGAGGTGTACTAGAAGTAACTTTCGTTGTATGGTGGAACATTAGCAGTGGTAGCAGTGCTTTGCAGCCGCTTTAGTATTCTAGTCACCCCCCCCCCCTCCCTTTTTTTCGCGTGAGTGATCTTCAATATTTAGATGTTGGTTTTCCTTTCTTGCATTCTTCCGGTCCGCTTTCCAGTGATTTACCTACACTCCCCTAACACCGCCAGCACCCTCCTAAAATTTTAGGACACACCCGGAAAAAAATTCCTTACGCCCCACCAATGAGGGGTCTGCAATATTAACTGAAAGAGGGAATTTCCATTCTGCCTAATTTTTGGAGACAGGGAATTCTATGCGAGGAAGAAATTTTTAAGGAAATGCAGCACCGAAAAGCTTGACTCCTAGCGTGTCAGTATGCAGATCGGAACTCATGTACAAAATGGCTGTAGTAACGAGGGCGGGACTAAATCCAAGCGGTCAAAATGCAAGGAAAATTCTGACGAGGATAAAATCCAAGGGACACACTCTGTATGATTATTTTTTCCCTCCAGTTGACAACAATTCTAAAATGTTGTCTGTATTTTTTCAACTGAAATAACTTTTTTCTTTCTTTTAAAATGCTGAAAACTCAATAAAACGTAAAAATGTTATAATAAAAGGGCAGATTAATTTTACTTACTTTCACACCCATATGAAAAGTTCTGGGTATTCCTATTTATTATGCTTTTAATACATTTAAAATACGTTTAGTATATTACAGTAAGACCATTCGTTTTAATTACGAAAAGTAACTGGGATGCTATTTGATTTTTAAAAAGTTGTTCTTGTGTGGTAGCATATAGCAGTCTTTTATTTTGAGTAATGTATAAATATATATTTTAATTCTGAAGTACTGATCAAGATTTTTTTTTTTCTTTTTTTTTAGCAAAGATCAAAATGTGAAATATATACTTACTATAACAGTCTTACGTCTTTTATTGGGTTTTCAGCATTTTTAAAAAAATGTTATTTCCGTAAAGTGAAGAATTTCGGATACCATATTAGATGCATAACAGTTGAAGAAAAAAATAATCATTATTTTATTAATCTGCGCCTATGATTCTGTGGTTTGAATTTAGTCCGTTTTGTCTGAATTTTCCTTGGGGTTTGTAATCTTGAATTTTGTCCTGCATTCGTAATAATCCGTTTGGTAATTCTAACAGAAGCTGTAAGAAGAATAACTCTTTCTTTAAGTTTCATCATAAATTTCAGATATTATTCTTCTTGTTTTTCTCGAAAAAACGAATAGATAAAGTTCTTTATCAGCAGTGTTATTTACATCTACTTTGGTAAAGATGAATGTGATTTTTAAAAAAAATTGCGGGCATATGGAAAATCGATTGACTCAGTTGCAAGAAAGCCGTTTGACATTGTAACTGAAACGAACTTAAGATAAACTTAATTCGGTATAATATCAAATTATTTCACATCAAGATTTTATTCACTTTTCAGTAGTTCATCTCTAACATGCTAACACATCCTTTTGCATTGTTTGCTTAATATATGGCCAAACATGTCTTGAGGATGTAAACTGTGGTATCTTTTACATACTGCGAGCAGTGTCGGTTTTATCGGGTAGGCCGGGTAGGCACGGGCCTACCCAAAAATTTTGAAAAATATATTAACACTAAAAGATACAATAAAGAGTAAATATATTTTCCACTTTTTATATTAATGGTAAATAATTATTTCATAAACAGCATCAACCACTACTGTAAAAGTAATTTCCTACTGTCATTAATCAATCAAATATGCATATGTATCCATACGCAAGGGAGCGGGCTTACCCATAATTAAAATCCTAAAGCCGCCCCTGACTGCGAGACTTAGCATGTTCGAGGTGAACGACTGGAAAACTGAATAAAATTTTGCTGTGAAATGACTTGATGCTAGACCGAAGTAAGTTTGTTTTATCCTCGTTTCAAGTACAATGTCAAACGGTTTTCTTGCAACTGAGTCAATCAATTTTCCATTTCTCTGCAGATAGCATTTTTTTTTAAATCACATTCATTTTTACTGAAATAGATGTGAATAATACTGTTAATAACAGAACTGCATCTAGTCATTTTTCCGAGAAGAGCAAGTAGAATAACATCTAAAATTTATGATAAAACTTAAAGAAATAGTTATTCTTCTTACAGAATTTGTTAGAATTACTAAAGAAAAATTCTCTTGTAGAGATCCCTCTCTGGACAGAATTCCTCGTCACAAAAGATTAGCCAGAACGGGAATTCCAGTTCTGCCTAAAGATAAGATCATTTAAAATATTTTCTATAAAGTGCTGTAGGGTCTTTAGGCAGAACGGGAAGACACCATTAAAAATCTTGCTATTTTGCTTTTTAAAATATTTTGAATTCTTGTTTTTAAGTTCCAATAGAATAAAACAACTTACTGTCAACAAGATAAATTTTCGAGCAAAGCACGCAACGCAAGATTGAATGGAAATCAAACTTTACAAGGCTGTCATCGTCACAACGTTTGATCAATCGATTGCCAATGATTTCATCTCGATGTTATTTCAAGCATGAGAAAGTCGTCGCTAATTGGATCTGGCTGAGGAAGGAAAACCAATGCAATCATTCGTTGCATCAACGAATTTCAAAGTTTGTTAAAAAAATAATAATAATTAAAAAGACGATAATAGTATACGAACTTAATGCAAGATTTCACCCACCCACCCAGATTTTTTGAACACCCCTTAAGTTCAAAATTCTGGATAAATCACTGCCGCTTTCTCAACGCACTAGATGGGCGCGGTGAAAAGTAGAGGGAAAACTTACACATTAAGACAATAAGACACTTTACATAATAAGACAAACCTTGAATATAGGCCTACGGTAGTGGTTATGTTTTCTTAAATGGAAAACATGATCCAATGAACTCGTAATTCAATACACAGTGAAGACAAATTTATTGATTCCCGTAAAACAATTTTTTTTTTTAAGATATAAGGTTGGTGTCGTCTCTGTATGACAGAGGATATTTAATTGCTGATTATTATTACGAGGGCTATCCAGAAAGTAGATTACGTTTTGGAATAAACAAAGTATAGGAAACAAATTTTATTATATACAGATGAAAGCCACACACAAATACTACTTTTCGACATAGTCACCATTCAAATTAAGGCATTTATCGTAGCGATGTACGAGCTTGGAAATTCCTTCGTCGAAAAATTCGGCCGCCTGCGACTTCAACCACTTCGTTACCTCTTCTTGCAGCTGTTCGTCGTCATCAAAACGCTGCATAGCCAGCCACTTCTTCATTGCTGGGAATAGGTGGAAGTCGCTCGGTGCCAGGTCGGGACTGTACGGCGGATGAGGAAACAACTCCCACTGAAAAGATTCAAGAACTTCACGCGTGACATTTGCCGTGTGGGGCCGGGCGTTGTCGTGAATCAACAAGATCTTAGAGCTCAACATTCCTCTGCGCTTGTTTTGAATTGCTCTTCTGAGGTTTTGCAGAGTTTGGCAATACCTTTGAGCGTTTATTGTAGTGCCTCTTTCCAGGAAGTCCACCAAAATCACACCTTTTCTGTCCCAAAAAACAGTCGCCATCATCTTCCTTGCCGACATTGTTTGCATGCATTTCTTGGGTTTTTGGGGAGAACCTGTGTGCCCCCACTGCATTGATTGCAATTTCGTTTCACAGTTCACGTGTTTCACCCATGTTTCGTCACCAGTAACGATGCGATCGAGTAAAGAGTCCCCATCCTTATTGTAGGCGTCCAAAAAGTGCAACGCTGCAGCCATTCGCTGATTTTTGTGGTCCTCTGTCAAGATTTTTGGAATCCATCTTGCACAAAACTTGTGGTAACCAAGCTTTTCGCTGATGATTTCGTGCAACAAACTTCGCGAAATTTGTGGAAAACTCAAAGAAAGTTCCGTTATTGTGAACTTTCGATTTTCACGGACTTTAACATCGACTTTTTCGACAAGTTCGGCAGTCACTTTGCTGGGTCTCCCACTTCGATCTTCGTCGTGAACATTGGTTCGGCCATTTTTAAATCTTATGACCCACTGTCGCACTCCACCTTCAGTGATAATGTTGTCCCCATACACTTCACACAGCTGCCGATAGATTTCTATCGGTTTACAGTTTTTTGCTGTCAGAAACCTTATTACTGCACGCACCTCGCAGCTCGCGGGATTTTCAATTAACGCAGACATTTCAAACCGTCACAGTATCTTAACGGAGCACAGCACGAACCTCTCACTAGCACGGCTAGATGCCGACTGAGCTGCGCAACGCTCTGACCCCAAGATGGCTGCGCTAGCCCCGCCCCTAGCGGACACAGACGAAAACGTAATCTACTTTCTGGATAGCCCTCGTATTATTATTATTATTATTATTATTATTATTATTATTATTATTATTATTATTATTATTATTATTATTATTATTATTATTATTATTATTACAGGTACCTGAAACTCATCGCATATAAGGATCAATCATAAGTCTTGCAATAATCTGGTATACAACATGCCTGTACTTATTACAGGACAGTACAATGAAAGTAGGTTAGCACTCAAAATATAGCCTCATGTGCTGGGCTGCCTGCAACCACCTTCATGTCAGTTTCTTGATTCCACGTCGATACCATGTATTGTCCTTAGACATACAGAACTCAGTCACAACTGTTTCCACCTCCTGCTGGTTGGTGAAAATCGTGATTCCAGGTAGTGCGCTATGGACCGAAACAGGTAGTAATCCGAAGAATCAAGGTCAGGACTCTATATCGGGTGTGGTATCAGTTCGATGTCGTCAAGTTCTTGAATATTTTGTTGCATTTTTCGAGCCGAGTATGATTATGCGTTATCCTGTTACAGCAATGCATGATATTTTTAATGTAGTGAAGCATTTATCCACTCCAACTGTTTTGAATAAAGGTCTGCATTGAAAACAAACCTTTAGAAACGAACTGGAAGTAAATTATTCCCTCGTAGCTCCTCCAGACACAGATATGACTTTATGCTCGAAATGGCCCTGTTTGACAATATGTTCTGGAAGTTGACTCTTGCACAACTACTGTTTTTGCGCATTCAGATTTCGGAAAAACGTCCACTTTTCGTTGCAAGTGACAATCCATTTCAGGAAACGCACATCACGTGGATTTTGCAGCAGCTATCGACCCACATCCACTCTCTTCTGAGCCTGAGCTGGGGCCAACTCATGTGGCACAAAGCGCCAGCTCCTGATGGTTTTCCCGAATTCGTGAAGGTGACGCACTACACTACACTGGACTGGGACATGCTTTTGTGGTTTGACAATCGTCGTGTGCTGGTGGACGGATTTTCCTCTGGCATGTCACATGACCACAGAATCTGTCACGACCAGACTTTGGCTGATCTTCGACATTTTTTTTTTACAAGCACCACGAAATTTCTGAATCCAACAAGTTGTTATGTAGTGGTTCCTGCACCTTCAGCTTTCGTATTACAAATGTTTTGGGTTGCTGGCGCAGCGTTATGCCCGAGTTGTTGAACACTCGCTACTGTCACTAAAAACTGACTGAAGATACTGACGGAGTGGTGGTCTCCGTGTTAAATAGTCTGCTTGCCACACTACTTCTTGCCCAGATTGAATTTATACGTACAGTCGATCACATCGTATACACCCGCCTGCTGTTTGGATTGTGAAAATATTTCAAGATTTATGACTCGGTTTTGTATGTATGATAATCGTCTTTGATCAATACTGGTGGGGTTTCGTTGGACTTTTATGCAGGAGTAATAACACTTGAATGGTTAAATGATACACTTTTTAACTCAAATGGTTTATTCAGTGCAAAAACAAATGCAGTGCTACCAGAATTTACTATAGTGTAACAAAAAAAAAATGTTAAAGTGTGTTTACATGTCAATACGTTTCTACGTGACCGATTATGTAGTGTCGCTAGAGTATTCTATCTGCAATTAAATTGATATTGTTAACAATGTTCCTTCTGAACACAAGTCTTGTTATAAAATCATAATCGTACAAACCTTTTAATCAATTTGCAATCATTAAGACTCGGGAGTTTATGTTATAATATATATTTATTTTACATCGAAATCGGATAATTGAGGTGAGATCATCACGTATCAGGCGAAAACCAGCTGAAATAAGCAAAGTTGATAGGACATATTTTGACATACTTTCTACATTTTCCAATTTGGAAACATTTTTTTATTTTTCTAATGATAAGACATATTTCTATATATATATTTTGCAATATATTGCACAAAATCGATATTTTTTAAAAAAAACTTTTTCTTATATGCCTTCTGCCAAAGTAATAAAATTCGCGTTCTTGCTGTGGTTGATTGAACTTGTATCAGACTATGCGAAACGCATTTGGTTTTCTGCCAGGTTAAAATTTAGTACGGGATAAATAATACCGCCTTGCGTTATAATCAGAGCCGTAGCTAAGGGGGGGCCAGCGGGGCGCCCGCCCCGGGCGCTGATGCAAGGGGGCGCCGAACGAGCAAGGAGAAAGAAAAAGTGGTGTTGGACATGAGTAAAAGACGAGTCTCCCCCAGAGAGTATTGGCGCCCTATTCGATCAATATTGTTGTCGGTTATCAATGAAATACGTAGATTTCTTAAAAATTTTCTTGCTCGCTTCGCTCGCAATCCACTGCCGAGTAATGACTTATAGTGTGCGCAGGAGCATTTTCAAAATCAGAAACGAGCGAAGTCGTGTCCGGTGTTTTGACAGTAATGAGTTTGCTTAGTTCAAAACGTTTTTCTACCCAATCGGATTAATCTCAACGCACAGTGGGGCCAAAGCACTGAATTCTTGGCAAAAATAAGAAGTTATGAATTATATGAAGCAGAAAATTGAAAGAAAACCAATTATTTCGGTATGTGCAGTGGCTACAATAATGTTATTTCGACATTATTTCATCAAAAACAGAGTTTTACATCATAAAAGGAAATATTCCTTATATTCGCTCCTTAATTGTTTAACAGATTATATGATTGGCATAAACAAACGCATGGGTAATATGCTTTGATTTGGCAATTCACGATTGGCTTACATTCTTACGCATGAAAGAAAAAAGTGTACTTATTCATTTACAACTGAAGAGTGATAAAATTGAAGAGAAGTTCTTGCTTCTCAAAATTATTTCAAAGTTGTGGAGGATTCGTTGTGACAATGAAGAGGCAAGGACGCTTCAATACATAAAAATTATCTCATCACAAGTTCTCGATATAAATATATTATCAGATATATTAAACATATGCCGCCTTATGCAGAGTCGTTTTGACGTATGATTAGCGTCATACTAAAAGCCTGACTACTGCAGGAAACATATGTTAGTCGAACTCTTGAGTATGGCACTAATCAAACGTCAGAACGACTCTAAATAAGGCCCATTATGATTTACAAGCATCATTAACCTGTTCAAATTGTTTCATATATTGCATCGTGTATTACGTGAGCTCATTTCAGAGCTTGATCGGAACACTCTTAGCTGGAGCAAGCGGAGGTTCATTACAGTTGATTCCAATGTCACTTCTGTGCATGCATCACAAAAAAACACAATAGTGAATTGATCAACACCATTTTTAATATGGTTCTACCTTATAGGCCATAGATGGTTTAGCATTGGTGTTTCAAAATGTCGTCAGCATTAATCAAATACGTTTGACTAGAGTTTAGTTCTGTTAATGAATGCCAGAGAAGTATGACTACATGTTAGAAACAGGATGGGTTCTGGGGGCGAAGCCCCCAACGTGATCTGGGTTCAAAATTCCAGAATCGACCTACATTCAACTTTGTCACTGCGTGCATGGGGATCACACGTCTAATAACCTAACACTTGCTCTCACATTCATCCCAGCTCAATTCAAAAGCAGCATTGCATCCAGAATGCGGTTTTCCTTAAACATTTTCATGCGCTATATTTCTCAAAAGTGCAAATATGTGCAGGTTTTCTCTTTGCATACAGTAAGAACAATGTTTCCGCTGCGACATATTAAAAAATTACAGACATATTATGCCATATTTTCTACTAAAATGCCATTCTATCGCTTGACCATAGTTATATGCTTTCAGTACCACAACATTTTCCAAATATGATATTAAGTAGGGGATTATCATAGGGATATGGTAACTTTAGCATCATTTCAAATATGATTATTGACTACACATCACATCTACATTCTAAATATACTGTCTCGACTCGAAAAAGTGCCGTAAAAGCGATGTCTCGACTCGAAAAATGTATATTTCTCTATTGGAAGAGCCGTGTCTCGACTCGAATTTTGCCAGGAAAATCCTGTCTCGACTCGTCTCGTGCGCATCCCTACCAGCCACTGAATATCTACACGCAATGTAGGAATAGTTGCATTCAAAGTCAATTTCCTATCTTCTGTCACTAAGCAGCGCCTCTCCGGCTTCGGCGGATAACCAAATTTGCACGTCCCATGAGTTCATTGTAAACTGCTATAACTTCTTTTCCTGTACACTATCTTATGTGTACACTATTAAGGTTTCATTATAACAAATTATGTCAAGTCAATCTTTTACTTCATTTTTCGAGTTTTTGCTAAGAATTGCCTGAGAGATCTTAAGTTGACAAAACGAGAGCACCACACAATATGACGTCACGCCTGGCCCCATTGTGTGACGGTGAGAATGAAGGTATGAAAGTGAGAAGAGTGAAGAGACACATTCAAGCTGCTGTTTGTGCGGGAATGTTAAAAATAAAGGTAAACGAGGGGGGAACAATAATATTTTCGAACTTCAAACAGTTGTAGGATAGGAGCTTAAGGGGTCAGAAATTAGCCCAACGAAGTTCGACTTTTTCAGACACTTATCACTACCAATGATTTATTTTTAAATTCCATTGACATATCAAATGCTTCCAATTTGGAGGAATTTATTTGGGTTATTTTTCATCAACTTTTTGTATCGCCAACATATTATTTTGTGCATACTACGTTCTAAGCAAAAAAGCCTTAACTCCATTTCACATACTTTCGAGAAAATAAGCAAAACGTGTTTTGGCTTAGGCTGTAGGTTCAAATTTGTTGTATTTCAGTAAAACTTTATTAAATATATATTCACGACTAGCAGCGTTCACCCCGCTTCGCTGGGGTCACCCCGGAATAGTGATGAGCGCAAGAGTCTTGGTCTTGCAGTTTTTGCAAGAGTCTTGCATGCAAGACCAAGACCAAGACCAAGACCAAGACCAGGAATCCCGATGCAAGACCAAGACCAAGACCATACCTGCAAGACCAAGACCAAGACCAAGACCATATCTGCAAGACCAAGACCAAGACCAAGACTCTTGCGCAAGAGTCTTGCACAAGTAAGGTACTACTTGATTTTTTATAGAATGTAAAAAGGGAAAAATCATTACACCTTTCACGTGAACTTCTTGGCTCCAGTAAAAATACCGCCGGAGTGAATTTGTTCCCAGTAGTTTATGCAATCCATGTGAGTCAATTTGCTCCTGTAACATATAGCTACAGTATGTCGTTTTTTGAATCGGTTGTTCACGAGACGACCGACAGCACAATTCTATGAATTGTTACAAGCTATAATAACTTCAGTGTCTGATTTACTTTGGTCATCATTTGATCATTCACGACGGCCCACATTGGATTTTGGGAAATCATACGAAGAATAGTTGTGTCCTTAAGAAGTGGGTAAGCAAAAATAAACTAGAGCATGTTATGGACACGGTAACTCAGTGGCAGAGCGTGCACCTCTGGTACATGGGGCCCTGGTTCGATCGCAGCTTGCGCTATGCAGGGATTTATTTGTAGCCAGGGAAGCCTGGGAATTTCCCCCCTTCTAAATTTTGACTTCCCTGTCTCTAGGTTTAATTCAGTCTTCCCCCCTGGGAAGATATTTTCCCCATTTCTTAAGCTATAAACTGTTTTCAAGTGCAATGATTCAACTTCATGTTTTAGTAGCGATTCTTTATTTTTTCTCAGTATGTTTATTGTGGTCTTGTTTATGAAATTGCTTCCCGAAGAAATATTCATAGAATTGCTTTCAGTTTCTTCTGCAGAATGTTAGAAAGGCTTTTCCAACTTAAACTTACAGCATACTGACGTTAGAAACCATTTATCTGTAAAAACCCTCGAATCTCTTCTTTCCATAAACATTAATGGGCCAAACATTACTTCTTTCAATGCAGAAAAGTATACCTTCAGCTGGATAAAAAGTGGACATCATGCTGCTACCGACAAACCAACTGAAAGGGAAGGTATCCGATGTAAACCAACCTCCTATTGCACTATTCTAAATTGAAGGACTCTATGAAAATATTGTTAATTTCTAAAGACAGTGTTAGATAAGTCATGCTTCAGCTTAACTCAAGGTGAAATCGGCAGTCAATCCTTTGTTGTGATTTTGTAAAAACTGTAAATATTGTAGGCTACAATGGCTGTTTCGATTTCGAGAGTAAAAGTGAAAGAAGAGTAAAGTATTTTTTTTGCCTAGGTAGCATCATATTGGTAATTGTTTAATACATGCTCATGATTCTTCGGAGACCATATTACAGTCCTCGTTCAATTCTGGATTCGTTTTAATACCAGTATGTTTTGTTGACTAGAAGTTTACTTTCAACAGAACAGTGCTAGGGTCACTCACACCTGAATGTAATTTTATTAAGTAGAAGGAGCAAGTGCAAAAACTCATTTATGATATGAGGAATGACATTTAATACCTTCTTTCCCCTTCTATTTAATAAAATCAGGTTCAAGTGTATGTGCACCTATCACTGTCCTGCCCAAAGTAAACTCTTATCGTATTTATTGTTCGGGCAAGGAATTTGGTTTTCAAAGACCAAATTAGAACGGACTAAAGAATTATTTGTCATAACAAAACTGTTTTACGTAGGAGTGTGACACTTGTTTCGACAAGTTGTGCTGATTGCAGTGTAACTATAGAGCTTTTACTGGATGCTGCACACTTGTCTTCAGCAGTAGGACGAAAAGTAGCAAGGTAACACATGTAAACTAATCTACCTAACCAAATCTTATCTAACGTACCTATCCGTATTTATCATAAAATTGTTTTTAAAAAGGTGAAAAAATGAAGAACTTGGGGACCGCCTATCACAAACCAGTACCATAATTTTAAAGTAAGTAGGTTTAGAGATAACATTGTCCCAACCCGACTTTAAAGTTGTTCTGTTATACGGAACACAATCTTGCATAAATATTCACCCCTTCTACAAAATCCACAAATAAATCACTGGCGCTATGTGAGCTTCTTTGGTGAACAAACACCCTGTGCGTGGGTTTTCCCGTTTCCTCGTACTTTCTTCATTCCACCATTTCTCATCATCACTGTTTCCTTTAGCCTCAGTGTAATAATCGTGGGACGTTAAAGTAGATATTTCATTTTATTTCAAAACATATTAATGTTGTTCTTCTTCCAAAACTAAAGAAATGTAATATTGAACATCGGCAATTCCGTACACCATAGGTGCCGACTACATGGGTATGGCCTTGGCTTTGAGGTTCAAGCATCCGTTGGAAATTTTTAATGTGTACTTATAAAATTAATATTGAAATAACATTTTCATGACATTGACAAAAACTTAGCGCATGTGACCGCAAGTTTGATTTCATAGATGGATGCTTATACGTTGAATAATTGTTTATCAATATAACTTATAGCCCCCTTATTTATACGGCATATCTAGGATTCAACGATATAACAATATACAACAATAAATAATCTATATTCACAACTGAGAGTAATTTCGTACTTATTTCAAACTAGCAGCGTTCACCCCGCTTCGCTGGGGTCACCCCGGAACGCAATAAACCTTGTTAATTAGATAATTTTTACTTTTTCGCTTTCAAGTGATATGATAAAAACCATAGTAGATTGCAGTAAATGTTAACATTATATCGCCTGTCATTTATGTTAACCCGCCGAGTGACACGGTCGTGCGGGTTGCATATAAATACGTTTATTTTTACCTATGATGAACTAACAAAGGATTTGTACGTTATGGACACTTGAATGGTCAATTATCTCAAGACACTGGTAATTGAAAATTAAAGTGATATGATAAAAACCATCTAGGGTCCAAATCCTAATAACCCCCCAAAAATGAAAGAAATTGGTTCAGCCGTATTAGCGTGATGAGGGAACAAAGGATTTGTGCGTTCTCTTTTATATATAAGATAACTTGAAGTTTGATGCCGTTATTATGTATTTCTAATGTAGGTCAAAAGTATTTATATAAATTGAGTTTACACAAAAGACATAGACAGTTGAGTCGTTTTCAGTTTTCACTCAAATTATTCTAAAATATTGTGGCCGCGGTGGCTCAGTGGTAGAGCGTTCAGGTGTTTGGGGTCCCGCGTTCGATCCCAGCCCCCGCCAAGTGAACTTTGTGGTGGGCAAACACCGTGTGCATGGGTTTCCTCGGGGTTCTCCTACCACTTTCTTCTTTCCACCATTTTCATTCATTTTTCTTTATCACCGTCTCCTTTAGCCTAGCCGGCATAATCGTAGGACATAAAACTCACAAATTTAATTTCATTTCATATTCTAAAATATTGAGGTTTAATTATTATTATTTTAATCTTTTCTCTCTATTTTGGTCAATATTGCAAAACATATCATCATCGTCATAATAATAGCTATTCTGCCATTATTGGCAGGTCACTTGCTGCAGCTGAGAAGCTTCGATGACTGTGGTCCTCAGCTAGTCTCTTCGTCTTAACGTAGCAATATTCTGTCTTAATATCTTTCTTCAACTACAATCTCCTTCGTCCCCTCCCTCTAGCACGTCCCTCATAATACAGTTCCTCCTCAGCCAATGTCGTCCTCTTCATTACATCTAAAATTCTTCTTTTCTCCCCTACTACTACTATTTCTAAAACCTTCACATTCGTTTTCCGTTCAACCCAGCTGATTCTCTCCTTTTTTCTCCATGCCCACATTTCGAAAGTCTAACTGTTTCATCGTTTTTGCGTAATGTCCTTGTTTCTGCCCCATACAGTACATATTAGAATCAGTAAAACAAAATCTCTATATTTAATTGGAAGTTTGTTTAATACAAGGATTAGCTAATCGTGGTTGAAAAGAAAGATCTGACGCCTTTAGAGTGTAAAAATAATTTTGGAATTTATGGTATTTCAGTGATCTGTGCCGTCTTGGTTTTCTTTCATGCGTCTCAATGTCAGGGGTAGCCTCCCCAGTTTGGAAACCAGTGGAGTATTGGATCTGTTAAAACATAAAAATATTACGAAATGTTGTGATTTTTGTTATAAGTAGTGAAGCGTGATCACCCATTGAAAAAAAAAGTAAAGGTCATCGCCCATGTTGTACAGTATCATCACACTTACACGAAGGTAAAATATATTACATTTAGAAACATACATTGTATTTCCCTCACTATTGGCGCAATGTAGGATTTATTATCCCTTATATCCAGAGTAAAATTTACTTATGAAAATCATAGATTTCTTAAAAGCAAAACTTGCAAGACTCTTGCAAGCAAGACCGAGACTGGGTGTGCAAGACCAAGACCAAGACCAAGACTAGGTGTGCAAGACCAAGACCAAGACCAAGACCGAGGGTTCCAGTGCAAGACCAAGACCAAGACCGCATGTGCAAGACCAAGACCAAGACCAAGACCACCCGGGTCTTGGTCTTGGTCTTGCATTTGCTCATCACTACCCCGGAACGCAATAAACTTTGTTACTTAGATAATTTTTACTTTTTCGCTTTCAAGTGATATGATAAAAACCATAGTAGATTGCAGTAAATGTTAACATTATATCGCCTGTCATTTATGTTAACCCGCCGAGTGACACGGTCATGCGGGTTGCATATAAATACGTTTATTTTTACCTATGATGAACTAACAAAGGATTTGTACGTTATGGACACTTGAATGGTCAATTATCTCAAGACACTGGTAATTGAAAATTAAAGTGATATGATAAAAACCATCTAGGGTCCAAATCCTAATAACCCCCCAAAAATGAAAGAAATTGGTTCAGCCGTATTAGCGTGATGAGGGAACAAAGGATTTGTGCGTTCTCTTTTATATATAAGATCTAAAATTTGTGTGGTAATACAGTTAAATATATTTGCTTATGAATTGCCCCTTAAGGTATTTTTGCTTACTTTCAGTTACAGTTTTGAACATAAGGTAAACACTCATGACGTTATTACCCCCTACCTATTGGTCAAATCACGTCAATTTCACTTTAGATAGATGTAGAATTGTACTACGAACATTCCCATACCAATATCTCGATTTTCGAAAAATGTGGAGCTAAGGTCTTTTCGCTTAGGACGGCAGCATACGTGTCTAGTTGTGTGATGTTTTTATCTATCTACATACATACAAAACATAAGTACACACATTCTTTATATATGTACGTGTTAGAGTACTTTAATATGTTAATTAATAATAAGTACCGGTACCTTAAATTCGGAACTTTCATTCATTAAGAAATTAAGTAATTACTATAATTTCAGACATTTAGTAGCCAAAGTATATTTTGGATTTTAAGTACAAACATTGAACATATTCTTCAGCTCCATCGATCAATATTTAAAAATTCATAAAGAAGTCTCCCTCTGAATTTCCATTACATTTCACAAAATATATTTTACCGTTAAAAGATCGAAATTAAAATGCTATTGATGTGGTCACATACAGAATAAAATTAAAAAGTTTACAATTATTACTGTCACCCATTTCGAACAATTTAAAAGCACATAGTTTTTAATGTATTGAAATTTCATTTCTTATCGATAGTATGAAACGTTGTAAATAGTAATAACTTTCCATAACTGTTCTCCCAGTGAATTTGTAGACAACCAAAGGTAATTTTGTCAAGTTTAACAAAAAGCCCAAAATAAGACTCTTGAAAACGCTCTTATTTGAAAAAGGATACATAATGATCGTTTTTGGTTTTTGCAATGGCAATGCCTTTCCAAGAAGATTAATAAAAATTCAGCGTATCATAACAACAAAAACTGCTTTTCTTTATATATATATATAATTATTGGTGAGTGTAGGGGGCGCCGAATTCTACTTCGCCCCGGGCGCCGAAATCTCTAGCTACGGCTCTGGTTATAATGCCGAAAATCGTTTAAAACAGAAAGCTCTCTGGTTATTGTTGAATGTGCACACGACAATCACAACTGTTCTTTTTTTCTTTACATTTTTCCCTTTTAACGAAAACAAACAAATTAGCATTATGTACTGAAGAAATATTTATTTTTACGTCAGTCAAAATCAACAATAGTTTTAGCCAGGCCTGCAGCGGAGCAAGTGTAGAAAATGCCTCCTGTGAAGAAATCTGTTTCGTTGAAGTTGAGAGCACACATTGCAGAATTTGGAAGCGATGTGTTCTCTACAGATGACAATATATTGTTCTGTAAATTCTGTTAATCCAGTATGAGATATTCGAAGAAATCTTCTGTACTGCAACATTTAGATACGACGAAGGATAAAAGAAATGTGTGTAGGAAGAAAGCGAAATCACAAACGCTACTTCAACATGTGACATCCTCCCAGAGCAGTCGAATGTCCTCTTTCTCCAAGGATCTATGCAAAGCATTTATCTCATCTGATATCCCTCTGTGGAAGTTGGAAAACCCTAATCTTCGTGAATTTTTGGAGAAGTACTGCGACAAGAAAATCCCTCACGAATCCACTTAGGAAGTTCTGGAAAATTTCTATAGTGAAACTATGTGTAACATCCATCAGAAAGTGAAAAATAAAAATTTCTGGTTATCAATGAACGAAACGACAGACTGTTGTAGACGTTATATAGCCAATGTTGTGCTTGGTATCTTAGAACTGGAACAGGTTGAAGAAATTTTCCTTGTGCATGTTCAGCAGTTGGAGAAGATTGACCATTCTATAATTGCTGGCTGTATTGAAAATGCAATGCAGGAGGTTTTTCCAGAAGATGTTCCTGGTGACAGGCTTCTCGTACTTGTAACGGATGTAGCTACGTAGATGGTGAAAGCAGGAAAAGCCTTGAAAGTTCTATATCCCAAAATGATCCACATAACCTGTCTGGCATACGAAGTCCACAGACTATGTGAAGAAATTAGAGCAAGATACCCCAACGTAGATTGCTTTGAGTCAAATATGAAGTAAATTTTCTTGAAGTGTCCATCACAACGCCAGGCCCTAAAGGAGGCTGTCCCGGATATTGTTTTGCCACTAAAGACGGTGGTGACACGGTGGGGAACATGGCTTAAAGCAATTCAATATTACTGCGCCAATCTGCCTATTCTTGCCGAAATAGTTGCTGGATTTCAAACTGAAGATGCAGTATGTATTAGTTCAGGAATCGCTTAATGATATTAAATTAAAAGATGATATTGTGTACATTTCTGCAAATTTTGGGTTTCTGATATCATCTATTGAGCGATTGGAGACAAATGGTCTCAGTGTGCAAGACTGTCTTGAAAGAGTAGAAGATGTTAGAATAAAGTTGTCAACAGCAAAGGGACCAATAGCAGATTTGATGAAAGACAAATTCACTGCCATCCTGAACAATAATCTTGGGTATGGCACTTTCACCAACATCGCCGCTGTTCTGAGTGGTGACGGAGAATTAACTCTTAAAAATGTTGAAGAAGATTTAAGACCTACAGATACAGTATGTTTGAGGTTTGTTCCTTTGACTTTGTGCTATGTGGAACGTACATTCTTACGCTACAAATCGCTGCTTGCCGAAGTTTCACGGAAGAGAACCTGAAGAAGGTCTTCGTGCCGCAATGCAATGCTTAAAATTACTTTTGCCTATTGATTTGTCCGATCTTTATTTTTCAAGTGTATAGCATAGTATAACATTGAAGTATATACATTTGTGTGTGTTCAACTAAAAGAAACTGAAATCACAAGTTCTAGAGATTCGTTACAAGTTGTTCAAATTAACACGAAAATCCTTCTATAATTGTTTTATTGAAAAATGTTCCTTTTGTAATCATAAACTAAGTAAAATAAAACATTAAAAAATACGATAGAACTTTCCTTTAAAAATCTGTTTAGAAACACAACTGGAAAATGTTCCTTTTGTAGCTGTCAACTAAGTTCAAATAAAACATTTTTAAAAATACCCCAAAAAAAATGAAACCATAAAAACTTCTCTAAAAATGAGTTTATAAATTAAGTACTCATATTCTATTTTTTTCTGTGTTTTGGGGAGATGACATTTTTTTACCTTTTTTAAATTTTCCTGACATTTTTTCAAGTTTTTATGACATATTTACATATATATTTTACAGCTTTATAGGGCATAAAGTCCCGGGCCCTAGTAACCATGAAATAATTAGGTGGCCGGAGATGGAACGCTACTTTCAGTGTTATCTGACGACAATAATATTAGTCGCATACTTGATTGTATCATTTTACATGAATTTTCATTGTTCATCACTTATATCCCGTACAATTACCGATATTATTGGATTGGCCGTACATTACATGCGTACCTTTCTCATTCTTTTCCACGCGTGTATCTTGCAGATTGTTCTATAATATTCAGATATGTTGCTGTTAATTTTACATGGCTGCTAAATACATCTACAAATACATAACGCTTTAAAGGAAATGCCTTTAAAAATGCCACTGATGGTGCTGGACTATCTTTTGCCTTCAAAACAGCTCTGATGCGACCTGGAATGGTGTCATAAAGGTCGTGAATTGTAGCAAGTGAAATATTACACCATTTCGTGTCCAGTGCATCACACAATTTCGTGATCGAGAATAGAGGTGGGAAGCCGTTCTTGATTCGTGGCTCCAAACCACTACAAATGTTCAATTACATTCAGGCTTGAGGGTTAGTTGGGCAAGTGGAAGTGTCCAGATGTTCCTCAAACTACACCGCAACAGCTCCAGCTGTGTGAATGAAAGCATTATCATCCTGGAATAAGAGATTATTACGTGAAGACAACATTTGGACCATAGAAAAGCACATGGTCCCTTAAACTGGCGACAATCACAGGCAGTAACGTGACCGGTAATTTGAAGCACAGCACCCACTGAAGACAAGGATATTGCGGCATCCATTTTCGCCGCCGCCATGTTTCAAAATTAGGCGGAGAGACTGTGGATCATGTGCTTCTTTGGGAGTTCACCACACATAAACACGCTTTATAGTTTGAAATTATGAATGATCAGTTATCTGGCCATATCATACATTTCCAGCTATCAACGATTCATCTTACATGTTCGCGGCACCATTCGGCTCGTGGTACAGCATTCTGGTCCTTTATCAGTGCCCGTGTTAACCCAACCTTGTATGTCCAAACCATATAACTCGTGAAGAACTGTGATTGCCGAAACAGGTTATGAGAGGCGGTGCTTGAGTTCCTCCGGCACTTGCACCGAAGTCGCACGACGGTCTGATTTACAATCTGCTTTACCTCGGCCGGATCTGCCACTGAGGGTTTTCTTCCGACCACTGTTCCTCTTAACGGGTGTAGTTTTGGCGTAACTTTTCTAGGCCATCATCACATTGGACACTGTCCCTCATTACTCACCCAACACACTTGCCATTTTCGTGACGCTCGTATCATATAACAGAGTACCAACGTTTTACTCTTTTTGGAAATCAGACAAGTCGTCCATTTTACATTATCACCATCTGCTAAGTTCACTGCACACTGCCGTTCTACTGCTCGACCAACAGATCGCGACGCTGGGTTCGCCGCTTGTCTTTTGCCAACCCAGACATCTGTTTCTAACTCCAGGTATTTGAATCAAACAGATAAGAATTTGTAGGTTCTCGTGTAAATAACAAGAAAAAACGGTTAACAAAGTTATTTAAAACGTATTGTTTTCTATATAGGTCTAATGTACTTTATTTAACACCATTAGACAATATATGTTGATAAATTTATGGCAAGGATGCATAAAGAGAGAAAAATCTAGTGGAGGTCAAGGACGGACACAGGGGATGGGTCCCGAGGGTCCGGATCTCCTCTCCTAAATCCCGACTTTTCTGTAAATTTAGTCTAATTTTCGTGTTAATTTTAAATATTTTATTTTATATTAAATTTGGAACTCCCCAAAATCTTTGGAACAGCCGAAATAAATTCCAGCGTATGCACCGAGTGGGGGTTATTATATAAAAATAATCAATAAGCTTGAAATGTAATTTTCTCTAGCATAAAATTAAGATTTTCGAGAGGGGTAATTATCATCTTTAAAATTCTCTTTAATCCACATTGATACAAGTATATATATTTCTCTTTGGTTCACATTGATATATATATATATATATATATATATATATATATATATATATATATATATATCAATGTGAAGCAAAGAGAAATTTAAGGATCAAAATCACCCCTCTATGTGTGTAGAAATCCTAAAGTTTGAGCTTAGCATTAGGGTCTACAGTGTTATTCTTAAAAATACATTCATTTGCAATATGTATAGCTGCTGGTGGTGTATTTTTTAAAAACACTTTTTTGTGATTTGTGTTTTCTTTTTTTTTCATTCTTTTGAGGAATCCCTCAGTGGTGAATAATAATTATACTTTGTATACAGTTACTTCCTGAATAATTCCATCCCTCGGCGTCGTTTCTTCAATTTCCTGCAGCCGTCCGTGTTGTTCGTTGTGGACGCGTGGTCATCAACATATAATCACTTGTTAACGAAGCATTCACCAAGGTCCACTTTATTTGCATTTTAAATCTAAAACTCACATATACACGCCTTTTCATCCTTTCTCTCAGTTTCCTATTATAACTCGTAGTATTGTCATTGCCGAGAAAGATGTGAACGCACCAAGATAGCTCCTCTTGTACTGTTAAAGGGTAGGAGGGCGGGGGGAATCTCCACTATTATGATGAATATTCAGCATTTTATATCTTTGAGAAGGAAAATGAAACCATGGGTTTTGCGTGTGGTGAGGTAATGAAAACATGATGTGTTACATTACAAAATACCACACAAAAAGTTTATTCATTTAGTACGATCATTTTTATATGATCACATCTGGACATATGCATCATTCAACAATGAAGGTATCGTGCAATAAAAATGTGGATTTGAATAATTTCTCTTTATATATAGATATTCAAGTAATAATAAAAAGTTTAAATAAAAGGCTAACACACAAGAAACATACACAAGTGTATATGTGTGTCAGCATTTTATTTAAACGTGGTGTTGTACGTGACAGGATGGGACAGGATTTTCGTGATGAGACAGATTGGAAATAGAAACAATTATACCTTTCGAGGTGAGAAGCAACTTGCACTTCACCTTTTCTAGATAAAAGAGTACCAAATCTAGTCTCGTGGGGAACACTATTTAAGCGCTATCGCATTCAAGTTCGCTACCCAAAATAAGCGAAAGCGATGAAAACGAAAAATTGAATCGCAAGATTCAAAACAACTATGATCAATTTAGAACAAAAGATAGTACGTCACTATCTTTCATTCATGACAAAACTGTTGTTTCTCATTCTCACACCAATTAAAGCTCAGTAACGAATGTTCTATCGAAAATTCGATGTTTCCATTTAAATATTAGTTGGGTTATTATAAACACAGTCTACTAGGACTCCAGAAACTAGCCGTAGAATTGACCACAAAGACACTTCGATATTTTCTTCCGTCTTAATAGGCTGTAGAGATGCAAAACCAAATTTTATTTTTCGGAGACTACAACACTAACAAAAAACACGGGACTTAAGCAGTACTTTCCTCTTCTTTCTCCTATCTTTTCATAGCTCTTTTGTAGCATTGACTCAATAAATATACATGTATTCTTTTTCAGATATATATATATATATATATATATATATATATATATATATATATATATTGAAAGATACGTTTCATCTTAAAACGGTTAAACAATGGGATACGATCAAACGAACTAGATTCGCGTAACTTACGTATAAATTAGAAAATAAACGTTAGTGGCAAATGAAACTTTCGGGTAAAGATGAAGGTTGACTTCATATGGACTGCATGATTCCAATTCTCCTTGTCTTGATGCCGTTACATATTCACTACTTACTAAAAGATCTCTCCGCCTTATTATTATTATTATTATTATTATTATTATTATTATTATTATTATTATTATTATTATTAGTAGTAGTAGTAGTAGTAGTAGTAGTAGTAGTAGTAGTAGTAGTAGTAGTAGTAGAAGAAGAAGAAGAAGAAGAAGAAGAAGAAGTAGTAGTAGTCGCAGGCCCGTAGCCAGCCCAAATATCTAGGGGGGCCCGGCTGAAGTTATGGGGGCCCGATCCAATTATATAATAGTTCACCACCATATTATAGTTCATTTGCAAGCCTACCGTGAAAATTTTAGGGGGGCCCGGCCCCCCTATACCCCTTGGATACGTGCCTGAGTAGTAGTAATAGTAGTAGTAGTGTAGTAGTAGTAGTAGTAGTAGTAGTAATAGTAGTAGTAGTAATAGTAGTAGTAGTAGTAGAGTAGTAGTAGTAGTAGTAGAGTACTAGAGTAGTAGTAGTAGTAGTAGTAGTAGTAGTAGTAGTAGTAGAGTAGTAGTAGTAGTAGTAGTAGTAGTAGTAGTAGTAGTAGTAGTAGTAGTAGTAAAGTAGTAGTAGTAGCAGCAGCAGTAGTAGTAGTAGTAGTAGTAGTACAGGGCTGCCTCTGATCTCCACACCTTTAGGGAAAATTTTGGCACTTTAAAGGAGCCATAAACCGAAAAAGTTTGAAAACCATTGTATTATTGATGATGAGTGACTTCTTGCTGAAATCCTTTTATATTCGTAGCATTACACCTTGCCATTTTAGACTTGTTATACGTCCTTGGCTTGTTAGAGACCAACCTTAAAAAAACATTATATCTAGGTAGAAGCCGCAGGGAGAAATGATATATAAATGATGTCTTCATTTGGCAATAACAAATGGAAATGAAATGTAAAGCAATATCTTATAAAGTAGAAACGACATTTGTAATCGCATGAACCGACATATCAGCAACATTAAAAGATTTTCTACAGCGACAGAAATGCGTTTGCAAATGTAAACTATTCGAAAGATTTGAAAAGCATAATTAAAATCAACAGAATATCCTCATTGCCTGTGGCACATCATCTTCGTTTTTGTAACAAAAGTTAAGAAGATATCAAATACAGCCGACATTCATTTGTTCTAACTCTGAATGTACGTCTACCACATACTTGTAAAGGCATGGAAACGCGAAACAAACCTCATGGTGGTTAAAAAGCACAAAGAGAGAGACTTTGACTCCCAAATTAATATAATTAATATGAGATGGGACAAGAGCTTTCAACGGTTGACGAGCAATCCATTCATAAAAGAGGAAAGATCACAGAGCCGCCTTACGGCCACCTGCTGAGTTTTACAGCCAGTTAAACAACGTTCAAAGACTATTTAGGAATGTTTCTCTAGTCTATTAAAAGGAAATGTTTATCTGGGGGAAGAGGGAGTTCTTGAACTGTATATATATAATTTTTTATATCTATACTTATGAAGATATGGATAAGCAGATGAAACAAAGAAAAGTAAAAATAAAGCAAGCAAAAATATTTGAAAGGTGAAGTCGATGACACATAAATAATTATGTACGGAATGCACACTGCAAAATTAAATTGTCGCTTCAAAAAATGCTAAAAACGTTAGGGCTAAATGTAATGTTAAAAAATCGACACTCTTTTGATTAAAATAAAATATTGCTATTTCTGAAAAATGAAATCACATGGTACAACGTTAAGAAATTCTGTCTGGACTTAATGTGAATGGCTGTGTTTATCACATACGAGTATTACGAGTTTACATATTAGTATTTGTATTTTCCTGGTTCCATAAAAAACATTTATTTTATTCATTTGGACTTATTTAAAATATTTTTATTTACTCATAAAGTGATCAATTTTTCTATTTACAAATCACTTGTTTCAATCAGCAAATTAACTGAAGGTGTCACGCGTATTTTGCATGATAACAAGGCGCATTTTAGATCATAAGCAGGCACACTTCGAATGATAAACAGATATCACATTGACTTTACGGTTTCTGGGTCATTCCATGTCATATCACCTAATTTTAAAACATGACCGTGCTTCAATGTCTCAGATTCTTTTCAAAATTTTTTCATACATTAATACCAATGAAATTATTCTAAATTGTTTTTTTTTCGATTTTTTGGATAAGAAATGGGCGGAGAAGAATTTTTTGAAAAATGTGAATTTTGCTTCAATTTCACTTTCCGGCATTCAGCATCATGGAACTAAAATTACCGTAACTTCCTTATTTATAAAGTTATTGGGCTCTTCCAGGTGTCAAATGAAAGCATAATTTTTGCTCTTTCAGTAGATTCTAAGTGACCTTGCAAAAAGGTTATACTGTCAAACATTAATAGACATACAAAGCAAATTGTAGGGTTTCTCTTTTACAAATTGTGCCGTTGCTTAAAAGGTACAACTATAAAACTTTTGAAACTTTCCTATACATTCAACTTAACACGTACATGGTATGGTTAAAAAATAAAGAGTGTGTTTATTTGTATTTTGTAATTATTATTTTTATGTACGGAAATATATAGTTTTAATTTTTGTTTCAAATTGTGTCATTGCTTGTAAGTTACAACTATGAGACTTTTGAAACTTTTTAAATAGAATCATCTTAGCATTTACATGATATGGTTTAAAAATAAAAAAGGGTGCTTTTGGTATTTTTGTAATTATTATTGTTTTGGTATTTTACATGTATGGATATATACAGTTTTATGTTCTGTTACAAATTGTGTCATTGCTCGTAAGTTACAACTATGAAACTTTTGAAACTTTTTAAATAGAATTATCTGAGCACATATATGATATGGTTAAAAAATAAAAAAGGGTGCTTTTGGTATTTTTGCAATTATTATTATTTGTGTTTTAAATGTACAGAAATATACTGATTTACTATTGTTAACAGATTAGGTTTTCCTCTGAAGTAGTGATGGCCAATTCCGGAACTTTTACTTTCCGGATTCCGGAAAGTATAATCGGAAAATTTTCGGAATTCGGAAATTTTCGGAATTCGGAAAAATTTCCGATTTCGGAAAATTTTGGCCATCCCTACTCTAAAGTGAAAACTGTCACACTTTAAAACTTTTTCAAATAATCATCTTAGTACATATTAGGTATGCTTGAAAATAGAACTGGTGTAATGTGTAGTTTTGATATTACCGTAATATTATGAAATGAAATGAAATCTTTAAGTTTAACGTCCCACGGTTGTGCCGGTTAGGCTAAAGGAGACGGTGATAATGAGAAATGAGTGAAACGATGGAATGAAGAAAGTGGAAGGAAACGGGAAAATCCCGAGAAAACACACGAGCACGGTGTTTGTCCACCACAAAGTCCACACGGCGCGAGCTGGAATCGAACCAGGGACCCCAAGCATCGGAGGTGAACGCTCTACCACTGAGCCACCGCGCCCCCCACCATAATATTATATTTTTGTACTTTAACTATGACTTTCAACCTTTTTCCCAATTGTACCATCGCTTACAATTATCAAACTTTTGTAACTTAGTTTGCATTTACTAGGTATGATTAAATAACAAAAACGGATACTTTTTTGTAAAAATTTTTGCGGTTTTGTGAATGGAAAATATAGGCCTAGCAATGTAAGGGGTTGAGTGATTATTACAAACCCTATCAACAGAAATAAGAAATAATAGACTAGTGTCCATAGATGTAAACAATAAACATACATACCAGTAATACTTCTTAGAATTACACTGATTTACATACAAAATGTTGTGTCCTATATTTCACAGCTTATTCTTTCCATTGATGACATGATGTCTTCTTTTAATTTTGCTTTCAGTTGCGTAAGTCCGGGCTGATTGGCTTGTAAGAGATGGAACAGGAACTTCCCAGATATTTTCAAAACGTATCCAACAAAAGTGTCCATTTTCTGGCCAGTAGAATATAGAAGGCCCAGAGTGATTCATGAATTGCACTCTGAAGTACAAAAATAATAATTACAAAAATATCAAAAGCACATTTTTTACTTTTTAAAAATATCATGTATGTGCTAAAATGATCCTATAAAAAAAGGTTTCAAGAGTTTCATAGTTGTAATTTACCAGCAATGACACAATTTGTAACAAAATTTAAAACTGTATATTTCCGTACATGCAAAACACCAAACTACTACTACTACTACTACTACTACTACTACTACTACTACTACTACTACTACTACCACCACTACTACTACTACTACTACCACTACTACTACTACTACTACTACTACTACTACTACTACTACTACTACTACTACTACTACTACTACTACTAATAATAATAATAATAATAATAATAATAATAATAATAATAATTACAGAAAATACCAAAAGCACTCTTTTTATTTTCTAACCATATCATGTATGTGCTAAGATGATTCTATTTGAGAAGTTTCAAAAGTTTCATAGTTGTAACTTACGAGCAACGACACAATTTGTAACAAAACTTAAAACTGTATATTTGCGTATATAAAAAATAATAATTACAAAAATACAAAAAACACCCTCTTTATTTTTTAATCATACCATGTACGTGTTAAGATGAATGTATAAAAAAAAGTTTCAAAAGTTTCATTGTTGTAACTTTTAAGCAATGGTACAATTTGTAAAAACCCTAACATTTGCTTTGTATGCCCATTAGTGTTTGACAGTGCAACCTTTTGCAATGTTACTTAAGATCTTTTGAAAGAGCAAAAATTAAGCTTTCATTTAACACCTGCAAGAGCCCAATAACTTCAAAAATAAGGAAGTTATGGTAATTTAGTTCCATGATTCTGAGTGCCACAAAGTGAAATTGAAGGAAAATTCACATTTTTCAAAAACTTCTCCCCGGCCCATTTCTCATCCAAAAAATCGAAAAAAAAAAATTATCATAATTTCGTTGGTATTAATGTATGAAAATTTTTTTGAAGAATCTGAGTCATTGAAGCACATCGGTCTAGGTGATTTAACATGGAATGATCCTTCTTCGTCTTCTTTCTGCTTTCAACTAAATTTCTCGAGCTCACTCGAAAAAAGGAGGCCTTTAGCTTATTGATTTTACCACTACAGATCATGGCATGTCTGTATCCACTTAATTAATTCTAGATCAACTTTGGTTGCTTTTAATATATAAAGTTGACTTATTTAGTTTCCGCTAAACCATTTGAATAACTTCACGATAATGACTCTGGTATTATTGTTTAATAATTAATACTTTTGTACCAGAGTACATGCTTATTTATTAAAATTAAAATAAGTTGTAACAGTTTCAATAACTCAACGTTATCTTCGTCAGACGTTAACTGGCAAAAATATCTTCAAAGCATTAAATTATTATTATTGTATAATTTTAGTTGTTCCCATTTTGTAATTTTAATTTTTTAATATGTAAACAATCAGATATTAATATAATTTACTGTTTCACTTTAAATTTTTATTATAACAATTTTTTTTATAATCATTATTATTTTCACTTTTCTCTTTTATTATTATTATTATTATTATTATTATTATTATTATTATTATTATTATTATTATTATTATTATTATTATTATTCCAAATATCAGTTAATTTTGAAGTTTCCTCTCAATTCAATGTTCCATCGTATAATTTTATTTTTATTGCTTCTCTTAAGAATTTTCGATATCCGTGTTTCTTACGCTTCCATTCGTTCTAACAAGCTATTCCATAATTCATGTATTTGAAGTCCATTTGTCTAGTTAATTAATCTTAGACTTCTTTCTCTCTCAATCCCTCTCGCTTCTATCCATTTTCTTATTATTGTTCTATTCTATTTTTCTAGACCTTGGACCCCTTCCCAATCTATAATATGTCCTGTTTCTTTGACATATTTGTACATACCGTTATTCTCTCTTATTTATTAAAATTTATAATAATAATAATAATAATAATAATAATATAACAATACATGATTGTTACATATTAATAATTTAAAATTATAAAATGAAACAACTAAAATTATACAACAATAATAATTTAATGTAATGAAGATATTTTTGCCAGTTAACGTCTGATGAAGATAATGTTAAGTTATTGAAACTTTAAGTTATTGAAATTTATTTTAATTTTAAGAAATAAGTACACCATAAACTCTGGTCAGAAATGTACTCATCATTTGAATAAGTAATTATTCAAAATAAGAAAGCAATTTTTTCTGAGATTTTCATATTTAGCTTGCGCTAGACCATCGTTTCAAGAAATAACAAAGAAATAAAAATAAAATAAAGCTGCAACATAGGTAATACTCGCTTTCTTTGCTGAACATATTTCCATTGTATACAATGCGTAATTTCAAATTTAGCTTAATTTTCTTTTTGTCTAATTTACACAAAAGCAAATATGTAAATTAATTAAGTTGATTTTATGATAAAAAGGCGTTGTGTCCATCTTAAACACAAACTAAATACAACTTTCTTACAAGGCTGTCTATAATCTTTATTATAAATTAACTAGAAATGTTACAGTTTCGTATTTCTGTAGATGAAAATTACGTACGCATCGGTCTCGTGACGTTAATAACTGGTTTGCATAAATCAGTATTCTGAGAATGCGGTATATATGGTACAGAGAATGAATAGCAGTACGTAGAAATGTAGAGATGATTTCAGTTGGAGTAGTAGTCTGAAGAAGGAAGTGATATACTTCCGAAACTGTAACATTTCCAGTTAATTTATAATAAAGATTATAGACAGCCTTGTAAGAAAGTTGTATTTAGTTTGTGATTAAGTTGATTTTATTTCTATTACCTTTTCCTTTGAAATAATTTTGAATTAAATATATTGACTAACGTTAGGCATACATTCCGAATAACTTCCATCTGAAAATAAATTTGTTAGACATTACATATTTTTGTAGTTATGAATTTCAATTTCTACATCGCATGGGAATATAGTTTGGAGCAGCACAATGATTTGTTTCATCTGATTTTTGATTTAATTTCAAAGTGAACTTTAATGAATTATTTGAAAGAAATAGTGAAGAAACTTGAAGTAGTTAGAGATGGTTAAGAAGGAAAAAGTGCATTCCTTTTTTATCTATTTGTTCGTTTATTTAATCCACTTCCGCATGCTTTCTTGAAGTCCAATAGTAGGAGATACGTCCATTTTAATTACTAATTGATTCATGTTAAGGGTAGTCAATTATTAGAGACTATTTTGAAAATAAAACTCTGATGTATAGTTTGTAAAAATAATCGCATCACCGTGTTCTGTAAGAGTATTTTTATTTTCCGTATAGTATATTTCCTAGTACATAATAATAACGATATATGGCGCATTCAGTGCACAAGAATTCAATTTCACTTTTGCTTATTTTGGACATATTTCAATCTTTAAAACTCATTTTGAGCTCATTTTAGAGTTTAAAAGATTTATATCCAGATGCTGTGATCTCTTAATTATAATATAAAAAGCAGTGTTAACTTTTCTATGTATTTAAGTGTACCGTAACTTTGTCTCATAACTTAGGAAATTGGACTTCATTTCCTTATTCTGAACGCCCCAATATACTGGTGTTCAAAGTACTGTTTGATGTTTACCGGTTAATTAGGAATAACACGTCTCTGTTTGTTAAGTCTTTGTGAGCTTCCAACGAATTATACACTTATATTATCAAGTGCAGCAATAGTTATGAATGTGTTTACGTGGAACTAACACAAAGAACAAAAGTATTTTTAAAAAATGGCTGCAAGAAATATTGATCAATACTGATTCTCGATGCATTTAACAATGTTTGTAACACATTTTATACCACTTCTGTCTACTTAATATTTTGTATGGCCGTTCTGTTCTTTTCAACTACTACAAGTCGTCTTGGCATGCTGTGACCAAGAGATTGACACATTTCCTTGTTAACGCATAGTACCTAGTAGTTGATCCTTCTATTAACTGTGTTCTATTGTCGAATCTTCTTTCCTTGAGTTTTCTCTCCAACATATGCCACAAGGTCTCTATAGGGTTGAAATCTGGTGAGGTCTGGCATAGGCCACCGCATTCTTAGAATACTGATTTATGCAAACCAGTTATTAACTTCAAGAGACCGATGCGTGACGAATTTTCATATTGATCGAAGAAATAACCGAAATTAGACCCTCAGAAGTAAGAATAATTTTTCTGTTTAATATTTCGATGAATTATCGGTATTAACTGCACCATTGTAGACTTCAGTTCTGCTAATACCCTGCAACGTAAAGCATCTCTATAGCATAACACTTTCTGAGAGCATTTTGTTAGCGGAAACACATTCATCATTCAATTCCTCACTCTTTCTCATTCATAGTTTCATACGTACTTCATTTCCGACAACAACAATTTTTCTTAACTGAAAAAAAATATGATTCCTATCTTCCTCTTTCCACGCGCCACACAACAGCACAAATTCATGACTTTCTGTCTTATGATTCTTCATCAACATGGTTTCCTACGAGGTGTTTTCCTCCTAAGTCCAAGAGGTTTCAATCTTGAAACTATGTTCACATCATTTAATAGGGACCCAGAGCTACGTTTGAAGTTAAACAACTGTAATAACATACACATCAGTAAATTTTGTCAATATAAATCACTACTGTACATGTAAATCGTTACTAAGATACTGCACCAGGTTGTTCAATAAAGAAATGCAATTATTGTAGGCCTAATAAAAATTTTCAATACTAAACTCAACCTTCCGTCCCCTTTACTCAGACTTGGCACGGCTATCCGTTTTTATAGGGAAAGACATGTTTCAGAAGCTTGACAATACTCTAATATCTGGAAACAAATTAACCCTTGAAGAACGGCTGTTTTAAATGAGTCTTTCTTTAGAGACGGAAATAAATAAATATTTTTAAATGTGAAGTTTTATTATATTATCATATTGCAATTGGAAACGATTTTTTTTTTTTGAGAAGAAGGTTTTTCCTATAAAAAGCCAGGATTTTAAAAAAAGAAACAAAAGGGAGTTTTTGCATTTTTAGCTTTTTGTTATTTTCTTATTCAAGTGCCATTTTTGTTTCTCTTTAATGAATTCTACAACTAAGAAAATGCTTACAACATTAAATACTTGTGACTCCTACGTTCGGTCCAGGGCTGGCAATCTTGATTGGTTCTCAAATTAGTATTGAGTTACTGCCAGCACGTATAAGTTATGCACCCATAGTATCATAAGTGTGATTTTGGTTGTCTAACCATCTTATGTAGTGTCTTAAAGTTACACATCTTGTCATATATGTTTAGCTGGTTGCTTTAATTCAAACAAGCAGACAAGAGAAAGTACAATAAACCAAGAAACAGATGCAGACCTATATTTGGTATAAAAGTTCACTAACACCTCGCTTTTTCGGGAAACACTTTATTCTCAGCTTCAGATATTCTGTTAGGACCTAATATGAGTTTTGTTTATAAAATGAAAGCCATAAATGGCTATTTTGATATGACGTTTGTTACTTTCACACTATAGTAAAATTTTGTTTTACAGAATTTCTACTTTCTTTACTGTTATGTTGCGCCAAAGTGTTTGAAATAATAGACTTGACAAATTAAACACAAATAAGGGTTATAAACCATATCTGTTTTGGGTTGCATCTTCAACCTTCTCTTCTTCGAATTTTAATGACCACAATAAATGTTAATGAGATTTTAGTTTATTCACGAATAATAATTGAAGTTTTACTTTATTCGTAAAATTTTTAAATGATAATTTTGTGTCACGAAATTAATTACCTTTTCAGTACAGTAATTGCTATCACTTTTTATAGAGTTTAACGTCCCACCGTTATGCACTGACACCAAGAGATGTTTTCTTGACTTTTCTTCAGAATACAGTAATATTTTTTTTTTTTCATGTTATAATGGGAAAAGAAAGATGGAATGTGCAATTTTTACTTCACTGATTTTTTTAAATCCAAAATTTTAGATGCAACAACGCTTTGGAAAAATCAAGTCCGTTGAAAAAAGCCGTATTTTTCGGCGCCTTTGCACCACTAATTATGTCACAAAGAAAAAAAAAATGAAATGAAATCTTTGAGTTGTACGTCCCACGGTTATGCCAGTTAGGCTAAAGGAGACGGTGATGATGAGTAATGAATGAAATGGTGGAATGGAGAAAGTGGGAGGAAACGGGAGAACCCCGAGAAAACCCACGCACACGGTGTTTGTCCACCACAAAGTTCACTTGACGGGGGCTGGGATCGAACCCGGGACCCCAAGCACCAGAGGTGAACACTCTACCACTGTTATGTCATAAAGAATTATTTACTTGACAAATTAAACACAAATAAGGGTTATAAACCATATCTGTCCTTTTCCTTGAAATTTTTGTTTATATACTACACCTGTCCTCAATGGAACGACCGGTTATGTGTTTATATGCTACGTCCGTCTTGAAAGAATTATGTAGTGCAGCGTTGCGATTCCGAGTTCAATTTGTGATGAGGACACTAAGTCGAAAATATGTAACAGCTTTTTCAGACCAGTCATCCTAAGTAAAGCTTTTTCTGAGTCATTCACACCAGGCAAACGTCAGGACAACACCTAACATACAGGTCCCAGAACGCTTCCTTCCTTCTCCATTCTTTTCTTCCTTTCTCTTAGTGTGCTCGCCAACGAACATTATCCCTCATATGTGACGGGTTTAGGGCCACAAATGTCGATAATGCCCAGAAATATTGTATGTAAAAATAAACAAATCGAAATGGTTAAAGGTTGTTTTTGGAAAATGCTCTTCTTTAAAACTAACGAACAAATCAAGATAAATGTGTGCATACGGACCAGTCAACACGGAGAAAACTAAGTATGCATAACGAAGAATAGCAATAAGAATTCCTATTTTCTCTCATATTTTCGTGTCTAAAAATATAGCTCTTTTATACGTACAGATTGGACCATTTATTTTGAAATGTTCTCGTAACTTTTAAACCAACAGATAAAAAAAATCTTTGAAATGTTGCACGATGCAAATATTAACAAACATCAAATATTACATATTTCAAATCTACATGTTAAACTAAAACTTAACAATACCACATTTATTATTCAGTATTACAATTTTTTAAATGAAATCTTTCAGTTTAACTTCCCACGATTATGCCCTTTAGGCTAAGGGAGACGATGATTAATGCAAATGAATGACGATAGAAAAATTGGTGAGATGAAAAAGTGGTAGGAAACGGTAGTATTCCGAGAGAACCCACGGACACGATGTTGTCCACCACAAACTTGTTACAAATTAAGTATAGTGCAACTATTCAAATTTTGAAGGTATTAAATAACAATAATAATCAAGAGAGACGGATCGGCGATACTCAAAGTATCTTATTATAGATCTATCTACTACTTAAAATGCATTATTTGTAGTAAATTTTAATGCGCGCCCCCAGAAATTTTTGTTGGGAGGGATCCAAGCCTTTGGGGATGCTCCAATACTACAAATTACTAAATCTATGTAGTATTGAACGGATATTAATTATTCTGCACCCAAAAGTAATTGCAAAATACTTTTATATATATTTTCAGAAAAAAAATAATAGAATTAGGTTGTTTTTATAAGAGAAAGAGTACCAATGAAGTGTAAGATCAAATGTTTATGCTACATCAATAATTTCCTTGTTAAACAAGTATAATTTATTGAGAAACTGTACAATTGTGTATGGAATTATGAAGTTTTGTTGGGTTTCTGACCCGGTAAAATCTCTTCTCCTATTGAGTGTGCTCTTGTTCCTTTGCTTTCATAGCATTACGGTAATAATTTTAATATTGTAATTACAAGTTCTCGCAAAGATTCTTTGTATTTTGTATTCCTTACGCTCCTTTAATAGTTGTAGGTACAGTAGTTACAAGTAGCCTAAACTATGGTAATGTCACACTGTATGAAATGAGAATAATTCAAGGACATGGAAGAATACAATGGTACCCAACTCTGATTTTATTATTGGTTACCATGATAACCAAAACTGATCTTATTATTTTAAAACCGTAGAATGATTGAAATATGCCGGCTAGGCAAAAGGAGACGGTGATGATGAGAAATGAATGAAATAGTGGAGTGAAGAAAGTGAGAGGAAACGGGAGAACCCTGAGAAAACCCACGAACACGGTGTTTGTCCACTACAAAACTCACTTACCGAAAGCTGTGATCGAACCCAGGACCCCATGCACCCACCATAGGTAAACTCTCTACCACTGAGCCACCGCGGCCCCTATCCGTAGAATGATAAAGCCTTTTCCATTAGGGTATTCCAATATTACGCTATTGAGAGTTAACATCAATGTAATGCCACGTACAGTGTCTCTACTCTTCCGTTCTTCCCCGTCATTATGCTAAAATAGTATATAATTCACACAGAACCGAATCAAAACGTGCTGAAAACCATGAAATTAAATATACTGTTAATAATAATACTATTAGAGGAAGACAACTTGATATTCTTGAGACAGAAATAGCGTTTAAAAGAACACTATGATACATCCTGTGGAACGTGACGAAAATTGCGAAGGTTATCTCTCTCTCTCTCTCTCTCTCTCTCTCTCTCTCTCTCTCTCTCTCTCTCAAAAAAAAGTGACGATTTCCAGTAGTTACAAGCTCTTATTTACGCCTGTATTTGTATCCAGATTTTCTACTTCTCTTTACTAAATACATTGTTATGCAACTCAAAAGTGTATGTTTAGTTCCACTTTGCCACCATTACCGCATGGTTGGCGTTCCGTTAAAGAAAAGAGAAAAGGGAAAGAGAATATAGAATATAGTCTTCCACAGCGATGGATTAACCATGGAGCGATCGCGATAAAACCAATATACTGTTAGGCATTGGAAGTATTCGCTAAAGTTGTACTAGGTTTCGACGAGCTGAGAATAAAGAAGATAATATATTTTAATACGCGTAGTAAGTGAGTACAGAGTACAATATAGTGTGTGTTGAGCCGGATGTCAGTGTTGTGTATGTAGTTTTCTAAGCTATTTACAATATAACGGATCGTGTTCAACACAAGAAAAGGTAACCTAGGTTGGTTGCCCTTGTGTTACAGACTTTAATGTTCCCCCTAATTCGCACCAAGATTCTCGACAAGATAACTACAATAGTGGTCATAATAAACACCTTAAATATCCTCCAAGCAATATTGTACTTATTCTTTTTCCTCCCAACGTACATAATTATTATAAGTTTAATTCTCATATTGAAACTCACATCATATTTTTCTTCTTCTTTATGTCATTAGCGTTTATTTAGGAAGGAGAAACAAGAAGATAACACAGAAGGAGATCAAACTACATGCAAGAGCAGGGAAGTAAAACAAGGAGGGCATTGCTATGCCAATGGCACTGTACACAAATTATCCATTGAGTAAAATACTATGAATTTGTGAGACTATATATATATATATATATATATATATATATATATATATATATATATATATATATATATCGTATAAAATAAACTACAAACTAGTCGCTGTGACTCAATGTGTTCATCTCTGGTACGTGAAGTCTCTGGTTTGATCCCAACTCGTGCCATGTGAGGTTTGAGGTGGACAAGCACTATATGCATGGGTTTTCTTCAAGTTCTCCGGTTTCCTTCTATACAGGGACGGATCTAGTCCGGGGCCGGGGAGCCTTGGCCCCAAGTTTTTTAAGTGACAAAAATAATTTAAGCTATTATGTATATATTTTTGAAAGTATATATTAAGGTCATGATGTACGTATCATAATCTGGGTTTTGGCTGCCCTTCCCGCAATTTTTACTTTCGAGGTCCGCCACTGCTTCTATATTTTTCATTTCGCCACTTCATTCATTTAACATCATGACCGTCTTCCATAGCCTCGGTGCAGAATCTGGGACATTAAACTAGAAATTTAATCTCAAAATTACTACAGGAACATGTTTCAAAGGCATATTAACTGAAGGACCAAGTTCATGGTTATAATTCAAGTGATTATCAAATGTCAGTTTTTAATGCACTATTCGTGTTTAATTCTCAAAAAATATTCTTAGATAATTAAAACATATTAATATCAGCAGCCGCTTACTCGAAAGGTAGCTTAGAGAGCTTAAATTTAACCTAAAATAGATATATTAATCATCAATATTTCCACATTGGGCCTACACGAAGAAAACTAATATTCGTGTTTGGAGCACGTAACATCCAATGTATATAAGTACTGTCAAAATGATATCCTTGCAGTGATAGACTGTCAAAAACCATGGTTCAAGATTAAAGGACTACAAACTATCGATTATCCTGAGTAATCATCGAACCTGGATGTGTGATCAAAACCATGGATAATGCAAAGTTATTGTCATTGCCTTTGTTTTTTCTTTTCCTTTCTCTCTCTTTTTTTTTCAATAACAAATAATAGAAAGTGAAATGAAATCTTTAAGTTTTACGTCCCACGATTATGCCGGTTAGGCTAAAGGAGACGATGATGATGAGAGATGAGTGAAATGGTGGAATGAAGAAAGTGGGAGGAAACGGGGAACCCCGAGAAAACCCACGAGCACGATGTTTGTCCACCACAAAGTCCACACGGCGCGAGCTGGGATCAAACCAGCGACCCCAAGCACAGGAGGTGAACGCTCTACCACTGAGCCACCGCCCCCCCCCCCCATATTAGGAATAGGTTATAACAAACACTTGAATAGAAAAAACTCTTTATGAATCATGTTTACTATTTACTATTTTGTACTTCTACTCCATTTGCAACACAAAATTTCGTTCAGAAAATTAGAAAGCATTCTGCAAATGTTATACAGATTCAGAGGACAGAGGTAGTTTGCTTATAAACCTATTTACTTACTTATTTACTCTTCGACGCTAAAGCCCTAGGTGGGCTTTGGCCTCCTCAAAAATAACTTTCTGTTTCTCATCTTATTTCGCCATCTTTTCACTTCCCTAGTCTTTAAGTCGTTCTTATAAACATACGCTGTCTCTGTATTTTCATTGTTCATTTTGTGTATAAAAATACTCAATATTACGAATATCTTCTGTTATAATAACAAACAGTACGTAAAACTACATACACTTAAAAAAATGTGTGCACAGATAATCTGCAAAATGAATAAACGTTGCGTAGATAGCAGCAAAATTTTGCATATTTTTTAAAAGCAATACATCAATCAATAATACAATGTTAAGTTCATAGCCAAAAAAATTGTCAATGTTTCAATAACTAAATTTCAAACTTAACTAAACATTACTTAATTTACTTTTATTTCACTTTCTTTAGACCCACAGTGTGTGTTGAGATAGTCCCGTGTATTCGGGTGTATAAGTTATCGGATATATTGTTTGTTTAGCTTTAAGGTTTTAGTCTAGCATATGGTTGTTAATAGTAACGGTACATAAAATGTTTTGGATACCGGTCCTAGAATCTAAACGAATGTTCTAATACGGTTTTAAGAGAACCGAAATACATTTCAACATATCGTTTCTGTTCACGGAGTTGAAAAAAGTACTGTGGTGTGCTTTTAAAAAAATAATAATAAATACGCGTACATTTTGGCATCATTTGAAAAACATCTTGGAAACCTAAAGATTGTCACAATCTGCAAACAATGTTGAACAAATATGAAATGTTAACTCGAGGAAACCACGTATAGCGGTTTTGTTACTAAATTATATACATTTTCTTGGTATTTCTTTTCCACTTCCAATATCGTCTTTATTCACAGAATCAGAAATGAACCGATGTTCAAAACATGAATTCCGGTCCCGCTGGAACCAAGTCCTACTAGAATCCATTAACGCCTATGAAGTCCGTTATCGTTAACAGCTCTTTTCTAGAAGTTCAACAAATGTATGAGTTAAAAAGAATTGATATAGCAGGATTTGTAAATAGTTGTAAAGTAGATACGAAAAGTAGTTTAAAGCAGAGAAGCTAGCTGTACAGATGATATTTATATAAAAAGGGATTTTAAAATGGTGTTAAATACAGAAAAAAATGGAATTTTCCATTAAGAGAATTGTTTCTTATAAGTTGGATTACAGAGTGTTAGATTTATCAGAACCTGTGCTTTTACAGTAGTAAGTCTCAAAATACACTGCTGACGTCAGTTGGATTTGTCTAGGGTTAATATGATGGACTGCTCATGTCAGTGTTGAATTCAGACTTTTGTACAAGAGGTGCAATACCCCCGTGAAGTTAGGACCAAAAGTTTAATAAATCGACATTCTTTTAGAGTTCTGAGTAGCACTCAAAGAGTTCTAGAGTTCTTGCTAGGTTAGACAAATAGTTCTGGATAAATAAAGATCTTATAGCGATTTTAAAGTTTCGGTGCTAACTTCACGCAACACCAAAAATCTTAAAATGTTTATACTTTTTTAGTTCTGAGTAGCACTCAAAGAGTTCTAGAGTTCTTGCTAGTTAGACCAATAGTTCTGGGTAAATAAAGATTTTATAGCGATTTTAAAGTTTCGGTGCTAACTTCACGCAACACCAAAAATCTTAAAATGTCTATATTTTTTAGAGTTCCGAGTAGAACTCAAAGAGTTCTAGAGTTCTTGCTAGGTTAGACCAATAGTTCTCGGTAAAAAAAGATTTTATAGCGATTTTAAAGTTTCGGTGCTAACTTCACGCAAAACCAAAAATCTTAAAATGTTTATATTTTTTAGAGTTCTGAGTAGAACTCAAAGAGTTCTAGAATTCTTGCTAGGTTAGACCAATAGTTCTGGGTAAATAAAGATTTTATAGCGATTTTAAAGTTTCGCTGCTAACTTCACGCAAAACCAAAAATCTTAAAATGTTTATATTTTTTAGAGTTCTTAGTAGAACTCAAAGAGTTCTAGAGTTCTTGCTAGGTTAGACCAATAGTTCTGGGTAAATAAAGATTTTATAGCGATTTTAAAGTTTCGCTGCTAACTTCACGCAAAACCAAAAATCTTAAAATGTTTATATTTTTATAGAGTTCTGAGTAGAACTCAAAGAGTTCTAGAGTTCTTGCCAGGTTAGACCAATAGTTCTGGGTAAATAAAGATTTTATAGCGATTTTAAAGTTTCCGAGCTAACTTCACGCAAAACCAAAAATCTTAAAATGTTTATATTTTTTAGTTCTGAGTAGAACTCAAATAGTTCTAGAGTTCTTGCTAGGTTAGACAAATAGTTCTGGGTAAATAAAGATTTTATAGCGATTTTAAAGTTTCCCTGTTAACTTCACGCAAAACCAAAAATCTTAAAATGTTTATATTTTTTAGTTCTGAGTAGCACTCAAAGAGTTCTAGATTTCTTGCTAGGTTAGACCAATAGTTCTAGGAAAATAAAGATTTTATAGCGATTTTAAAGTTTTCCTGCTAACTTCACGCAAAACCAAAAATCTTAAAATGTTTATATTTTTTAGAGTTCTTAGTAGAACTCAAAGAGTTCTAGAGTTCTTGCTAGGTTAGACCAATAGTTCTGGGTAAATAAAGATTTTATAGCGATTTTAAAGTTTCGCTGCTAACTTCACGCAAAACCAAAAATCTTAAAATGTTTATATTTTTATAGAGTTCTGAGTAGCACTCAAAGAGTTCTAGAGTTCTTGCTAGGTTAGACAAATAGTTATGGATAAATAAAGATCTTATAGCGATTTTAAAGTTTCGGTGCTAACTTCACGCAACACCAAAAATCTTAAAATGTTTATACTTTTTTAGTTCTGAGTAGCACTCAAAGAGTTCTAGAGTTCTTGCTAGGTTAGACAAATAGTTCTGGATAAATAAAGATCTTATAGCGATTTTAAAGTTTCGGTGCTAACTTCACGCAACACCAAAAATCTTAAAATGTTTATACTTTTTTAGAGTTCTTAGTAGAACTCACAGAGTTCTAGAGTTCTTGCTAGGTTAGACCAATAGTTCTGGGTAAATAAAGATTTTATAGCGATTTTAAAGTTTCGCTGCTAACTTCACGCAAAACCAAAAATCTTAAAATGTTTATATTTTTATAGAGTTCTGAGTAGAACTCAAAGAGTTCTAGAGTTCTTGCCAGGTTAGACCAATAGTTCTGGGTAAATAAAGATTTTATAGCGATTTTAAAGTTTCCGAGCTAACTTCACGCAAAACCAAAAATCTTAAAATGTTTATATTTTTTAGTTCTGAGTAGAACTCAAATAGTTCTAGAGTTCTTGCTAGGTTAGACAAATAGTTCTGGGTAAATAAAGATTTTATAGCGATTTTAAAGTTTCGCTGCTAACTTCACGCAAAACCAAAAATCTTAAAATGTCTATATTTTTTAGTTCCGAGTAGCACTCAAAGAGTTCTAGAGTTCTTGCCAGGTTAGACCAATAGTTCTGGGTAAATAAAGATTTTATAGCGATTTTAAAGTTTCCGAGCTAACTTCACGCAAAACCAAAAATCTTAAAATGTTTATATTTTTTAGTTCTGAGTAGAACTCAAATAGTTCTAGAGTTCTTGCTAGGTTAGACAAATAGTTCTAGGAAAATAAAGATTTTATAGCGATTTTAAAGTTATCCTGCTAACTTCACGCAAAACCAAAAATCTTAAAATGTTTATATTTTTTAGAGTTCTTAGTAGAACTCAAAGAGTTCTAGAGTTCTTGCTAGGTTAGACCAATCGTTCTGGGTAAATAAAGATTTTATAGCGATTTTAAAGTTTCGCTGCTAACTTCACGCAAAACCAAAAATCTTAAAATGTTTATATTTTTATAGAGTTCTGAGTAGCACTCAAAGAGTTCTAGAGTTCTTGCTAGGTTAGACAAATAGTTCTGGATAAATAAAGATCTTATAGCGATTTTAAAGTTTCGGTGCTAACTTCACGCAACACCAAAAATCTTAAAATGTTTATACTTTTTTAGTTCTGAGTAGCACTCAAAGAGTTCTAGAGTTCTTGCTAGGTTAGACAAATAGTTCTGGATAAATAAAGATCTTATAGCGATTTTAAAGTTTCGGTGCTAACTTCACGCAACACCAAAAATCTTAAAATGTTTATACTTTTTTAGAGTTCTTAGTAGAACTCAAAGAGTTCTAGAGTTCTTGCTAGGTTAGACCAATAGTTCTGGGTAAATAAAGATTTTATAGCGATTTTAAAGTTTCGCTGCTAACTTCACGCAAAACCAAAAATCTTAAAATGTTTATATTTTTATAGAGTTCTGAGTAGAACTCAAAGAGTTCTAGAGTTCTTGCCAGGTTAGACCAATAGTTCTGGGTAAATAAAGATTTTATAGCGATTTTAAAGTTTCCGAGCTAACTTCACGCAAAACCAAAAATCTTAAAATGTTTATATTTTTTAGTTCTGAGTAGAACTCAAATAGTTCTAGAGTTCTTGCTAGGTTAGACAAATAGTTCTGGGTAAATAAAGATTTTATAGCGATTTTAAAGTTTCCCTGCTAACTTCACGCAAAACCAAAAATCTTAAAATGTTTATATTTTTTAGTTCTGAGTAGCACTCAAAGAGTTCTAGATTTCTTGCTAGGTTAGACCAATAGTTCTAGGAAAATAAAGATTTTATAGCGATTTTAAAGTTTTCCTGCTAACTTCACGCAAAACCAAAAATCTTAAAATGTCTATATAAGAGAGTTTAATAAGTTAACGGACTGATATCATTTTATTAGAATAAAAAATAATTAAATTTTTATTGGGCTTAATTGAACCATTCTTCAGTGTAGTATGTAAAAATATTATTTTTTAGATAACATTACTTGCATTTAATGTGCGATAATTTTGTATAAAAATAATAATTGAGGCTTATTCCGGAAGAAGGGCACATAGACCGTTTCCGTGAATGGAGAAAAAGAGTCTGAAAGATTTTATCAGAATATGTAACAATAACATACGCTTGCAAATAGCTATAAGAGGTTTTTTAAATATAAAAGACCTGTTCGACTAATAAATAGGTTGTATTAAATGAAAAATATATATTATTTTACCTATTTATAAACGTATTTGTATAAAATGTTATGTGCCCTTTTTCCGAAAATCCTGGTTGGTTAAAGAAACATCATACTATTAATGCATCACATTAAAGACTTTATTCTAAATAAATCAAATATAAGCTATTACACATGGTAATAAATGTGTTATGAATTTAGTCCTGTTCGTATTCATTCAATATACATTGATCCAAGTCGCTGTCTCCAGCTGACAAAAACTTCATTAAGGATCGAACATCTTTCTGTTTATGTTCGCTCACTCCAACAAAAGGGTACTTCTTGAAAGATAAGAAAATGGGATGTATGTTATAATGTACGTGTTAGAACATAGCAGAACGCCTGATAGAGTGTACCTCATCATTACATACTGAATAATGCTATACTTTGGAGTTTTTGGTATTGGGTTGGAACGGAAGGAAGGGGCAAGAGCTGTGTTCAAATCCTTAAAAAAATCCGTTGTCAGTTCAAAAGGAGATGGATTCTGTCGACAGGTAATGATGGCTTCTAACCATGGCTTCGATAGTTCTGACCGTAGTCAAACTCCAACACTAAAGGAGATGGACTTAGTTTACTTTCACTATTAGCTGCCTGTGATTTGGAAATAAACTCGTCCTTCAAAGTTTTGCGTCTATCATCTTTCCTTTTATGAACTTGATAATGAACTTTACATGGGTCACTAGGATAGATAATCTGTTTTTCGTCACATTGAGCACAAAAGTCACACTTGTCAGTTTTAGATGTAACAAATCCATATCTAAACTGCTGCTTAAACATTTTAAAGTACTTCACATACGATAGTTTCAAAGCTTCATCGCTTTTATCCTTATAGTATCCTTGAAACATTGTGGACAATGTCGTGATGTTACGATGTGAGTTTTCAAAATATTTTAATTTGATTTATGTCTACAATAATGACTGTAATCACTTGGAAATAACTGCAGGTGACTCTCCATCAGTTCTTATATGTTGTTTCTTAATTTGTGTGGACGATTACTATATGTATCTCGTCTTTCTTGGAAATCTGCTCCATCCATATTTTGGACTGAATCACTCGCAAACGTTTCACTGAAATATTAAATAAACTAAGGATAAATTTCTGAAATAGCACAGTAGCCATTCCACCATCCCTAGCACAATACAGCCATGTGTGGAGCCGTGTTTTTCCGACTTACTCATACACCATGCTAGGAACGAATCTTGAAGAGACTTCTTAATGGAACTATAAAAGGAATCATTCAAATTAGACCAAGTTTGAATTGAATATTTCGCATAGCACTTGTTTTTACAACACTGAGTAACCAAGAACACTTCAGCAGGTACTTCATTCTTACTCGAGTTGAAGTATTTTTCACCACAAACCCTTTTAGTTTTTGATTCTTCACGTTTCAAATTCATGTTACTATAAACTACACGCGTCTTATACACAGATTTACTTTCAGTATCCATTTTAAATTACTGCCACATTTTTGGGTTAATAATCACATCAACGATTACATTAATCACATTGCAAGGATTACATTAATAACCGCTTCTAAAGCCTGAATGTAAGCTGTGCGCCAAAACAGTGCTGAAAAGGCTTACAAAAACAATATTGCCAGGCGGCCAAAAATAAAGATATCGAGATGAAATTTTCACAACCCCTATAGTATAACATGGCGGTTCGTTTTAAATGATTTCCGGAAAAAGGGCACATAGGCCTATGTGCCCTTCTTCCGGAATAGGCCTCAATTGTACTTTTTACTAGAATGAGATAATTTCTAAGGCGGAACTATGTGTACCACTCGATGGTCATTTTAAGCTACTACTTCCGCTACGTATACAATTTCAGCTGAAAACAATTTATTTTATTATATTGTCAATATAAATTTCATTTTTTTTTTCTATATACAAGGAATAAGCAATAAACGGAAACAATATAGTATTTTTATAGTATTTGGTGCAGAGTTCTTGTTGACATTGTTAAACACAAGGATTGTTGTTGACATTGTTAACAAAAAAGTCGGGCGACAAAATTACTTTTTTAAAATTATAAACAGGTCACAAAATATACGATAATGCCCATTAGTCAATACTTGAAGGTTATGCTGTTTCCTATCCGAGAATGGTTAACTTTTTATTTTATAGAAACTTAAATCAACAACTGAGGAGCTTGTTTCCAAAATGTACTATATCACAGTTAGAAATTTTTAAAGGAAATAGAAAAACCAAATATGATCATTAAATTTTGCTTTAGAATGGTGATTCAGTTTCATGTAGGTAGAATATTTTACAATTTATTTTTATGATAAATTATTCGGTGAATACATGTAATTAGTAATTTTTAATAAAATATTTAAAATTTTAGAAATTATGGATATGGTACCTTCTGATTTCATATGTGGATGTAGTACATTTTGGTACTGTACATTTTGGTGCTGGGTAAAAGTTCCGAGTAGCACTCGCAAAGTTCTACAGGGTTCTGTTGGTAGAATGGTTAAATATTTATTTCTAACAATGTAAATTAACAATTTATGCGCCACTCGCGAACATACTCTGAACAAGGTGATAGAACTCTTTTATTTCGCAATGAAATAGAGTTCTGATGAGAGTCTTGAGTAGCACTTGTCGATTTCTATGTTTTGGGTAACATTGTTTGAATTTTATTACGCACGTGTTACATACGTATTTGTTAATGATTTGCACCGATTGCATGTGTGGTCAGTAGATTATGACGAAACATTTATTTCCCATTTATTCCCTTATTTTGCGAGAATTGTTCTAAATTTTCATGAGAAACTTTAGAACTCTTCAAGTGCTACTGACAATTATAAATACATAAAGACATTTTAAGATTTTTGGGTTTGCGTGAAGTTAGCACCGAAACTTTAAAATCGCTATAAAATCTTTATTTACCCAGAACTATTGGTCTAACCTAGCAAGAACTCTAGAACTCTTTGAGAGCTACCCAGAACTCTAAAATATATAGACATTTTAAGATTTTTGGTTTTGCGTGAAGTTAGCAGCGAAACTAAAATCGCTATAAAATTTTTATTTACCCAGAACTATTGGTCTAACCTAGCAGGAACTCTAGAACTCTTTGAGTGCTACTCCGAACTCTAAAAAATATAAACATTTTAAGATTTTTGGTGTTGCGTGAAATTAGCAGCGAAACTTTAAAATCGCTATAAAATCTTTATTTACCCAGAACTATTGGTCTAACCTAGCAAGAACTCTAGAACTCTTTGAGTGCTAGTCAGAACTCTAAGAAAATATAAACATTTTAAGATTTTTGGTGTTGCGTGAAGTTAGCAGCGAAACTTTAAAATCGCTATAAAATCTTTATTTACCCAGAACTATTTGTCTAACCTAGCAAGAACTCTAGAACTCTTTGAGTGCTAGTCAGAAATCTAAAAAAATATAGATATTTTAAGATTTTTGGTTTTTCGTGAAGTAAGCAGCGGAACTTTAAAATCGCTATAAAATCTTTATTTACCCAGAACTATTGGTCTAACCTAGCAAGAACTCTAGAACTCTTTGAGTCCTACTCAGAACTCTATAAAATATAAACATTTTAAGATTTTTGGTGTTGCGTGAAGTTAGCACCGAAACTTTAAAATCGCTATAAAATCTTTATTTACCCAGAACTATTGGTCTAACCTAGCAAGAACTCTAGAGCTCTTTGAGTGCTACTCAGAACTCTAAGAAATATAGACATTTTAAGATTTTTGGTGTTGCGTGAAGTTAGCAGCGAAACTTTAAAATCGCTATAAAATCTTTATTTACCCAGAACTATTGGCCTAACCTAGCAAGCACTCTAGAACTCTAAAAGGATATCGATTTATTAAACTTTTGGTCGCTAACTTCACGGAGGTAGGAGCCAGGGCCGCCCACAGGGGGGATGTATGGCGCAAGCTGCGCCATTGAGAAAAAATTTGGGGGGGATTTTACTCTACTTTCGAAGTAGCAATTTTACTGTCGGAATAGCATTAAAACACGATTTTGAGAAGCTAATTTTCAAAAATTTTCCGGGGTGAACCCCCGTACCCCCTGCTTGGATACTCGATGAATGAAGTACCGCGCAAGTAGCCGTATGAAAGGAAAGGTTGGTTCGTTTTAAGAGAGAAGGGCCGCCCACAGGAGGGATCAATGGCGCAAGTTGTGCCATCGAGAAAAAAATTGTGGGGATTAAAAAAAATTGGGGAAGAATTTTATTCTAATGTCGAATAAGTAATTTTGCTGTCGTCAGAATAACATTGGAACACGATGCGATTTTTTTTTAAATCTCGAGAATGAATCCCCCTACCCCCTACTTAGAAACTCTATGAATGAAGTACCGCGCAAGTTGCTATATGAAAGGATGATGCCAAGTTCTGGTGAAGAACAGTTACAAACACTCAAGGAATCACTTTCAAATTTAGATTTGAAACTTGCCTATGTTGTCTGTTGAAAATTATAAAGTAGTTTGGCATAATTGTGAACTAGTGGTAACCATACAGACAACAGCCAAGTTTCACATCTTAATTTGAAGTGTCCCAGTGAGTGTTTGTAACTGTTGTCCACTAGAACTTGGCGCCTATTTTTGTGATTTCAATTCTTTTTAAGGCCACTCGTACTTGGCTCTTTTACAGGAATGTTTTTTGTTGAATATCACTTCTTTTTGTAGGCTAATTTCGAGGATAACATTTTCTTTTAGTATCAAACTCAATAACTTGTAACTTGCGTCTTACTTTTCATGTACAAGGGAATTATATCAATATTTTGCAAAGAAAAAATAATACTACTAATTGTAAAAAAAAAGGAGAAAAAGAATACCTGTGCCATACACAGTGTGTAAAAGTTTCTATACCCTTCATATCCTTATAGAACATATTTAGTATTGTACACTACCAAGAGTACTAATAAAAGTAATGCCATTTTTATAATTAGTACTGCCCCTACTACTACTACAAGCATTCTATAATACTACTACAGGAAATAAAAACAACAACATAGTACTATAAAAAATACTGCTACTCTGGGCAATTGTTTTTAGAGGACTTGAGTTTTGAGGAGGGAAGAGATTATTAGTTTTGGGAGGGAGTGCGCCATAAGCTTTGGGGGATGGGCACTCCTGGTAGGAGCAATAGTAGTATTGGCGTGACTTGAGGACACTTTTTGGCCCCTGGGTCCCTGCCTCAGGACCCATGGTCCCTGGCCGGGGTCAATGACCTAGGGGTACATAGGACCACCCCCTCTAAATTTTGGCAGGGGTACCATGGCCCACCTCCTAAATTTTGGCAGGGGTACATAGGACCACCCCCCTTAAATTTTGGAAATTGCCAAATCTAAAAAATTGGTATGGTAGCATAGGACCATAGTATGTACCTCTATCAGTATTGGGGGTCTATGTCGTTCCCTTTCATGGGTAAAAAATTGCCAAAAAGTCAAATTTCGGGGGTTTTTGACTTAATTTATCCCCTTTGATGAGGTGTTATTACCCTATATAGTTATATGGGCGTATACAGGGATTCATTCCCTTTCATAAGACATGGGTATATTAACGCACCACTTGAAAAATTTGGGAGGGGTACCTTGGCCCACTCCTTAAATTTTGGAAATTGCCCAATTTAAACATTGGGTATTATAGTACAGGACCCTAATATGTATTATGATAAATTTGGGTGGTCCACCTTGTTCCCTTTTAGGGGTACAAAATTGCCAAAATATAAACGTAAGCAATACGTAGTACCATGTGTTTGGTTTTTGGTCGATTTTATCCCCTTTGATGAGGTGTTATTATCCTATATAGTTATATGGTCATGTATAGGGGTCCATTACCTTTCATAAGATATGGGTATATTTGTGCACTCCTTTAAAAATTTGGAAGGGGTACTTTGGCCCACCCCTTAAATTTTGGAAATTGCTCATTTTATATATTTGGTATTATAGTACTGGACCCTAACATGTATTATGATAAATTTGGGTGGTCCACCTCGTTCCGTTTTAGGGGTACAAAATTGTCAAAATATAAACGTAAGCAATACGTTGTACCACGTGTTTGTTTTGGCTCAATTTATCCCCTTGGATGAGGTTCTATTACCTTATATGATTATATGGTTATGTATATTGGTCCATTCCCTATTATAAGACATGGGTATATTGATGCACCCTTTAAAAAATTTGGGAGGGGTACCTTGGCCCACCTCTTTATTTTGGAAATTGCCCAATTTAAACATTTGGTATAATAGTATAAGACCCTAATATATTACTATAAATTTGGGTGGTCCATCTCGTTCCCTTTCATGGGTACGAAATTGCCAAATTTTAGTACAACCACGTGTTTCGTTTTTGACCTAATTTATTCACTTGGATGAGGTCCTATTACCTAATATGATTATATGGTCATGTATAGGGGTCCATTTTCTATCATAAGACATAGGTACATTGATGCACCCCGGGAGGTGTACCATAGCCAATCCCTTAAATTTTGGAAATTTTTCAATTTAAGCATTCGCTATCATAGTACATGACCTCAATATGTATCATGATAAATTTGGGTGGTCCACCTTGTTCCCTTTCATGACTAAAAAAATGCCAAAATATAAACATAAGCAATATGTTGTATCACGTGTTTGGTTTTTGGCCCAATTTATCCCGTTTGATGCGGTCTTATTACCGTATATGGTCATATGGTCATGTATATAGGTTCATTTCATATCATAAGACATGAGTACATTGATGCACCCTTTAAAAATTTGGGAGGGGTATCTTGACTCATCCACTCAGTTTTAGAAATTGTTTAATATAAGCATTTGGTATCTTCGTACAGGTCTTCAATATGTACCACTATAAATTTGGATGGTCCACATCGTTCGCTTTCATGGGTAAAGAACTACCAAAAATCAAATTTCGGAGGTTATTGACCCTTTGATAAGTATTTAGCACGTTATATGGTTTATTACCTTTATATGTTTATGTTCTCTTTTAAATTTGGGAATTATAAAATAACATAATTTGGTAAACGTTTTCTAGGACCCATTGGTGTTCCTCTTATGGCCAAATATTCAAAATTTAAAGGTTATTGACCGGCTTTATTATTAAATGAGTACAGGATTTATTACTTTTTCATAAGACACAGGTGTATTTGTGTACCAATCTTAAATTTTGGGAGGGGTACATTTCTTATTGTCATATCAATAATTGGTAATTGTTCTTTGGGTAAATCATTGTGAAATATTAATATGATCACGTGATCAGTTATTGACCTATGATGGGATTAGGAGTCCAGGACATTGGTACATTTAAACTTTGTAGGATAATTTGAGAATGCGTCATTGGTATTGATTATTACAGCCAAATATAAACGTAAGCAATACGATGTACCACGTGATTGACCTTGATGAGGTAGTGTACAGGGATACATAGCTAACCTTATTGAATCTTATGACTCATAGTCTTAAGGGAATACATGCTACAACACTGGCAAAGTTATTGTTGATGCAATTTGATTGGTTGATCACTATCTTTCGTGCAATCCGATTGGCTGATCACTATCTTTCGTGCAATCTGATTGGTTGCTGATTTTCAAATCTTTGCTGCATTCAGTTTTAAGCTTTGTTTAACATTTAAAAATCTTGGTTTCGTTCAACATTTTGCACTCACTGATAAATATGATCAAAACCGTTTATTTGTTAATCGAATAGCTAAAAACCGGATAAAGTTTGACAGTTAACCGTGAAACGTGAATTTTTTTTTAGTTTGAAAAGTTTTTGTTTGAAAGTTTTTGTTTGAAAACTCGTTTCAAATTTGTGTTTGAATTTTTTTGTTTCAGAATTTTGTTTGAAATTTGTTTCAAAATTTTTTGTTTGAAAATTTTTTTGTTTTAAAAATTTTAAATTTTTTTGTTGCAAAATTTTGTTTGAAAATTTTTTGTTTAAAATTTTTTCGTTTGAAATTTTTCGTTTCCAAATTTTTTTTGTTTAATTTTTTTTGTTTCGAATTTTGTTTTTTCAAAATTTGGTTTGAAATTTTTTTTGTTTGAAAATGTTTGTTTCGAAAGTTTTGTTTGAAATTTTGTTTCAAAGTTTGGTTTGACATTTTTAAAAGTTTGTGCACTCATTAGTAAAGAACCGGAACTGTTTAGAACTAAAACCTCTGGCAACATTGTGGTGCAATAGTACACATCAGAATATGGGGTTGTACTTGAAATGAAAAAAACACAATTCATTGAAATGGATCATTTTATTACACTCCACATACATCCATACCAGATAGTGGTTCTGGATATTGTCGATACAATGTATTTTGAACTTCTTGCACTAGTTTGTCTTTAGCGTATAATTTTAATTCCAATTGAAGTCTTTTAAGGTCTATTGCGATATCAATTGGTGGAAACTCAATGTCCATTTGATCACAAATAAACTGTTTATCAATACAGGTATGCACCCACTTACGATGTTGACAACCATCACAATATCTAGATACATGTTGTACAATATGCATAACACATTTTTCAAAATAGTACTTTTTCAGGAATATACTTGTTTTGTTGCACACTTCCACTGCATGTTTAACACACTGAAATACGTTGATAAATTTGTTCCATTCCGTTTGTGTTAGATACACCATGTTGCGAGGGTCATGGAATGTACTCTTTTTACGTAACAGCACCATCTTCTCTTCGAGGACTGTACGCAGCACCACTTCATGATTTGAGCCTAATGATTTGACTATGGTCACATTTAGCTCATCATGAAAATAATCGTTCATTTGGTCGATTCGTGAACATAATATTTGCCATTCTTCACAGGTCAGTTGTACACCAAATTGTTCTGCTTTGCCCAATCGAATTACTGGTTCAAATGTTCTAGCACTGATACCAATCATCACATGTTTTGTTTGAAATATATTTATTGGATAATAGCTTGCGAAGATGAACTCTTTATCGTTAGAAGTACACATCTTTCCTCCTGAAAAGCACTTGCTCAAATGATTTCGTGGGATGACAGTGTATTGGTTGATTTATAGAACTACGGCTGACGTCATTGGAAAGGAATGGGCTGACGTTTGAATTCATGGTTTCATCACAGTTACTGACGTCATGCTGACCAACCAAATTGATACAACTATGTCTGACGTCAAAGGAATGTGCTGACGTTTGAATTCATGATTTCATCACAATTGCTGACGAATCTGGCTGTGTACTAAATTCAAATTGATGACTTCGACCCAAGAGTCTTTTATAACATAAAGATACAGATCCAGTATTTAAGAAACGCAGCACTTCTTCTTGTTTTGATGCTTCCATGGGTAAATATCTTGCTGGTAAAATTATATTCTTATCATTTTCAAGCTTCACTACGATTCTTAATCCAAACTTTGTAGGGATCATTTGGCTAGCTAAGATTCTATAAGGTACATTCTGTTGTAAATCAGTAATCTTGGTAAATGATTTCATCACATCACGTGTGTTTAGAAACTGTAGACAAGTAGCCATGATGATGTTATCATGAATACTAACTCGAACGATACTTATATATGATGCAAAACTGATGACGTTGCAACATGTTCTGACGTGTACTATTGCACCACAATGTTGCCAGAGGTTTTTGTTCTGAACAGTTCAGGTTCTTTACTAATGAGTGCAATAGTACACGTCAGAACATGTTGCAACGTCATCAGTTTTGCATCAGTTCAGGTTCTTTACTAATGAACGAAACCAAGATTTTTAAATGTTAAACAAAACTTAAAACTGAATGCAGCAAAGATTTGAAAATCAGCAACCAATCAGATTGAACGAAAGATAGTGATCAGCCAATCAGATTGCACGAAAGATAGTGATCAGCCAATCAGATTGCACGAAAGATAGTGATCAACCAATCAAATTACATCAACAATAACTTTGCCAGTGTTGTAGCATGTATTCCCTTAAGACTATGAGTCATAAGATTCAATAAGGTTAGCTATGTATCCCTGTACACTACCTCATCAAGGTCAATCACGTGGTACATCGTATTGCTTACGTTTATATTTGGCTGTAATAATCAATACCAATGACGCATTCTCAAATTATCCTACAAAGTTTAAATGTACCAATGTCCTGGACTCCTAATCCCATCATAGGTCAATAACTGATCACGTGATCATACTAATATTTCACAATGATTTACCCAAAGAACAATTACCAATTATTGATATGACAATAAGAAATGTACCCCTCCCAAAATTTAAGATTGGTACACAAATACACCTGTGTCTTATGAAAAAGTAATAAATCCTGTACTCATTTAATAATAAAGCCGGTCAATAACCTTTAAATTTTGAATATTTGGCCATAAGAGAAACACCAATGGGTCCTAGAAAACGTTTACCAAATTATGTTATTTCATAATTCCCAAATTTAAAAGAGAACATAAACATATAGAGGTAATAAACCATATAACGTGCTAAATAGGAGTCAATAACCTCCGAAATTTGATTTTTGGTAGTTCTTTACCCATGAAAGGGAACGATGTGGACCATCCAAATTTATAGTGGTACATATTGAAGACCTGTACGAAGATACCAAATGCTTATATTAAACAATTTCTAAAACTGAGTGGATGAGTCAAGATACCCCTCCCAAATTTTTAAAGGGTGCATCAATGTACTCATGTCTTATGATATGAAATGAACCTATATACATGACCATATGACCATATACGGTAATAAGACCGCATCAAACGGGATAAATTGGGCCAAAAACCAAACACGTGATACAACATATTGCTTATGTTTATATTTTGGCATTTTTATTTTTAGTCATGAAAGGGAACAAGGTGGACCACCCAAATTTATCATGATACATATTGAGGTCATGTACTATGATAGCGAATGCTTAAATTGAAAAAATTCCAAAATTTAAGGGATTGGCTATGGTACACCTCCCGGGGTGCATCAATGTACCTATGTCTTATGATAGAAAATGGATCCCTATACATGACCATATAATCATATTAGGTAATAGGACCTCATCCAAGTGAATAAATTAGGTCAAAAACGAAACACGTGGTTGTACTAAAATTTGGCAATTTCGTACCCATGAAAGGGAACGAGATGGACCACCCAAATTTATAGTAATATATTAGGGTCTTATACTATTATACCAAATGTTTAAATTGGGCAATTTCCAAAATAAAGAGGTGGGCCAAGGTACCCCTCCCAAATTTTTAAAGGGTGCATCAATATACCCATGTCTTATAATAGGGAATGGACCAATATACATAACCATATAATCATATAAGGTAATAGAACCTCATCCAAGGGGATAAATTGAGCCAAAACAAACACGTGGTACAACGTATTGCTTACGTTTATATTTTGACAATTTTGTACCCCTAAAAGGGAACGAGGTGGACCACCCAAATTTATCATAATACATGTTAGGGTCCAGTACTATAATACCACATATATAAAATGAGCAATTTCTAAAATTTAAGGGGTGGGCCAAAGGACCGCTCCCAAATTTTTAAAGGAGTGCACAAATGTACCTATGTCTTATGATAGGGAATAGACCCCTATACATAACCATATAAGGTAATAGAACCTCATCCAAGAGGATAAATTGGGCCAAAAGAACAAACACGTGGTACAACGTATTGCTTACGTTTATATTTTGGCAATTTTGTAGCCCTAGAAGGGAACGAGTTGGACCACCCAAATTTATTATAATACATGTTAGGGTCCAGTACTATAATACCAAATATATAAAATGAGCAATTTCCAAAATTTAAGGGGTGGGCCAAAGTACCCCTCCCAAATTTTTAAAGGAGTACACAAGTATACCCATATCTTATGAAAGGTAATGGACCCCTATACATGACCATATAACTATATAGGATAATAACACCTCATCAAAGGGGATAAAATCGACCAAAAACCAAACACGTGGTACTACGTATTGCTTACGTTTATATTTTGGCAATTTTGTACCCCTAAAAGGGTACAAGGTGGACCACCCAAATTTATCATAATACATATTAGGGTCCTGTACTATAATACCCAATGTTTAAATTGGGCAATTTCCAAAATTTAAGGGGTGGGCCAAGGTACCCCTCCCAAATTTTTCAAGGGGTGCATTAATATACCCATGTCTTATGAAAGGGAATGAATCCCTGTATACGCCCATATAACTATATAGGGTAATAACACCTCATCAAAGGGGATAAATTAGGTCAAAAACCCCCGAAATTTGACTTTTTGGCAATTTTTTACCCATGAAAGGGAACGACATAGACACCCAATACTGATAGAGGTACATACTATGGTCCTAGGCTACCATACCAATTTTTTAGATTTGGCAATTTTCAAAATTTAAGGGGGGTGGTCCTATGTACCCCTGCCAAAATTTAGGGGGTGGGCCATGGTACCCCTGCCAAAATTTAGAGGGGGTGGTCCTATGTACCCCTAGGTCATTGACCCCGGCCAGGGACCATGGGTCCTGAGGCAGGGACCCAGGGGCCAAAAAGTGTCCTCAAGTCACGCCAATACTACTGCAATAGAAAATAAGGGGGGCTCTGTTCTAGATTGCAATAGGACAGCAGGAATCTGTCGCAACAGAACTTGCGACTTATTATTATCTGCTCGGTTGCAGTAACCAACGTATTAATAATGAATGCCATTTTCACCTAACTAGTGTTGTAAAACGTTTGTGTCCGTTTGTATCTAATTTCCAAGTTTTTATTTAACCTCAACTTTATATGAAACCGCGGTTTGTTAATTAGAACAATTAGGCTGGGCAAAAGAAAATATTTTTTTTTATATAAAAACAAAAGTCTTTGCTTTTAAGACTACTTATTTCCGAAACAAATAAAAAGAAAAACAAATATTTCAATGCATAAGGGGGCGCATATATATTCTAGAGGGGGCTCAGCACCCCCTTGAACATGCCTGAATTCAATACTGGCTCATATTAATAGGGATACGGCTGCTTGATGGCGGATAACACCGTGTCCATCGGTTTTCTGGAGGTTCTTTCACTTTCTTCCTGCATCTTCATTCCAACAATTCTTTATCATAATCATTCATTTTCGTTAATCATTCGTTTGCTTTACCCTAAAACAGAGGTTCTCAACCGACGTTTTGCGACGCACTGTCCCCTAAGGTGTGTCACGAAATTTTAGAATTTAAAAATCATTAAGAATTTAATAATAATTAGTTAAAATCGAGACAGGCTGTACCAGTCAACAAATCCAGCGGCAGCAATAATGGTCAGTGCTACATAGTCATTATAAAAACTAATTGATTTCACTATTATAACAGATATTATTATTATTATTATTATTATTATTATTATTATTATTATTAATAATAATAATAATAATAATAATAATAATAATAATAATAATAATAATCAAACAAGTGTTGCGATGTTCTTGATGTTAGGTAAAGCGTGTCGTCAGTTAAAAAAGGTTGAGAACCACTGCCGTAAAGGCCATAATAATAAAGATTTGTTTCTGCTTAGGTTAATTTAGCACGAGCGTCAGTTTGTTCTTCGTTGAAGATCGGCGTAATAAGCTTTCTGATTATTAGTGCTTATTGCCGAGAAAATAACACTAGCCTGCAGATTGAATGTTATTACAATATGCATATGCATTTTTGGTTTAGAACTTCGCAGTATTTGACAACAAGTGAGGGAATAAAAATATGTCTATCAAAATAAGAAATTCAAAACAACCTTTAAAAATTGATTTTCCCATAGTAGATTCTAATTACATTTTTTTTTTATCTCTCTTCACGACCACTCTCGGGGTCCCGATCCCCAAGTTGAAAACCTCTCATGAAAAAGTAGAATATCCAACAATATGAACATTGCAATTATAGCCTAACTGACAGGATGTGATGTATTTAAGCAGCCTATAGACAAGTTTAGATGTATTTATCACCACATGGCCATAGACCACAAAAACTAAGCGGTCTCTAAATGTACTAAGTTAGCAACAAAGCTGTACTAGGACACCACCACCTTTGAGGACAAAAGAACAATTTTAGGCTAACAAATTAATATAAAAGAGGCTGACAGCAGAAATGACCCCTGGAGCAAGTGAATAATGACTATGTTTCATTCTGGAAACTTAACACGATATTATCTCAAAATATACTACAAATAACTACAGTTTACGTGTACTTAAATTGCCAGTGTTGAGAGTTGAATTATTTCTTTCTTGCTCGTTTTTAGTTATTAGACTATTCAGTTAGAACAATATGTCATAAATTTATCTTACCTTCTTGGGAACAGGTTGGTGCAAAGCGGGAAAGGAACGTGTTTTGTTTCTCGTTCATGTTTTTCTTACCATTCAAATAGAACTGAACTCTTCTAACCATCACTGGATCCAATGCTGTTTAAACGCATTAAAGTACTGTTTACCACTTTATTTTAAACAACTTTATGAAACAAAACGCGTTATCCCGTGGAACTTCATGAAAATTGCTGCTGAAGTATTGATTATATATGGTTAAAACCAGAGATGATTTCAAGGAGTAATCCGATGAATTCTCCCTCGGAGCTGAGATCTTCCCTGGCACATATCTCCGATCAGGGTACATCAACGTGGGTTGCTAGTATTTTCGTGGTACTTTCATTCTTGTGTACAGGCGCGCACCCAGAATTTTTTGTCGTGTGGGTCCAATACTACAGGCCACTATATTTGTGTAGTATTGAACGGGTATTATTCTGCACTCCAAAAGGGGATAAATAATTTAAACATACTTCCACCTATATTTTCAGAAATGAAAATGATAGAACTAGATTGTTTTGATAAGAGAAAGAGTACAGATGAAGTGTAAATCAAATTTTCATGCTACATCAATCATTTTCCTGTTGAACAAGTATAATTTTGTTGAGAAAGTGTACAAATGTATATTGAGTTAGGAAGTTTTTTGGGTGTGTGTCCAAATCCAGTGGACCCCTGGGTGTGCCCCTGACTATATATTGAAAATATATTTTATTTCACTTCAATTCAATTTGTACATAAACAGAGAATGTCATAATATTTTTGTTATTATATCATCGATAAAGTGTTAATATTAAACAATTTCGTTGTCAAATGCAATCCGATGTTTCAAGTGGTCATATTTTCCTCACAGTACACATTTGAAATCTGCATTAATGTAAACATACTCTAATACAGTTTAATAGTATAACAGAAATAAATATTTCTGCAACCCCATCAGGATCCTGCCGCCTACAGTCGGACAATTTGTCCATGCCGAACAGATGCCGCGGTCGGATTGCTGGCGCCGGGCACCGGCGTCTTTCCGCGCGATTTAAAAAACGCGACGAATAGTTGTGTTGCCGAGCACTCGGCAAACAGCTGGAAATGAACATTAAATGCGCCGCGACCGCCGTCGTAAAGAGGCCGGCACAAGGAGTCGGTAGAGGGTCGAAAAGAGGTCGACTCTGACGGTCGGCAAAGGGCATTTTATTTTACGATTTTCGATCGCTTGCCGCCTCGGCAAAAGGTCGGCAACTTTGAACAAGTAGATCGTCTTGCCGCTGCGGACGCGTGCCGGCTGCATCTGGCGGCCCGCCACCGTCGACAGCGGCAATCCCTCTTTCCGACCGCGACTTCCTGATGGGGAACAGATTATTATTAAATAATATCCTATAATTCATTGTTTGATACAATTTTGTTGTTTATGTAGAGCCTGTAGGCAACTCGATAAGTTTCAGAAACAGAAGAGTGATCTTTCAGGATATTCAAGTGTAATAGTGGGAGCGGTAACACATCAACATGAAACATTTGAGGTTTAGGCAGACATTCAAATGTGATAATGACTAACACCACAGAAAACAAGGACTATTATTTACCTCTATATACTTTCAACGAAATCTTAAAGTAAATCAAATCAACACTGTAAGTCTCACGTTACTTGTACGATTAATTATGTCAAAAACAAACTGGTTAAAATACATAATTTTCAAGTGTAATCAATAAATACTTTGTTTTTTTAAATAAAAAAGTTTATTGATACATTTTTGTTATACATAACAAAATGCCATAAGCTTATATAGACCTATTTGAATACCCTCGCTCAGTCCTTTCATTTAATACCACAGAGATGTTTTGGTAATAAGATTTTTGCGATGCAAAATATGAAGTTACAGCGTAGAGATAGCATTGAAATTTCAGCAGAGAAATTAGAGCGCTCGAAATACGAGGGAATCGGTTTGATTAGGAATGCACTAAACTAGCAGAGAAACAAAAACAGGCAAAACTTCGTTTACTACAAAATCTGAACTATAGAACTGCACAAAATTTCATTGATATCAGGCGGAAAACTTCGATTTTTTTTAGAACAATGAAACCGGATTTTTTTGGAGCTAAAATTGTTGAACTTAAAGATAATAGTAAAAACATAAATCGTCACGACACGTATAAGACATCAACAAATTTAAGAAAAGCTATCAACCTCGTGCGCGTATATGTGCAAACGGCACAATTCTCACGGATCGGATAGTATTTTGAATAGATGGGAAGACTTCTTTTAACAGTTTGCTCAACATGCGGCTAAAATACAATGTAGACGGAGAAAGTGAAATGTATACAGAAGAATTGTATATTCCAGATACTAACTAAATGGAAATAGAAATCGCCATGAAGAAATTAAGAAACACAAATCTCCGAGTGTGCATGAAATTCCTCCTGATTTCATTTTAGTAGGAGGGAGAAGCGGTGGAACGAGATACACAAACTTATTCTCGTTATCTTGAATAAGGAGGAATTCCAAAGGATCGGAAAGAACTACTCTCTTAATTAACAAGAAAGACGACAAAACTGATTGTAATAATTACCAAGACATCTCTCTTTACTCAACATGGTATAAAATCTCAAGTATATTAATAGCAAGATTGACTTATACGCAGATGAAATTATTGAAGATTATCAGAGCGGATTTAGGCAAAATCGATCAATTATAGACCAGATATTTATCATTACTCAAATACTCGAAGAGAAATAGGAACACTATATTACTTTACATCAATATTGATTTTAAAACGTCCTACGACCCTGTTAAAAGAGAAATATTATAATATAACATTTTACCGAATTTATAATACCGAAAATGCTAGTTAGATTAACTAAGATGTGTTTAAATGAATCTCAAGTAAAGTCCGAGTAGGAAAATACTTGTCCAAGACCTTCCACGTTGAGAATAGCTTGAAACAAGGAGATGCGTTGTCTCCATTATTATTCAATTTCATTGTAGAATATGCTATAAAAAATTCAAAGATAACAACCGGGCCTAGAGCTGAATGGCTCTCACCGCGTTATGACTCACCGCGTGCTGATTATGTAAATCTGACAGAGGATGAAAGGAGAACAATAGAAATAAATATATTGACTTTATTGAACGCCTGTAGGGACATATGTTTAGATGTAAATACAGAGAAAATTAAATATTTGGAAGTTTGCCGTGACCGTAATACTAGACATCATAGATACGTTAAAATATGAGATAATACTGTACTTTCGACAAAGTAAATACGAAGAAATTAATACTAACTGAAAGCAAGGAACTCGTGTTATTATTCAGTCCAAAATCTTTTGTCGTCGCGAATCTTGTCTAAGAATTAGAAACTTAAAATATATAAAACGATAATTATGCCTGTTGTAGGGTACGGTTGCGAAACACGGTCGCTTACTTTAATTGAAGAACGCAGACTGAAACTATTTGCAAATAAAATCCTAAGGCAAATAAATATTCGGACCCAATAGGGATGAGAATGAGAAATAGCTGAAACTTCACAACAAATAACTGCATAATTTAACGGTTTACCCTAACATTATTAGGGTGATTAAGTCTAGGAGGCTCAGATGGATAGGTCATGTAGAAAGTTGAAACGTTTTCAAAAGTTTAATTGGAAACCCAGTCGAAAAAAGATCATTAGAAAGAGGTAGGTGCAGATGGGAGGACAATATTAAGATGGATATCGCAGGTAAAGTAGAAACTGGATCCAGTTGGGTAAGACAGAAGTCAATGGATAGCTTTGGTGAATGGAGTATTGAACCTTCGGCATCCAGAGATCATAGAGTTAGTTAATATGTCGTTTTACGCATTACGTCATATATTCAGGCTCACTCACTCACTTGCGGAAAGCCTGTGCGGTGCACACGTACAATTGGACCAAGAGCCATTACGTAACTTCTCGCGTCATAAATAAATAAATAACAAATCACCTATCCAGCAGTAAGCGCAAACGAAAGTTAAAAAAATAATAATAATAATAATAATTTTGTCTTACTTGTCAGACAGAAAGCTTTAGCCAATCACGGGATGACTTTTGATTCCCAATTTAGCAAAAATTTATGCCATAAGATATGTGTCTAGATTCGTGGTATTGGATGCAGAAATTGTTGCTGATCACTACTGTAACGAGTAAGACAAAATAATCGGAAGCATCCCTGAATAAGATCTTCTTCCCCAAATTTGACCAAAATTTACATCACAAGATATATAGACCAAACCAACGCTGAAATTTGCATTGTGTCTGTAGTGATAAAATACCATCAGCGAGACAAAGAAATAGGAACCATTCTGAGAAAAAGAGAAGAGTAAAAGTTACCTAAGTGCGCGGGACTTCAGATATGATCAAAATTTACATTACAAGATATATGACTATCATTTGTGATAATGAGTACAGAACTTGCTTCTGATCATCACAATAACGAGTAAGACAAAATAATCAGAAGCATCTCTCCCCAAATTTGACAAAAAATTACAACACAAACTCTGTGGACCAAATCAACGGTGACATATTGCATATTTCTGCAATAATGAAATACCATAAATAAATCAAAGAAATATTAATTCCAAAATAAGAAAAAACAGGTATTTCTTTGTGATTGTGATTTAATTTCCACTTCAGTAGCGTGATATCTAGAAAATTTCTTAGTGAACGTTAGGAGTCACGGTACTCAAACCGCTATTTAAATAGGAGTGCCAGAAAGACGGTACTAGATTCGGAAAACCGATAAAGCGAGTTAATGTCAATTTTTGGATCTGATGGAATAAGGTGAAATGTACCAGAGCACGTTAGACTATTCAAGAAGTGAAGCTTACGAATGGGACAATTAGATGGAAGTGTTTCTTAGCCATTGTGAAGAAACTAGATCTTGCTGCAATCCTTAACTTCTCTCTCATTCCAATCCCATTATCATTGGTGCATATAGATGGACCGATGCACAAACCGGGTCCAAATTACTAAGTGACAAGTATCAGTTACTTTATCTTCTGGAAAAGAAAGCTAAACCTGCAACTCCCAGCACAACAAATGTCTCAGCCATTGATGGCATAGTTTCTCTTCACTCACTACTACAAAATCTTCCAGCAAGGTCTAAGGACTTTCAACTATACTTACTCATCTTTGTACCTTTAGTCAGAAGAATTGATGTAATTTTTGACACGTATTATTACTCTTCAAACAAAGACTGTAAAACGCAAGAAACAAGCAGAAGATGCTTCTACAAACTATTATGCAATACGAGGAAGTGAACAAATGCATCCTTGCGACTTTTTAAAAGCTCTAAAGAACAATAGTTTTAAAATGGAGCATATTCAATTTTTGGAAGAAAACTAGGAAAATGAAAACAGTCATAAACTTTTGGGAGATAGAATTCGTTATATTAGGTTAGAAGAAGTTTGCATTGTTTACAGTAAGGACGTAGTTACTGGAGGAACGTTTATTTTTCCATCATAAAGAAGCAATCATACGGATGCTTCCTTGACTTGTGTAGCTTTATGACCAATCAACAGAAAATGTAGTTGTGCGTTCATCAGATACCGATATTTTGACTATTTTTCTTTGAAATTTGCATATTGTTAGCAATAGAGCTAATTATAGATGGATGTTGGAACACAGACCAATAGGCGTCTTGTAAATTTATCTTCTATTGCTGAAAATCTTGGATCTTCCATCTGTAATTCTCTTCCTTGATTCCATCTTTTACTGGGAGCGATTACACCTCATCCTTCATACGAAAGGGAAAAGTAATATTTTGAACTACCACTAGAGGAAACTAACGTTTAAGAATCAATTGTATCTTTCGATAATTCTTTATTTGTTTGCAAGGAAGTCAAAAATACTTTACAGGAAGTCGTATGTAGAGAGTATGGACAAAATAAATGTGATGATGTTAACAAGGCACGATTGAACATCTCCCTGGGAATAAATGAATTGAACATGAAGACAGAAGATGATCTACGAATACTGTTTAGGAACGAAGACCAGAAATTAAAAAGAAGAAAAAGTGAATACGGAGAGAAATAAACACTGTTGACGCTGAAGACTCAGCGATGATTAATTTCTCACGTTCTCTATTCTTAAATTCTTTTGCAGCGATATTATTTAATATTCTTTTTTTGCAGCACACACGAGAACAGAGGAGAGGAAAAAGGACTAGAACAGTGTAAAGAAAACGGGGCCTATATAATTAAAGTGCAAAGAATGTTGAATGGCCACAGGTGCAAATCACTTTTTAATATGATATCATCTCTTTCTTTTTCTCACTTCTCCATCATCACATACTCTTGAATGACAGATGAGCGATGATGCTTGTGATGGCTCGATAATATGCTGACAAATGGAAAAAACAAATATTTTATTTGTATGTACTATGTATTTCTGCGCTAGACTTACATCTGCGTATGTCTAACTAACTTGGTAAATAACAAAAGCATTGTGTATAAAATAAATAATGTTGGGATAGGTAATGCGATTCTTACAGAATAAGAATGTAATTACTAGGGCCCGGAAGTTAAGGAAAAATCCTCTTTTTTGCGAGTGCCCGAAGATGAGGGTTAGCATATGTTCATTTTGGGTCATTGTAGGCCAGAAAATGGTGGATTTTATTTGTCCTTTTTTTCTGTCTTCTTCGGCGTTTTTTTTATTGGTCTTTTTTCAAAGCTTTTAATAGGTCTTAACGTTTAATTATTTATTTATTTTTGCCCTTCGTCCTTCGACAATAAATTTACTGGTCATTAACTCGAATGATTACCACCTCTTAAACATCTTGGGCCTTATGTAAAGTCGTTCTGAAGCGTGATTAGTGCCATACCAAAGAGCTCGACTAACATATTTCCTGCAGTAGTCAGGCCTTTAGTATGAAGCTAATCATACGTCAAAACGACTCTGCATAAGGCCCCTTCTCTTCAGTAAAAAAAATTCAAAAGATAAGACATTCTCCAACAACTGGACTAATAAGACCAGATTGCAACAATCACAAATCAGATAAGGAGGCGTAACAATATTCTCCAGCAAGGGGGAGTGAGGGTGGGGAAGTTTTCTTATTTTAGTTTGTACTTCAGTTTGTGGGAGAAGGACAGGCCGTTAACCTACCAGAAGCTTGTATTTCTTGAGCATTATATCCATTAAATATGAACACTAATTCCAATTAAATTGGGTCTTATTTTTACGTCCTTTTTTCCAGTTTTTAGGTTCTATTTTTAAAAGATATTTTTAGGTCTTCAACTTCCGAGTCCTAGTAATTACCATACCAGATTACGTGTTGTGTCACTGTTAGAAGTATGTGTTCCCGTTAGAAGACCACAATCTGCTAGTCAACAGTGTATTTCTTACTCACATACACACACACACACACACACACATATATATATATATATATATATATATATATATATATATATATATATATATATATATATATATATATATATATATATAGGGTGAGATATAAGTGGTTACCACCCCTGTAGCACACGAACGGCTTGGCGTTCACACACTTGGTTCATGGTATATGTTCTTCAGATGGGTACTGGACCATATTGCACGACATGGTTGACATGGTGGCCATCTTTGGATCCAACTTTGGATTTTTAAATGGGAAGGGGGCATGTGGAGTATCATTTGACACGATCTCGAGATCAGGGAAATAGTGGTGCAGTTCATTTTCACCTACCGTTATTGGTTAACAAGTTATTGCGTCACAAAGGGTGACAACTTGGCATTACAGTATGTTCTTTCTCAGTTGTTCCAGGTGATGTAAGATGTCGCTAACAATCCTAGAACGAATCGTGATCGAGGAGAAGAGTGGTGAACGATCTAGCAGGGTGATTGCGGCTGAGTTTAATGCATCCCATCCAGAGAGGGAGTGTTCAAGTTGTTGAAGATGTTCCATGAGAAGGGCTCGGTGCACGACAAGGATCGGCCTGGACGCCCATGGACCGCCACTACCGACGACAAGGCGACAGAAGTGTTGGTTGCTGTTGTGAAAAGCCCAAAACGCAATTCTTATTGTGTGTCATCCATAACAGGAATCTGTCAGCGATCAGTGGTACGGGTGCTGCATGTGAACAAGTGGCACCCATACAAGCTGCAACTCCAGCAGCGGTTAACAGAGGATGATCCAGACAGACGAGTGCAGTTTGCTGAATAGACGTCAGAAAGATGTGAGGAGTATCCCATGTTCCGACAACGTTCTTTTCAGCGATGATGCATTATTTTTGTCCACGGAGAGGTCAATAAACAAAATCACAGATACTGGAGTGACATAAATCCAGATTGACGCCAAGACAGCAAAGAGGTGGGTGGGGAAAAGGTGATAGTGTGGTACGGAATCTTGGTAACGAGCACTATTGGACCTACTTCATCCACGGCACCCTGACTGGTGAGAAATATCGTAATCTGCTCGAGAATTATGTGTTCCCTACTCTCTTGAACGAGGAAGGTGAACTTCCATCCTTTTTTCAGCAAGACGGGGCTCCACCTCACTATGTGTTTTGTTTACGCCAATGGCTCGATAGACAATTTTCAGGACATTGGATAGGGCTGAGGGGACCGACAGAGTGGCCACCACGATCTTCCGCTGTAGGCTTCTTCCTCTGGGGCCATCTGAAGAACCTGATTTATGAAGAACCCATCCGTGATATCCATCATCTGATGCAGCGTATTCTGCAATGTAGTGAAACCGTCAACCCGGACATGTTGTTGCGAACCCATGCGGTTTGGCAGAGACGAGTTGCAGTGTGTCTTGCTCATGAAGGACAGCACATACAGCACATGCTGTAATACAAAAGTTTCACCCTTTGTGAGGCAATAACTTCTGAATCAATAACGGTAGATGAAAATGGACTGCACCACTGTTTCTCTGAGATCGAGCTCGTGTCAAATGATACATCACATACCCACTTCCAAGGCGGCCGCCATGGCAACTATATCCTGCAATATGGTCCATTACCCACCCGAACAACATATACCATGAAGCGAGTGTGAACGCCAAGACGTTGGTGTGCTAGAGGAGTGTTAACCAACTTATGCCTCACCCTATATATATATATATATATATATATATATATATATATATATATATATATATATATATATATATATTGTAAGGATGCCCACATCACAGTGTAAGAACATGTTTACAGACGATATGTGCTATTGTTTATAAACGAGCAGACGATACCCAGACCAGGAAGACACGAAGATCAAAACGATGGGAACCGAAAGAGGACAAGCCATCTGAAGAGAACCTTTAAAAGTGGAGCCAAAGAAGAAGGAGGCATTAGTTGACCGCTGGTCGCAAAACTCTTAACAGCTCTGGAGGTCACAGCTGACAAAGGGGCTCTACCTTTCCTACAAATCCCTGGAAAGTGTTGTGAAGCAAAGGGGATTCCTCAACAGAAACCATACCTCGCGAGGCTGCCATGAACCGAGGAGGTTACCCAAGGACCTAAACCTGAAGTCGCTACAAGATACCCCGGTGGCTGGCATGAGCGAAGAGGTTTCCGTATGAAACATTACTTCCTTCACCTTTGGTCATAAGGAGAAACGTCATACTTTGTAGGTACAAAAGACTATTTTGTATTTTTATAAAATAAATAGGTGAAGGGCTAGAATCCCGGATATATATACATACATTTTAGTGAGATAAAACTTAGTTCCTCTCAAAAACTAATCATCAGGATTTACCCTCAAACATGTAATTTTGTACAGTGATACAATATACCGATTGACATAAGTAACATCTTTGGATAATATTATACTTAAATAAAAAAAATAAGCTAATCATAATTTCGGGCTAGTTCTCATTAACCATACCGGTGCTATCGTCTTTTTAGTCTCAAAATGGAAAGTTTGATCATAACTAAGTTCAAAAATCTTTGAGTTTGACGTTCCATGATTATGCCTTTTATACTAAGGGAGACGATGACTAAAGCAACATGAGTGATGATGGAAAACTTGGTTGAATGAGAAAGTGGGAGGAAACGGAAGTACCCTGAGAAAACCCACAGACACGATGTTGTCCACCACAAACTTACTTGGCCGGGGAATCGAATCAGAAATCCCATGCACCAGAGGTAACCATGCCCTACTTTAGTATTACTTTCCTCTTAATGGGTAGTGTGGTTATTGTACAGTATCAACATTTATTAACAAAAAAGCTTTTGTCGATTTCCTCGAAAACTACGCATCAGAATTTACATTCACTCACATGAATTTTATTGCTCAATATTCTCTCTCACTTTCGGACATTTTCTCTTTGTACGTTAATTAACATTGTAGAATTTGTACATAAGTATCCTATGGCTTTTTTAATATTTAGTAACTAGCTGAAAAGACCCATTCTTCGCATGGGGGCTGCATTTGGAAATCAACACCTGTGGTAACATCAGCGACCGTATAAACTATGGATATGACACTAATATCGGTAATCTTGAATTATTTTTACATGTCTCTGCATCCCCTCCGTAGGTGACCCGTAGCCCGCATACAATGGTAGCTGAATTTGAAAGTCATCGCTAATGGAATTGTCACCATTGATCTTAGCGACCGCAAAAATTATAAATTTGACACTAATATTGGTCAGTTTGGATTACTTTAACATGTTTCATTATCTTCCCTCCGGTTACCCCCGGCCCGCATCCGAATAGGGTGAATTTGGAAGTTAATGCGATCCGAGTTTCACCATTGATCTCAGCGACCGCAAAAACTATTAATTCGACACTAATATTGGTTATTTTCTACTACTTTTATATGTCCCAGTAAGCGCTCCCCCTGAGAGCCTCATGGTTCAAATTTTGATAAAAGCGCTTCGTCTTAGTCTGGGGGCTCGACAAAGGTACCCGTAACCAAAATTTGCTAACTCTCAGTCCACTCGTCTGATCCACAGGCCGCACACAAACAAACTGTTTATTATACTTATGTTAGATTAGATAGGAATGTATAGCGTGGAACATGATAAAACAATAACAACTAAATAAAAGAAATTAACTGGACCTATAAACAGGAATATAGACAATAGAAATAATACAGGCTCATTTGTACACGACAGATAGGGAATGGAGCATACCACGCCAATTACCAAATATTCAAAAGTAAGCTAATATCAAGAACTATGAAATGGCAAATATACAACACAATAAAAGACCAGTGCTCACATACTCCTCAGAAAGATGGACAATCAATGTAGATATAGAAAACTTGTTAAAATAGTACGAGAGAAGAATACTATGGAAAATATACGGACCAGTCAAGGACGGAAACGTACGAAGAAAGAGGTACAACGATAAATTAGACGACATCATCAAGAATCAAAATATAATAAGATACATTAAAAGCTAACGAATTAGATGGTGAGGCCATGTGAAGAGAGCGAGAGATGGGGAAATGCCAAGGAAAATGTTGGAGGGAAAACTGTACTGCAAACAGAAAGTAGGAAGACTAAGAAAAAATGGATAAACAATGTGAGGTGTGATCTCCAAAAGATGAAAGTAAGAGGATGGAAGCAGATGGCCCAAGATAAGAAGAAAGGGTGGTTGCTTGTTGCTTGTACAGGACGTCAAAGATCACCCCGACCTGTAGCGCAGAGGAGTAAGTAAGTAAGTGAATAAGTATAAACATGAATATAATAAAGTGTATACGGGAGTACATGGAGTATACCAACCTGATATTTTTGTGATCCAGTGTATACTCACCTTAAATTTAGGAAAGAACGAGTGTATATGGGGTGGGTATATGTCATATATTTTGGAAACGATTGAGCGTATATTTACCAAACGTTCTAGCATTATATCACTACCTATAACGTTGAAAAAGGGCATGCGTTTGTAGGTATGATTTATCGAACCGAAAACTATTTTCTGGATGAGGACTCCTTTGGTATGGCCATAGCCTGCAGCACGCTATAGGTATAACAATTTAAAAAAAATCAATCCCAAAAGCAGCAGTAGTCCCAGAATTTCACTATTTTCTCTATTAAAATAAAAGGTACGGGTCCATCTCATTAAACTTTCTCGCCCCGATTAATTAAACTAAATGTTGTTATGCTGCAGTTATTAATGAAATATTTTCCTGTGAAAAAGGTGTTCGCCCGAGGAAAACTCAACTAAGTTAATTACCCCTTATGGATTTTTTCCATAAGAAATAACATATGCCATATATTAGGATTAGTAATGAAATATTTGTTTTTTAAAATATCAACAAAATCAAATTAGTCATATTTGACAAAATTGTCAAAGAAAACTTACCCCGAAATTAAGTATCTTTGTGCATATGTTTATGAAAGTTATTCACGCAATATTATAGGATTACTTATGAATTATTTATTTATAAAATATGAAAAAAATAACCCAAGTCGTTTCTCACAAAATCGTTCGAAAAAATATCATCCCCAAGAGCCAACTAACCCTTGTGCATTTTTCATACGAAATTACCCATCCTATTGTAGTTTTATTAGTGAAACATTTATGAAATATTAACAAAATCACCTGAGTCATTACTAGATAATCGTTGAAAAGTACTCATCCCAAAAAGTAAACTAGCATTTATCGATTCTTTCGGGACAAATGATTTTGTATAGACGAAATCGACCGAAAAATCTCATCCCCCAGAGAATAAACTACCCTTCGTAAATTTTGCAGAACAAATAAGTACATCATATTGTCTACACAGAGTTGAATTATTTTATCACATGTTTGTAATAGGGATCAGATTTCTATAACATGCCATATTTTTATCCTGTCATCTTTTTATATGCAAAGTTAAATACAAACATATTTTTTACACTTGTGGGCACGAAAATGCTGTTTTCGTTGGTCATATAAATGTATATATGACATTGCTACAAGTCATTTTTGGGTCCGAAGTGATTTAAAAGCTGTTCTTGGTCATATTTTAGGTGAATTTCACTTATTGGCCAGAAATATATTAGCCAATATTGGTAGAGACATTATTCGAACCTTTTCCTTAGAAATATTTGACCTTATGTAACAGAATTCGAAGGAAACAGTGTAAGGGGTCAAAGTGATTGACGTGCCGTAGCATCAGTTACTTTGGAAAGAGAAATCGCCGCCTCATCTTCTGTCTATCTGTGTCTTTCTCTTTCTCCTCCCTTGCAAAGATACGAAAAGTTCAACTTCTTTGCTGCATATTGGTGAAAAATATTTCAATCTACAACCGTGAGACTTTAAATCGACAGGAGATAAGATAATACTACGAAAATACTAATATCAAACATTAAGAAGATCGGAGATCTTCAACCCCGGGAGAATTTTTCGGGCCTCCTTAAAAATATTACTGGTACTTGTAACTCGTCTGTACTTATTACTGGACTCATCTTTCCTTCTCCTTTACAGTGAACATAGATATTTTATAAATATTAATGGGGCTTTTTGTAACAGAACCTGGTATTACTGAGTTTCAAGATGCCTCAAGTCAAGTGTTCTAATAATCTGAGATTGCATCTTCTTTCAGTATCATTTCAGTGTTTGCCTGAAGAAGACGGAGGTGAAGACTTCCGGATTTAAGTAGAGGTTCACGTATTTCACTCATATATTATTATAATACGGTATTGCTTTAATTGTGTATATATATGGCTCAGGGAGGTTTCCTCCCACTTCTGCAGCCCCAAAGACGCCTTTATTTTTAGATTATATTCTAGATCGTATTTCACAATTATTAGGCATAAATGCATGCACAGTTTCGAATTTTTTAAGCCATACAGATCTGAGACCTAGTTATAATAATGAATTTAGCTATTCTGTTTGCGAACATTTATTCAGTTGCAATTAAGCAAGTGACAAATACATAGAAAAATACTTTTTAGACAGTGGACAAAGTTTAATGTTTTCAGTTCACAAACACAAAATTTGATGTAACTATACTGGTATTTCGATATTCAGAATACGATTATCTTACTCATTTACACTAATTTTCGAAATCCCATATCCAAGAATGATATTTTACTTTCATTACATACTTCTTTTGAACATTTTCGTATGAAGACACGAACTCTGGTTTACACGAGGCTTGTTTTATAAGTAAGATCCGTTTTGCAACAAACGAAACATGTATAAATTGTTCAAAACCATTTATTTACAAAAAAAAAAAAAAAAAATCCCTATTTTTCTACGTAATGTTCTTGCAGGTTTAAACTTTATCCTAACGAACGAGTTTTTTGTATCCTCCTCATAGAACTCGGCTGCATTGGATGATTCATGGTTGTTTCACTTCTTCATCAGTGTCTAAACGCTTGCCGTTCAAGAAGGTCTTCAGATGGTGGAAAAGGTGGTAGTCGCTAGGCGCAAGGTCTAAACTATATGGCGTATTATACAATTCTTCCCAGCCAAATTATTTGATCAATTATACATGTTCCCGACCTTCCTTCAACAATCTGACCTATTTCAGACCTTATTCATACACTTCACCATACACTTCACATATACAGCAATGGATATTTGGAACTGTCATATTTCTTGCTGTTAGGAACCTGATGACCGACCGTATTTCACAGTTTGCAGGCCGCTCAATTTTCTTAAACATTTATACCTCACCTACTAACAAGGGAAGATCACGAACTGGCTCCGCTGAGATCAGAACGAGACAATTGTGTTGCATTTGATATGTTATAACTAGATGAATCCCAAAGTTATATGTGCCACCGGTCGGGATATCGTGAGTTAGAACCTATTTTGTAATATAAAAGCTATTAGCTGGTAGAATAGTTTGAACCGGGTCATTTGTTCGGGAACGGTTAGGTAGATGGAAAACTCAACGAACATGTATCCCATTATTTTCAAGGACACACTGTTTGGGGTTAAAAAAAGTTTGCCCCAGGGTTACCCGTAGACTTCCAGACGGGGTTGAGATTAATCCCGTCTGGGACCTATGGGTGACCCTGGGGCAAACTTTTTTTCTTTTTTTACGCCAAAAAGTGTACCGTTGAAGATGATAAGATACATGTTCGATGAGTTTTCCATCTACCCAACCGTTTCCGAACAAATGACCCGGTTCAAACTATTCTTCCAGTTAATAGCTTTCACATTACAAAATATGTTGTAACTCACGAGACCCCGCCCGGTGGCACGTTTAACTTTGGGATTCATCTAGTTATAACTTATGAAATGCAAACACAATTGTCTCGTTCGGATCTCAGCGGAGCCATTTCGTGACCTTCCTTTGTAAATGTAGGCTACTAATTGATGCTATGAATGCAAATGCTGAATGCAAGGGATGCCGAGACCCTGTGCATGCAATATCAAACGATATTCACAAACGGGCCATATTTAGAAAATAAGCCTCGTATATTACCCCCTATTACTCCAACATGCGGATGCGCTTGCCAGCTTTAGGTATTTTAAAGACTTACTCATTAAATTTATATCTCACCTACGTTCGTTATTTGTTTTTTAACTTTTGTTTTATTTTTATTTTTTTAAAAATCTGAATGAACTGTAAGTATTAGGACATGATTGTAATTTCCTTAGCTTGGAAGTTTACCTTGATCACACGAAACTCCATAGCAAGTAAAGAAAGAGCATTCCAAGAACACTTGGTATACAGAAAGAAATGTTATGTACATAATTAGGTTTGGATTAGATAAATTCATTTTTAGATTTTAAAAAAATCCTATGCATAAGTGTCTAAAGTCTAACGGAACGGTTTTGTCAGTCCGTCTATCGACATGTATCAGAGCAAAAACGGTATGAGATATTGAGAAGCGGTTTCTTGTAATCGATTCAGAGTCCAAAGAACATATTCGATCTTCTCCGTTAACGTTCTATGCAGAGTAAAAGCGGTTCAAATTAGCAATCACCAGTTTCAACGTTTATCGCCATAAAACGAAAACGATAACAGATATCGAGAAGCCTTTTTTAACGATTCAGTATCTGAAGACAACATATCATCACCATCCAACACTTTACCAAAACCAGAAATGGTTCAAATTACTATTATTTCTGGTTTCAATACTAATTTTCGTAGACCATAAACGGTAGAAAATATCAGAGTGGCTTTCTGTAATTGATTCAGCGTCCCAAGAATTTGTTCCATCTCCTCTGAATAAGTTTCAGCTCTATTCAAATTGAAAGTAGTTAAAAGGAACAATTTCCGGATATAACATCTATCGCCATAAAACGAAAACAATAATAGATGGCAAGTAGTGGTTTCTGCAAACGATTCTGCGCCTCAAGACAACATAATATAACTATCCACATCACTCTACCAAAACAGGAAATGGTTCAAATTTAGTATTATTTCCGGTTTCAATGCTGATTTCCATAGAGCAAAAATGATAAGAAATATCGAAGTATGATTTTCTGCAATCGATTTAGCTTTCCAGGAATAGATTCCGTCTTCTTCATTAACCCTCTACTCAAACCAGAAGTGGTTCGAAATAACCATTTCCGGTTTCAAAATGTATCACCATAGAACAGAAATGGTAAAAGATAGCAAAAAACGGTTCTTGCAATCGATACAATATCTCAAGGGTGTATATATTATAACCCGCAACACTATATCGAAACTAGAAGTAGTTGAATTTAGTAGTACTTCTGGTTTCAGATTTTCGTAGAGCAAAAGTAGTAAGAGATATCAAGAAGTGTTTTTTTTTTAACCCTTTATTCATAAAGGAAGTGGTTGAAATAAACGATTTTTGGTTTTAACCTTTATCGCCACAGATCAAAAACAGTAAGGGATAACAAGTAATGGCATTTTGATATGGATTCAACATCCAAGGAAAAATTATTAGCTTTGATCTGATTCCTCTATTGCAATTAGAAATGATAGATGTACTACTTGAAATTTAGGATTCAATTCGCCCAGTTTGAAAGTCTTAGTTTCACACTGTGAAATGAAACTCACTTGTTTGTTAGTTGCCTTAATAGTATTAATCGAAAGTTTATTCAAGATTGTTTCAGAAGATTTTTCATTAAAACTCACGCTTACTGTTCTAATACAGAAAGAAAAGCTATATATCCTAACACTTTCTGATAATTACACGAAGTTTCGAAAGGCTTGATTAGATGCAATGTCATTAAAAAAAAAAAAAAAACTCTAATCTTTGAAATGGTGAGAAGAAGAGAAATAGAAGACACAACAGGTGAACAACGAGAGGAAGTAATAAATTTGCACATGACAAAAAGTTAGAATGGAATTTTGGGGCACTATGGAGATGTGTGAGCGGTGGAACGTGTAACCACAAAGGAAGCTGCTGGAACTTTCACTGGTCAGGAGAATCAATAAGTGGAACAGACAATTCTTTCTTTTTCTTCTTAAATTTTAGAAGGAAAAACAAACAGTTTGTGTAGCAAGCAATTTAAATCCACTTTACATCTCCATATATTTTCCTATTTTATCTTGTTTATTTCAACTTTCAAAGAAGTTGCTTATACGTGTAATATATATACCGCCAATACTAAAGAAGAGTATTTATATTATTGGTGAGAGAGAAACATTACTCTGGAAATAGAGTTTATTTTCTAAAAAATTTCATTTTTTTCACCGTTTAGAAAACTATCCAGATTTTTGGAAGTAGGAAAAATTCGAAGAAAGAAAACATAGCTGGTGAACCTTGTATATTAACACAAACTTAATGGATTCCTCGCATTATATTTCTTCTTACCATTCATTATTGTTGCTTTATCAATAATTTATCTCTTGTTTCTTTATCAAACAAAATCTAACAATCTCTTAGGATGAAACAGAAATTATCAGAATTAAAATTAAAAATTCCTTCCACTCCTACTTGTCAATAAAGGACACTATTGATTATGTGATAATAATGATAACTCTAATATTACTTACACCAGAAATTCCTTAAATATTAGGAGATCCAGAAAACTTCACCCCAGCAAACCCTTTAGTGACCTTCATACATATTTTACCAAAATGACATTTTCTCTTCGCATATGCTATTCTATGTTCTATTCCCAATAAGTTAGAAGGAGTAATTGCACTTGTTATATCTATTTTTATTTTAATAATTTTACCACTTTTCCACACTAGAAAACATACTTATGTCACATTGTCGACTTATTAGTGAAATATTTATTTATGAAATACGATCAAAATCGTCTGAGTTGTTCTGGAGAAAATTGTTCGAAAAGAACTCACAAAAAAGAAAACTTCTCCTAGATTTTTAAATTGCAAATGGGTGATGTCACTTTGTCTGGTTATTAATGAAATATTTATTTATGAAACATGAAAAAAATCGCTAGAGTCCAAAATCCCGGTTTTTATTAATATTCCGGGAAAATGGAATTTTCGGAAAAATATCACACCAATTTTTAATCTACTTGTCATTACCAAATATATGACACCCATTTTGTCACAGTGGACAATTAGTCTGTATTGATCAAAATCACGAATTATTACCGTATTAATTTCACTAATAAAAACTAAATTTTCAGGTAAATGTTGTATAAATTATTAATTTACTTGTTACTACGAATTGAGTGACAGCCATTTCATATCAGTCGACAACTGGTCCGTACAGACCAAAATTCCAGGTTTTGTTAATTTCTTGAAAGAAATGTAATTTTCGGAGAAATGTCATACCATTTTATTACTTTACTTCTCAATACGAATCGAATAACATTCATTTCGTGCCAATCCACATTGTCCAAAATCCCATTTTTTTAAAAAAAAATTTCCACATAAAAATTATTTTCAAGAAAATATCTATATCATACCAAATTATTGATTTACCTGTCAAAACGAATCGAGCGACAATTTCGTCCCAGTTGACTAATCCAGATTATTCAAAATCCCTGATTTTTGTTTATTTCTCAGATAGGAATTCAACTTTCCGAAAATATTCATAAGAATTATTGATCTACTTGTTAATATTAAACGAACGACACCCATTTCATCCCAGTCAACAACTGGTCCACGTTGCCCTAAATCCCAGATTTTTATTGATTTCACGGGTAAAAATTAAATATTTTGGTACATGTCTTATCAATTATTGATTTGCTTATCAATAGAAATCAAATTACGCCATTTCGATCAAGTGGTCAATTGTCCGTATTATCCAAAATCCAGGATTTTTATTAATTTTCAACATAGTAATTAAAATTTCCGGGAAAATGTTATATCAATTATTGATCTACTTGTTAATACGAATCGGAAGACATTCATTTCATCCCAGTCGACAACTGGTGGCATTGCCTATGATCCCAGATTTTTATTAATTTTACTGATTTAAAAAGAATTTTCGGATAAATGTCGTGATTTACTTGGCAATACGAATTGAAAGACACCCATTTCGTCACAGTCAGCATCTGATTCACAATGCAAGAAACTTGGATTTTTATTAACCTTACTGTAAAAATTAAATTTTCCGCAAAATGTCATACCAGTTATTTGTCAGTTACCAGTTGTGAATATGAATTGAACACTCTTTTCATCCCACTCGACTACTGGTCAGCATTGTTTAAAATTCCTGGTTTTTATTAGTTTACCAAGTAGTTATAACATTTTCGGGTAAATGTCGTATCAAAAACTGATTTACTAGTGAGTATGAATCGATTTAAACCCATTTTGTTCCAGTCGATAACTGTTCACATTACCCATAATCCTGATTTTTTAAAATTAATTTCCCAGGTAGAAATTAAATTTTCGGGAAAATATCACACCAATTTTCATTTACTTGTCAATATAAATCAAAAGACATTCAATTCTTAGCAGTCGACAACTGGTTCACATTGCCCAAAATTCAGAAATTTTATTTATTTCACGGGTAAAAATTAAATTTTCGGGAAAATGCCATATCACTTATTGATTTACTTGTCAATACGAATTGAATGACACTCATTTCGGGGATTTGAATGAGTAATTAAATCTCTACTCGCAATCGGTCGCATTACAAAAAATCCAAAGATATTTATTAATGTCTAAGGTAGTAATTAAATTTTCGGGAAAATATCATACCAATTTTTTATTTACTTGTTTTTTTTTATACAAATCAAGGGAGATCCACTTCGTCCCTGTCGACAATTGTCCATAATGCACAAAAACAAACTTTTATTAATTTTACTGTAAAAATTAAATTTTTGGGAAAATATCATATCAACTATTGATCTGCTTGTAAATACGAATCGAACAACCCTCTTTTTGTCCCAGTCGACAACTGGTCAGCATTGTTTAAAACGCTGGATTTTTAATAGTTTACCAAGTAGTCATGGGCGGCGATTAGGGGGGCAAGAGGGGGCAGTTGCCCCCCACTTTTTTTGAAGTGACGCCCTAATTTATATAATTTCATTTGGAAATATAAACAGGGATGTCCATACAATTTGGAGAAAAAATCTCTGACTTTTCCCGAACTTTCCATGACGAAAGTTCCAGATTTCCCTGACCCCTGAATAACTTAAAAATACAGAAAAAAGAAAGAAACTCCAGCCTCCACACTCGGCATAGTTGGCCTTGTCCTCTTCCGCTTCTCTTTCTTTTTTCAATTTTCTTTCCAAAGGGATGTAAATTTACAACCATGTGCATTAGGCCGATATTGATTAGGCCTACATATTACAAAAAATGTAAAGTTACAAACGAAAGTGTAGAGTATACAGAGTACTTAAGATATGAAAAAAAATACACACTATGTGCTTACACTTTATAATACCAATCACACAGCATTATAATATTGCCTATAGTAATACTATAGTTGCCAATAGTTCATACAGGATTTTACTGATTATTTAAAAAAAAAAACACACACATTATGTAACACATACTTTTGCTGGTGCAGTTGTTAAATGCAACCCATTTAGAAATTTTTCATACTTTCTCGCATAGTTTTCTTCTCATTGATCTGAATATCCTTCTTGTCTTCGCAGTTTAATTTTCTTCTCTTCTTCCTCCAGCTCCTTTAGTTGTTGCTGAATCTTCCGTTTCTCTCTCCTCTTCTCGTCTCCAGCATTTATTTCTCTTTTCTTTTCCAAATACACCTGATATTGTCTCATTGAACTTCTCACTGAATTTATCATACGTCTTGTAATTATTAATCCTGATGATCCACCTATTCTCATCACAGAATCATATATGATCTGTTGAGCCACCAGAGATTCTTCTTGTAAGTTGTCAACAATGAGAATTTTATTTAATGTGAAACCACTTTCAAAAAATGCGTTTTTCCGTGAAAGAAGATAAAACACAATTTCATAACACCATAAGTCAACGAAGTTCTTCCCATTTCCTAAGACTAAGTAAAAAACTCATCAAGTCCAATACCATCTCTGTCATTGGCTATGAATTCATTCGAGTGTTCCTTAAATTCTTCAGTCTGAGCTTTCACTGTGAGCTGGAGATACTATTTTTTCGCATTCTCAGTCACATGTCCAGATATCCTCTTGGCACCATGCAATTCTTCTAGAACAGCGTCTACCCTTTTGAGCAAATATGCCAGGATGCAGTTAGATGTGTTTTTCGCAGAAAATTAGTTTCAACAATTATATCAGAGAACACTGACTTTTTCAATATCATCATTGAGAACACCACATTTTGCATCCAGTAACAGTAAAGAAATAAACCCTCTTTCATAAATTCAGTAATTGAACAATGGACCTAAATCGATTTTTCCTTGATTTTCCCTGACCAATCTGCTATTTCCCTGACTTCACCTGATACATTTTTACTTCACTGACCTTTCCCTGACTTTCACTTATTTTCCAGAATGTGGACACCCTAGTAAAGGTTTTGTATGTATTACTGTTTCATAGAAAAAAATGGTGCCATATGATATTTGCCGTTGCGTGAGTACGTATTAGTTATTTGTCTTCGCGTGGAGTTAAGAAAACTACAGGAATTGCGTTTTAGTTGCAATTCAAAGCAATTAATATTGCAATTGCATATTTCTTTAAATGTCATAGCATATGCTTGCAGTACTTACTGTATTTCATTTTCTAAGAGTAAAAACATTCATTTAATGGCATGTGTGGAATTAAAAGTATAAGTTGCTCATTAATTCCCAGTTTCAATATAACTTCTGCAAAACAAGCGTCATTATTCATTACTATGATTAATATTATCCCTTCTATTTATTTGTTTTCCAAATGTATTAAATAATCTGATCACACAATTTTCCAGACAGAATTTTAAGATCTTCATGAGCAAGAACTCAAATCTCTTCTTACACTTTCGTTGTTTAAGAGTATAAAGGGCTAGTACGTACCTGTATTGCTCTTATGAATTTACTTAATAAAATAGAAATACGATATACGACATTTTAAGTGAAAAAAGATAGTATCCTATTAGTTACGCAACCTTTCATCTAACAGTGTTAGAAACAACCAGGAAATCTAACACTGACTAATACAATTGTTCAGATCATGTCTTGCTCCCCCACTTCTAACGTCCAACCGCCGCCACTGCAAGTAGTAATTGAATTTTGGGTAAATGTCGTATCAAATATTGATCAACTTTGTCAGTACGAATTGAATGACACTCATTTCGTCTCAATCGACAACTGGTCTACGTTGTCGATAGTCCCGGATTTTTATTAATTTTCCAGGTAGTAATTAAATTTTAGAAAGAATATGCCAACTTTTTATTTACTTATCAATCCAAATCAAAGATCACTCACTTCGTCCCAGTCGACATCTGCTCCACAATTGATCAGAATTAAGTTTTTTTTTAAATTAATTTTACAGTAAAATTAAATTTTCTGAAAAATGTCGTATCATTTATTGATTTACTTGCCAATATAAATCGAATGACACAAATTTTGTCCCACATGATAACTGGTCAAAGTTGCATAAAACAGTTTTTATCGATTTCGCTAATAAAGAAAATCAGACAATGTATTATTAATTATTAATCTAGTTGTGAATATGTATCTAATGAAGCTCATTTCGTCCCAGTCAACAATTGGTCCACATTGGCCATAATCTCAGATATTTATTAATATCACTGGTAAGAAAAGAATTTTGGGAGTAAATGTCGTATGAATTATCGATCTACTTGTCAATATGGATCGAATGATACTCATTTCGTTCCAGTCGACCACTGGTCTGCATTGTACAATCAGCGGCAAAAAACCTGCAACATGAGCATATAAGTTTATTGTGAAATGACGAAGTCTTTGCTCCAAAATAAGTGTGCACGGGAGGAGGCCGAGGTTTATCCTGGCGTGATTCGTTCCACTTAGACGTTATGTTCATTCCCTGTGCTGTTAGGCGTAGTTTCACAATAAACTTACATCCTCATGTTGCAGGTTTTTTGCCGCGGGTTGTACAAAAAAAAAAAAAAAAAAGCCAGGTAGAAATTAAGTTTTCGGAAAAATGTCATATTAATTATTAATCTACTTGTCAATACGAATCGAAAGACACCCACACAGAGAAAAATCCGTTCTCCGGACAGCAGTATATTGTACAAATATACGTTATCCTCTTGCTTACTATAGAAATCAGTACGGAGCATACGTTATCCGTATGCTACATAGGCACTGCCCTTAGGTGTTACATCATGCCGTTGCAGGATGTCTGACATCTAACAGTTTTCCTTATATCACATGCATATACTTACGTTACCTTCGTCAGCTATATGTTATATACGTCCATTTGTAAGTGATATTCTGACCGCCTACATTGTTTCATACAGAAAGTACGTATAGATGGAACACTTATACAGAAAGTATTATAAAATATGCGTTTTCAGTTATACGTCTGTTGTAAGTTAAGTCCAAAAACTACAGGAATTACGCATGTAACCTATCTTTTCAAGTACGCCACCTACAATTTTTTTTCTCAGTACATTTCGTCCGAGCAGACAACTGGTTCGCTTTGCTCAAAATTCAGTATTTTTAAAAATTTCCAAGATATTATTTAAATTTTCGGGAAATGTTATATCATGATCTACAAGTTAATACGAATCAAATGACACCCATTTCGTTCTAGTCGTCAACTGGTTCACATTGTCCAAAATCTCGGATTTTTATTAATTTTACAGGAAAATTTAAATTTTGGGGAAATGGTCGCATCAATTATTGATCTACTTATCAATATGAATCGAATGACATCCATTTTATCTCCATCAACAACAGTTTCGCATTGCTCAAATTGTTCTAAATTTTCACATACCAAATTTAAGTGGGATAATATTTGTGAGTATATATTTCAGAATATATACATACTAGCACCAGGACCTGTCCGAAAATGATAAGATATAGTAAATATAACACCTACTTCTGGATATTGTAGAAATTGCTGCTCTTTACATTGGAAAATTCCGAATTTCCTTAGCCCTCCTCAATCCTCTTGTTGCTTGGATAAGTTTCCTCTTTGTTGTAGAGAGACTTCTCTCTTTGAAGACTTCGTTGCCTCAGCACAGATGCATGACACAAACGAAATGAATAATAAAATCTCTGTTTTTGAGATTTTTCTTCTTTTTTTTTTTCCTCTGATGCGAATGTCTTTCTTACATTTTTAAAACTACGAACAAAAAATAATTATTGGAACCACTTTAAAAAGACATTATAAAATAAGAATAATTACGTAAATATCAATATACTAAAAGTCCCCTAAGATTGACCTTGAGCTTCGGCCGCCATATTGGAAAATGGCCGCCGATTTTCAGTTTTTCGCCGATAACTCCACAATGAGCAGAGATAGCGTAAACTATAAACAATAATGATAAATGTGGCTTGTAAATCACACAGTAATAACATTTGTAATTCAAGTGGCGATCCGTAAAGTTTAAAATAAATATAATTATTTTGTAGTAGACATAAAAGTCTATTGGGCATAGTTTGTTTTTCTTAACAAATCTAACTTTGACTTAATATTTCTGCAGCGTTTATATTGTTTTGAAAGGTGCCACTACTTTTTTTTATATCTAAGGATGTTAAAATATATTAAAATACAAGAATTTATATTGAAAATTATTATAAAATATATGTTCTAAAGTATGTTCTTTTGTCTATGTTATTTAAATATTAAACGCATATAATTCATCCTCATTTTGTTGCGAAGTAGGAACATCTGGGTAGTTATCACACGAAACACCCTGGCAACAACCACACATGGGCGAACAAGGCAGCTCAGCGTTGAGACAAACACAACTCTTCTTATTATCTTTACACCAACACAATATTATGTGCAATAACTCAGAAGTAGCAGATTCCAGATTTGAGAAAACCGGCATCAATTTCTTGTTAGATTGTGTTCATCCCCAATATGTAGGCTGTAATGAATTCCCCTTCCATTCGTGCACTTGATGATATACACGAAAAAAATTGTTGCTTTGTGGCTGCACTTGTTGGGAGCAGCACTGAGAATTCAAATATGGAACTTAGTAAGTAAACACTAAGATGAGAAAATTGTACTGATAATAATGATGCCCACCAAGGCTCTAGCTTTTCTTTGTACCATAGAGTTGAAGCAGAAATCTTTCAACAGCCTTGGCTGTTGTTTCTTTGGTAGACAATGGATCATTGAACACTAAAACTGATACCCTCAAATCTTTATCTTTCTGAAGAAGACGCATGAAGTTTACCCTTTCAATATAAAAATGAAAATGGTATTAAATATTTAAGTTTTACATCCCATGCTAGACTAAAGAAGACGCTGATGATGAGAAATGAGTGAAATGGTGGAATGAAGAAAGTGAAGGAAACGGGGGAACCCCAAGAAAACCCACGCACACGGTGTTTGTCCACCACAAAGCTCACTTGGTGTGAGCGGGAGATCCCATGCACCCCATGCACCAGAAGTGAACGCTCTATCACTGAGCCAACATGGCCTCCCTTTCAATATATAGCCAAGATTGTATCACAATCTGTTGGTGCATGCAAAAACAACAGTACATCACATATTTCTTCCCCAAATAATAACTGTTGCTGATAAATATTAAATAGTTTTCTGTTTCTTAGACTCAGAGGCAGGCCTTAGAAACCACAAATCACGCTTTTCCTTACTGTTAATAGAATTAAAAGATTAGTGTTCTGACCGATAACAGACACTTAGCATTTTGTATTTTCCAAGAGTACATTAACTACTGAAATATCAGCATTAACTTCCTAGCAAACCTTCACATTGGACTTCAAACAACAAGCTACAATGGCATTGTTTAAGTTAACTTTATTATTGCGATTACCTAAAAATTCAGCTTGAGTGCAGGTCGTAACTGAGTTTTTTTTGAAAGTGAATTGTTGCCGACGTTGTGCGTACTGTTCTCTGTTCTTCGATTTCTTTAGTCGTTGGCTGCTCAGGATATCATCAAAAACAACGATGCAATTTTCACTCTAATGGGATACTATGTACGACATGTAGCAGTTAAGAATTTCACCGTATGTCGCTAGTTTTGGCTATACAATAGAATGTGGAATGTGGCCTCCATCTAAAACATGAACAGCATTCGTTGATACTTTGAAGTTTTTTTCTTCGCATTTAAAAGCTGAAACTGCAGATTACTTGATGCCCTTTCTCACTGAGATGTTATTGAATAATGAAGGTGGTTTTCGTAAAATGTCATATGGGAAATAATCTTTCAATTGTCCATTTCTTTTTAGCTCATAGATAATTCTATGGCTATTAATAACTACATTATTGTCTTAGATTTCTATTCCTGCATTCACTGAAGCCAAAGGGGTAACTTTGTTCTTGCGTTTCAGTTTAGGAGTACTGAAATCATTTGCACAATTTGAGTAAGCATGCAATCTATAGTGAGCGAATTCTGCCCGAGAAACTATACTATCTGCACAAAATAACAAAGTTCCCATAACTTAAAACTTCATATCTCCTGAACGAATAAAGATAGAGAGGTGTATTATACACTAAAATGTGTGTTGTTACATTCTCTAAATATCATCATTCTTTATGGTTTACGCTATCTATGCTCATTGTGGAGTTATCGGCGAAAAACTGAAAATCGCTGATTGGAAAATGGCCATTTTCCAATATGGCGGCCAAAGCTCAAGGTCAATCTTAGGGGGCTTTTAGTATATTGATAAGGAGGTCAAGTACTACAACTATGCAAAGTTCCCTGCTTGTGTGAATTATTATTTTTTTTCCGCAAAATTCCTGCACTAATGATGTTGCTCCTGTTCTGAGACGAGTATGTTTTATTTCTTTGAATTTTATACTAAACATTGGCCAAATAGGACACCTTTCAAAGTTTTGAGTTACAATATAACAATTACTATCTTTTGTAATTAGTGAAAAACTTCACTAACAAGGGAAGAGAGGGAGATTATATATTGAAGTGGAAGATGGTTTATATACCAATCAAAAGCACTAATGACGCCTATTACGAAACTCTAATAAAAAATTTCCGAATGCATATACTGTGAGAGTTATATGAATATACAGGATGTTCAGAAAATCCATTTCCTCCCCTAGAAATCGCAAACGATAAGACAGATGTCAAAACAGGGAAACACGTGTTTGATCATTTTAAAAGTACAACATATCAAAACAAAAAAATGTTGTCCCAGGGCCACCCGCAGGGTCCCAGACGGGGTCTAACTCAAAAATTGCAAAAGGTAATGGAGTCAAGTAGCATATCGTTGGAAACCTGTTGGGAAATGAAAGAAGACGGAACAAGTCTCGAATCTCTAAAACTACGCTGTGCAAAATGGCGGCCGGTCAAAATGTCAGCAAGAACATCACTGTAAAGTCTATGGCCACCCCTCCCCCCAAAAGAAACCTGAAACGGTGAGACATATGTCAAAACAGTAAAACACGTGTGTCATCTTTTCAAAAATACAATGATTGACAGTAAAAATATTTGTCCCAGGGTCCTCACAGGGTCCCAGACGGGGTCCTACTCAAAATTTTCAAATGGCAAGGGAGGTCAAGTAGCATATCGTTGAAAAGCTATTGGGAAATGAAAGAGGACGAAACAAGTCTCGACTCTAAAATTACCCTGTGTAAAATGGCGGCCGATCAAAATGTGCATCTTCATTTTGATTATCCGAGCTCATTCACTTTCCATTTTGCAATCGGCACTTGTCATTGTGAGACATTTGCACGTATTCACTGTTCCTGGCGCAAGAAATTTTTGTTTGAATCATTTGATAATTGATAATCCAGACAACAAGCAAAAGTACCACTATTGTACAGTCGTAAACATAGATAAATAGAGGTAAGAGTTTTTATTTCTTATGGCTCCAACCTCTATTTATTTATGTTCGTGGTTGTACATTATATGTTAACTAGTCAGTTCTATACTCAAAGATGTCAAATGTTCTTTTCTTTTCTTTTCTTTTTTCCTTAATTTGCTTTTATTTTATTATTTTTTTTATTTATTTAGACATTACTGGGTCCAAAGAGCAGAACCTCACAGTAGCGGCATTTCCATTCTTTGTGTAGAGTACAAGAATTAAAGTGAAAATAAACTAAATCCCCACTACAGAAGAAGAACTAAAACGCAAGATGTTTGCACAATGTTATCGTAGAGCGTCCAGATTTGTTCCATCTGCTTTCATTTAACAACAGCTTTAAACGATGTGCTACTCGCCCCCCCCCCCCCCGTCCCCGTTGCCATTTAAAAATTATCAGTAGGACCCCGTCTGGGACCCTGTAAATGACCCTGGAACAAACGAATTTACTTTCAATCATTGCGATTTTGAAATGATGACAGACGTGTTTTCCTGTTTTGACATCTGTCTCACCATTTCAGTTTTTTTTGGGGGGGGGGCGGCCATAGACTTTACAATGACGTTTTTGCTGACATTTTGACCGGCCGCCATTTTGTACAGAGTAATTTTAGAGAGTCAAAACTTATTCCATCTTATTTCATTTCCCAACAGGTTTCCAACGATATGCTGCTTGACTCCCTTACCTTTTGCAATTTTTGAGTTGGACCCCGCCTGAGACCCTGTGGGTGGCCCTGGGACAACATTTTTTTGTTTTGATATGTTGTACTTTTAAAATGATAAAATACGTATTTCCCTGTTTTGACATCTGTCTTATCGTTTGCGATTTCTAGGGATGGAAATGGATTTTCTGAACACCCTGTATATTCATATAACTCTCACAGTATATGCATTCGGAATTTTTTTTATTACGGTTTCGTAATAGGCGTCATTAGTGATTTCGATTGGTATATAAACCATCTTCCACTTCGATATATAATCTCCCTCTCTTCCCTGTAAGTTTACTTAGTTCCGAGGTTACCATTTCCGTAGATCAAAATGTCTTAAAGAAAATGGGCTTACCAAATATTAATGTAATGAAAAGCAAGCGAAAAACATTAAAAAATAGAACGATCAAATTCAAACTTTCTCCTTATAATGGATACAAAAAGCATTTATCCTTGCTACTTTTAGCAATCCTTGTGGAGAATGAAACTTGAGATAAAGAAATTAGGAAAATAGCAGAAGATAAAATTGGAGAAAATAAATTAAGCCGATTCTTTAGTATATGGAAAAGATCTTCTCTTAAGAATTCACAACTCGAATTCGAACTCTTTGTTTATTATATTTTTTGCTTCACGTACTTCACATTGATTTGAGACTCACATTTTATCCTATTTTGCACTGAAAAGTAGGCCTACCTACAAATTAAAAAGGAAACAATTTTATGTGATAAATTCATTCAAATTAATCGAAACATAGACCATGGCAAACACTTCATTCTGTTTATATCGTAAAGATCAGATCCACTGGTATTGCAACAGAAGTGTTTGAGCGTTTGACCGTAGAGATAAAGACCTCAACAATCAAATTTTGTATGTTCTTGTATTCTTTCTTTCAGATAAAAATTTATGAATTGATAAATTAAAGTGTTTGTGAACTTTTTAATCAATGTGGGAAGGAGGGCGTGAATAGTGGGTCGGAGTAAATGACAGTAAATTCCGCTGGGTGGTGGGTCATGGTGGGTACTGGGTCAGAGTATGTCGTGGGTCGAAGTGAGTGGTGGGTTAGGTTTAGTAACCCTCGCCATCTCTTCCGGAAAACAGTTTGAAGGCTCAGTGGGACTATTGCTGCCCGTGCTAAGATGTGCAAGAAACTACCGAATATGTCTACAAGAAGTAATGCATGGTATTGTATATTAGATTAAAGTATTTTCGTGAATGACTATTATACGAATATACTATTATACTTGCAAATAACAGTTTTCATTAAAGTAATTTTCTTAGTTTATTTTACTAATTTCTCTACGATTTTGGGTCTTTAGAAACAATATCATTGAATTATGAATGGCAAACAGGTTTACCTGTAACCAGTAGCTTACAGAATACTTCATCAAGTGGAACACCGAAGGGAACAAGATGAGTTATACACGCATCAGCGACATTAATGATTACATCATCTTCATAAAGACCACCGAAATATCTGTTTCTGGTAATGCAAAACTTGTTACTATTTTCCCTCTTGAGCATGCAAACTCATTTCTTCGTTTACTTTTAAAGTTCGTTTACACGTGAGCGTGATATAAGCGTAGTAATACACAACTACTGCTTACCTTCCGGTTGTCACAACTGACCACTAATTTCCAGAAGTTATTTGCCTTCTCAAGTCAATCTTATGTTTACAAAAATGTTATCAACATCTACAGAACAATTCATTGATTCTTGTTTAGCTGAAAACTGGCCATTGGTAGTAAATGCTGAATTTAAATGCACTCACATAACTTGCAGGTGAGATGCACTCACACAAATAACGTGGTGAAATACGAGGGTAAGTCAAAATTACCCTCAATTTTGACATAACTCTTCTTAGGTTGTACATATAGACCTCTACTCTCGTTATTTTATTGTTATGCTGTTGTTGTCATGCTATAGAAGTTTGATCCTAATTCCTCAATTTGTCTTCCTTTTGTTGCAGATAGATCATGGCTGCTCCATTAGAAGTTTGCACCAAAGAGGAACAACGACCAGTGATCACGTTTTTGTGGTCGGAAGGTGTATCAGGAACCATGAATAATTTCCAGACGATGTAAAACTTCATCAGTAGTCACTCGTCTGTCTAACAAAAGCATGTCACGTGCACACTCAATGTCGTCATCATTTGTGGCCGTAGATGGTCGTCCAGCTCCTTCATCGCACGTAACACTTGTGCAACCATTTTTGAACTTTTCTATCCACAAGTAGACACTCCGTTGCGGCAAAAGACTGTTCTTGTATTGTGCCGAAAGTCTTTGATGGATTGCGGCCCCTGTTACACCTTCCAACCACAAAAACCGGATCACTGCTTGTTGCTCCTCTTTGGCGCAAACTCCTAATGGAGCGGCCATGACCTATCTGCAACAAAAGGAAGACAAATGGAGGAATTAAGACCAAACTTCCATAGCATGACCACAACAGCATAACAATAAAATAAACGACGACAGGTCAGTATGAACAATGTAAAAAGAGTTTTGTCAATATTGCGGATAATTTTTTATTTACCCTCGAAGAAAATGATGAATTATCTTAAAACGTAATAGATTTATATTTTAAAGTAATCGATGTTTTCAACATTAAGAGACTTATGAGAAAACTGGCCAGTTTATTGAATAGTTCAACACACAAGAAAGCTGATTCCGCGAAGTACGAACGTTCTCCCAGATTGCTTGGAGTTGAAAACTTGCCTTTCAATATAACCACTCAAAACACAGTCTATCCTTCAAATGCACCGGCTAAAGACAAAAACAATTACCATATATCCTTTAACATCCATAAGCAAACTTGCTTTTGCTAGAACCAAAAAAAAATCATATAATAACTATCATATAAACATATAAAGGATACTGTGGCTTATGTCTTCTATCATGTCACATTGTACTAATGCCTTCATAATAGTAACCAATCTAATCAAATTTGTTCTTATACATTTAGTAAGTTTAGATTATTTATTTTTACATATTTCATATGTATAGAATTAAATTATATCAATTTGTAATGAAGAATACAAAACAATTACACTTGATAATAATTCATGACATAAAAATTAAGTATATAACTGAACGCAATGAATTACATAAAGAAATAGCCTACATTGTATGTTTATGTTTGCAAATGGAGTAATGATGTAGCAACTTAGCATTTAGAAGAGTGTTATATTCAAGTGCACATAAAGGATAGATTCCTCACATTAAAAAAAAATAAAAAAGATATTATAAAACAGATAACAAAAGCTGTTTAGGAGGTTGAAAAAAAACTTAGTTACAGCACCGCGAGCTACATTTTCATTTCGATAGCGTCAAACGCTGGTAGAAGGAATGATAATCAGTACACGTCCATTTCCCAGTTGAGCTTAATGAATCTTATGTTTCCTCCTCTGAGACGATACTTCGTTTAGCTCTTTGTGCTCGCTGGAGGGGGTCTCTTTTCACTCCGGTGATGTTTATTAAGAGATCACAAGACGTGATTATAGGACTTGCAAAACACATAAAAGGGTTCAGTAGCAACAGGCAGTGGCTATTCATACACCGACTGAGATAATGAAGTTCACATCATCATTCGTTGTTTGCAATATACCTGTGATCTTGGCAGCCTCATATCATTTGGATTTTCCACTGCATAATGTTTACATACTCTGTTGAGAGAGATGTTATGTTACACGTTGAGCAATTAATTTTACAAGTTGATTACATGCGATTTAGACATAACAGCAGCTCCGAAAGGAAGAGACGAATTGAGTCTACAGGCACCTTATAGTGAATATAATAACGTCCTACAGAGACTGTTGTATTACAGTTAAAGCTTCCTTATCTTCATTGTAAACCTTGGACTTGTATTGATTTATAACAAGATGTCTCTTGCTTGCTTATGAATCGCCATTACGTGGTTCTACTTATTTTATTTACTCACGGATAACTGCACGTAAGGCAATATCCTGTTTCTTCAAAGTTCATCAACCGAAAGAATTCCAAAATTTCTTTTAATGAAATCTTTAGACTAAAGCATTATTATTTCATATAGGGATGCGCACGAAACAAGATTTGTGGCTATCTCGTCTCGAAAATGTGCTGTAAAAGTGATGTCTCGGCTAGAAAAATGTATATTTCTCTATTGGAAGAGCCGTGTCTCGACTCGAATTTTGTCAGGAAAATCCTGTCTCGACTCGTCTCGTGCGCATCCCTAATTTCGTAATACGTTTCTGACAAAATATTGTACAGGGACACCTCGAAGCTCGAATATCGCGATTCTCGATTTATCACACTTTATTCATTGATTGAGTAGGGGAATAATGAAGACATCAGCAGCATGATCACGGTTTAAAATTTGATACCAACATTTCTATTATTGTACTCTAAATTCGAATTATCGTGGCCGCCACATGTAACCCCACTATATATGCAATCAATACTGCATTTAGTTCGAGTCTCCACTCTCCAAGTAGCTTCGTTTCTATCCAACAAAGAGAAGTACGAATGAATTGAAAATTCGTATATAATAAAGATTAACAAGAATTTCAGGAATGATAAAAAAATGGATCAAAAGATTGCGATCTTGGCCAGGAATTTTAGGAATGATCAAAAATGCATCAAAAGATTGCGATCTTGGCCAATAACACAGGCCTACAGAAAAAAAATTTTTCTTGGTGCCTAAAATTTTAGAGCTGATTTTAACTGGGGCGCTGAATCCAATAATGTAAGCAGTTTTTTTCTATCAGCTCTACTTTGGTAGATACAGGCTACTGTACCAGTAGTGTTATTTACGTTACAATGTATGTGGAAGAAATATTACAATCCAAAATAAATATGTAAATTATAAATGATGTAACCACTATTTCTGCATGCTTCTTGCAATAGTATACAAAATAAGCAAAAGAAATACAAATATTCTCGTAATAACAAGTTTGAATATGATCTTATAAACTCTGCAACTCAAATAAATCCTACTGTGCTCTATAGAGATTTCTATTTGGAAGAACGGCGCTCTTTTCTCATTAGTGCTGCTATCTGTCGGTACTAAACGGAAACTAGTCATATAGTAGTTCCAGGAACGTCCACTAGATTGCATTGGTATTCTACTTGGCTAGTGGATCGTAGTTGTTGTCTTGCAGGTGGAGTGATATGTTGGAACATGTGAGTTTTGTTCTGAAATCATAACTTGTATCGCGTATACTAAGGCTTTATATTTAACATCCGTGTTAGTGGCCTGAACATAAAATGAGTTCAAGTCGAAGAAATTGTGTTAACCATCCTGATGTGTTTTGCTACATATGTGGTGAGTACACATTTAAAGACAATAGAAAACATATCAGTGACTTTGTAAAAAAAGCATATCATGCATATTTTGGTGTACGCCTAGGGGACCAAGATAAAACGTGGGCTCCACATATTGTGTGTAAAATGTGTACTGAACACTTGCGACAGTGGACAACTGGAAAAAGAAAAAGTCTTAAGTTTGGTGTTCCAATGGTTTGGAGGGAACCCACAAACCATGTTGATGACTGTTATTTCTGCCTGGTAAATGTTACGGGTATGAATAGAAATAACCGGAACAAGTGGACATATCCTGATCTGCCTTCAGCAAGACGTCCAGTTGTTCATTCCGATGAAATACCAATCCCAACGTTTCACCACTTGCCAGAGCTTTGTGAGACTGAAAACGAACGTAGTGAACATTCTTGTGACATGGATGATGGAAGTGACAGTGATTATGAGGGAATGTCAACAATTCCTCAACAGTTTAATCAAGATGAGCTAAATGATCTAGTTAGGGACCTTAATCTTTCAAAAGAATCGTCTGAATTACTTGCTTCCAGATTGAAGGAGAAAAACGTACTAGAACAAGGAACTAAAATCACATTCTACCGAACAAGGGAAAAGGAGTTTTTACCATTTTTCACTGAAGACACAAATCTCGTATTCTGTCACGATGTTAGAGGTCTCCTAGAACACATGGGTCATCCAGAATACAATCCAGATGATTGGCGCCTGTTTATTGATAGCTCCAAGCGAAGTTTAAAATGCGTCCTTCTACACAATGGCAATAAATATGGCTCAATTCCAATCGCTCATTCAACACGACTGAAAGAAGAATATGAAGCAATTGCTTTGGTTATGGAAAAAATTAAATATCAGGACCATCAGTGGGTGATTTGTGTGGATTTAAAGATGGTGAACTTTCTTCTTGGACAGCAAAGTGGCTACACAAAATATCCTTGTTTTCTATGTCTGTGGGATAGCAGAGACAAAGCAAACCATTGGTCAAAAAAAGAGTGGCCGCAGAGGGACGACATGGTTGTTGGTAAGAAAAATATTATTAACATGCCTATTGTTGAGTGTGACAAAATCATTTTGCCACCTCTACATCTCAAGCTCGGTTTGATGAAGCAGTTTGTAAAGGCGCTAAATAAGGACGGGCCGTGCTTTGCTTACATGGGAAACAAGCTACCTCAGATCAGCACAGAAAAATTAAAAGCTGGAATATTTGATGGTCCCCAAATAAGACAACTCATGAAAGATCCGGCTTTCGTGGAGTCCATGAATGAGACTGAACGTAGAGCTTGGACCTCATTTGTAGAAGTTATCAAGAATTTCCTTGGCAATAATAAAGCTGATAACTATGTTGAGCTAGTGAACCAGATGCTTAATGCATTCCAAAAACTTGGATGTAATATGAGTATCAAAATTCATTACCTGCACAGCCATTTGGACCGTTTCCCAGACAACGTAGGCAGTCTGAGTGAAGAACAAGGTGAAAGATTTCACCAAGATATTAAAACAATGGAGGACCGCTACCAAGGAAAATGGGATGCCCATATGATGGCAGATTACTGCTGGAACCTAAAAAGAGACTGTGCAAAGAAACATTCAAGGATGTCACGAAAACGAAGCTTCCGAAGTGTTGAATAGATCGTTTTGAACAAATTATTTGATTTTTTATTCATAAAAACTATTATAAAATGTAGTTACAGAGTTATTATGTACTTGATGTTTGTGTTTATATGGTTTTCATTATTTTCAAAGTGTTCCAAATAACAGATTTAAATGTCATAGTTTTCTTTTCACTTACAGTAAAACAGCACCTATGCAATTTTCAACGTTGTAGCAGGTCAGTCTTGCAATTCCTATATCTCAAAAACTAAAGCTGTTAGGGGAAAACTAACGCCATATTTGGATTCAGCGTCCCAATTCTACTTCAAATCAGCTAAGAAACACCCGGCATCAAAACCACTGTAAGCCAGTGTAATTAGTTTTTGAAACATGGCCCACACAATTTTGAACGGCCCCTAAATCGAGTTTTCGTATTTTCTACAGAATGGGCACATCGTACTAAGTTAAGTGACAGTTTGGATTTGGATACACTATATGTAGTTCTCCAGATATGAGGCATACAAAAAAAAAAAAAAGAAAAAAAATTGAAATATATTGGATCTTTTGATCCAAAAAGTAATTTTGCTTTTCTAAGTGAATCTTCGTTTTTCTAACTTAACACGTTTAATACACTTCTTTCTGTTTTTTCTTTCTTTTTTTAAAAATTCTTATATAGAATTTAATGGATAGATTTGAAAAACCCTTGACAATGATCATCCATTATACACTAATTATTTAAATGAAATGATGCTTACACCTAAATGAAATGATGGCCAGTGGTTCTCAACCGATGTGTCACGACACACTGGTGTGTCGTGAAATTTTAGAATTTAAAAATCATGAAGAATTTAATAATAATTAGTTAAAATCGAGACAAACTGTACAACTGGGCGCCATTTACGTCCACACATTCGCGTAGGCGTGGGCTGTTGATGATGCTTTCCCTTACCCTGCTCACTGTTGCAGGCGATGTAGGCTGCCTCTCACTTCGAGGACGGTCCAGGACGCTTCCTGGCTCCAAGAACTTAGCATGCCACTTTCAGCTTACAACTTACTTTTAACAGTCAACATTGAAACAACGATGAAAACAACAATTGATGGAATTTGGTGAGAAACTGACCCTTGCCCTCCCTCTCTCAACGTGTTCAGAGTTGCCGCTTATCTAACAGTGTTGCCAACTAAAAATTTAATCCTTCCGCTACCGTTTGCACTTTATTTGATTTCATTATGAGCATTTTTATGAAAATTATAAGCAAATTAAATCCGTCCAGACTTTATGAAAACCCTGTATGCAAATACATTCAGCGGTTCAATAATGTTCAGTGCTATACATTATAAAAACTAATTGGTTTCACTATTATGCAGCGGTGTAGCATAAAGGAATGCCGGCATGCTCAGCATCCCTTATTAATAAGAAAAAATACGTATTTCATTATATATATATAAAAATTGTTTGCTTGTAATTATAGCAATTATTTCCATTGCAATCTTCTGGATGCAGTCTCTTGCCTTACTTTGACAAGTGGAACCTATTCATGCGTGTCACTCAGATGCATATTTTCTCTTTCCTCTTGTCGTATGCTATGTTCCTTTGGCTTTCAGGCCTACTACAAGCATCGGAGTTTTTGTCTGCTTTCTGTCGAATGCGCATGCCCAACTATTTATTTAATTACTCCTCCTCATCCCTTGCAACCCAACATTTGCTTTAGATATGAACTTATGTATGCCCAAGTATTACCAACTCTATTTTCAACTAAGCTATATTTTCTGTACAGAACTTACGAGCGCTAACGTCAAGGAAAATACATCAAAACAGAAATGGTTCGTTCCAGGGGTGGATCCAAGGGGGGGACTATAGAGGCTATAGCCCCCCTTGACGCTCAGGTATACACTGAATAAAATGGGCTTCAATCCTGATTTACATTGGATAAAGCTGCAAACTATTGTTTAGCCCTCCCTTGATCATATCCTGGATTCGCAACTGGTTCGTTCAACGACTTTTTGAAGCAGCTCGCTTATGTAAATGATAGTATAAAAAATAGTTATGCTTTAATCGAAATTAGATGCATCGTAACTGTAATCGTAATTAAAGGCAAACTATTAATATTCATCAGAAGTATATAGTATGTCCCAGTGGCGTGGTGTAACGATCCTGTTACCTGGATATACAAGAAAGGAGAAATAAGAAAGAAATAAAATTATATTTGTTTGCGAAAAAAATTCAAAGCAGGGGCGTCATTTCAGACTTCGCTTGAGGGGGCAACAGCATCACCGACATAAGACTTTCACACGTTTTGTACTAGTATATTAGTAGACAATCGATTAAAGTAAATGTATTCCTCAAACTCTTTGGGGGGGGGCAATTGCCCCTCTTGCTCCCGTAAATGAGGCCCCTGATTCAATGGTTCATGTTAAAACGAAATTGTAAAAAAAAAAAAAAGAAAAGAAAGAAAGAAAGAAAGGTTTCGAGTGAGATTTCTGTGAGAAGTTATACGTTCGGGGTCAAGTGCCTCAAGGATGTTTTTTCTTCTGCGCATGTTCAGTGTTTTAGGTCGTGATAAGCATGCTTGTGCAGGGGTGCAGGCTGACTTTCGCTGTATTGTGTGAACAGGGAGGATCTCTGGAATTGAGGTCAAAATGAGAGAACTTCGAAAATGGGACGATTTGTTTCGTTTCTTTCTTCAAGTCTGAGTAGTTTGCTGTTTTGTGTTTCGAGTTGGAGCTAAAAATAAGAATAACCCCTGCAAGTGAGGAATATGCTGCATTTAATTGTAAAATTTCTAGTGAGAATTTGTGAGTGTAGCAAATTTCACAACTTTCAAGCTGCTGTATTGAGTGAAAGTGTAAGAGAAAAAAGGGGGAACTTGGCACAGTTCTCTCCGTTGGTTTTAGCCAAGCGAAACAAGATTTGAAGAATTAATTTTGTTTTCTTGTTCGAAGTGCTTAGTTACTTAATACGTTATTTCGAATTGATTATATTGGATGTTTAGCGTCATTTGAAGTGCTATTAAAACCGGTCCGGTTAAACTGCAATGCATATATCCTCGTTGTAAATTGGCTTATTCTTTTTTAATGCATGAGAGCGAGACATCTGAGTCTCAGGAGAACAAAAATAAATTCAAGGTAACCAATTAACCAAAAGGTGAGTGCAATACTAATTTTTTTCCTAGTTTGTGTCTTGTCTGTGTAATTTTCAAGTGGGTCGTCTATTGTACTCCAACCGGGTTGAATTAGGAATTCAATATAGTAAATTAAACATGTTTAACGGAAAATCTAGGGGAGAAATGGTGGCAGGTTTTAACCCAAAATCCTTTGAAGTGCAAATTGGTATTTTTCTTCTTTTCAGGTCAATGCTAAGAAAATTAATAATTCAATCAAACTGTTTGGTTGATATGTTCCATGGATTAGTTACGATTATAGTTAAATTTCTTTTTCGTAAAGGTAAAATGAATTCATGGAATATTCGCGTTTGAAATGTTTGACATGTTTATATTGTTTGAGGTTAGTGTTTGCTGCCAGATTGAGACGATAAATTTTAGTAATATTAAAATTTAAGGCTTGAGAAAATTAATTACGTCTTGTTTTGGACTAGTTAGGCTGTCTAATAGAAACTAAAATTATTTTAAGTAATTTTTGGGGAAAATTTTTCTTTGCTACATTTTTGATCGAAAGCTGATTGGCTCCGAACTAAAAGGAAATCTTAAACCGATTATAATAGTATTTGAGAAGTAATGCAATTGAAATTAATTATATTGACTTGTATGTTAGAGGTCCTTGAAAGACCTGAGATTGTCGAATATTGAATTTAGCTTTAGAAATTTAAATAACCTTTGAGATTAACATAATTTATTTGAGAATTTTGAGACTTAATTTTGAAAAACTGAATTTATCTAATTTGATTATCGTATCTACGAGTGGATGCTAAGCAGACTGTCGTCAACCTGATGAAATTTGATTGTAATTTATTGTAATAAAGATATTTCAAGGATATTGTTTGTGTGTTGTCATTTGTTATATATATATTGTTTTTATGTGATTTGTATTTCCCCCTTGGATTTTCGATTAATAATTTTGACCTCATTTTCTAGTAGTTCTTCCTCGTGTAAAGCTCCCTCTGCGGCTAGTTGGACTGGTTTCTCCCCACCTTGTCTGATAGACTGCGGACGAAGGCATTACAGCGGCCAGAAACTCTTTGAGGGGACTCACACATACAAACATACGAGCACACTTGTAAACATAAAGCATTCTGTAGAATCACGGTCACTGGCTTGGGCCCTTTAGTATCTGGATATCTGACAACGAAATAGACACACAGAAACAGGATCCCAGAGTTGTTTTAAGTGCTTTCTATTTGCATCTTCAAATATATATACATACACACTCAGGTCTATATTCACGAACGGGCGTGAGGTTCGGACCCAACATGATAAATTTCTAGAGGCGAAATTTTTTAAAGAAGGAGATTGAAATATGATACGCGGAGAAAGAAGCTGCCCAAGAGAGAGAAATTAAGGGAACTATACTCAAAACAATGTTCATACAACAGTTGGGCCGAGTTTCTCGTTACAACGGTAATGGTGCAAGAAAGAGCTGAGACAATTGCTTATTGGTTTCTAACGTAATCCATGTATTTGCTTCTGTATGTCCTACCAGCCCCGCAATAAGAGTCCTGGGCGCCTAATTTTTTTGGGCCCGCCAAAATAATTATTATGAGTAGTTATTGATATAATTTATAACCCTGTATTATCCCTTGGAAAAGTTATGTATTGGTGATTGCAGTAGTATTGTATCGCAAAGTGACTAACTTTGGCATCCCAATTTCGGAATACCACGCTACGCTACTGATACAATAGATATTATTATTATTATTATTATTATTATTATTATTATTAATAATAATAATAATAAAATATCAAACAAGAGTGTCGCGATGTTTTGGATGTTCAGTGAAGTGTGTCTCTAGTCATAAAAGGTTGAGAACCTCTGTCTAGAGCATAACCAATGGCTCCTGAAAGCAAATATAAGTGCTAAAAAAAAGTAAAATTAGGTATCAATTAGCTTCAGCTGTTGGAGACTGCAGAACATGATGGGCTAGGGGAATGAAAGTTCAAAATTATTGAAGCAGAGAAAACTAACTTTAAAGTTGAAAAATCTATATGAGCATTGAATGTTTTTGCAACCTTTGGTTACTGCTTAACTTTGATTTATTTGCTGGTTCTAATTTCAAAAACAATGTTACATCAGTTTCGTTGAAAAATAACTTCATACGATTTCTCCCCGTTTCCCCAGAACTCTTTAATTGTAGAAGCACTGTCTTTAAACGTGAGAACAACAAATATAATAGTTTACAACTTCACCATCATGTTTCCAGAATGGGAAAATTGCATACAGTGGAATATACCACTACCATTGAATGAAAACACTAGAATCAAATAGGCGTAATTGTTTATAATGTTATATGCAAAACTTTTAAACTTAGGTTATGAATTACTTACTGTATATACTGGCTTATAACTAGGGCTAGGATTTTTGGTACAAAAGATACTGAAACTAGTATGTACAAAGGTGGAAAAAGACATTTTTGGTGCAAATTTGGTAAAATGAAAACTATCTTAATTAATAATTATACTACATCGCAAACACAATTTTAATATGTTTGTATCAAATTTATGTCTAGATAGTTGATAACATGAAAAGGTCTTTAACTGAACATCGAAAAAATATAAATGAATATCACAATCTGACCTTCAATTTTTTTACATTTTAAGGCATGGAAGAGTGAAATGAGTTGAAATACGTTCCATGGCTATGTCGGTTAGACTAAAGGAGACAGTGATGATGAGAAATTAATGAAATGGGGAATGAAGAAAGGAGGAGGAAACGGGAGAACCCCGAGAAAATAAACGCAGATTTGACTTGAATTTGATAACATTCGTCATCTCAATGTTAGAAAATGTCAGACTCTCGGTCTTCCAGGGGCACTTGATACTACGAGAAAGAGGGTGAGATTTTGTTCTGACATGAGTTCAAGCTCATTTACTTTACTAAAGATAGTTTGTGATTTTACTAGCTTTGGTTGAGAGTAGCAACATTTCATACTTTCATCAAGTTTTTATATTTTCGGCAATCTAAAAGAGGCAAGTAAACTTTTTTCGTTCCTCCATCTGAGATTATTTTGATATTTCTACTGTGTTGTAATATATTTAAAACGAAATTATGTGCATTGATGTATATAACGCAAAGACGCAATAAATCAACGTTAATACTGGCTGGGAACGAGAAAGAACTGAGGCCTACATCGGTGCAACACATACGGGCAATGAACGAAAACTTAAAATTTGTTGCTTGTTTAGTGATAAGGCCCTATCCGGTTGCGATGATGTGAATAGACTTTGCGGGAGATGGTTAAAATTAAGCTCAAATGTAGAAGAGATTGAGTAGATGCTATATTACAAAAGCAAATTGTCCTAAAATGGATGGAAGTCAAAAAAGCTCGAAACACTAATGTCAATGGAAAATAAATGAAAAACAATTTTGTCACTTATCTCAAACACCAAAAGAGAGGGATGGCTGAAATTTAGTTTGAACACAGAAGAGATTACGTAGATTCTATATTCCAAAAGTAAATTGTCCTAAAATGAATGGAACATAGTAAAAAATCACGAAACATGAACATTAAAGTCAAGGGAAAATCTATGAAAAAATGAAGTCGTCAACGTATCTCAGAAACTATAAGTTGATGGTTAATTGAAAGTTTATTGCAAAGATATAATAAAAACTTAAGAACGATGTATAGCACGTGAGATAAATATAGAAAGAACATTATCAAAAGTAAAGTTGTTTGAATAAAATCAATAATAATGATAAAGTATATGCGTCTTCTGCGAATTACCCGAGGCGCCCCACGCGGAGGCACGTGCTTAAATTATTTCAGATCTGGATTTGGAATCTCCAGCCGATTTAGCATGCAACGTGCCACTTGATCTGATCACGTGACAGTCTGGCCCTTATGGCAAACGGATAAACCAACCCTTTCTTGGTTAGATGGAGAAGGTTCTTTTCGGCGGACAGAAATTTCATATACTAAACTTGAGGCCTTGTCTCAACATGCCCTCACCAAATATACGATTTGGTGGAGCACAAAAAATTCGATCCGTACTTATACACCACAATTTTCAGAATTATGCACAATATTAAATCAGCATTACAACAAAGACTATTGTTGCCCTTCATTTCTGCTTAGTGCCTTAGTTACGCCAATGCTCCAATATAGGTAGCGTGCACTAGCTGACAACCATTTAATTGATCATTTATCAACTTTCGCTATGGTGATGGATGTCGAAATTGCGAACACATATCTTAATTAAAATTTTAATGGACTTAACAACCCCTACTTTCTTCACCGGGTTATAACAAGGGTATAACCATCATTTATGAGCTTCATCCTTGTTGAATCCTAGAAGCAAAAACCGAAGGATGCAAAATCCGGTGAGGAGATTCGACTCACCTCGACATAACATTTACGTGGAATGCAGTTATTAACGAAATTCAAGCTCTCGGTGAGGTAATGCAGTTGTGCGCTATTTTCTGGTAGAGTATACGGCGTTTTTGGTCGTTTTAATCAATCTTTTGGATACACATTTCCAGCACATCTACACACTATTCCGTTGATGGTCATCTCTAGAGAAAAAAAGGATCAAACTTTGCTCTTAAAAAGATGTCAACTTTACGCTATAACGAACATGTTCCAAGATTGTCGTAGAGCTCCTCTGTGGCTAAGCGGTTAGCGTACGCGTCTTTGGCGTGGGAGACCCGGGTTCGATTCCTGGCGGGAGCTCATGTGGTTCGGATTCCACGTTAATCAGTAGGTCCACGTCTCATATAGCCTCGCTGCTCAATGGGACGTTAAACTCAAAATCAACTCAACTCAAGATTGTCGTAGATTCTTACTGTCCCAAATCCGGCAGTTGTGTGTATTCACTTTATCACTTAAATGGAAAGTCGATACATCACTGAAGATTGTTTACAATGAAACCCTAGTCTTCATCCAATTGATGTAACATTTGCGCTCAAAATTTCGTAAGAGAAACTATCAGTGTCATTTAGTTCTTGCTACATTGTTAACCTACGGTTTGAGATGCAAACGTTTCCTTAACATATGCCAAACAGTCGCACGTGGAACACCCAGTTCGCTAGAGCCACATCATAACACTGTTAACAAAGCTTTGCCTCACCTGCTCTGACATTCTCAGACACACGGGCACACACTGAAGATTTCTTGTCTTATTGAACACCCAATTTCACGAATGGTAGACCTACTGGGTTGATTACAACTATACTCGGTATGGAAAATAGTTTATTTTATATGCAATGAGATTTATCTCAGGCTATCGTTTTATGAAAAAAAAAATTACAAGCACATGAGTATGAACCTGAGACTTTCATTTTCATATGTCGTTTTCGGTTTCGTTTTGCCATTGGACGAATGTTCTTACTGCTATTTCATTTTCTCGTTCCAGATGATCTTTATACATATAAAAGGGTTAAATCATAAGTCGTGGCAACTATTTTTTTTCGAATGGGCATAACAGGATAGATCGAAGATATATATTGGAAAGCGTGTAGCATGGGCCGTCGAATGGCATTACTAGAGGAAGACTCGAAGAAGGAAGTCCTCTTATAGAACAAGCAAAACACAGGAAACCGGATAACATTGGTTTGTAATCGTATGACCAACGGTCAACCAAAACTATTTACACAGACTTCAAAATCGTATATAGTACAGATCTCGCAAGTTATTCTGGATGTTTAGCAACCTTCGAAATACCACCTCTAATTTCACCGACGGTCGGTTGCCAGCAATGAGGAAGGCGTTGAATACATCTGCTTTATATGAAGCCCTAAAGTGATCCAACTTGTATCGAAATGCTGTCGACATTCTACCCTGCTTGAAAGGGGGATGCGGCACAGAATCGACACGGCATACGACCGACAATTCATCTCAGAAACCTGTTTCGGTCCTGTGCCGTGTCGATCCTGTGCCGTTTCGGTCCTATGCCGTTTCGGTCCTGTGCCGTTTTGCTGTCACGCCGCTGCTCTGAAATAATTTAACTTTTAATCATGTGCCTAAAAAAATAATATTTTTATTATCTGTTTAATCCTTTGCTCTTACAAATTATAAACTCCTGTCGATTCTATGCCTGTGCAAGTTATATGCATAGAATACGTACGATCGAAACGGCATAGAGCCGACACGGCATAGGACCGAAACGGCACAGGATCGACACGGCATAGGAACGAAACGACACAGGATCGACACGGCACAGGATCGAAACGGCACAGGATCGACACGGCGCAGGACCGAAACGGCATAGGACCGAAAGGACGCACGATCATCGCCACTGCGTAGGATCTATAAAACCAAACATTTATTTCTCATAAAAGCAATCAGAGCCCTGTCAATTGATTTTAGAATATAAGAATTATAAGATATTTACTATATGAATATTAATAATTGTGAGTGACAAAAGAATGATAGTGCTAAACGGACAAAATATAATTTCTTGTGTGCTTGGTCAAAAGCATTTCTATATGTATGGAATACTTATATTTATTATTATTATTATTATTATTATTATTATTATTATTATTATTATTATTATTATTATTATTATTATTACGTTTTAACTTGTTTTGAAATCATGGCCTGATTACACTAGAAAGCGAAAGCCATGAGAAATGTAAGCTAAGTATTAATATGGAATACTTTTAATGTTGCTCATTAGAGGAAACACTGCTCGCATGTCTTCTCGTCTCGATATCGAGAATACAAGAGATTTTTTAATAAGAAGCTCAGTTGGGAAGTAATAACTGAGCCGATGGCTCGAGCCGGCTCGCTTGGGGTGAACCATCGGCTCGAGCTGGCTTGGTTGGGATGAGCCATCTGCTCGGTTCGGCTCATCTGGGCCGAAGCCTCTACCTGACTCGGTTCGGTGAGTTGTTGGCTCGGCTCACTTCTCGGTTCGGGTCGATAGTGAGTGCGCTGTGAGCCGAGCTGCTCAAGTTGTTGACAATTGTAAACTCGAGGCGAACAGTTTTGAAGATATTTGGCCAGTGCCCTATAACTTTTAACAATGTTTGGCTTGAGCCCGAATACTCAACCTAAACCCTCAACCCAAATTCATAAGCTCGTAAACAATATCCTTGACTCCTAGAATTCACGACTACCGAGGTTAGCAATCAACTAGTTTTTTAGTATTCAAATACAGACCGCGTATCTTTCACGTTTAATCACAGTGTTGTTATAATTATAATTATTATTTATTATTAATAATAATAATAATAAAAGTAGTACTAGTATCATTGATAACCTATATTGTCTATGCAAGATACTTGAAGAGAATACTTGAAACTACACACCAGATTTGGCTCGACTCGACCCTAACGCTGGTATAAAGGAGAAACCAAGCTCTCTTGAAGCAAAGGAAAAGAATTCTAGGTGTAAATAGAGGAACCGGGCTCTATGTCCCGCCTGCACACTTGATTATAAAGAATTCTCCACATGACCCAGGGATTCCAAATATTGTGTGAATACATATGGGGCAAAAGTAAGCTGCATTAAACGGTTTCCTCCTCGTAATATGTAATTCCGTGGAATATGGTACTTCTGTGCACAGAAGCAACAAAAGTGGAGAAACAAGGGATGTTGTACACGTTGCATAAGGATACCAAGAAGTGCGCTGGAACAGTATACTTGATTTATCCGTTAGGTGAATCTTCTCCCAGGAATACTTTTGATGGCGTTTTCCCCTTCCTTCGAGTTGGCAAACCTCCACTTTTCCCTGAGCTATGAAAAACTTCATTGCTATTGTGAATACCAAAATACTATCCTAGTGTAGACCACTTACATTTTGATTTTGTCATTGCTGGAGAAATTTTCTAAAAGGAAGCTCGTTGAAAGTACATTTTAAAAAAAGGATAGTCTTTTTTCGACATTCTAATGTACAGATGGTGATCAGAAAAATGGAAACACCTGTTGTTGGCAACACGTCAGATTTATGGGTTGGCAGTGGTGTCGTGCGCCCGCAGCGCCGGACCGCTGGTGGTGGTGTGTTAGGTCGGTCTCCATACTACGTCAGGCGCAGTGGAACAGCAGTGTCCAGTGGCTGCAGCAGACGGAGGTAATGTAAAATGTGAGACCTCTCAGATTTTCAGAGGGCAAATTATTGGTGCGCGGTTATGTGGAATGAGTATGACGGCAGTGGCTACTGTGTTAGGTGTGTCGCGTGGGACAGTGTCGAAGGTGATGACGGCCTACACAACACACGGGAAAACTACATCGGGTAGGGATGGTATCGAGACGAGACGAGACGAGACTTTGTCCGGTCTCGTCCCGGTAGATAAGTAGCGGTCTCGGTCTCGATCTCGTCTCGAGTCAAAAATCGCCGTCTCGTCTCGGTCAGCAGATGCTTGTCTCGATCTCGGTCTCGGTTCCGAAGACCAAGTCTCGGTCTCGTCTTGAAAGTCTCGAAATAAACAGTGTGAAATTAAAATTGTGAAAGTATTATTATCGTACAGTCTGTCGTTTTCGCTTCTTATTTTTTGCCTTCATTCTTGATTTAGAATTATGGTATGATGTACCTCTTCGTAGCTAATTTGCTATCGCTAATGCTTTCCATGCGTGTGTTCCAGGTTCAATCATCAGTGTGGGTATAATATACCTGGGATGAAACCCTAATAGTAACCATATTTCACTTTCAGTAATAGACTGTCTCATATAGCCTCAGTACTGCCTATACAATTAAAATCTATTAAATTAACTCCAGTACTATACAGTAGTTTATTTCCTTCCTTTGAAACAGAGTTGTTCAATACATCCTAATGGATAACGCAACACATAGCAACACGAATGTATTTAATCGTACCGAAATTGAAATTTTACAATTTCTCAGTTACTATCCAATACATTCTGCTTTGACTGTCATTTTAAAAACAGAATATAACGGTTATTATCTTAACAAATAGAGTAAATTATTACTACAATATATTTTGTTTCAAATTGATCAAATGCTTTATTACCGTTTCACAACTCAGTGTTTAATTGACACTTTAAAAGAGGCACTTCCTTAACCTTGTGGTGGAAGCTACGACACTCATCTTTGCTGTCTGTGGTCTCTGGTTGGATCACCAAACAAGTTAGATTCAAAGTCCGATGCTTCGTATAGTATGCGTCTCACTTTAAGTACATTCTGTTTCTTATACAAGTTCATAAAAGTTCATAATGTCGTAATGTATTACATAAGCATGTATTCAGTGTCGTAACATAGATTAAGCTTATTCCTGAGCTCTCAGCGCTGCATGTTATCTTTATTAGAGAAAACTAATCATGCGTTCATTACGCTGAAATTATATATTGATTGAAAATTACTTGCGAAACATGGACACACATGGAAACATATTATATGAGTATATAGGTAATTCGAGCTATCTGTATCTATTTTCTCTGTCCCGGCAAAAGAAGTGATTCTTAACTTTCTAGTTTTCTTTTCTATTAATTTTCGTAGTTTTGCTGCAATATGAAGGATCAAAAATATATATATATATATTTTTTGCTGTACGAATTTCGTTAAATTTTGGAGCCGTTTTTACCCTACCTTACCTAGTAAGTTATATATATATATATATATATATATATATATATATATATATATATATATATATATATATATATATATATGAATTTTAAATTTTAGAGGTAGACTATGCTAAGTCACTTTTTGGTCGAAATTGAGTTAACTATACTTTTTTTTAAATATACTATGTTCTTTCCAGTGGTGTAATAATGTAAGCCTTAAAGCAACCTATTACTTTGTAACTGCTTAGTATAGTTTGAAAACAGTACTATAGGTCCGGATTTTCGCTTCTCCTGTAAAATTGCGAAATTGTGACTTGGTTTAGTTTACCTCTGAGGTCCAGATATAATAAAGTCATAGCCATAATCATAATCAACCATTATCAATCCACTGCTGGATGAAGGTCTTTCCAAGTCTTCTCTACAACTATCTATCTTGACCAATTCGTTTTCAGGTCACTTCCCAGTTGTTCTTGATTTCGTCAAACCTTCTTGTATAAGGACGTTTCCTAGGCTGTTTCTATCTCGTGGTATCCTGTCTAGAATTGTTTTCGTCCATCGATCATAATTTCTTGCAATATGTCTAGCACATTTTCCAGCCCATGCTAAAAATAATTTTATTAGTACCAGTCATTAATTGCCAAATAATTCTTTCTATTTTATACATTTGGCCTACAAATAGTTCAAATCCGCTACTCTTGGAGCACTGAAACGCTAGTTTTTGATCTTTGTGTTGAATCTGACAACACTGACTCAATGATTTAAATCAACACAATATGAGGACCTCCATTTGGTCTAACGGCTAGCACGCTTGACTTCGTTTCGCGTGGTCCCGAATTCGATTTCCGGTGGGGGTACAGTTGAACGACCGAAGTGGTTCGGATTCCATTATAATCATTAGCTCCACGTCTGCTTTAGACGCTCTAGCATAATCGTGGGACGTTAAACTAAAACAAACCAAACCAAAAATCAACACAGTGTGTATTACTAACTGTTAAGTCCTTAAATAATTTGCATATAGCTATATGGTATGGATCGAGTTTGAGGTGGTCGGTAGTCAAACAAAAAAAACAAGTGAAATGTAAGTAGGGTGTAATTAGAACTTTTAATTAAGTATGGTTTTGTGTATATCAGGCCTAAGGCTAAGGGGAACAACTAGTGTTACTAAAAAGTTATCAGTTACATTTAATTTCAGTTACAATTTGCATTTACATGTATTGCTGGAACCAAAATTTTGACATTAACATTAACAATATAAAGACTGTGAAAAACATCGTCTTTTGAAAACATTCTTGTACCATAAAACAAATTACGTGTAATTTAAAAATATTTTGCAGTTTAGCTACGTTATTTTCACTGTATTTAGAATAATATCTAGCATTTATTTAAGATGGCAACACTGCTTAAAATAATGAAACTGCGACTTGTAATTAAAACCACCAGAAACTATTGTTGTAATGTTATAGAAGCAAATTAAAGCACCAATCATTATAAAAATTTAACATAAATACGATATTTTAAGCAGTATAACAATCACTATCCAAGTGTTTGGTATCTCTGAAACGGTTTGAAATAACAATTGTTGTAAATGACAGTATGATCACTTAAGTCTTTTGGAAGAATCTACATGATGAGACGTGATATGTCAGCACGTTTTCGAAGTAAAGTCTTCAGGAAAAGTTATTTTTTTCATTTCTTATAACTTTGTTCCTTCATTCATTCGAAATGCATTATGCCATGATCATAGTATTTGACGCTAAGATACAAATAATGAGCATTGCACCATTCCATTTGAGTTATTAGTCATCTCCAAAATGTTGATGTTAGTGATAATGTATTGTCCTTTGTTACACGGAATAATGTATGTGGTATTGTGGTTTTATTTAATACCTAAATTAGAAATAGGTAATACTTTACATAATGCAATTTGAGAAAATAAAACTTTATTTTGCGTTAGCAACACTGCTTCTTTATTTAGTGATATTGTAGGGTATCTAGAAGAATTTTTCCTTCAATATTTCACACAACATGGTACAAAATTTCAGCATTTTGAATATATATATACGTGGATCCAAGGGGCTATATTCCCCCTTAACGCTCAGGTATACACTGAATAAAATGAGCTTCATTCCTGCTTTACACTGGATAAAGAGGCAAAGTATGGTCCCTCCTCTCCCCTCCCGGCCCTCAAGCCCCTCCCTTTATCATATCCTAGATCTGCGCCTATATATATATATATATATATATATATATATATATATATATATATATATATATATATATATATATACAGAGAGAGAGAGAGAGAGAGAGGAGAGGAGATTATGTACAACAGCAGTGGATTTTGTTTCGGGAGAGGCTTGAGGAACGGGTAAGAAACCTTTGTGTTGTACGTGTAATGCGAAAAAATGATCATATATATATTTCGGGAGGGGCTTGAGCCCCATACCTACCCCTAAATACGCCACTGTACATCAGACAACCGTTCCCATATTAGCTCACACAGCAACGAAACAAATTTTGAGTAAAGGCAAAATAACTATCAATATTCGAGACGAGACCGAGACTTTCGAGACTGACCAAGGTCTCGTCTCGATTTATAGAGCTCGGTCTCGTCTCGGTATGTAAAAGTCCGTCTCGGTCTCGGTCTCGTCTTGGTATATAAAAGTCTGTCTCGGTCTCGGTACCATCCCTAACATCGGAGAAGCGGTACAGTGGGCGGAAGAAAATCATGAGTGACAGGTCACGCCGGGTATTAAAGCGCATTGTCACGCAGAACCGTTGTGCCATTGCGGAGCAAGTGACGGAGGAACTCAATCAGCATCTCCCCCACCCTGTTTCGACAATCACAGTCCGCCGCGAATTACATGACATGAACTTGAACAAGTAAAATTGATTGTGTTAACCTGTACACGACTGCGCAATGGAAGATTACCCTGTCCACGAGCTGGCAGATATGCAACTCATTTATGGAATAGCAAGGGGCAATAGCCCAGAGGCGAGGCGTTTATATCGAGACCGTCGCCCTCAAAAGAGAATAACTTTCCTTGTATTTTTCCACGCCTCCATATTCGACTTCGAGAGAGGGGTCCCTTCAGTTTCTCGTACGTGAAATCGGAGGAAATAGCCCCATATGAACAGCTGAACTTGAAGACAGCGTACGTTGAATGATCAGAAACCGTCTTGAAACTATCATGTGTATGGCGTAAAAATCCACATGCAACTCTAGTAAACGATCAGCAGCAGAAATTTGGTGTGGTATGGTGAATAATTTTGTGGTAGGATTTTATTTATTACCGGCCTGCCTGTGTGGGAGTACGTATCTTTTATTTTTATGTAATTTTCTCCCAAAATTGATAGAACATGTGCCCTTGAACATAAGACAGCAGATGTGATTTCAGTATGACAGTGCACCTGCACATTTTGACAGGAATATGAAACATTCCCAGATCGTTTGATTGGGAGAGAAAAACCTGTGTTATGACAACCTCGTTCATTCTACCTCACGCTGCTTGATTTTTTATTTCGGGGATACGTATGAAACTCCGGCCACGACAGTCGAAGAACTTGTAGCTCGATTTAATATAGCTGCGGCAATCATCTACGAAATTTCAGATGTGCTTGACCACACGCGGAAAAATTTGCTTCGCCGATGTCATCTTTGCAATGCGGTCAACGGTCGACAATATCAGACTGTGAACTGTTATTCTTCATAGCTGTCTCGTATACACATACTGCATTGCACAAATACTGTACAAGGTACCTCTGAGTATTTCACAGTTATCCTACCTTGTACGAAACAGAATAAATCGATAATTTGAAATTGTATTTCTTTCTTTCCTTGTGCAACACGCGCAACACCTTGAGTATCGTCGAATTTCATTCCTTCTGTACTCGTAGTTATTATCTTCCACGGATTTACGCATTACGGGGAGGAAATCTTTTAATGCAGCTTACTTTGGCTCAAATGATATTCACATAATTTGTGGGAATCACTGTTGTTATGTGAAGAATCCCTTATACTCTAGTTCATCATACATGATCTTTTGCCCCTGACTGTCTTATGCACAGTCGTTATAAACCGACTCTGGATCAAAGTTATTTTTTCCATTTTTACACACTCTTAAGTTGAACAGGAAGCCGTTCATTGATCATCCGTTACCATTAGCATAGAAGTTATAATTGTGATAAGCTAAAGACTTCGTTTCATTTAAAGTCTTCTTCCGAGTCCAGGAATCACCTCCAGACGTTCATTACATTAATTAAGTTACACCCTATATATATACTGATAAAAAATAATACCGATATTAGTGTCGATGAAATAGTATTTGGAGTCACTCAGACGAACAGTAACACTTCCGATGCAATTTAAATCCATACTAAGATACCATTGCCCTTTATGCTCAAAATGAAACTATTCTCCCCGTGCTAAGAACGGGTATTCTGTTAATAATTTATTATTAAACATCACACCATAAAATACAAAGTGTATCACGTAATGTACACGTTATACTGTTACTTGTTTAATGTATAAATGGAGGATGAAGGACTATTATTGGATCAAAAGATCCAATATATTTCAGACAAAAAATTTCTTGTAGGCTTTATATCTGGAGAACAACATATAGTGTACCCAAACCTAAACTATGACTGAACTCACAAGGAAGGGTCACGCAGTGGCTCCGCTGAGATCCGAACGAGACAATTGTGTTTGCATTTGAAATGTTATAACTAGATGAATTCCAAAGTTATACGTGCCACCGGGAGGAATATCGTGAGTTACAACATATTTTGTAATGTAAGAACTACAAAAAAATTACATGGCAGAATAGTTTGAACCGAGTCATTTGTTCGGAAACGGTTGGGTAAGTGGAAAACTCGACCAACACGTATCCCATCATTTTCAACGACAAACTTTTGGGGGTAAAAAACTTTGTCCCAGGGTCCCCCGCAGGGTCCCAGACGGGGTCCAACTCAAAATTTTCAAATGGCAAGGGGGGTTAAGTGGCACATCATTTGAAAGCTGTTGTAAAATGAAAGAAAATGCAGCAGGTCTCGACTCTACAACAACCCTGTGCAAAATGGCGACGGGTCAAAGTGTAAACAAAAACTTAATTGAAAAGTCCATGGTCACCCCTATAAATCGGAAATAGTGAGACAAATGTGAAAACAGAAAAGGATGTGTGGTATTATTTTCAAAGTATAACGATTTAAGTGAAAACGTCTTGTTCCAGAGTCCCCACATGGTCCCAGGTGGGGTCCAACTAAAAAATTTCAAATGGCAAGAGAGGTAAGACATCGTTTGAAAGCTCTTGTTAAGTGAAAGAAGATGGAGCACGTCTCGACTTTCTACAACCCTGTCCAAAATTGCGGTGGGTCAAAATGTAAACAAATTGGAAAACAATCCAAGATGGCCGCTTAAAACCTATATCGAAAGGATAAGCATACCAGACTGCTGAAGCTAGGAAAACAAATTTGGCATTAATGTTGATTAGTAAGTGACTAAAATATGCAAAATGTTCAAAAACGCGACATCTTGAGTTCAAAATGCCGCACTATGTATCGAACGCATATCCAGCTCACACCACTGGTGTTGGAGAAGTGAACGTTTATGGTTAATAGTCCACAAAATATCAAAGAGTATAATCTGTAATCCAATATGGCTGCCAGCGTGAAAAATGAGTTTGTATATAAACATGTTATTTCTTGGAATACTGTGACCAAGCCAACAAAGTTTGACGCAGTTCGATGTACCGAAATGACTTACATATGTTTGGTACTACTTGCCAATCTTGCAAATGATTTTTTTTATCATTTGGTATTGTTTGAAGTATTGAGATCAAACCAACGAATGACATACAAATGTAACCATCACGAATACGTTACAATAGAGCCACCAACTTACTGGTGCAGCAAGTTCTTTCTGTATAAACTACGTATGACAAAATTAGAAAAATACCCGAAGGTATTCAACTTTTTTTTTTTTTTTTTTTTTTTTTTTTTACTATGAGTAGGAAGTCATAGTTGTGTATTCATTGCATATTCGTTATATTCAAGTAAATAATGCCGAGAGAACCGTGACGAACGTGCATTAAGAAGAAACCATATATGTGTTGTTACCGAATGAAATAATAGTTGAAGTGAATCGAAATTCAATTGTTCTTTAGTCTTCCTAGTATTTCTAAATACATAATAGAGAAAAATAGAGATTTAGATTTGTACTGTTATGAATGGCATAGGTTTTAAGCGGCCATCTTGGATTCAAGGTGGCCATAGTTTTTCAATTAAGCTTTTATTTACATTTTGACCCGCCACAATTTTGGACAGGGTTGTCGTAGAAAGTCAAGACTTGCTCCATCTACTTTCATTTAACAAGATCTTGCAAACGATGAGTTTCTTAACCTCTCTTGCCATTTGAAACTTTTTAGTTGGACCCCACCTGGGACCCTGTTGGTACCCTGGGACAGGACGTTTTCACTTAAATTGTTGTACTTTGAACATAATGCCACACTCCCTTCCTATTTTCAAGTCTCACCATTTCCGATTTATAGGGGTGACCATGGACTTTTCAATTGTTTTTGTTTACATTTTGACCCTCCGTCATTTTGCACAGGGTTGTTGTAGAGAGTCAAGACTTGCTGCATTTTCTTTCATTTTACAACAGCTTTCAAATGATGTGCCACTTAACCCCCCTTGCCATTTGAAAATTTTGAGTTGGACCCCGTCTGGGACCCTGCGGGGGACCCTGGGACAAAGTTTTTTACCCCAAAAAGGTTTCCGTTGAAAATGATGGGATACGTGTTGGTCGAGTTTTCCACTTACCCAACCGTTTCCGAACAAATGACTCGGTTCAAACTATTCTGCCATGTAATTTTTTTGTAGTTCTTACATTACAAAATATGTTGTAACTCACGATATTCCTCCCGGTGGCACGTATAACTTTGGGATTCATCTAGTTATAACATTTCAAATGCAAACACAATTGTCTCGTTCGGATCTCAGCGAAGCCACTGCGTGACCCTTCCTTGTCAGTATGATGTGCTTAGTGCCTGAAAAATACGAACACTCGATTTAAGGGCCATTCAAAAATTCTGTTGCCCTTGATCCAAAAAATCTAATATATTTCATTCAATAAAAAATAAATCTTGTACGTCTTATATCTGAAGAACTACATATAGTGCAGCCAAACCAAAACTATAACTCAGCATGATGTGCTTATTCCGAAAGTAATACGAAACCTTGATTTAGGTACCGTCCAAACGTTTGTAGCCCCTGATCCAAAAAGTCCAATATATTTCATTCAATCAATAATTTTATTGCATGTCTTATATATGGAGAACTACATATACTGTAACCAGGCACGTAGCCAGGATTTCGTAATAGGGGGGTCTGTGATGAAATACTGTAGTTACCACACTTAAGCTACATCATTCTAAACTATTTTACTGGCAACATATATTGATTCGTTTAGCCAGGATTTCGCAATTGGGGGGGGGGGAATGTGACATGAAATACTGTGCTTACACACCAGAGGTTCGATCCATCTAAACTATTTTACTGGCAACATACCCATATTGATTTCTTAGGACAATAAAATGAGGACATATTAGTAAGTATTTTAATAACAAACTATGAAGAAATCTCGAGCAAAAGGATATAAAAATTGTGTTGGAAAAGATATAGTCTTCCGAGGTCATTTGAACGACGATCTTCTTGTCTTCTTTCTTCCTCTTTTTTTTCTTATCTTGAGATCTCTTTCGGTAGTAAAAAATCCTTTAAAAGGGATTAGTGTTGCCGCGAAATTGAAAATTTCTTTAACAAGTGTAACTATGTTGTTATGCTCATATTATTGCTGATTGGGACCATTTCTTAAGTTCTACCTGAGAGTCTATCTGATCGAACCAATTTATCGATGGTCATTTGTAGTCCATAGGATTGGCATGGAATTAGATGCAATTCGGAATGCTCTGTTACAATAATATCCATTTTTAACTTACCCCCTCCCCATTTCCTCCACAAAAAGCTCCTCATAAGAGTAACCAAAACTCTTGCTGCAGCTTTTAATTTTTCATGCTGATTCTTCTTTTTCTCGTTTCTTTTTGTTTCAACCTTCCTTAATCTTTTTCATTTCTGGTCTCGAAGGGGGGGGTCCGGACCCCCCGGACCCACCCCTTGGCTACGTGCCTGCTGTAACCCAACCCAAGATATCACTTAACTCAGTGTGATATGCTTATTGCGTAAAAAATATGAAAAGTCGATTTAGGGACCGTCCAAAAATTTTGTGGCCCGTTATAAAAAAAAAATCCAAAATATTTCATTAATCGAAATTTTTCTTGTACTCCTTATACCTGGAGAACTACATATCTGGAGAAAACTCGATTTAAAGACCGTTCGAATATTTTATGGTAACTGATCCAAAAATTAATATTAGCCAAGATCATAATATTTTGATCCATTTTTTAGATCATTCCTAAAATTCTTGTTTTTATCCAATCTTTCTTTTAAACAGTATCACTCTCTTTGTTCTCAATTTGAAATGTATCAAGCAATTATAAAGCATTGCTTATTATCCAATTTGTATTCGGTGTAGAGCATCAATTTTCTCAAAGTTTCAAATAAGATAATGAAATATGATTTACTATCGGAATTCGTGTCAGGTATTATTATTACTTTTATTGGTGTTTTCCTTTCTTTCAATTGTTAAATCAAGAAACTTCCTTGCACTGTCATAAAATATGTGCTCTTTTCCAATAGCATAATAAGTGCTCATATAATTTTAAACTTTGAAATTAAGAATTGAATCAGTACAAGAAGTACAATTTGGATAACGAATGATTTATAATTGATGTTTAGTGGCGTACTGAAGGAAAGGGATTAAGGACTTTGAAAACCCCCTTGAGCAAGGTATTATGCAAAATTAAGCACGTTTATCATATTAGCACGTTTATAAACACTTGATATTATATAAACTTGTGTTCCTAAAGCCCCTGAACCCCCTAAACATTTGCGTAGAGTACTGATTGTGTTTCTCTTATTATTTTAACCGTTTTATACTTTGAACGAAATTTGAAGTGCAGGGACCCTGTGAAGGTGACCACCTTTACTATCAAAATTTCTTTAATGGTTCTCAGTTTTTCTTCAAAACAATCAATAACGAACGAAAAATAAATGATTGAGTTTGATTTAGAATCGAAATTTGAAATACCACCAAAAAGTTGGCCCACCCAACCTTATTTTGTAAATGCCTCTTAATAATTTTCAAAACAAACTATTTTCTCTTCAAACCAATCAATAAGAAAGGAAAACACGTTATTAGCTTGAGTATTGAATCGATATTTAAGAGCAGAAAAAACAGTATGAAGTTGACCACCAAATGTATCCTGCAAATAGATATATTTTACTGGTTGTTTTGAAACAAGTGATGTTTTCTTCAAAATAAGCAACCCGCCCCGAAACAAATCACCTTCGTCAACATTATTTCTTAATTATATTCTTATGTTTTTCGAATCAAATTACTTTTCTTCCAAACAAGCAACAACAAATCCATATCAAACGATTGATTTTGGTCTTGAATCGAAATTTGTACGTAAAGGAATCAGATTGAATTTGATCGCATTCTAAATTTATTTTTAAATCTCTTTCTCTATTTTTTCGAACAAGCGATTTGCTCTTAAAAACAACCAATAAGAAACGCTTGGCTTCGGTTTTGATTCGAGACTTTAAAGTGGAGCCAATATGAAATTCCATCACCCATTTCTCTTGAAACGACTCTTTATGTTTTTCGAAACAGACTATTCTTTTTCAAAATAATTAATAGCATACGCATATCAAACAATTGATTTTGATTTTCAATCAAAATTTTAAGTGGAGGAACAAGGGTAAATTTGGCCATATACTAACTTTATTTTGTGAACATCTCTTTATGTTTTAAGAAAGATACGATTTTTACTATTTTTTCTTCAAAAAAGTCAATAACAAACGAAAAACAAACGATTGGCTTCCGATTTCAATTCGAAATTTGAAAGGAGGCAACTTCACATAGGTGCATTGATTCCCTTAAAAAATTCCAAATTTCCAAACGCAAATTCTAAGCCTACAGTTTTAAAATTGCAGTTACACGTACATACTTCAACTTAGTATACATAAAAAATTACAGCATTATAAAAATATCAGACAAATAATATTATTTATTCGGTATTGAAAACCTCGAATCAACTATTGGAGTTATTTAGCGTCATTTTTTTTTTAATATCACAAAATTAAAGGTGTGGGACATGGATATATTACGAACAGTATTTTTATACAATTTATATATATATATATATATATATATATATAATTTTTTTAAAAATAGACCATTTAGAATTATTTATCCTTACAATTTTTTATATCCACAAATTCAAGGTGAGGGATATGTGATATTGATATATTCAGAAAGTGTTGACCACCCTACAGAATGTCGATCCTATGCCGTTTCGGTCCTGTGCCGTGTCGATCCTATGCCGTTTCGGTCCTGTGCCGTTTCGGTCCTATGCCGTGTCGGCCCTGTGCCGTTTCGTTCCTATGCCGTGTCGATCCTACGCCGTTTCGTTCCTATGCCGTTTCGATCGTATGACGGTTCTCTCCTATATATCCTTAAGAAAATAATTGTTACTTAATATTGCGTAATTATAAAATAATGTATTTTTTATTATTTCGATCGTATGAAAGTTCTGCTGTCGATCCTATGCCGTGTCGATCCTGTGCCGTTTCGGTTGTGTGCCGTGTCGATCCTATGCCGTTTCGGTTCTGTGCCGTGTCGATCCTATGCCGTGTCGGTCCTGTGCATGTAACCCCTTGAAAGCCACTATCCATTTCGCCATTGTTCGATAGGGTAGGGCACGCGCACCTAGGCTTCCCGTAATTCTGTGTGGCATTCCCGTGTATTCTTGCCGCAGAGAAATGCTATTTTCACATATGCATGTAGTTCACTCTTCTTGACCTCCATTCCGGACAATGTCGCTCACTTACTGAATTTAGGGGCGTGCTGCGACATGCAGCTCTACTCACATACACCATGTGGCGGAACCATTCTACGTTACATTCCACAAGCTGGACATGTATTTTTAATGTCCTGTTATGCTCCATTCGAAAGAAGAAGAAAATAATAGTTGCCATGAGTTATGAGTGTTATGACTATCATATATAGGGCCGGATTTACTGGGGTGCAAAGGTGCACGTGCACCCCCCTTCGTTGTAAATATACACTATCTAACATGAAAAGCTAGCAGTGAAAATAGCAACCTTTTCCGAAAATTTCTGCCATCATGTTTCCGTTTAGGGCTTAAGAAAAAGCAGAGCTTTGCAAAAGCAATAGTTTAAGTCGATTTTCTAAAAGTTAAAGGATTCACCAAAGCAAAACAATATAACATTTATCAAGTAGGGAAGAAAACAAAAGCCAGGAGGAGAGAACATTTTTCCTGCATAACACTTGCGATCCCTCTTTAAAATACTTTCCTCAGTTACTTGCATCAGTGTTGTCAGGGGTAAAGAACATTGTCACATGTCACTTTGAAGAGTTTCAGTGTGATTGGTTATTTTGGTAGTTATTGGTGCACCCCCTCAGACAATCCTGGATCCGGCCCTGATCGTATACGTATAAACTCTGCTTCCGCAGATATGCCATAATATTAAAAAGCTCTTTCATTTTCAAGTATTGATGATTATACTTTTATGTTAGTTGTTGCTCATGCTACCTAAAGAGCATGCGAAATTTTATTCTCTTGACTGCTGAGTTATTTTATTCTCTTTATCTCCTGCTGAGTTTTCTAATAGTCGGAGGTATGAGAACATTTTACGGAATGGATAATTAGACTCATATAGTAAACTTGCTAAACTTGTGACTCGACTAAAAGTGCTTATATACCCAACGACTTTTAAATTTAGCCTACTATGGAAGTTTTGTTTTGCCAAGACTAGAATTTATTAGTATATATACTCCTCTGAAACATAAATTGCGCTCGTGAATTTTACTAACTCCCTTAAAACAATGAGTTTGGCAAGAACTCAATCGAAGGGGAAAGATTCGAAGTAGTGAAGGTGCCCAGCACACCTCACTGTTTCATGTTTGAAATATTTAGATCCTATCTTATTACTTAATGCAATGTTACATTGAGAACAAAATACAGGTCAAGTCAAAATGATGGACCCTATTTCAGAAATTTATTCTGTAGAATCTAATAAACATAATTATGTTATGAGACATGCGTTTCGAAAAGCTAAATTTTAAAGTTTAGTTTCGATGTAGTGTTCGCATTTTCTACCACTAAGAGTTAGCAGTGAGCATGAAATGAATTGCTGATATTGACTGAAACATGCCACTAAAGGTTTGACAAGAGATAGGCAATCAGCTCGATATGGGCTGTGTTACGCGAGGTCCCCACATACAACACTTGTGATTTGAATAAAACTTTGACCGCTTTATGCAGAGTCATTTTGAAGCATGATTAGCGTCATACTAAAGGTCTGACTACTACAGGAACCTTATGTTACTAGAACTCTTTAGTATGGCACTAATCACGCGTCAAAATGACTCTGCATACGGCCCTGAGAGTTTACCTTTCTTACACATGTCTCCAATAACATATGTTCATTAGATTTTACAGAATAAATTTCAAAATCAAGTCTATCATTTTGACTTGTCCCCTGTAGTATCTTGGTAAATTCAGAAAATGTACGAGAAAGCAACACACATTTCGATACATATACATACATACACAAAAAAAATCACGAAAAACAAGAAAGGTTGTTAAGCAGTTCCTTACCTATGAATACAATTGAAAGATATCTCTACGGTTTTTTTCGATAGTCGTGCGTGTTGTTTGTTTTTGATGGGATTCAATACTTTTGAACCTAGTTCGAATCCCACTGGGTAATTTATTATTGATTTTTTAAAACCTTTCCGTTGTTCTTCGTTTACACTTTCTGCTTTTATGAATCACTTTATTTCTTCAGGGGAAGTCACTGTTTGTATCTGACGATTAAATGTTGTATCTGAAAATAGTGGAATATTTTCAAATATTCTTGCATTCTGCTGATATCGATGTTTTGTCATAAATTTCTCCCTTGTTTTGGCTCCAAGGAAGGTAACTAGACAAACGCTTGTTTTGGAGACACTCGAGCTTCTAATGAAACAAGTAATAAATCGTGTATAGCAGTCTACCATTTTAAAGCAGTTAACTATTATAGTCTACTTGTACTTATGATACTTTCCCTATTTCCATTACTCTTTAGATTGTTCTAGATTAAAAATACAGGGTGTTTCAAAACAACACCGACAACATTTGGGAGGTGATTCCTGACACGAAGATAAGACAAAAAGTATAGACCAACCTGGGTGCACAAATGCTTCCTTTCGGAGTTATAGGCTGCCGAAAACATGAAAAAATGAACTTTAAAGGTCCATAGGTCCAAAACCATGGGACTTAGGGTAGTCGGTTCAAGACTTCATTGAGGAACTAGTATGTGTCCTATCCAAATATCCAAATTTCAGAATCCTACGGTACTCACGCAACAATATTTATAGAGGTAGTTGATAAGTACTTCGAATTATAAGCCTGTAGTCAAACTACCTCTATAAAAATGTTGCGTGAGTATCTTAGGATTCTGAAACATGTATTTTTGGATAGTGCATATATTAGGTTCTACGTAACTCTTGACCCGCCTACGGTAGGTCAAATAGTTTTGGAGCTATGGTCCTTTAAACTTCATTTTCTCATGTTTTCGGCAGCCTACAACTCCGAAAGGAACCATTTGTGCACCCAGGTTGGTCTATACTTCTTGTCTTATCTTGGTGTCAGGAATTACCTCTCAAAGGTTGTCGGTGTTGTTTTCATACACCCTGTATAAATAATATATAAAATTTGCAGTTTAAAATTACCGTAATTTCCTGTAGTGTAATTATTTTGTACATCTATAATGAAATTTTCTTATGCATACTGCAATATCATCGTTTAATTTACACTCCCCGACTGTGGTAAAAATGCAGGGAAAATGATTTAGACCTAAAGGCAATTCATACGTATCTAGGTCACTTTTCGGTCTTCTCTAGAAGACAACTTAGATTTTCTGTGAACAGAAGTGTAGAGTGCATAATGAAAACATTAATAGCAACTCCGTGTAAATTTATGCACTTAATAAGTTTGTGTAAGTACGCAGAAATATACAATGAAATATTAATTTATTTAAAGGAAATTTTACGCAGAATGCAAGTTACGTAAGATACCTATATTTGCAATGGGAGATACAAAACGTGACGTAAATGAAACAAAAATCGGCCTTTCTGAATGTTCATTTCATAGTCGACCCGGTTTAGCTTACTGTGAGGTCCGCGCTCGACTATTTAATCAACCCCTCAATAGTGTAGTACCATTCTTCTGTACTTTCTCGCTGTGCATTTGTTCAGGGCTACGAATATCTCGACTATTGAAGTTGTCAAACGTGTAGTGAAACTTGTCAGTTCTGAAATTCGAATCTAAACACTAAAAATTCTTCTTTTCTTTCATAAATGTTTGTGCTGAGTACATTTTTAAACAAAAATTGTGCAATTCATTTACATCAGACACAGAATGGGGAAAAGGTGTGACGGAACGAACACCAACGAAAGCCGACATTAAGTGAGTGTTGCAAAACCAATATTAAAATTGTGCGGATTATGAAGTGCACAAAAGCATAGTAGCTAAGCAGTTGGCTAAGATTCGGGATGCACAAAAAGTGGTAGGAATTGTAAGGTGTAGTCGATAAGTGAAATCCTCTCCTAGACATAACAGTGCATTGAGACAATTGTGTCTTCGAGAGAGATTTCAGTCATCATATGATCTTGCAACGAGTTGGCGGGAAACATCTGGCGTCAATGTTTCTTCACATAGTGAGAAACAAGTTAAAATCTACGGGTTCACACAGGGCAGTCAAGAAGACATGCCTTACCCCCCCCCACACACACATATATATAATTACAATGCCAATGCAAGTGCAGTGTGCCAAAGCTCACGAAGATTGGACTAGTAAGAACAATGGCGTAAAATATTTTTCAGCGATGAGACCAAAATCATCATTCCTAAGATAGTAGGATCTCCGCTTTCTTATAGGCAAATAACGATGGCACTCGCAAGTGACGAAAGAATAGAAAAGTTCTACTGAATGTCCGTGCTCATAACTCAAATGATAACCGATATATAAGATCTGATTACAAAAATGGATTTAGGTGAATTTTTTAGTGTTACTTGATACCCCCACATAATCACACTTTCATTTGAAAAGTGACCTCGATTCAATATCGCGGATTTCAAAATGGCAGACATGAATCAGAAGTATCCTCAAACAGGACACTAATTTTGTTGTACAGTGTAATGGTGTATTCGAAATGGTCGACATTTCCTCCGTTTCAGAGAGTAAGACCTGGCACTCTTGAGTTGCCTGTCACAATTCTGCAACAATGTTCTACATACAATTTTTATTTTTAAATTTCAATGAATAAGCTTGAGTTCAATGATTCCTCTTAATTGCACATGGTTCAGACTGTAAATTAAGCTATAACTTCACAGCTTAATGATATCGATTCTACAAGGTGACGAACTCCAAACAATATCAATGTATCGTGATTAAGAAATAATGTCACATGGAGAACCGGGTAATAATAGAGTTTGAGTAGTATATGTCATTAATTCGCTATACAATTCAAAATAATGATGCACAACTGGTTAGTTTGACTGCTCTAGCATAACCAGGTCTGAGAAGCGAGATGCAGATATGGAGACCCGAACGAAAAGTGTCACAAGTTATCCAAGCAACTCGATGACCAACCCCAAGTGTCATCACCGCTTGGCATGATAATAGGTGATTTGATCTGCGCACATAACTCGCGCATTGAGCTTTCTCCTGTCATTGGAACTCATTTCGTACGAGGTTTCAACGCAACGCAAAATCTGCGTTTTAGTTTGTTATAATGGACATAGCAGTTATAATTGATTTTTGTATATATGTTTTGTGCTGTGATTCAGTTTTTCCGAAGGCAGGTATACAATAGGCCCCATTATCTTAGTTTTTCTTGAGTCAATCTGATATACAAACGAAATTTAATGACTTGTGGTACATTTTACATGGGACCACTATGTTCTGTGTAATTTGGTTTTTAGTTTGACTAATTATAATGGTAACATAACTTCTGAGAAACCCGATATCTAGCGTGTTGAACGTACTCTGTGTTCAGACTGGATGCCTGCTAGCCACTACCTTATGATTTTCTTCTATTCCTTTACCTTATTGAAATGAAATCTTTCAGTTTAACGTCCTATGATTATGCCCTTTAGGCTAAGGGAGATGGATGATTAACCTCCTCAGTGGATTTGTACAGTATACTGTACATCGAACTTAGCAGGCCCGCAGTAGGATAGGGGCATCTTTTCGACATTCATAAATATTCATGAGTGTCGATATTTCTGACATTTTAGCAGTTCCTAATGCACGTTTTAAAAAAATGGATACACCCTTTTTTTTCCCGCATACTAATGACACATAATGTATGCAGGTGCGGCCGGAGGTAACATGACACATAATAAATGTTTCCGGTTAAAAGAAATGTTAATTGGACAAGCAAAATACAGAAAAGACCTTTCGGAAATAAAATATGCAGATCACACAAGTAGAACAAGGTAATTCATTAATATGCAGCACAAGTAACGCGACAGCTGCTGCTGGAGAACATTCTAGAAATTGTGATTGTTGGTATGGGATATCACGTGATGGACGAAGCATATTAAATAGCCAGTGTTTTAGTGAAAAGGAGTTATAGATTGGTTTTAAAGCATGGATTCAATGAAACCTTTGAATTTTAGTACAAGAGGTGAAAGTGATCTCGCAGAATCATCATCTTTGCCGGGGACAGAGGTTTTATCCCAACCGGTGGTGAGCCCGCACTTTCCGCCATTGGAAACAGAAGTTACCCCGTCTAAAGTGGATGTATTACCGGGAACAGAAGTTTTATCCCAACCGGTGGTGAACCCGCAACTTCCGCCACTGGAAACAGAAGTTACCCCGGCCAACTTGGATGTATTACCGGGAACAGAACTTTTATCTCAACCGGTGGTGAGCCCGCATCCTCCGCCACTGGAAACAGAAGTTTTCCCGTTACTTGATGTTGAAAACGAAATAGAAGAATATCCCCCTACACCTTCACCAACAGTGAGTAATTCCCCGGTGGAGAATTGGGAGTTGGAAGAATTTTTGAATTTGCCATGTGAGTGTACTGTGGAACGTACATCATTGGATTGTATAAAAGACTGTATAATATACTGGAAACCAGACGATATATGTATTTGTTTTGCTTGCGGGTTCGGAGACGGCAGTCAATGGACACATGATTGTTTGGTGTTGGATACGGAATCTCTTGAACGGAAAGCTATAGATGCTGTAACGAAATTTGAAGTTCGTGAAGAATTATTATCAATTTACAGAAAAAAGCATGGACAGCCTTTTGCGATGATATGGAATTTCATTGAACGTTTCCGAGATCTTGTGTGGGACTTTGAATATAGACCCATTCTATTAAAAATTTTACTAGAAAAAGATTATGGGAAATACGTGGACATATGGTAAATTGTGTATTGTTTGATTTCCTTTTATTAGTAATCATGTATTGTGATAGTGAGAATTGTGGACAAAACATTAGTGAAAATTGTGTGTTAGAAACGATAAGTGTATACTTACGCTCAAATGGAATAAGTGGTATGCAGCATAATCCTGGAACTTTTCTTGAAAAGCACTTGTTGAATGATAAGACTTTAGTAGAACTCTTTGAAATTTTTCATGAACGGCATCGTGAAATTTCAATCACAAACTTTATGTTAAAAACTGGTGAATGTTCAAAAAATACTGAATTTATTGGACAACTTATTCCAGTTGTCATGGAACGTTCGTGTGAAATTTCAGTTTGCCATAAAATGTATATTGTAGACATACAGGGATTTAAGATTTCCCCGAATGAATTTGTGATACGTGAATTTTGTCTTACTGCGTGTGATGATACTTTAAATTTTCATTGTTTAGTAAAAGTACCATGCGAATTTAACGATTTACCAATAGGTTGCCAAAAACAAATCGATTGGCTTACAAACCACTTGCATGGCTTGTCATGGTCTAGTAAGACTGGCTATCTCGTATCACATATTCGGAATATTATGTATGATTTTTGTGCATTAGATGCAACTTTCCTTTGTAAAGGTGGGGAAAAAGCCAATTGGATAAAGAATATCTTTGCGTTAGCAAACGTTGTGGATCTGGAAAGAAAAGGTTGTCCACCATTAGCAGAATTACAAGGTACCGTTTGTAATGAAATTTGTTCATTTCATAAGCAAGTAGAATCAAAATCGGCATGTGCATATCGAAATGCACAACAATTGAATTATTGGTGGAAAAATGAGCGATCCACAACCCTTACTAAGGGCATAGCAAGTTTAATGTTTTCATTGTAATCTTAAAACTATTGTAAGGAAGATATATTTTATGGAGAAATAAAAATATAAAAGTTTTAAAAAATTGGTATTTATTTATTTCTAAAAATCTACAAACATCTACTTTGTTTCTTTTTCATTATGTTTTCTACATGTTTTTTGACAAGCTTATCATTATTTTTTAATTTTTTATGATTAAACATTGCAATACATTTGTCAAATGAAACACCACGTATCATATAATATAGAAAATATAATACAAAATATCCACACATGATAGAATGATTATCTTGAACTTGTACAGTATTTACAAAATAGAGTTTACAATTCCTTTGTAGGAACTGTTGAATTAGTTTAGGCACACCCTGTGCCAGAGAATCAAAATAGTATCCATGTTTATTGTTATTGATATAGATCGCTACCCAATGGCTACCAGGTAAATCAGACTTGTCCAAATTAATAATCAGTCCTACAGGGTGTTGAACAAGTATAGGTAAACGATCAATGGGATAAATTCCAGTCACATTTGCAGCGGTAATACAGTCCTTTAGTAACACTTGTAATAATTGATCACTATACATGTTTATTAGTCTATTTCATCCTTACTTTCCTCCTCTTGTTTTATTTTTGATGGAACATACGTTGCACTATTTGGATTTACGTATAAAACATAACCATAGACTTTTAAGTATTCGGCATATAATAAAGCTTCACGCACACAACACTTAAATTGTCCAAATCTATGTTTTAAATAAGCACAAGAGTAAACATGAAATCCCAAGGAAGACGCTTTTGGGCACTGTAAATCTTCTAAATTCACAACAGTCCGTTCCAATAGTTGCTGCAGATAGTCCTGACGTGTTTTACCATAAGTATACAAGGTACAGGTATTAGCACAATATTGTTTCAATATAGTAGGTAACAATGAGTAATCTACATCGCCATTGTACCAGTCAATACCATAATCATGTTGTACTAGATGTTTATTCGAAAGTATGAGCGGCACACGTAATTCATGTAATGGATATGGTGGTTTAAAAATCCAGCTTTGTACAAAGGGGATATCAGGATTTACAATTGCAAGTTCCTTAATAATAATATGATCATCATTATCGTTGAACGCGGAGAAGTGAACAATAACCCTCATGGCACTCAAATGACGAAATTTTACATTGTATGATCAGTATATACATTCCTGTCTTTATCGATTTGAATGAGAGAGTCAAATTGAGCGTACACAATACATGTAATGGAATTTTGTAGAGGTTGAGAAAATAATAATTTTAAATTGACAGGGGAATCACGTATGACATCCCACGTAGAATCATCTAATGTTCCTGTTGGAGATAGAATGAACGGGTACAAAGTGTATCCATGTCGAAATTCTTCACGGGAAATTGTATGTGAATGATGTTGATAATATATACCGGTACCGGAAAACAGAGTGGAATATGTTTGAACATATAATCCATTTTCAAAATTAGGAGTGAGGGGTGTCGGTGGAAATGATTTTGAACCAACTTGTAATTGCAGTTTGTTAACGTTAAAATGTTGAAATTCAAAAGGATTTACATGTGGTTGGCCATTAAATGCAGCGTTTGATACAAAACCTATAACAACACCTTTTGGTACTTTACCCAAAAATAAATTATCGAGATTATATGAACTTACTTCTGCGGGAATGGTATAGGTACGAGTTTCAACACGAGTAAGAGGTATGCTGGCCGGAATGTGTTCCATGCCAGCATTGATTTGCATAGCTAAGTCGGCAGCAATATCTAGACGCCGCACGTGAAGTGTTACGTCTTCAAGTTTGACTTTATATGCTGTATTTTCAGCAGACATTAAACAAAACGTATCTTTTGTACGATGTAATTTTACACGTAAGCTTACTTTATTAGGAAGCATACATCCCACACCGGCAATATCAGCATGGATACGGCCATACATATCGAATGATGCACTATTTCTAACATACTGGGCACGATTTGTAAATCCAGTATTTGCATTACCTAATACATTAAATTGGTTTGCAGTATCTTTATACCATAATCCCCCAGTTAAATGGGTTCGAGCAGTAGATGTCCCCGCGTATAGAAGGCCGAGTCATCAAAAAATTATCTTGTTTTCCTAGAATTCGGTGTCATTTCCTGGAATTGGGAGGCAAGTTTCGACAAGCCTTTGGTTGCTATGTTCATAGCCTTTTACGGGTAGTACAGAAGCGCGTGGGAAAATTTTGGTTTATTTGAACCCCCGTTACCCCCTACTCCTCTTTAGTTGCTATGTTCATAGCCTTTTACGGTTACCACAGAAGCCCGTGGGAAAATGTTGATTTGCTGTTGCTATGCTCATAGTCTTGGACGCCTGCTAGATGTAGAAAACAAGATAAAACATGAATTTTCGTGTTCTTGTCGTTTATTGGTTAATAATTTGAATCCCCAAACCCCTCACCCCTCCTGCGAAGAGCGTAAGCGGAACGTATGTGCTTGTGTAGATCATTCTGTTAGCAGCTGTTGCAAAGGAAGAAACGTCAAAAATTTTAAAGATGTCATCGTCAATGAGTTTATTAGATAAGCTTAATAAGCCATCAATGGTACCCTTTACAAAAATGCGAGATTTGGAGATTGGAGTACCATTTCGTATTGTAAACTGTGAGATAATTACAACGGTATATGGTAGGAAGGCCTGTGTGACATTTGAAGGAGGTGAAAAAGTGATTTTACCTGGACGTTGTACTGAAAAATTGGAAGCAGATAATGGTGCATTATTAACGTATTTACAAAGTGGGAATGTCTGTTTAATATATAAAGGAATGAAGATTAATGTATCTGGACGTAACATGCACGATCTTGAATTTACTGAACTGGTTTACTCATCGTAAGTGTATGGTGACATGTACAAACAAGATGAAACATGAATTTTCCTCTTCGCCCCTCCTCTTCATGCATGCGCAGTCATCTGTATGCATAGTGTCGTTATTCTGTACTGACCAGCGACTGAAGTAACATGTCTTTGAGTGCTTGTGCATCAACTATGGATACCAAGAAAGAGTACTTGTTAAATGTTGAATATGGACTTAATTCAATGAAAACCAAATTAATTTGTATCGGACTGGATAGTGATACATTTGAACCAGTGATTCGTGTTGGCAAAGGACTTGTGTTTGGAGTGGAGTTAAATTTGGCAGAGTGGGAGAAACTTGTACATTTAACCCCATTTGTTACGGACTATTTAAATTCTCAAGTGGAAATTACATTTATAAAATCTCTTGGTCGAAAAAACGAACTGGTGGTACGAAAACTAATGGGTGAAAAATTAGTGATGTTAGAGAAGAAAGGAACACTTCATGCTCCTCGAAACACTGTGTACTTATCTTCAAGTGATTGGCTTTATTTCTTGGAAATATTACCGTGTATTGAACATGCTGTGAAAAACAGTAAAGTTTGTAGTGTTGTGCTACGTGAATATTTTGACTTGTGTACAGATACTATTCGTAATCATGTACAATTACAGTGTCTTACATGCAGAGGACTTGCCGGAATCCATACCTGTGTAGATGAACAGAGTATTATTAATGGTATGAACATCAGTTTTCCAAGTGTCTCTCTTGATAAGAACAGTGATGTGAACATTGATGGTGAACGATTAAAATTGGAAATGAAAGTATTTTGCAAACAAAAACTCATAGATTCAATAATGGCTGATTTATTTGATAGTGTATCGACACAGCCATGGTGGGGGGAAACCGAAACTCAACCTTCGGAGGGTATCAATGAAGTGAACGACTCTTCATAAAGAAGGAGAAATTGATTTGTTTTTCATGTATACGAAACAACGTAATATCAAATGTAATAAAAATATATATATAGTGGAAAGTGAAATGTTTTATTTGTGTGTGTGTTTTGTGTTCGTTTCATACACCTCAATATGTTAGGATTTTAAAATTTTTTATAAGAAAAAAATCCTAACATATTTTTTCCTCGTATATTATAAGTGATACGTATAATAATAATAATAATAATCATAATGAATTCAAATTCTTGAAATGAATGTTAAAATAAAAATTAGTATTTGAAATTATTATTATTATACAACTTTGTCTTAAGTATGATAAGACTTTTTTTAATTTTTAAAAAAGGAACTCAAATAATTAATATTAAAATTTTAAAAAACAAAAGTCCTATCATAATAATAATAATAATATTGAATTCACATACTTGATTTAATTTACGAAAGAATAACTGATTAAGTATTTGAATTCATTATTATTATTATGTAGTTATATGATTACATCATTGAATTAAAAATCAGTTTTAGAATCTTTTTTTTTTAAATCACTATGAAATTCTTTAATTCAATGACTTAAAAACATGTTTTATGATATGTGTATTTAATTACATAACTGATCATAAAACATATTTATTTATTAGGAAACGGAGAAAATAAGAAATAAAACATTTGTTTTCAAAGAGAAAAATAATACAAATTGTTTATTGCTGATGAAACTATTTACACAATTAAAACGACGGTAAGTATAGTACATTTTAAAAGAACGTTAGATTTTCTTTCCATTGTTCCTGTGATGATAACTTTACAACTGCCATATACTGTTCACTGATGATACTACTGCTGTTGATGTTGATGATGAAACGTAGATACAAGTCAATCTGAACATTGAAGATGATGTCCATACACACGATGACGATCTTTTACTCTCTGAAATGAAAAAAAATTGAAAAAACAAACTTAAAATTTATTTTATCTATAATCATGAACAAATAATAATACATACAAACACATTATAATAATAAAGAAGAAGAAGAAATGGCTACCTGCAATAATATGAAAAAAAAAGAAAGTAATCAAAACAAACGAAGAAGAAGAAGAATGAAGACATGATTACCTGTAGAAGTAAATACAGCAAACGACGATCATTTTTTTCTGGAGTTGATGAGAAAGTGTAATGAAATTCATTTAAGGACTTTCCTTTAGCTTTGAAGCATAGGAAAAGATATGAATAATGCCCACATAAGGATGATTTTACACTTTGAATTTGTTTATTATTAAATGTATAAGAAGTGGAATTTCTACGTAGAAATTGAATATGATGCATTACATATGGAGGAAATCCAAATGTATCGAAGTAGTGGGCACGGCCATCAGTATGAATATATACGGAAATCCAGTGTGTGCCAAGTTTGTTCGAGGGATCTGTATTTATGATGATAGCTGCAGGTAGTGGAACATGTGCTGGTAATTCATTGGCTGCATATACGCCAACGAAATGATTGTGAAATAAAGAATTTGTTTGCAAAGCATTCAATAAATCTAGTGTAGAGGACATCATGTATAAAAATGCAGACATGTACATATATGATATGATATTTAAATAACGTACCTTTAAAAATCCATGATGATGTTCCTCTGATGATCCACTTCTAAGAGAGATTGGAATTCTCCATACACAATGCAGGAGATAGGTGCTGGTAGAGGCTTCGTAAAATGAACTTCCAGACGAACACACCCATGACGTATAAGATTCCAATGCTGCACAGCGCTGGCTTCTCCATCTTGAGTAATGTCGAAAACAAAGATAGTGTATCCTTGAGGAAAGTCAAGGCGAGGAATATTGTTGCCATGATTGGAAAAGTGAATGCCTGATCCACAGAATAAGGTATGATATGAGGAAACATAGAGGTTGTTTTCGAAAATTGGTTGTAATGGTTTTGAAGGTACAGGTTTTCCATCAATGTATAGAGAGAAGAAATTGATGTCAAAATGTTTGAAATGAAATGGATTTGAAGTTATTGTTCCTGTATAGGCATCATTTTGTGTAAACGCCACAATCACTCGAGTTGGTAATACTCCCATAAATAAATTATCTATTGTTTTTGATTGAAGATCCTTTGGAATGACGAACGACTTCATTTGCACTCTTGTGAGAGGATATTTGGCTGTTGTTGATTGTAGAAGCTTGTTATGTGCTAGTTTTATTGTAGGACTAACATTAATCTTTTTAATATGTAAAGCAGCGTCTAAAATGTTCACTTTAGCCTCAACAGACGCATCACTAGCGATGAGACAAAAGTTTGGCTTTGCAGGAATTAACTTGAGACGTAATTCTACTCCTTGGATTAAAAATTTATCTTGATTAAAAATATCACAATGAAGATGTCCAAGCATGTCGAATTTTGCACTTTTTTTTGTTAATTCATAACGTTGTTGAAATCCTTTATTACCACTAGATGTTGCATCCATATGTCCAGCAGTATCTTGAAACCAGAATGCACATTGAAGATGAGTATTTTTAGCAGAATCATCATAATTTAACAGTTTTTCAATGTATGATCGATATGGATGATTATGAGATGGAAATGAAATCAGTTTGTTATTTAAATACACTTCCACTTCACTGAACATAGAATTTAAAAAGTCATTAATAGGAGCCACAGCTTTATCACTTTCACCAAATGCCGATCCATCAGGCTTAACGATTTGAGCTTCGATGTAAAGAAGAGTATGTGGTAGATCTATGTATTCATCACTTGTTCCTGGGATGACAAACTCTATAGGAGCATTATCAGCTAGTGAACTGATTGGTTTGTATGTAACGACATGATTATCCAATATACTGGTTTGCGTTGGTTTTGTAGAAAAAATATCTAGTTCACTTTTTACACACTCGCAGGATTGATGATGTAAGAAAGCCATAATGGTGATGATTTAATCAAAGATATCGTGTGATAACTTCCTCTTCTTATAAGACTGATTTTTCTTTGTTTTCTGTGTACGTTTCCTCTTGCCCTTCTTCTTCTTCTTGCGCTTGATGATGTGTAATGGTGAAGGGTTAAAGATGGAATGATGTGTAATTCTTCTTTTCCTTCGTTGATATCCAGATCCTAGCATAGATTTCAGTTTATTTTTTGCTTTGTCTTGCAAGACAGATCTCGCTTCACCCATTCGTTGATGAAAGGATTCGTTAATAGGTTGATTGTCGATGATGACATCAGTAATAACGTTTGCTCCAGATTTTAATAATTCCTTTCCTACTGTTTTAGCTCCTTGTTTTACTAGTGGCATGACAGAACGAAATAATCCTCCAAGGAAACTTCCAATACCATGTCCAACTTGATAAGGGGAGCCAACATAAACGTTTCCAGTTCCAGAAAGAGCTTGTTTTTGATAATATTGTAAATATGGATTATTCATATTTGTCGATGTTGACGCACTGGTCGAAAATGTAGTTTAACGCATACAGTTCCGAAAGTGAATGCCAGTGGAGAGCCTGTACTATCTCTTATATCTATTTTGATGTGTTCAAAATGCATCTTCTCTATAGGCACATAATGTGGAGGATTAAAAATTTCTATAACACTACTTCCAAATGTATGATTCACAGGATTCATATTTATGATACGTAATAATGGTGCTACTGTATCTCCAACAAATACAGATTGAATTATATCACAATACACATACATTGTAGATGGAAGTCCTAAACGTAAATTTGGAATGCTTTGGCCTTGTTGCATATCCTTTAAATCAACGCTTGGATCAAACCCCAACATCGCACTAACACTTGGTGATAATGCAACGTCTACATCTATGTCTTTATGAAGACGTCGTATAAAACAGGTATTACTCTCACGAGTATAAGAAATATGTAAATTTGTGAATCTATTGTACGTATTTATTATCTTTATCAATTCTGATATGTCAGTGTAATAACGTACAGGAATAGTTATAAATTTCCATTCATCACTTTTTGCAGGTTTGTAAAAAATTTTATTATTTTCGTCATTAATATTTAATATTGAATGAGGATAATGAATTTCAACAATAGCCACTTCCCACTTTTCATGGAATTCCATTCTTTGATGAAGTTTCGTAGTGTATGATGTTAAGGTGTTGTCAGGAAAATATTCCATAGAACTATTACTGGGAAGCGTAACGTAAAAATCTCCATCAGGTTCCATTGTACTTCTCGATCTTCTTTACGGATGATGCAGGTATCCAGGAATCGAAAGAAGAAGGATATCCTTTCCAATGAACAAGATATTCTTTTCTGCTGCCTTTTCTTCTTGTACGTATGATTTTATCTATGTAAAATGTCTTTGATAACGTCACAGGTTGTAATTCCTCTCTGTAAAATAATCCATCCAGTGGTTCCTTGTTTAAATCTTCAATTTCATAAACAGGTGGATCTCTTGGTATTATCTTCTTCACTTTAAATATTTCCCAAGTCCAATTTTGCATATATCCTTTATCAAATGTACGTTTAGTTTTACTAATTCGTACTGTATCACCAATCTTAAGATGTTTTGAGAAATTTGGATTCTTTTTCTTCGTCTTCTTTATTTTATTATCATATTGATTATGCCATACTTGTAATAGGTTATTTTGAGAAACATTTGCAGGTGACATCTTTATGCTTGAATGATAACCTTCATTGTATGATTTCACAAGAAGAGGTAATACATTTAAATAATTATACGTTTGATACTTTGTAAAATACTTCCACATTTTTTCTTTTAAAGTTCTGTTAAAACGTTCTACAATACTAGCTTTTATATCAGGATTTTTAGTTGTAATATGTTTTATTTTGTTGTGCACTAAGTACTTCTGTATTGTTTTATTAGTAAACTCACTTCCTTTATCTGTTCGAAATGTAATTGGTTTTCTGTCTTTGAACACAATTTGCAATGCTTTTAAGACATCATTTGTACTTTTAGATTTTAATGGCACAGCCCATGCATATCGACTGAACACATCTATCACTGTCAGAATATAACGATATCCATCATTAAATTTATGAAGAGATTGAAGATCATTAATATCACTTTCCCACTCATCATCAATGTTATTCACTACATAGAAATCTCTTTTAAAACGACGACGTACAGGTTTGTGTAACGTATATGTTGTTTGTTGCAGTAACCATCTTCTTATACAATGTATAGGAATTTTCTTCTTTGTAGCTATCCACAATTTTTTAACAGTTGAAAACGAGGCAGGATGTGAAGGGTTGTAGTAAATCTTGCTTAACTGTTTGTTTACGGTTTCCACCTTGACCATACTGGACGTTTACAGGCACGTTTCCTTTTCCTTATAGGAGATATTACTTTTTCCTTTTCTTCTTCTTCTTCTTCTGCTTCTTCGTCGTCTTCTGCAAACGATTTCAGAGGTATTTTTTCCCTTGACGATGATGCTGTTGGTGATGCTTTAGTTCGTCGTAAAATATATGACAAACGTTTTGGATTTCCAATAAGTTCTTGAGGTGTGTTATTAGAAGATAAATAATTACAAAATTTCTCCCATCCCGGTGGATTTGTGTGTTTCCGGGGTCGCGACACATCAGAAATTAAATCTACAATGTGAGATCCTTCTAGTTTATCACCTCTGATGTAAACAGTTCCTTTATTATCCCACGTGATATTATCATCATGTTTCATTCTATGTAGTAGTAATTCAGCTCTTTTACGAAACATTTTGGGTATAGATAATAATATTTCTTCTTCTACTTCAGGCTTCTCTGATTTAGTTGACGTAATTGAAAGTGTCACAGGTTCTTCTTGTTTTCGTATTAAGTGTAAATATTTTTGAAGAATATTGTTATACTGATTCCACTTTTCTTCATCACTAAGCGATGATAACTGTAAAATCTCTTGCATTTCTTGATCCAAATTAGATTCACGTTTCTCCAGGGCTGATGATGATGATGATGTTGGTGCTTGTATACGATTCAGAACTTCAGGTGGAACTAAAATCATCTTCTTTGCGTGTTCCATTGTACTAACGGAATAGTAAACTTGATAATGCACCAGTTAAAATAGGAGCTAATAATGCCGGTAGGAATCCACCCTGCTGCTGTACTAATAAATGCTTCTTCTTCTTTTGGATGGAGTTTCCTTTCTTCACAAGATATCGAAGCGTCCTCTTGTATCGCTTTAATCTTGCTTTCTGTGTCTTTGTAAGAGGTACATTCCCTTTTAATACATTATAACAACATTCACAAATACTTCGAATCACTGAAGAGTCTGCATTGGCCAGTATAGCTTTACGTAGTTTAGGATTTGCTTTGCTCAGCGTACGAAGAAGATCTCCGTGTTTTACTCTTGGAGACATATTGTCAGAATGAAGAAACACAGTTTAAAACAAACATTATAAACACATCTTCTTCTTCTATTTCGATGGAACATAAACGTAATGATAAATATCATCAGGAAAAATATTTGTTTGAAAACGAAGTTCATCTGGCGTATCCTGTTTTAAATCAATAAAGAAATATCCATATGGTAACTTTGTTGCGTCGGTGAAACTTTCTTGAAGAAATTTTGGATTCTCAGGAGTTAATTGATAACTCAAATGTTTAATTTGTGATTTATCTCTTGGATTTTTAAATAATACGAGATAAGAACAATTCAAACTCATATCTCTGCTTCCTTTTCCCTGATGAAATATGTTTTGTGTAATAAATAGTACACTAAGATTTCTATGATGAGAACCCTTTGTAAAGAAATCAACTATATTGCGGTTCACTTCACACATTTGATCGTCAATAATAATAAGATGTGGTCCATTTTCAGGTAAAAAGTCTTTTGTTCGAGGTAATCCTTCAATAAATTGTACTTTTGTCGAAATTTCTCTGTATGCATTTTGCCATTCTGCATAGTACCAATAAATATGACGAAACGATGTATTAACCATACGTGATAAATTGGACAGGAATCGTATTACAAAGGAAGTTTTTCCACATCCACTTGGTCCGGCAACAATACATGAAAAAGGATGTTTCCACGTCGTGTCCATGTTAAAGAATATGATCATTCTTTCTTCATACGAATATTTATAAAGGGCCTTATTACATTTCTCTTCTTCTTTTGTTGGAAGTAGTGTAGCCATATGGAAGAGTATCATATGAATCTGGTATTCTACGTCGTTTAATATAATTTATCTTATAAATTTTTGTTTCGGGCATGCTGACGATAGTATGATCTTTCCTGCGGCAAATTTTTTTCTCATTGGTAATTTTAACTTCCGTGGGACGAGATTCTTCCTCTTCTTCTGCATCCTCTTCATTATCTACTATCATTTTCTTCATTACATCAAAATTTAGGTGTTTTGAAGATTCATAGTTTAATGAAAAGCCCCGTATCTTGCATACTTGAAACTCCTTCTGCGTGCTGGGATCAAAAATACGTAAACTGTAATTCTTCGGGCCCGCCGATACATATTCTGAAATATAGGCTTCTTTACCATATTCGAGGACTTCATTTGTTAAATCGCCTAAAAAGTCACCAGTTGGAATTGTACTTTCACCAGGTTTTTGCGTATAAATGACGGAATCAGTATCAAAATATAATACTCTTTCTTGTAGTTGATCTAAATATTTGTACAATTCTAATCTTGCTTGTGCTGTTGTGTATGCGGCTATGACAACATTTACTGTTGGTAGTGAAACAGGAACGTCATCGGTGTATTGCCAATATACATATAACATGTCATCATTTACTGGGAATATTTGATGAACATCTATATCATGAGATGTTAATTTTTCATATAATTCCTTGGGTTCATTAATAATGCTGACATGACCCATGTTCTCACGTTGACCAAATTTTCCCCAAAATGAATTTAGCATTAATTTAGCTAAACTTCTAAGTGCTGGATTATGTTTAATTTTGTTCTCATCTAGACGTATTCCTTCCTTTTCATAAAATTGCTGAATGTACTTCTTCTTTAATTCATCTGTTTCACACCATGATGGCCATCCACTTGCTTCTGTTTTTGCTTTCAGGAAGGTGTTTATGTATTCTGCAAATAAGCCGCCACTTTTTGTTTTTTCATCATATTGAACAACGTCATATGCCCATATTTCATGAATATCTATTATTTTGTATCCTTTTTCTAATGCCTTTCTTACTTCATCTGCTACCCATGTTCCATGTAGCACTCGGTCTTCATCGTTGTGGTTACAAGGTGCTTGGTTTAATTCATCACAACATGTACGGCAGAGTGGAAACATCAATCTATCATTTGATTTATAAGGGAGTACAGGATGAAACAGTTGTTTTGGAGGCAAAATACTGAGCTTAACTAATCCTTCTACTTCTTCAATGGTGGGAATATTTGAATCTCCAGGCAAATAGATAGTAGGATGACGAATTGGAAACTTCTTAGTCTTAGAGATAAATGGGTACAATGAAATAACATCTTTGTATTTTATGGTCTCTCCTTCAGATTCTTGTGCTTTATGATACAAACGTATGGCATTCACACGTCCTCCATAAAAAGCGTCACGAGGTTTTAATGGTGTTTTCTTTGTATACGGATGATTACTAACATACTTCTTCATCTCTTCATTTCCTGCCAATTGTTTTTTAAATTCACAACCCCATATTTCATGCACTTCACAGCCAAAATCTTTTAATTTTTGGATTTTCTTCTTTGTTGCTTCATATCGAAATTCCATGGTATCTGTAGCATTGTTATAGATGGGTTTATCTCTGTCGTTAGGGTAGCAGTAGATACAACCATGTGTGAAATCGCCTTCATACTCCCAGACGTGTATTTTTCCTGTGTTGGGATCTGTCCATACACCATCTACTTTCATTGATGCTATTCGTTTTTCCTTACTACGTGCAGCATTGGTAATTTGGATGTTTCTGGTTTTTTCTTCCCAAGCTATCCATTGTACTGCTTCAACTGATTGTACATCTCTCCATCGATATCCGTTCTTTGGTATGATACCAATTGTATTTTCCTTTAAGAAATTTCTACGATATACCAAATTACATGCACTGGCAATTGTAATACATTCAAGTAAGGGATTGACATTAGTTTCAGATTCAAATGTATTCATAAATGAAATACAGGCTTGACGTAATACCTCGACATCCTGTACACAATACTTGATGAGTTCTTCTTTCATTTTAAAGGTATCGTTTTGATGTTCGGTATACCATTGGAGAAACTTGCGTCTTTCGTCTACTTTCATAGTATCTGCTCCATAATATTTAATGTCTGGAAGCGGCCCTTCATAGGTTTGGTTCTCACGTCGATTAAAGAAGTGTGGGAAATATCCTTTGCACGATTGAAGCCCAAATGCACCACTTAATTTACTTAAGGGCATAGGAAGAAAGCTTAGTGAATCGATGAAGGTTACGTTTCCTATTTTAAGAGAGAGAATTTTTGCTCCATTCATGATTACTTCTGGAGTCCAATTCATCTTCTCAACCATGGTCTTAATGATGAAATGTGCGTCATATCCCTTTGAGTTATGGGCAACACAGGTTACTGTTTTAATGTTTGGTCGACGTTGTTGAAGATGTTTTAGAAAATCTTCTATTACATTTTCTCCGTCAAAAATATTTTCTCGCTTTCCACAAATGACACAATCATTCTTGATGTTGTTATCTTCATAGCATTGGTAGCATACATGTTGACTAACCAAGACATTAGGTATATGTTCATATATGTTTGCGTCCTCGTCTTCTATTTTCGTATCTTGTGTGCATTCAATATCATAAAACAGAATCATAGATTTCTTCTCCACGATGATTTTTTCATTGGCTTTTTTCGATTTTCTTCTTTCATTCACTTTCATGTAACATTCATGATTGGGTGGTACAATAGCATAGCAAACATTGCAATATGTTTCTCCACATACGTGAGAACGTTTTTCTTTCACTACATAAATTTTCAAACACTGGGCACAACATTTCACAATGGAACATAAAGGCTTTCCATTTTGATACGGCGCTGACTTGTGATAGTCATAGCATGACTGGCCATAAAATTCTCGATTACAATCATTGCATGTAATATGGGTTTCTTTAAAATCACATGGTGGCTTCTGATGACAACGAAAACATACAGCTGTACAATGTTTCAAATGTTCATGCTTTTTTTCATATTTCTTATGACAACTTTCGCAATAAAATTTACAGCTAAAACATGATGTCAAGCTTTCAATGACGTTGAAGTGGTTATCTATAAACAGTAAATTTAAAGCAATTCTTTCGTTATCACTTGGTGGTGCTTCAAACATAACATCACTTCCTGAAAAGCCCCTATACACTGTGATTTTATAATCCTTTAAATATTCCTGAAATTTACGAATTTCAGGAATTCCACCACCATTACTAAGATCTACATCGGCAGCTTCACACAGTTCTTCTGCTTCTTTTTCTATGATATATTTACTTTGAGTTTTTACATATCTATTATATTCAGTTTGATTTCTTCCCTTGTATTTTTTCAGTCCTATGGCAACGACGATTGCATGTGCTAAACATCTTGTGTCTTTATTCTTAATTGTGATAATACCACGTTTTGCCTTTACATATTCTTCAGTATTCATAACATGTTGTTTCAAAGGACCTTGTCCTCTTGGCATACGTACATGATGAAAATTCACGATGCAATCTTCATTTATAAGAAAAGCCGCATTACTTTGCAGTACTTTCTCATAACTTATCCATAGAACTTCTGCTGAGAGATTTCTTGCTTCTCTGAATGACAACCAAAATGGACGATGTCCTTCTCTCTCATTTGTAATTGTTATTCCTACGTAATCATGCTGGTCCACATTACGTAGTAAATAATCTATTAGTGCCCGTAGACTTGCTTCAATTGCCGTAAAAGGGTTTTCATCTGCACGTACGGGGGCTAGACGGAATCGTAGCATTCTACCCTCCATATTGTATCTTCTGTATTGTCTTCTTCGTTCTTCTATTATATGAAATCTATTGTGTCCATCATTACGGTTGTTATTTCCGAATCCTACTTGTATATTTGAATTTCGTTGTGCTTGAAATACGGCTAGCAATTCGTCCATTCTTTTTTCTATGACGTCTAAATCGACTTCCATTTCTTCGTGTTCTACACTAGTCTCTGCTAATATTTCCATAATTGAGGGATATATTACTTCTTCTTCTTCTTTTCTGGGATCGGGAAACAAATTGTTAATCCAATTTTCTAGTTCATTCGTGTAAAACTTATCATCTTCTTCTTCTATCTTCATCTCTTCTTTATTGTAATCCTCTCCTATTATTTGGGAAAACGTGAGATTTAGCAGCTCTTCTTCATTTCTCCTTTCTTCGACGTCTTCTTCTGTTCCTTCTTGTAACCACTTTATAATTTCTTTAATACGGCCTGATGCTTCTTCTGTTATCGTTCTATTGCTAGCACTGTTCAATATTTGTAATAGTTCTTCTTCATCATATTCTTCTTTTTCTACTGGAATTTGAATTTCAATAGTTTCTCTTTCTTCTTCTTCTTCTTCTGTTGCTGCTTCTTCTATTCTTTCTTCTTCTCCGTCTTCTTCTTCTTGCATTTTTTCATGATGATCTATTTCCATTTCTTCTTTTGCGTCTTCTTCTTCTTCTTCTTCTTGCATTTCTTCTTCTTCTTCTATCCCGATTATGGCATTTATTTCACTTAAAAGAACTTGCGTTTCGTTATTTACGCCCACTACCTCTTCTTCTTCTTCAATGTCATTAATGAAGACCGTAATCTCCTTCAGTAAATCTTGCGTACTCTCTTTTGCCATTTTTCTTCCTCAGATGTATATATACGTAATGCAATATATGTAAATGGTATATGTAATAGTATATGAATATGATATATAATAGGATATATAAATCTTATTTAAATGGAATATATATATATGTATATAAATATTTTGAAAGGGTATATAAGTGTTTAAAAGAATATACGAGTAAGTAAAATGTGATATATATAAGTAATTAAAAGGAATAATAATAATAATATCAACGGGAATAGGGAAAAGGATTACACTTATCTTTATTTGTATGCAACCTAAAATAAAAAAGAAATGAATTTTGTTACTTATAAATCAATATATATTAGATATATAAATATATACTATATAAGACAGAACTTTATGATGTCAATGAAATAATCTCTCATCATACCTTTTAAATATTTTTAACTTTTCTTCCTATTCCACGGAATGAGGAGTGAAACAAATGTATGTTCACAATCTCTTTCAAATGTATTGACTAATGAAGATATGTAGATTACACGGCCTTTTATACTTATTCTGTTTTAGAATTTTATCGTTAATTTTAGTGAACGCGAAATCCGTATTTCCTCCTCCTCCTCTCTACATGTCTTTCTTTTATACTGTCATTAATTTTAGCGACCACAAATTCAATGCTATCTTCTTTACAACTTAACGAAAAGATGCTATTGACTTTCCCCGGAAAACCGTTTCTACATGTGTCTTACTTGTCTTATTCATATGCTCCCCTTTTTACGTGTAAGAATACCACCCCCTGGGAGCCCACAACTTTTTACCCCTTAGATGTTATGTTACTGATTTCAAAGTGACTTTATTGAATGCAACACCTTCGAAAACTATAGAATCGATACTAATGTTGTTTATTTTACGTGTATGAATATCACCCCCCGGGAGCTCAACACTTTTTACCCCTTAGATGTCACGTTACTGATTTCAAAGTGTCTTTATTGAATACAACACCTTCGAAAACTATGGAATCGTTACTAATACTGTTTATTTTAAATTATTTTACGTGTATGAATATCACCCCCGTGAGCTCACCACTTTTTTTACCCCTTAGATGTCATGTTACTATTTTCAAAGTGTCTTTATTGAATACAACACCTTCGAAAACTATGGAATCGGTACTAATATTGTTTATTTTAAAATATTTTATGTGTATGAATATTACCCCCCTAGGGAGACCCCGTGAGCTCACCACTTTTTTACCCCTTAGATGTCATGTTACTATTTTCAAAGTGTCTTTATTGAATACAGCACCTTCGAAAACTATGGAATCGGTACTAATATTGTTTATTTTAAAATATTTTACGTGTATGAATATTACCCCACAGGGAGCCCCTCGTCAACTGAACTTTATGTTAGATAATATTATTACATGAGTACTGTACTTTGATCTAAGGGGACTCGGTGAATCAATGGTAAAGCGTTCACTTGTGATGCGATAGGGGACCTTGGTGATTTAGTGTTCACGTCTCATATAGCCTCGCTGCTGAAAGGGACGCTATGACAATATAGATGAAAGTATTTTTACAAGTACTAGGGGACTCTGTGAATCTATGGTAAAGCGTTCACTTGTGATGCGATAGGGGACCTTGGTGATTTAGTGTCCACGTCTCATATAACCTCGCTGCTGAAAGGGACGCTATGACAATATAGATGACAGTATTTTACAAGTACTTATTGTCTTTTCGAGTGCAAAATAATACGCGTTCAATACTACACAGAGGCTTGTAGTGTTTGAGTCCCGTCGCCCAAAGGCTTGGACCTCTCCCAACAAAAAATTTCTTAATGCACGCCTGTGTACATAGTTAGTATACGAATTCTATGACGGGATTCTGAGCATTTTAGAAGAAATTGATGATAATAATAGGGAATATTTTAACTACTTTCGTCCTTTTAAAGTAATATCACATACAGCTTAGACTATAATATGGAGAAAACTGTATAAAGTTCAACTTCCTAGATCCACTTAAAGAAATGGAGAAATGTTCTCTTATTTGAAAATAGACAATTGTTTTAACTTGAAGATTTGTGCCCCATGTTGAAATCGTGGGGGTGCTGTGGATCAGTGGTAAAGCGTTCACCTCCGGTGATTGGGGTCCCTGGTTCGATCCTAACTCTTGCCGTGTGAACTTTGTGGTGCATATAGCCTCGCTGCTGAACGGAACGTTAAACTCAAAAATCAATCAACATCATATGACATAGGTAACGACATCCGAGATGAATAAGCAACACTAGTTTTGTAAAGTTTTAGATCTCAAACACTGTTTTAATATTACCTAAAACACACACACACACATACATATCTTCGCTTCGTGTTGTCTGAAACCATGACCTAAGATAATGTTGACGCGACAGCTGGAGAACAACATTGAAATACAAAACATGTTCTGTTATCTTATTTTTCTGCTCTTTGCAAGTAGACATTGCAGATACAGAAACTCTCTCTCAGTTCGTTGACTTGTGTATGTGTATTTAACGTTAGATTTCACACTTATTAACATTAGAAAATTATGAAATTAACTTCAGTGCCTCAGTGGTAGAGTGTTCACCTCTGGTGCATGAGGTCCCGTGTTCAAATCACGTCTTTTTTTCTATATACTTGTCATTAATTTTAGCGACCACAAATTCCCTGCTTCCTTTACAACTTAACGAAAAGATGCTATTGACTGCCCCCCGGAAAACCGTCCTTATCATTTCATTTTTACGTTCCAGAGGGCACGGTGGCTCAGTGGTAGAGCGTTCACCTCAAGTGCTTGGGTCCCTGATTCGATCCCAGTTCGTGCCCTATGAACTTTGTGGTGGACAAACATCATATGCGTGGATTTCCCTTCGGAGTTCACCAGTTTCCTTCCACTTTCTTCATTACATCATTTCATTCATTTTTTCATTATCACCTCACCTTCATTAGCCTAGTAGACGTAACCGTAGGACGTAAAACTCGATGGACAAGACTGTCCCCGGAAAACCGTCCTTATCATTTCATTTTTACGTTCCAGAGGGCACGGTGGCTCAGTGGTAGAGCGTTCACCTCAAGTGCTTGGGTCCCTGATTCGATCCCAGTTCGTGCCCTATGAACTTTGTGGTGGACAAACATCATATGCGTGGATTTCCCTTCGGAGTTCACCAGTTTCCTTCCACTTTCTTCATTACATCATTTCATTCATTTTTTCATTATCACCTCACCTTCATTAGCCTAGTAGACGTAACCGTAGGACGTAAAACTCGATGGACAAACACCGTGTACGTGAATTTAATGCAACATTTCATTCATTCATTTCTCATTACCATCGTCCCGGCTGGAGCTCATGTGATTCGGATTCCACGTTAATCAGTAGGTCCACGTCTCATATAGCCTCGCAGCTGAAAGGGACGCTAAACTAAAATCAACTCAACTCATCAACTCATCATCACCGCCTGCATTAGCATAGCCGACATAACTGTAAGACGTAAAACTTAGTGGTTCAGATTCCACGATAATCAGTAGGTCCACGTCTCATATAGCCTTGCTGTTGAAAGGGGCGCTGAACTAAAATCAACTCAACTCATCACCATCGCCTCCATTAGCATAACCGACATAGAAAGACAGACAGACCTTGTTGGCTTTATTGTTGGACGTAAATCTCTTCATTGTTTAAAAGATTTCATTTACAAACAGAAAGACAGACGTATACATCATATTATCAAAATTAAAATACCAAGTCTACAGACACTTCTTGCGACAATTGCAATGCGAACCAGAAAACATTCAAGAATTGCATCTTATCATTTTTCTTAGAAGCATCATAGAAGTTCGCTTATGTGTTTTTAACTAGGGCAGTGTTGTTATCTCGTTGTAGTACGTATCATCAAAACATTTGACAATGGCATCTTATCTGTTGTTCTTGAAACTAAACCATTTTAAGATGAAGTTCAATGTACTAACAAAACAGAGGAAGAAAGAGACTAACAAAACAGACATTCACATATGTGTCTGTGTGTTTTTTTTTAAATGTTAGAACATGAACGGAACTTTGAATAAATACACTTGTTCTTTCAACTGCCTTTATAACTAAATGAAGAAAGAACATATATATATATATATATATTTTACTTACCTATTTTAATAAGAACGAGCGGTATCACAAAACACACATACACTTCAGTTTTAGGTTGAAAACACAATCAATTGATAGGATTTAATCCTAAGAACTTAAAGCACAAAACACTCACTACAGTTTAAGCTGAAAACACAATCAATTGGTAGGTTTCAATCGTGGTAACTGAAAGGACTCTGATGAAGATCCGGTAGACGTTCAAGAGTCTTTGCGGGAGGGGGGCGGGGCTTGGGAATTCAAATTAGCTAACCAATACAAGGCGACTAGAAAAGGCGTGTTTTTTCATGAACCTATAGCTGATGGTAACCCTAAAAGGCATGTTTCATCTTGTTTCTAGCAACATGATGTTCTCAAAGGCTATGAACATAACAACTAAACAGGAAGTGATATCGATTTACTTAGCATAGCAGATATCATCCTGTGAATATTCATATAACACACTTCACACCCTACGTTTTAAACAATATGATATGCTATGAGAAGTTTCCATTATTAGAATTTGCTCAATCAATGGAATCCATTCGCAGGAGGTGTGGGGGAAAGGAGTGTATAGGTATGTGTTTCGTTATGAGACTTATATCTGGTTTCATGTCTCACGTCTTTAAAAAATTGTGAAATACAATATTTACCTTAGCAACTAAGCCAATTTCGTGAGAGGCTTTGATCATTTGACTATCACGTCTTCTACAAACACTTTGTGGGAATAGGGCCAAGGGGCTAATCAACATGATTTTGCATGAGTATGTGTTTCGTTATGAGACTCATATAGTGTGTCTCATCTCACGCTTTTAAAAAAATCATGACATATAATCTTTACCTTAGCAACTAAGACCAATTTCATACAATCTGCTGAGAAGCTTCGATCATTTGAATATCATGCTTTCAGTTCATATTCTCCAGACATCTCGTGGGAATAGGACCAAGGGGCTAAATCGCTTATGCTCTTTGAAGACAAAAATCAATCAATCAATCAATTGGGAAGCTTCGATCATGATAACTTCTGTGCTAGCCGTAAAAGGCTATAAACATAGCAACTAAAGGCTTGTCGAAACTTGCCTCCCAATTCCAGGGGCTATGAACATAGCAACTAAAGAGGAGTAGGGGGTAACGGGGGTTCAAATAAACCAAAATTTTCCCACGCGCTTCTGTACTACCCGTAAAAGGCTATGAACATAGCAACCAAAGGCTTGTCGAAACTTGCCTCCCAATTCCAGGAAATGACACCGAATTCTAGGAAAACAAGATAATTTTTTGATGACTCGGCCTTCTATACGCGGGGACATCTACTCGAGCGGCATCACTACCATAATTTAATAATGTTTCGATATAAGCACGGTACGGATATGAACCAGATGATGAACTAATTAATTTATCGTTTAATAAAACATCAACTTGACTAAATAACGAATGAAGAAAATTATTTACAGGTGCAACAATATCCGCCGCAACTAAATTTGTATTATCGTTTTTTGTAATTTTACATTTTACATAGAGATACAAGTATGCAGTGTGAATAAAATCACCAGTTTCACCAGGTACAACAAATTCAATTGGTCCTTCTGACGATAAAGTAGAAACCGGACGATATTCAACAGTGGAAGATGACTCAATAGCAGTTTGAGTCATTGGAATAGTAAACAAATCAAGTTCACTTGTACAACATTCAGGACTACTTCCACTGAGTAAAGCCATGATTAACTAAATATATCACCGGAATATTTTCGATTACGTTTGACCGGAGGACCGAATTGTACAATAGCAGGAGCCTTACGTTTTCGTGGACGTCTCTTACCACTACCGGTTAACAACTGACTAAGTTTATTTGCAGCTTTAGTTTTTAATGTTTCTCCAGCTTCTTCTACGCGAGCACGAACGGATTCTTTAAATGGACGGTCTTCTAGTACATCACCTGCAACTTGTATTCCTGTTTGTAACGCTTGCCGGCCTACAGCTTTGGTACCTTGTTTTAATAAAGGCAATGCAAAACGAAATAAACCTTTAAAGAAACTACCAATCCCATGACCCCGTTGATAAACTGGACCTGAAAAGAAGGGAAGGCCACGTCCCCGCTGATAATACGTATGTTGCTTTTTCATTTTCCAGGAGAACGTTTAAAATGAAGTGTCACTGTCAATGTCCCGAAACGAAATGGTAAATTTCGTCCTGCGTGGTCCTTTAGTAGTATTTCAACACTGTTAAAGCAAAATTTAGAGAGTGGTATATAGTGAATATCTTGATATCGTAACGTTTGAACTTTTCCATAAGTCATATTGCCAACAGTTGCAATACGTAGTAAGGGAGCTTGCGTATCTCCCACCAATTGATATTCAATAAGATCAGTATACACAAAAATTTGAAAAGGATATCCAATATCTAAGTATGGTTGTTTAAATCCCTGTTTTTGAATAACGAGGTCATTTTTTTCATGAAAACCTAGTTGTATAGCCAAAGTAGGTGAAAGTGTTATAAATTCAACGTTTGGTTCAGAAGTAACATGAATAATATTGGAAGCGTTAAATCGTATAAATTCTGAAACTTTATTTAATTCTTCCAGTATGTGTTCAATGTTTGCATAATATCCAGGAGTAATTTTACTTTTCATAATTTCATGACCTTCTAATTTGTACCAAACGATATTTTCATCTTCGGTGACATTATGACACGTTAAAGGAATATGTATTTCACTTAATCCGACACACCAATCCGTATCTGTTAAACGTACAGTATTTTTCAAATTATTAATGAAATGGGTTGGACTATTTTTAGGATAAACGTCTGTACTTGCATTTGAAACCAGTGTAATGTAGAAACTGTCTTCGATGCTTTCAGAAATCATTTTCGTTTAAAGTGAAGTGTCAAGTTCGAAGTTCCAAAACGAAATGGTAAGTTTATACCGAGTTCATCTTTTAAGTTTACTTCTATCGTATCAAAATATTTCTTTTCAACTTTCACGTACTGCGGGTTATGAAATAAAATATTTTTGATTCGTCCATACCGCTCGTAAAATATACTAATTTTACGAAGTAAAGGTCCAATTTCTTCTTGTTGTTTTACAATATCCACACATACGTTAACTTCTGTTGGAATATTATAATCAAGGTTACAGGGATATTTTCCCTGAGGAGCCAGAAATTGTTCCCTATGTTGATCTTTTATATACACCACTGAATTATAAAAATTTGAATTTTCATTCATAAAACCGAGTATATGTTGTAAACCTTTTGTTATGTCTAGAATACACCGATCACGTGACCGGAAGGAATGTTGAATATACACTTGATTCTTAAAATAATTATATTTTATTATACGTACTTTCTCGGGAATTAGATTTAAGATGGCTTTAATGGATGCATAATATCCCTCTGTTACTTTAACAGGATATCGAATATATTCACCATCAATAAATGTATCGATTGTAATTTGTTCACCCGGACCAACATTATAAAAACTCCACGGTATATTAATTTGTGTTAAGCCCACAACCCACTCTCCGTCCGTTAAATCTATGGCCCTTGCAAGTTTTACTCGAAATGAGGATGTTGTATTATCAAAAAGTGTACTACTTGCATTGGAAGGTAACGTCACGTAAAAACCATGTTTCAATGACGAATTCATTATGCAGACTGAATACTAGATACTCGAATCCACGAATTCATACTTTCTGGGTAGCCTAACCATTTTACGAAAACCCACCCCTTCTTACGTTGAAGAACTTTTTCAATTAAATAGGTCTTGTTTGAGCTTAGAAATATTTTTTTTGTAATTCTTCAGCATAAAATATTCCTTTAATTTCATCACCATTCCAGTCTTTTAATTTATAAGTTACAGGATTTGATTTTATACATTTATCAACAAGAAATATTTCTCGAGACCAATTGGGCAAATATCCTTTTTCAAGCTTATGTTTATATTTAGTAATACGAACATAATCTCCTGCTTGAAATTTACAAGTTAATTTCTTCTTATGTACAGTCTTTCCGTACAGCGTATTCCACACTTGATTGATATTTGAATCATTTACTTCTGCGGGTGCCATTTTAATAGTTGAATGATAACTATGATTATAATTGTGTACAATTTGATCCAACACATCAATGTACCGATACGTATTTTCTGCAGTAAAATAACGATATATTTTACTTTTAATGGTACGAATTACTCTTTCTACTAACGCACATTTCATTTCCGAATGTACACTATAATGATTAATCCCAAAATCTTTAAACACTTTCTTTACATGGCGATTATAAAATTCTGACCCTAAATCAGTTTGAACGTGAACCAGTAATGGCACTTGATTTAAAATTGAAGTTATTGCATTAGCCATTTCAGGCCCTTTCTTTGTTTTCACAGGAATGCAATACAAGTACCGCGAAAAAATGTCAATTGCACATAAAATATAGCGATATCCGTCATTATACTTTGCAATATTTTGCATGTCCGCCAAATCGCATTGTAATGTTTCATTAGGACCACTAACATAATATTGTTTCCGTGGAAATGTTTTTCGTATTGGAGCGTGCATTGTATATGCATCTTGTGATGCTAACCATTTTTTAATTTTCTCTCGGGATAATTTTGTTTTACGTTCTAATGTACTAACACTGGATAAAGATGCAGGATCTGAATACTTGTAATAGATTTTTGATAATTTTGTCATTTCTTATTTACATTTTATATTCTTTCCAATACCGAAATACGTTAGCTGCAATTGCGGGGGATACTGCAGTCGAAGAAGAATGCCGTTTTCGAATTTTACTGCCAGTCACTTTCGGGGTTGTAAAAGCAGGTGAAGGCGGTCCTGGTGTACGTGAACTAATAAATTCCCGAGGAACATTAATATCATCCAATAACGTTTTAAATGGCTGTAATCCTACTGGTTGTGTTGAATATTTTCGTGTACGAACGACATCATTTACTAAATCGATAATATTGGAACCGGGAATGATATTTCCATCGATAGTTACTGTACCTGTTTGATCCCACGAGATTTTCTGTGAATTAATGAGTTGTTTAAGTAATAAATCCGTTTTCCTTCGAAGTGTTTTTGGTACTGATTGTAATATATCGGGTACAAGAGTTAAAATACCACTATCTGTACGACTACTTGCATTTTCTGAGTCAACAATGGGTAGGGCAATAGGATTTTCCGGTGTGGGACTCGATTTATAATGTAAATATTGATGTAATACTTGCTGATACAATTTCCATTTTTGTTCTCTACTCAAATCTGTACGATGTAAGATTTCGCTCATATCTTTATCTAGTCTTGATTGATGTGCTTCATGCGTCTTTAAATTAGATTGTATTCTATGAAGTGCATTTTCTGGAACTAATAGCATTTTACGTAATTCCGACATGTTATCTTCCAAAAATTGTTGAGGCTAAGGCACCAATGAGTGGCCCGAGAATTAATGGAAGTAATGCACCACCTTTCTGTAGTAATAATTTCTTTTTCTTTTTAAGAGAAAGTTTTGAGGAGAGAGCACGTAAGATCTTCTTATGTCTACGGAGCCTTTGCTTCTGAATTAATGATATGGGGATATTTCCTTTTATAGTATTTTTTGCTACTTGTGATATGGTACGAATCAAATCACCCGGTGCGTTTTGAAGAATAACTTTCCGATCGGATGGCTTGCATTTCGCAAGCGTGCAGAGCGTATTATAATGATGTTTTACCTTCAACATCTTGATGCTAACTAAACATAAAACGGTGTGGCCGCGTTTTTAACACTACTGTACACATGCATTATTTCTCCGGGAAATATATTTGTTCTCAGTCGTAGGGCATCATGTGTTTGTTGTGTAAGGTCAAACAATAAATACGTGTGTGGTTTTTGTGTAATTTCCTCAAAGACATTCACGAGTTGTTTGCTTTCACGAGGCATAATTTGTCTTGCTAAATATTCAATTTGTAACTTATCACGTGGATTCTTAAATACCACTATATAATGTGCATTTAAACTAATATCTCGAGCATCCCGGTTTTTTGGAAATAAATTTTGAACAATAAATATTACGGTTAATTTCTTGTGGTGAGCGTACTTGGTAAATAATTTGGCCACATCGTCATTTGTTTCTGACATTAAATCATCTAATATGAGTAATGAATTTTCACTTATATCAAAAGTATTTATATCGGGGATTCCTTCCAGAAAACGTATTTTTGCATCAACGTCCAAGTTTGGTATAACTGCGCCATAACACCATACAATTTCTTTAAAGGAAACATTCAACATATCATTTCTTTCTTTGATTAATCGATTCACAAAGTGAGTTTTACCAGCACGGGAAGGGCCGGCTATGAGAATAGTGCACGGATGTTTAAAACGTAACATCTTTGTTGCAAATGACACAATGTGATAGAAACTCTGCTTTTTATTCCCCAAAAAAACGAGTCTCTGGCCAATCATTTATGAGATCTATAGCCATACGGAACAGTAACACTTTTTGGTACGTCAGTCACAATGTCAGCGTCTATTCGTCTGCGTTTACTGGTCACCATTTGATGTGTCTTTAGTTCTCTTCGAGAAAAGATGCGCAAATCTGGTTTCCGAACAATTTTGGATGGCATTTCGATTACAGTTGCCTCCCGATTCCCCGTCACTAAATCATAAAAACTATCAAAATTAATTTTATCACTTGTTCTGTGATTTAATGTTATTCCACGTATTTTATACACATATTTCATTTCCCCACTAGCATTGCGTAAAGCGTAGGCGTAATTCTTTGCACCTAATGCTATTACTTTACGTATTTCCCAACCTTCGGGAACTTCATTTGTTAACCCACCCAAATACGAACTTAATTTTAATGGGAGTTGCTCATCTTTTCTTTGTATAAACATGATACTGTCCGTATCGCAATAGATTACATTCTGTTCTCCAACACTTGTTAGTAGATCATACAGCCACAGTCGTGCCCATGAGGTTATAAATGCTGCCAGCACAACATTTGAAAATGCTAATGGGATATTTTCACTCTCACAGTCTTTATATTGAACAATTAAATGAGTTTCACCAACTGGTGTTACAGCTTGAATTTCAAATTTAGGATCTGTTAAAATTTTTAAAAAATCCTCTGCTGTATCAACCATTGTGCACTGCGAAAGGTCTGTTCTTTGTCCCCATTTCCCGTACAGCGAATTCAAAAACAGTTTCGCTGTACTGCGCAGGCCTGGATTATATTCTATGTTCTCATAATTTAACTGTATTCCCTCATGCCTGAAATATTCTTGAATGTACTTTTCCTGCTCTTCTTTTGTAGTGCATTCTGCAGGAAAGCCTGAAGCTTCTTGTTTCATTTGTAAAAAGGATTTCACATATGACCCAAATAATCCTTCACAAACATCTTTTTCCGGGACTAATAAATCAAACTCCCATATTTCATGAATTTCAATTAGCTCATACCCATTGTCTAATGCTTTGTGCAGTTCGGGGGTACAAAACGTACCTGTAATGATACGTTCAAGATCTATGTGCGTACATTCATCATCATTTTGTTCATCCATGCACGATTTACACAATCCAAAGATTAATCTTCCTCCCGTAACATAAGGGAGGATTGGAAAATATAAATCGGAGGGTGGAAGAACACTGCATTTTACAAGTCCATGAATGTTTCGCACATTGGGGAAATTGGGGCCATTGTGTACTTTAGGTACATTCACAGGCATGCCTCGTTTACACATTGTTGCGGGATAAAGCGAGGTGACATCTACGTAAACTACGTATTCGTCCTCTGCACAGTCTACATATAACTTAAAATTTTCTGTTCTACCTCCTTGATAGGCAGATTTCGGAATGAGAGGATCACGAATATGTTTGCACCGTTGTTCAAGGATCTTCTGTATATGTTTATCACGTTTTACCATTGCATCCCATTCACATTCCCAAATTTCTATTAAATTATAACCTAATTTTTTCAAATAGTTGCGGCAGTGCACTGTTTGTTCGTATCTCTTTTCAAAAGTGTTGTACGCACCATTTTCTTTGCATAAAATGCTATTTCTATTATCTTTATAACAGCTTCTACAGGAATGCCAGTAACATCCCATGAACTGATATATAGTGTTTGTTTTAGCGTCAAAACCATCGACTTTATATCTGCCAAACCGTTCCTCCAACGCATTATTCGAAGTAACAATAGATCTCTTTGTTACATGTTCCATATACTTCAACCATTTTAATGCTTTAATACTCTGTTGTTGAGTAAGTTGGAACCCGTTTGGAGGAATAACTGGAATTGTGTTTTCAATCAGGTGATGACACCGGTACGTCAACATTGCTAGACTAGCGATCGTCGTGCTGGAAATAAAACATTGAATACCATTTGTTTTCTCTTCAATCATGGAGGTAAATTTAATTACTGCCTCCGCCAATATACGCACATCGTTCCGGCAGTACTCCAACAATTCTTTCTGAAAATCAAAAATATCACCATTCCGTACTCGCTCTTCATGCCACAGCATAAATTCTGCCCGGTCTGCCGTACTACGTGAGTCTGGGTCATAATAATGCAATGCCGGCCATTCTCCAACATAATTTTGATGTTCCTCTGTATTAAAGAGATATGGAAAATCTCCTTTTTTCAATTCAACATTCAATCCTAAGGTTTTCGGTAATTTGGATAATTTTACACCAAGATAAAGAAAAGTGTCCCGGAAATAAAAACGATTACTAATACTAATTTGAAATATCTTTTGACCGTGCATAAGAACATGTGGAGTTATTTTTTGTTTCTCAATAAGTGTGCGAACACAAAATAGACCATCATATCGCGAATTATTGTGAGCAAGTGCCACAATAATCTGATACTCTGGCCTTTCCATAAGCACATGTTCAATAAACGCCTCCATGGTTGTGAAAGAAAACATACGGTTCCCGGATATTTTATCTCCGCACTTGAAACACAAACTATCTACTCCAGTATTTATGCAGTGAAAACATACATTCGAACAACAACATAAATTTACGGCATGCTCCCGTTCACCTTTCTCATTTGGTGCTAATAGCATGGTTTCCACATCAAATATAATATACAAAAACCGTTCAGTGCGTTTTAGCTTACACTTTTGAACGAAACATCGATGGCCAACAGTTACGTGCACTTTACAAAGACTACAATAGTAATCGCCGCATACATGAGCTGATTTTCTTTTTCTCACATCATACATTACACCACATGCGTTACACAATTTTACGTAATCACATGTGGATTTCTTTACTTTATTTAGTGTTAAATGGTTAGTAAAGCAAGTGCCTTCAGCAAAGTTTCTATTACATTGTGTACAATGTACCAATTTCGCGTTAGTTTCTTTACCATGAAAATGTTCACAGTACGAACATCTCATCTGACATTGGTGAGCACTTTTATCTGATCTAAATCCTTCCAAGCACGAAAAGCAGAAATTCCTCTTACCCATAAACGAAGTAATATTCTTAATGGGCTGGAAATGACCCACAGTATCCCCTCTCTGATACAGAATAAATATCTTTTTCTCAGCATTTATTCCTGGGTAGCGTACCACAGGTGTTCTGGAATCTTCCGGTAATTCATATACTACAATTTGATAATTCTTTTTCACTAAATAATTTTGAAAGGCAACTACATCTTCCAAATCAAATCCCTGTTTCCGTTCAACGTACATTTTTGCATCGTTACACAATTTTTGTGCTTTATTTTCCCAAGTTTTGCGTGTAGGCAGGGTCATAACATAAAGTGCATCCTTACTTTGTTCATGTTTCGTAATCCAATATACTATGGATTTTGGTAGACAAAGAAAATCACTAGCCTTTGTGGCCACCACATGATCCTTGAAAAACATACTCATTTCTGCATATTTTCTTACCGCTGCGCGTTTAGGTATACCCTGTCCGTGTAATCCATCAACGATGTCAAACCGGAATTCTAATTGATTTCCTAAAAGAAATGATTCATTGCTATTTAGTACGTTCTCCACCGTTCTAAGAACCACATCGGTATTCAAATTTTGACGTTTTCGCCATGGAACAAACACTTCTTTATTCAGGAGATCTCGGTCGGAATTTATTCTTAAACCAACAAAATCGTGGGGCCGTGTATCCCTCAGAACGGTAGAAAGCGCATAATCCATCATGGATGTAATATAATCCATGGGATTTGTAATTATATGTTGCACCGTTGGTTTTACAATAATTTCCACCCCTTTCATATTAAAACGCGGGTACTCTCTCACATTTCTCCCCACAATTTCAAACATATTACACTCTCTTTCATTCCCTCCATATCCTCGCAATGGAGGGTGCTGAGAAGTTGTGGGTCGCATATCTTCTGAATAATGTGCATTATTCAGACGATCAACACGCGCATTTTCTTCCTCAATTTCTTGTAATTTTTGCCACAACATCTCTGTAAAGTCAGTTTCGGAATTTTGAATTTCTACTGGTTCATCCAAATTAATTTCATTTAATAGTGCCCAATCAATATGTAATGAGTCATCATCATCATCATCATTATGTTCTGATTGAACATTTTCTCGATTTCCCGTAAATGAAAAGAACGCGGATACACTTTTGTCACTCACTCGCTCTAACTGCCCCTTCTCAGAAGCCATATAATTTAAATATGACATAAATGCCGCATCATACAGTCGATCTTCACGGAAAAATCCGTGGTCAAAAAGCTCTATAATATCCGCTGCTGAGCGAACATTATTCAGAATGATATATTGATTATTTTTATAATATAGGTACAAAAGCGATAGTAGATCACTTACAATTTCAGACGATCCAACATACCCTGCTGCTTGCAGGTCCACTACTTGTTGCCAAGTCTGTAAAACACGTTCAGCACTATCCAAGCCTCTCAGTCTTCCCTGGAAAATGGTTTCATCAATCACGTTAAATTCCTCAAAGTAAAACTCCATTTTTTTCTGTAAAATACAAGACAAAAAAAGTGCAATCAATATATGTATACAATGACTAAAAAACCTGAAAACAAACGAAATTTTGAAAATAATAATAATAATAATAATAATAATAATAATACTTACCGAATAATAGTTTATCTCTGTTTAAGTGATAATCCAATTGAAATCCACGTCTTTCGTGCTCTCTGCTTTTTTCTCGATTCTATCACTTATTTGCTTCAGCACCTAAAACAGAAAAGAAAAAAAGTGTACTTAGTTACCGTATTACGACTTTTCAAATTACAAAAATATGATATTCAACGTAGCATTAACCTTCTCAACCATATTGGCTTTGCATGTAAGAGAGCCATTGTTCGATTCCCGGGGCGCATTCTGTTAACTACCTATCCAATATAAGATTGTAAAATATACCATTTATAACTGAAAAAAGTCTACAGTGCAAGCAAGCGTACGGTTCTCCACGTGGGATAGCCCTGGTTCGAGTTCCGGCAGTATCATGGCTCCCTACTCAATAAAACTTCCCATATACTTTCTAAATACCAGTTATATCTTACACAATTCATAGCTACATATAAGTAACAATATCTGCTAAGCAAAATGTTTATCGTACGGCTTTTCACGTGGACAAGCCCTGGTTCGATTCCCGGGAGCGCATTCTGTTGACTGCGTGTTATATCTTACACAATTCATAGCTATGTATAAGTAATAAGTTCACACTGCAAGCATACAATTTAGCGTACGGTTCTCCAAATGGGAGAATACTCCTTCGATTCCCGGTGCAATCATTAATGTTGCTTCCCTACATATTACATTATACTATATCTTAGTCAAGTTATAATTCCATAAAAGTACACCGAGTCATATCATTTTTTCAATACCGGAAAATCCGCAATCAATTCCCGATAAAACCAAACAGTTCCGTCCCCCTTATACTCCAAACAATTACAATATGTCCCTTTCCCATATAAAAATGAACAAGTATAATACAAGAAAACTACAACGTTATTACTTACCAATCTTCCAATCTCTCCTAGTAGTAAAATATCTTCTTCGCAAACTTAACACTTGATGTTCTTGGTGCCCTCTTCTTTCTAAATGTACACATCATGCAAATGCATCAGTATTTATATGCCCTTCAATCTTTCTAGAAGTTTCGAGTGTGTTCTTTCCCCTATTCCAACAATAATAAATTTTAAAAAGATCTGGAAGCTTCTAGTACTTTCTTTCACTCATTCCGACGATCCAAATTTCTAGAAAATTCTCCAGCAGCAGCTGTCGCGTTACTTGTGCTGCATATTAATGAATTACCTTGTTCTACGTGTGTGATCTGCATATTTTATTTCCGAAAGGTCTTTTCTGTATTCTGCTTGTCCAATTAACATTTCTTTTAACCGGAAACATTTATTATGTGTCATGTTACCTCCGGCCGCACCTGCATACATTATGTGTCATTAGTATGCGGGAAAAAAAGGGTGTATCCATTTTTTAAAAACGTGCATTAGGAACTGCTAAAATGTCAGAAATATCGACACTCATGAATATTTATGAATGTCGAAAAGATGCCCCTATCCTACTGCCCGCAACCAGAGGGGGATAGGGGGGCCTGGCCCCCCAGACTTAAATATAAAATATCATTAATACAAAAAAAAAACACAATTTAGATATTTGTAAGAGAATTTTTAATGACTTAGCCCCCCTAACTTATTCATGCCCCCCCCCCAAATCTCTGAGGCTGGTTGCGGGCCTGGAACTTAGGTATACTTTAGGGACACTTATTGATTTAGTAGAGATAAAGTTATAATTATTGGTTATCAACATTTATTTTGGACCCTTAAGGCACTTTATAAGGAATATTTTAAAAATATATACATCTATATATATTTTTTTTCAAAATCACTTGAATGTACATTTTCCCTGTAGCATTTGTATATAGTACACATAAAATGACCAATTTCAGAACACTGTACTAGATTTTCGAGTATGAAAAAGTGTACTATAGAAAGGTCTCTTTTGTGATTACGCACCATAAGAAATCACTTTTGGTGGAATTCATAGAAACATTTTTTTTTTTTTTTTTTGGGTTTAGACACAGGGGTACTTGGTATTTTTGACAAAAAGTGAGACCTGAATTTTCCCTATTCTGATATTTGCAAGGGATTGGTTCATCCTGATCATCATGAGTAAGAGAATAGTCTACTTTCTCCACTTTTACACTTCGTCAGTGAACTTTGAGGTGGACAAACATCGTGAGCCTGGGATTTCTCGCAGTTATCCAGTTTTCTCCCACTTTTTCATTCGATCATTTTCTCCATTTCTCATCATCACTGTCTCCTTTAACCTAGCCGGCATAATCGTGGGACGTAAGACTGAAATATTTTTATTTTTATTTTTACCTGCGTTGCAACCAGAATCCAACAAAAAATACACTGCACGGAGTAGAACTTCTGTAAGTAAAATGTACAGTATCTGTACATGGCTTTTCTCAAATACGTTTTAACGCAAATAAAAATGAGTGTTATTTGGCATATAACATTCAAAATTAGTCTTCTGCAATACACAAGCGATCAATTGTTTACTTTGATCATCCCTGTTTACTCAATAGAAACACAGTTATAAAGCAAAAAAGGAAAGCACAAGTTTCGCAAAGCACATTAGTAGTTCTATGACTGACCAACAAGTAGGAACACTGTCTATGCACAATCTTCAATAAACACCGAACACTACGATTAAATGAACACAAATGCATTTGAGTGACTGTTAGGCGGTTTTCATTGTTAAAACAAGTAGCTGAAAACTATGTTCAGTATACTGTACATTTTCCTTCAACGAGTGTAAAAAAACGTAAATTTGCCACGGAGGAGGTTAAGGCAAGTGAATGAGGACGGAGGAATTGGTGGAATGAAAATGTGAAGTATTCCGAGAAAACCCATGGACATGATGTTGTTCACCACAAATTTACTTAGCCGAGGATCGAATCAGGGACTCCATGCACCAGAGCTTTACCTTATTAAAAGAAAAGTAACTTCAAAACAAGGGCACAAAAAGATCAGAACAAGCGATTTATTTGATATTCTTCAGTGTTTACTGAAATATACTTTGAGTTGGTGATGGTTTTTCTTTCTAATCTGCTAAAGAAACCATAGGTCTCAAATGTCATACACAAGTCACCAGAAAACTATAATCTAAACAAAAGAAAAAAGTAAGTGTAGCTTTACAGTTGTTTGAATATTTTATTCTATTAGAAATACAGGAACACACATTATCATTCATGTAAAAAAGTAGAAAAATATAATTAATGCATTATATACATATTTGTCCCCATATTACTAGACACATATTGATTTCATCTATCAAATACATTACAAAGGACTTAAAATAGACTTTCGACAACTTTAAAGTACAATATATTCAGTACCTTAATTAATATAACATTCATTTTAATATAAACGTAAAGGGATTTACCCACTTAGCGACCTGTAAGTCATACGTGAAATGAATATATTACATATAATCCGCCTTATGCAGAGTCGTTTTGATGTATAATTAGCGTCATACTAAAGGCCAGACTACTGCAGGAAACATATGTCAGTCGAACTCTTTAGTATGGCACTAATCACGCGTCAGAACGACTCTGCATAACGCCCAATATGACTTATTTCGAGGGATTTTGAATATAACATAAAACAATTCGCAACACAACGTAGAGTATTATTCAGTCTCACTCACAAGTGAATGATTGCGTTAGAAAGATCTAAATGAGTCAATACATTCTCCAGCTGTTTCTGGACATCAAAAATGTACGAAAAAATTTCAAATGAGTTTGTTCAACTAATATTTTATATATAGTAATAACAATAAGACAAGTGATCTTGTTAAATGAATTATTTGTACCCAGAAAATCTGAAATTATTGCCTGAATTAAACTTGTACATTTTTGACGTTTCAGCAAAAGTCGTTGAGTGGTGTTTTAAAGCAATGTGAGTCTTAATTACCAAACAGAGCACTGTCCGCATACAGAAATTGCTTAAATTAAACTTTACCTGTCTCAACTCTTCGACTTTTGTGCTCAGCTTTCGAGTTGTCAGAAATGCATACAAATTTAAATCGAAGTACAATATACTTAAATCAGTAGTTGGAATCGATTATGCTACTGTATAGACACTTCAAGTTTGGTTAAATTAACGGTACAAGAAGGATATCAAGGTACAATCACAAAGACTCTGAAGCAATAAGGAAAACGTAATCGCTGACCACAACAATAATATTTCGGAGACAAAACTTGTTGAATTTAACCCTTTCAGCCCTGATTTTTTGTTTACTCTCCGATTTTATTTTTATTTTGTTTTATTATTTTTTGACTTAACAAATGCAATACAACCGTCAATTTGTTTGCGGATGTCATTTTTAGAGAACTATGGATGAAACATTTTGCGTGCACTAGGTTGAAATACGTATGCAAAATACAAAACGGCATTACTCCAAAAGATCATAGTGATCTACATAGTTTAGAAACTGAAAACACATCACTAAAGCAGAAGGATGATTTATTACAAATACTTTGTTTCGCCAAGAATAGAACAGCCTACTTGGCTGAGCTTCGTCCATCGTGATAGCCCCTGCAAGTACTCTACAACAAATGTGCGTACTCTACAACAAATTTCCTGACAACAGATTAAAGCATCAGAGAAATAGCGGAAAGTGATTTAGACAAGTTAGAATACTGACATTGAAAACCCAGCCATTTTGAATCCTCCAGAGTAATTATATTAGCCTTAAAATATGATGTACACAGATGTTACCAGCAGGTCTGAAAGGGTTAATTTAGTAAACAATTAAAATGTCTTGTTTCTAAGATTCGCATAACCACTGCGACACTACAATAAAGGCACGGTGCTACTTTTTAAATACTTTTCACAACTTCATGTAGGGACAAAACAAGAATCCCGTCCTATGTCTAGAGCTCCCAGACTTTCAGACTAAAAAAAACGGGATACCACATAAAAGTTTCCAGTATAGTCATAGATAGTTAGTTTGTTTTGCTGAAGTATCATAATTAATTGAATAATAGGTCAATACTCACCAAGAGTGACTGACAGAGTAGATTATTTTTATTAGTTGACAATCTATGACTAATAAAAGTGCTAGTTTTTAAATCGAACGAATGATATTTAGTTGCTTTGTAGCAAAACCGGGATATTTGAAGTTCCAAACAAGTTTTAGGGGGATATGATGTAGGCTTTCCGCTAAAACCGAGTGTCTAGGAGCCCTAACCATGTCGGTCGTACAAAAACAGTACAGTACACTATAAATTCATATGAATACAATATTGGCATCCTAATATTTCCTTACATCATGATATCCCGAAATGTCTACCCAAATATACCCGTAACTAAATCTCTAAAGATCAATTTCATATTGTTATCAATGCTCGATTTACGTTTTCTTGTTAGCAGTTGCAAGTGCTAAGACTTCGTAGGATCCCTTACAACATAAATTAATTAATGCTAACTTAGTTTGATTTCATATACCCTCTATAACTGTACTTTGCACAAATAGTCTAATTAATAAAATTACACTATTAGTAGATTAAATCAAAACCTCCATTTACCTAAACTTCACTGGTTGTAATTTTTTTTTTATCAGTGTTGTACAGAAAACATATTTTTTTTACATTTTACAACCTCTTGACGTAAGTACATATACCACAAATATTAAAGATATCGTTCCAAGTACGAAACATATATTGTACATTTACGAATATGTTAATGTTTTATTATTAAAAAAATGTACCACACATGACGAACTGAACGCAAAGTAAAGTTCTGTAAATGTTAATGAGAATTATCCGAAGCAAGGAAAGAAAGTTTCCAGAGAGAAAATATAAAACAATTTGCTAGGAAAAAAAAAAAAAAAAGGTGGAAACTTGTTCGCTTAATATACTTGTTTAATATAATCCTCCAAACTAAACTCAATGAATAAAATAACCATATGTAATTTTCAGGAAAAAAAAGGAAAACTACAAGAAAGTAGACTGAGATGGTTTGGGCATTCATGTACGAACACCACCTTCGGAATACATAGCTCATCAAATGGATGCTATAGAAGTGAATGGGAAACGAGCACAACGCCGGCCAAAGAAGAAGTGGGGAGATTGTGTTAACAACGATATGACACAGTGTGTTACAGTGGATATGACACAAGATAAAACAAGTGAAGGACCGCGATCCGAAAAGTTAACCGCAGCTAACTGGGAAAAAGGCTTAGAACAGAAAGATTTAAGGTTCCAACATAGTTAGGTCGTAGTCTTCGTATTTTCAGTATGTACATACACTTGTCTATATTCTGTCAAAATATTTAAAAATAACGTTAATACTAATGCTAACAACATAGATATCTGTATAAAATGTTACCCCAAATATATCCCTAAATAAATCTCAGAAGATCAATTTCATATTGTCTACCAATGCTTGATTTACGTTTTCTTGTTAACAGCTGCAAGTGCTAGGACTTCTTCACAGATTTTTTTGTAACACCATGCATCACCTTTTAAGCGTTTCCTTCGGATGCCCACAACACCTAAAGAAGCTATTTGGCACACTTCTAGTTCAAAGGAGAGCTTGGCGCGCCCATGTTGATCTTTAACTTTTCCAATAAGAACGTACCTGAAAGAAAAAAAAATCACTTGAGACTGAAGACGGAAAGAAAGAACTATAAACAATGTTATTGTTTAACAACAATAGGTAAATTATTTAACAATAATATGACGAGTGTAGTTTGTCCGGACTAAAGTATTTCTCTAATGTTAGGACGATGCCAGCGCATGCTTACTGCGCAATGAAATGATAATTTTTGTACAATCTTTGGGCCAGACTCCTGGATTCTTAACGGGTGTCCCACTAACATATATACGTGTGTATGTGAATAGTTATATAAGGTAGTTATCTTAGCGGTGGCTGTAATAATCTTAAAATGACGTCTATGGGACATTCCGAACAGACATGTGGTTTAAAATACTTTAATAGTACGTGAAAACACAAGAGCTCCCATACACATAAAAGTTTGACGCCGCTAGCCAGTCGTGCAGAGGGCAAACATCTAAGGTATGTACGCTGTAGTTCTTGCGTAGCGGAACGATGGTCGGCTAGATCCAGGTAGCGGTCAGATGCTGTTTCAATGCATCCAATTTTTCCCATACGTTTAGATATGTATGAGGCCAGAGTAGAAGACGTATACCAAGTATAGCATGTTGGGTTGCCCTGGCAGCGTGCGGACGTGGCTACCTTGCTGGAAGAAGGGTTTTCACAAGGCGCTCAGATAAGGACTAAGAAGGTGACGAGATAATGATAAGATGCACTAGCAACACTCCCATAAAGAAGACACCAGCGGCAGTTCTGCGTAACGACTGTCCATCTCTTGGAACCAACTATAAAATGATGATCGAAGTTATTTAGTTGCAGAATATGCATTCATTGGTATTATCCTAACATTGGAGACTATGATCCACACATAGAATTCGGGCATACAACTATACTTGTGGTGTTGTTCGGGTATCATCAAATTACTTGCAATATACACTCTATACACAGCATTTTGTGATGCAAAATTGTTTGAATCGGACGATGTATACGCGGGGTTATTAAACTTCACCATTATATAACGAAAGGCATTTTCAGCAGAAAGTTGAAATAGGTGTTACTGTTTATGCAACAAAGGTTGTTAAATTTTGTTTTTATCAAAGAAACTGTCATGAGTAAGGATCATGTCTGGTTCCCTGAAATCTCGCTTACAGCCAACAACGTCATATATAAAAAGTCAAAGGCAGTAATATTGCCTCCTCACACCAAATGTTTTGGAAACACAGTAATGATATATTCATTCATATTCATATTGTCTTTATTGCAAAAACTTCAGGAGGACACCCAAAGCATTACAATCGTCCAACTGTAAAGTTACAGATTACAATGCATACATAATATTTACAAAAAGGTAAAAAATGGATACAGAATATTTACAAAAGGATCAGAAATTAAAATATATGGAGTGTGGTCCTACACCTAGATATAACAGCAATACATATTGTAATATATATAAATTCTCGATTATAATTCCGGGGGCCGCGGTGGCTCAGTGGTAGAGCGTTCACCTCTGGTGCTAGGGGTCTCGGGTTCAAATCCTGCTCCCGCCAAGTGAACTTTGTGGTGGACAAACACCGTGTGCGTGGGTTTTCTCGGGGTTCTCCCGTTTCCTCCCACTTTCTTCATTCCACCATTTCATTCATTACTCATTATCACCGTCTCCTTTAGCCTAACCGGCATAACAGTGGGACGTAAAACTCAAAATTTCATTTCATTTCATTTTCGATTATAATTCCAATACAATACAAAGAATAACGATTTCAACACAATACAATAGGATGACTACTATACATGTCAATTCATTTTCCTCAGTTCTTCAATGCTATGTTATTTTTATTTTAGCTTAACTGCTTTGTAATTTCGTAGAACTCTTCTATAGCATATATTGGATTATCTAATAAGAGTGATATAATTTTACTTTTAAAAGTACACACTTCGGCATCTCTCAGTGCTTTAGGGAGAGAGTTGAATAATTCTGCGGACGTGACAATAAAACTCTTTTGTGTTTTGGTATAATTGTAATACACTGGCATTATTTTATTTCTGTTTCTAATGTTATATGAATGATACCTGGAATGTTCAGGGTAGTTATCTATGTTCTTTTACATACATTAAACATTGAAAAACAAAAATAGCAGGAAGAGTCATTATTTTGAGTAGCTTAAAGATAGGTTTGCAGTGACTGCGAGAAGGAAGACTACATAACAACCTGATAGCTTTCTTTTGCGGCTTTAAGAGCTTATGAGTGTTACTAGATCTACCCCAACGAATAGTACCATATGATAGGAAGCTGTGGATTGGGCAAAGTAAACAATTCTTAAGTTTTTCAAACTAACGCAACCTCTTAATTTTCTCAACATGTATATACCCTTTGTTACATTAGCTGCCGTGATTTCAATATGATTGTACCAGTTTAATTTTGAAACAAGTTCAAATCGCAAAAAATTAACCTTAGAATTTTTTTCTGTGTAATCTAGATTGTTATATGTAACATTAAGATCTTGTGTTTTACTCAGGTTTAAACACAATAGGTTTGCAGTACATCAGTCCTCAATTACAGCGGTTATATATTAGGTTAAGTGTTCTCTTTCGACAACTGATTTAGAACTTACACAGATTCCAAAGTTATCAGCGAAAAGATAGCCTTTAGCGGGAATAGTAGCCACTTTGGGAAGGTCATTGATATACCTAGGTGCATAAGGAATAAAATGAGACCCAGAACTGATCCTTGTGGTTCCCCAGAACCTACTTGCAAGTATTTGGAGTCCGAACTGTGGAATTGTACTCTTTGATATCTGTCTGATAAATATGATTTAATAAGGTTTAACGCGTCATGTTGAAAACCATAAAAAACTAACTAACTCTATGGCCTATGGAACCCGGAGGTTCAGTGCCGCGTTCACAAAAGCTCTCCACTGACTTCTATCCTTAGCTAATTGGATCCAGTTTCTACTTTGTATTCCTATCTCTGCGAGATCCATCTTAATATTATCCTCCCATCTGCGCCTAGGTCTTCCTAATGGTCGTTTTCCTATGGGTCTACCAGTCAAGACTTTGAAAGCGTTTCTACTTTCTTCCATTCTAGCTACATGACCTGCCCACCTAAGCCTCCTAGACTTGACGACCCTAACAATGTTGGGTAAACCGTATAAACTATGTAGTTCCTCGTTATGAAGCTTCCGCCATTCCCCATTCTCGTTCCTCTTGGGTCCGAATATTCTTCTCAGGATCCTGTTCTCAAATACTTTCAGTCTATGTTCTTCCCTCAGAGTAAGCGACCATGTTTCGCAACCATACAGAACAACAGGCATGATTATCGTTTTATATATTTTAAGCTTCAAATTCCTCGACAGAATTCGCGACGACAAGAGATTTTGAACCGAATAGTAACACGAATTCCCTGCTTTTAGTCGACATTTAATTTCTTCGTGAATATGATTTTCGTCTGTTAATATTGATCCTAAATATTTGAAATTATCCACTTTATCAAAAGTATTATTTTTATTATTTTAACGCCTCCACAATTTGCCGTATTACGGTCCCGACGCACTTCCATGTATTTAGTTTTCTCTGCATTTACTTCTAAACCCATGTCCCTGCAAGCGTTTGTTGAAAACCATAGTATTTTAATTTACTTAAAATAATCTTATGAGATACCGTATCGAACGCTTTAGATAAGTCATAAAATCTAACTTTGGTAAAATATTTTCTTTCTAAGCTGTCTAAAAGATCTTTAACTAAGGAGTTGTTGGTTTACTTGTACCTAATCCTTCTCTATATCCAAATTGAGAGCTATTAAACAATGAGTTACTCTCAAAATATTTAACTATTTGATCATTGAGCAATATTTCGACAAGTTTTGCTACTACAGGGATTATAGATATAAGTAGATAGTTGTCACATTCTTAATTATTGCCCTTTTTTGTGTACTTGAATTACTTTAACATATTTTAACATGTTAGGAAATATCGACTCTAACTAGGGATGATTCCATATCGGACCAAGTGCGTGGGAAAAAATATATATCGTCATCGTCTGAAAGCTCTTGCTATGAGAAGTACGAAACCGTTTTCAAATTATGGGCAAACCCGTAACTTGACCCTATAAGGGGCCAGTTTGTTGGTGTTTGTGACCCTATGTATGGCATATTCGACAGAATAAAACTGAATGTTACGCATAAGCGCCTGAGGCCATCATGTTCCTTTTTGGCTCATTGCTAGAACGTGACTCGAGCAAGTGTGTGATAATATCACTTTGCACCCAGACATACCCATTTGGTCAGTGTTGCCAACGAACTATAAATACAATGTGGAAGATGGTTTCTGTACCACTGGATGTGTAACCATGAAACATGGGATAAACATCATTCGTCATTAGAGAAAATATGCTGTGGACATATTCCTCTCCCAAGTATCCCAGTTTGTCAGTGTTGCCAACCAATTGTAAAATGAGAAGTTGTAAAACAGGTTCCGTACGATGAGACGTTTATACACCAAGCTTGGCAGAAACATCACACGACACTATAACAAAAAGGCGTTGAGTGTTACCGTCTCCCAACCATTCTAGGTTGTCAGTGTTATATACATCCAGTGGTACAGAAACCATCTACCACATTGTATTTATAGTTCGTTGGCAACACTGACCAAATAGGTGTGTCTGGGTGCAAAGTGATATTATCAAACCCTTACTCGAGTCACGTTCTAGCAATGAGCCAAAAAGGAACATGATGGCTCCAGGCGCTTACGCGTAACATTCATTTTTATTCTGTCGAATATGTCATACATAAGGTCAAAAACACCAACAAACCGGCCCCTTATAAGGTCAAGTTCCGGGTTTGCCTTTGATTTGAAAATGGTTTCGTACTTCTCATAGCAAGAGCTTTGAGACGATATATAGATTTTCCCCAGGTACTTGGTCCCGATATGGAATTATCCCTAGTAATATGCAACTGTTGACAATGTGTGTTAAAGGTTCAACAATAAAATATATGCCACTTTTAAGTATAATAGAATTAAGACCATATACATCACAGGTACTACTATTTTTCATCTTCAAAATTGCTTTTTCGACGTCCTTAACAGTTACTAATTTGAAAATAAAAGTACAAGATGGTTGAGGAATAGAATTCAGATAATTGTAAAAATTTCTACTAGGAGTTTTTAACTTAATCTCCTTTATTATTTCATTTATTTTATTAATGAAAAAATCATTTAAATCTGAAGCAGTAATTGAAGTAGGTCCATTTTCATTTTTCCTAGTTAAATTGCATTCCCTTCTTACAATATTCCACATGGCCTTACTTTTGTTGCCAGCATTATTTATTAGTAAGTTATTATTTTTTATCCTGGTCTCTTTCAATAACTTCCTAAATTGCTTTTATATTTTATATGAATTTCTTTAAATGACTTATTGCCAGTGCTTATGTAGAAATTATAATACATGTTACATAGATCTTTAATTGGATTTAGTTCTGTGCTATTCGATTTACATACAAAACATGTGAAGTGATAGAGCACGTGAATGTAGAATGGCTTCAATCCGTGAATTATCTGTCAACAAATGTACTTCAATACTGATGCATACTCAGCATAAGAAAAATAACGGCTTAACAATCTCTCTCATATAGAGGCCGAGATGAACGTAAACAGAAAACGATGCAATTTCTGTGGATCTTTTGAAGCGATGTTTAAGCATAGGATACATGATCCACACGGATATGTAGCTGCAACTAAAACCCCAAATAAAGTGGTACAGCTTCAGTAGACTACACAAACCCGACAGCTAAAGAATGCCTAGAGAAAGGAAAGTTCTTTGCACATCCATGAATTAATCGCTTATTTGGATTAACTGCCACATGTTTACGTACCGGCAACATGGGGAAGGAGTAACCTCGTAATGTGTACAACCAACGCTTGTTATGATCTGAAGATATTTTTGGAAAACAGAATAGTGACCTAATCAAGATCGACAGTATTAAATAAACGATTCTATGGTGATGCAAAGCCATTAGGTAGTATTGGATCGAGAAAAGTTTCATTTTTCCACTTCATCCAAATTGTACAAGCGATACATTTAGAAGCTGGAGAAACAAAATGTACTGAAAAACATGATAAGACCTTGTCAGTTGCAGAACTGTGATTTAATTTGTATACTTTATGATCATCTCAATGGGAAGATACTTATGATTCTAATTATCAATGACAAGTAAATTCTGCGAGGTTCTTTGTGATGAACGAACAATTCCACTTGAAACACTTCAGAAATTGACCGACTGAATGTAGTGATCACAATTCGTGGCCGTTATTTCAATAAACGCAAAAGTCAATTTGTGCGTTGAAAAGGAATATAATTGTGCTTATTTCTTATCTTGAAGAAATAAATAAACTTCTTTTGAACTTCATTACAAATACTTCACAAAATTACACTTTTAGGGAGTGTTCACACACACCAGCAGAAAATAGGAAATATTCTGACTCAAAATACTTCTAGCATTAGATACAACAAATATTATTACTAACAGACGGTTTTCTATCATACACATAGTGCTATTTCAATATTTGAAACAAGAGCTAAGATTAAATATACTGTACTCGTTCTGTCTTTCTCTCTATCGTTTGCTTTCACCATGACAGAACAGCAAAGGACGTAAACAAAATTGCAGCTTCAATTAAGCAGAGGGAAAAACACATTCGTAAATAAAGAGAAGATGGAAAAGAATTGAATCCAATTTGTTTCCTCCAGCTATTTAAATTGGCTTGGCTCGCCTTCGTTTCGTGACAAAATAACAGCATTTTTTCTCTGTATTTTTATTTGTATTTAAGTGGACGTATATCGATCCTCTTTTTGCCATAGAGAACGAACGCTGTTTGTGATGCGGATTTTGATGGACTTTTTCCCTAGTGGACTGTTCACTCGGATGTGTGTATGTTCTGTCCGGACGTCTGTGTGTGTTATATGTACTAACGAAAAAACAAGCGACCTAGTGCCATCGTCATACCTCGTTGCCATCCACAACAGTACATTGATTAACACAAGCTCTAACGACAGACAGGTATACTCCCCTTTCGTGTTTTTACACAAAATATTACATCTACGTAGAAAAATCTCCGAGTTCCCTATTTTCTATTATATATACTTTTTTTTTTTTTGGTCAATCATATCGGGAAACAAGTGGAGGAGTTACGATTGAATGCTGAATGGAATTCTACTGAGTTAATGCAAAATCACTCACCACTTTGCATTAGAGGACCACGAAGCAGGAGGTGGGGAGAAGTGGTTTGGTTAGAACCCTAATTCACTTTGCAGTGGAGTTCCCTCTTATCTGTTTCAAGCCTTCGTAATTGGACACATGATTTAGTTGTGGCATGTGTGGGTAGATGGCAAGTGAAAACAAGAGGTTTCGGAGGACGGGATACCAGAGAGGAGAGGTTTGTCATGAAGTGGGAAGGGAGCCTATTAGTGCACTAAAACGTCCATCTGCGGGAGCCTAATTACTCCTGTTATTCAGGCTAGTCCGCAAAGAGCGGTTAAGCCATAACTTCCCATAGGGGATGCTGCATTACCAGTTCATAACTTGTTTCAAATGAACATCGATTACTTTTGTTTCGGGTTTAATTTTTATCTTCCTCTTTGTTCCTTTTCCAGTGTTCAATTAAACAAATGAATTACCCTTAACCATTCAAGAACTGATCTGCCTCTGATAAGATTAAAACAATAGAAAATAATAGCACTCTATGTCCTATAAAAACTAACATGGGTAGATTCTCATTTCATATTGTACTGACTTACATAATGGTTCAAGGAGTGATGAGAGTTATGTACTGAATAAACCAAATACAGATGAAAACTTTTTTGACTGCATCTGTCCTCCATGGTATTCATTCAGAAGTGATTGATAATATTAGTTTCGAAATAATTAAAACGCTGTATTATTCAGAGGTTAGAATGACTGATACTACTGTTATCATTGTGTACAGCACGTAATCGAAAAGTAATCAAACAATGATGATAAAGGTAAATAAGTGTATATAATACATCGTCAATATAGAGGAACTATTCCTTCAGGTCTCAATGTGAATGATATATTCTTGAAATTCATGGGGCTTCCTGATTCTACCATCTGCAATAAAAGCCCCTTTAACAAGAACCATCACTATCATCATTATACAGGGTGTCTACTAAAATTCCAAAATGAAATTTCGTGACTTTTTCGCGACCTTTTCTTTCCCAAACCATAAAATTTATTAACATTCTCAAGAGAGAATTTGGGTCCGAATTGGGCCGAATTTTCATGTATGCGATAGAAGCGTGCTTTGCTTGCGATTTGGTAGTGTCTAAAGCCGTCCACAGACGTTTTTAGTGGTGAATTTTGACGCTTTATAGAACAAAATTTTCCAGTCTATACTTATATTTGTACAGATGAAAAATCGTGACCCAAAGTTAAATTTCGTGACTTTTTCTTGACTTTCATGATCGTTTTCTGATTTCGTGACTTTTTAAAAATTACTTTCGTGACCATTAGACACCTTGCTATAAATAAGGTTTATGTTAGGAATGGAAAATGAACAGGTTCTTATGAAAACGCTCCAGACAGGTTCCTATCTTTAGCATAGGTTCTTGATGTCTGAACCTGTTCAAAAGCGGGTCAGAACCAGTTCTTTTTCCATCCCTGGTTTATGTATTTGTAAGAACAACAATATACTATAGATTTGCTTCGCATTACAAAAAAATTGTAAGGTTTACAAAGTAGACCTTATAAGACATCAAAAATAAATTTATAAAAGACACCATTTGACCATTTGGTTGGTCTCAATGCTTACTTAAACGACTGTTTTATAGAAGCCATAATATTTATTAAAAAATAATAAGTATTATATAAAAAATAATAAAAAAATAATAACTTCCTCCTTGTTACTAAAGTCATACAATTTAATCAATTGTCTATAACTATCAACTTAAAGAAAACGTACTACTTTATATAGGATCGATGTAGGACGTGCTTATAAATGGATTATTTGGATGATAAATGTATAATTTTCTAAAATTTGAAGTATGAGGCGCATCTAGAAAGTAAGTTTTCCAAAACCGATAAACACAAAGAAGATACAGTGATACTGAAATATTATTCCACAGATATAACAGAGGTGACATATTCATCACCGCAATTCAGACACTTATCATGCCGTGGAATCAACTTCTGTATTCCCGTGTCGTGAAAGTAAGGCGCCTGGAAGTAAAATTAGTGTATGACAGCCGTCTCCAATTGTTCATTACGAAAATGCTTACCGGACAGGAATTTCTTGAGATGTAAAAACACATGAAAATCTCACGAACAAGACACAGTCTATACTACAGTGGGTAGTCAAACACATTTCAATGGAACAACAACAGGAGATCGGTTATCAGCGCCATATAGCACGAATTTTGATTTAATCGATTTTTATGTCTTCCTACACCTCAATAAATTCCGGCTCGGTAAACATTTTGATAGTAATGAACAATTTCAGATCCTTTTTTTTTTTTTTTTTTAATCTCCCTAGGGAGATTTACTTTTTGGATCCGCCTTGTAATTCAAGATACATATGAAGCAACAATCATTATCTTCTTTCTCGTTAGTTGGTAGAAATAAGTATTATACTTTACCTCGAAATAAACGAAATGATAGACAATCTTTATTTTCAGCGGAGGCTAAAAGTGACGGATGATTAATAAAAGTGAATGACTGAAAGAAAAGGAAACGAGAGTATCTCGAGGAAACTACGAACACTATGTTGTCTATCACGAGCTCACATGTATTTCGAGGTAAAGATTCAAACAAATATTAGCGAATCGCTGGACTAAGCTTGACAGTAATCACAATTTGTAAATCAAATGACATTTTGTAGTTTTTTTCTAATAATGATAACGAATACATTTTCTTGATGTATACGATTCAAATCATAATGGAAGATACGTTCATTGGTAAATGTTTTATACTTATACATTGTTTTGTTCAACATTTATTGTAATTGTGATTAATCACACGAAGAGAAAATATAAACCACAATAATGTTAGGAAAACTAATATCAAAACTATAAACACTCATTTCTCAGCATATCTCATAGAAAAGTATAGAAGAGAAGCTATCAACTTTCAGTTATATTTGGACCAACTGTTGTAAAGTGACTACAAAAACAAAGAGCTTAATGATATCTTCTAGTTTAATTCCCACGATTATGTCCTATAGGCTAAATGATTACCATTACTATCATCATCAGAAGTATTTTATTATCACTAACAAGCCTCTTGTTGCTAATTGTGAAGTTTCCATGCAGCTAGGTTCTCCAATAATATTTTCGATTTGAAGGCTAAAGGAAGCAAATTAACCCAATTGTATGGAAATGTAAGAAAATTTGACGAAATTAATATGTGGGAGAAAATGAAATAACCGCGAGAAAACTCAAGGATATTATGTTGCCTTCCCCAAACTCATATAGGTTGAGATCGATCCAGGAAACCATTCACACCAGAGTTGATCATTCTACCCGTAAGCCAATGTGCCTCTTAAAGATTAAAAAGTCAATGGAACCTATGTTCACCTTATTTATGGTTAAATTCAGCCAACTACAGTATTTCATTTTTTTAAAAAAATAATAAACATGAACATGAACAACTGCAGATAAAATGGCTCTGGTACTTTTAGATAGCTTAGTTTATAATTTAAATACTATTACTGATAATGGTATTTTAAGTATGATTAATTTTTCAGGCTACATTCAATAGGATAGTATGTGAGCAAACCCACCGATTACTTTGCTCTTATTGTTCCTTTTTAATAGTACAAAATTATGTATTTCTTTATTCAAGAAACTGTTGAGTCAATATGTGGTATTATGCTAACACAAAAATCAACCAATACTTAAACTGAGAATTACTTAATCCGGAATTTGTACAATAAGGAAATAAATAAAAATAAAACAATAAAAAATGAATATCTACTAAAAACATCATGTAATGATATTATGTGCCTACGGGTGATATGATATACAGAAATTAATTACTAGTAAACAATTCTAAGTGAATTTCAGTTTAATGTTTGAAAATAACTTCTGAGAAAATTGGCTAAAGTAGAGGTGATTTTGACCTCATAATGAATCACACATATACTTTGTGCTGTAATAAGTTAAGCGAATAACTAATTTCAGATTGTCTTTTAACTTAATGATATGGATATAAAGAAATAATCACTAAAATGAACTAGTTTTCTATAAATTTTAAAATTGATATGGTCTGACTTTTGAATTTACCATCCCTTTCACTGGCGAAGCTATATAAAACGAATTTACAGCTTAATGTAGGATCCGAACCACATGAGCTCTCGCCGGAGAATTTTTAAAAGATCTCATTAAGATTTAGATTTTTTAGGGGTCAACTTCGAGATTTAGGGAGGGGGCTACAGTTCTCTAGATCCACTCTTGTTCTAACTGAATCCTGGTACTGCATGAAAGTAGGGATGGACACGAGTCTAGCTAAAACTCGACTCGACTCGAATTTGACTCGAGTTTCGAGTCACTGGTTTGAGGTCGAGTTTGATAAATGCCTCGCTCGTTCAGCTCATTTTAACTCGTTTTGGAATAATTGCCTGATTAGACTGGAAAGCAGTAATGAGAAATGTAAGCAGTAATGTGAAATACTTTTAGTGTGCATCTCGTCTGCATCTTGTGCGATATTTTTAATATGTCTCGTCTCGATAACGAGACAATAGATTTTTATAACGAGACAGCTTCAAATGTCGTGAGCACGAATATAAGTATATACCAATATAAGTATCTAGTTCTTACTATCGAATCTGAGACTTGCACGGTCGAATTTTTGAGCCCAACTCGGGTACTGATGTCAGTCGGCTCGGTTCGATTCAACTGAGCGAACTGCTCGAACCGGCTCGATTGGGATGAGCCACCGACTCGATTCAGGTGAGCTATCGGATCGAGCTAGCTCCGTTGAAACGAGTCCATCAGCTCGGTTCCACTCAGCTCAACTGGGTCGATGAGGTGAGCAACCAGCTCTATTCGTTTCGGTTCGGATGAGCCATCGGTTCGAGCCAACTCGGTTGGGCTCTGGTCACTTCTCGGTTCGGCTCGATAGTGAATGAGCTATGCAATGAATCGTGCAGAAGGGATTCGAAAACGCTACTAGACACCAACACCAGCATGACTGGTGACGAACCCTGCGTAGGGTTACCAGACGTCCCGGTTTTCAATGAAAGAATTAACTGTCCCGAAAAAGGCTTTCGGAACGCCTGTTTGTCCCGGTTTTCGTTCTTCAGACTGAAAAAGTCAACCTGCAAGAACTAGTATGTCTCACTAAAAATGGAAGGTTTTCAGAAGATAATAATAATAATAATAAAAACTAGCATATCTTATGGCAATAATTTCTCGAGTATCACTTTCAATAGAAATGAACGTCTTTTTCTCGGTGGCGGGACTTAACTACTAGTTATTCTATATTTCAAATGATCTTTATTTATTTTCTAAATGTTTATAGCATTATGGTAGTGTTTCTGACTCAGGTGATGACGCAAATATTTAGGTCCTGTTAAACACAACAATTCGGAATAAGGAATGCCTATGTTACCTTTTCACATTCTTTATATACCTCTTGTGAGCCTTCATTTATGTTAACTGTGTATAGAATAAACTGGAAAATTGCAATAATTTAGAAAAGAGGGCACTTAATTGATTCTGAACAAATGAGTAGGAACTCTCATCTTATATATAGCCTAACAAGGGAACATTGTGATTTGGTGAATTCACTTGCTGAGAGTGATCGCTAGTACTGGATTCAGCACCAAAAGAAACAGAGAAAAAGAGGTTGTTCAGTGGCAGACCGTATACAAGGTAGGAGGTAATCGAGAGCAAAGTGTGAAAATAGAACGCAGAAAATGTCGAGAAATTTCATGTTAATTTTAAAACGAGTACAGAGATTGAGGTCAAATGTTGGATATGAGGAACGCATGTAGAGCTTCACTGAATAGACATGTGCGTCAAGAGCCATATGTCCCATGACCCCTTTCCTCTATATTCTTCTTGCGCTAATTCCAACATGGCGGCTTTTCAGATGTCCCCCATGATTCACATTACACGTATTCAGTGGAGCTCTACATGCATTCCTCATATTCCACATTTGATTTCAATCTATCTACTCGTTTCAAAATTAACATGACATTTCTAGACATTTTCTACGTTCTATCTTCGCACTTTGACCTCACTTATCTCCCACCCTGTATACGGTCTGTCACTAAACACCCTCTTTTTCTCCATTTCTTTTGGTGCTGATCCAGTGCTAGCAATTATTTTCAGCACGTGAATTCACCAAATCGGACTGTTCCCTTGAGAGATTGCTGTCCCGGATTTTCGTTTACAAAATCTGGCAACCCTAACCCTGAGTATGCACTAAAACTCCGTTTTATGGCTATCGCAACATTGCATTTAATGCACACGTTTTTCTGGAGTTAGTTGTTAGTGAACGTAACCACCACTTGAAAATAGCGTAACATTCCCACTCGTATCGCTATTTCTGATAATATTATTGAAAAAATTTGATTTAATCATTACCCACTCTATTCTTCTAAAGGATTTCGCATGTGAAACAGAAGAAATTAGTTTTCGTGAAATAATATTTTCCGCGACGAAATGATCCACGATTTGTACAACAAAAATAAGATATTGAAATCCTAATTCGTTGGATATTCATCTCGTATTGATTTTTTTTTTTTTTTTTTTTTTTTTTTTTTTTTTTTTTTTTTGCCAAAGTCCAAAGAAGATGCTTGAAAGCTTGTTTACAAACGATGTCCCTGCTCTTTCACGTGGCACGCAGCCACTTCGAATCTGTGGTCGACGAGGAAGAGAACTTTGCATCATCGATACTGGTAAACTTCAAATACAGGAAGCATAGTGGATCTCGGAAGAAGAGGTCGATGTCTTCGGATATTGTTTCACCTGAAGTATTTCCTCCTTGCAAATCATCTGTGACCTTAAAAAATGGGTGCGATTTCCTTGGAAAAACGACAGTATGCAGTTTCGAAGAATTTTGCCTGGTTAATAAACAACGTTACAGAGTTAAGATATTATTATAGTACTACCGCTTTCTAATACTTTGATTTCCTGAAAAAAAAAAAACTACAAATATATTTAGAATACAAGCATTATATAATAAAACGTACTACCACTAAAAATAGTTTTTTTTTTTTATTGTAATAAACTTCAAAATAAGCAAAATTGGTGAAGAAAGAAAATCAAAAGTGTTACGTAACGAAGGGGAGAGGGGTTCGGCCTTGCGTTACGAAGTGTGACAAGGGGGGAGGGAGGGGGTTAACATTAATCACAAATAGCGTTACGTAGTATGTGGACGGCCCATTTTACTCTGTGGAAGGAGGGACTAAAACAAAACTAGCTACAAATGTTAGTTGCCCTTTCCATTCTTTTAAAATTCCGATTTCTGGCAGTAAAGTAATTTTAGATGTAATTCAGGTTTAATTTAACCCATTTGGTGCCATAATTTTTCTACTGCATATTTTTGATTGAGTGCTACATATTTTCTCTTACATAGGACACATATACAAAAGAAAAATAGGTTTTGATTGTATGTACCGGGGTACGCTCGGTACAGCCTGTCCTATATATAGGACATTGGCCTTTTGGGTTGACAAGTCTAAAAAATAAACACAATTGTATCTAATTTTTACTAAGTTTTATTAAAGAATGTTTGCAAGATTACATACCCGTGCATTGTGTCTTAGCACCTTTACACAGCACTGTTACACTAACGGTGGTAATTATTAAAGCACAGAACAGCACACAAGCCAACCCGGCATTCATGACATGATGTTATCGGCTTTTTTTGGACATCCTTGACATCTTCTTTGCCTTCCTTTCACATTTCGTATTAGGGTATGTTTGCTAGCTTTCCGTGCTTCTGAACACTTTCTGTACATTCCCGGTGGCCCCGTCGATGCAGACTGTGAGAACAATGCCATTGTAACACTTCTGTGAAATTCTAGAAGATCCAAATTACCTAAGTCCAAGATCTGATAAAGTTTTCATCCAGCAAATAAACCAGTTTCAACAACATTCGTAAATACGTTCCAATACCACTTCTTGCCCTTGATCTTGATTGGGTATAAGGTCATCAATTTGTCAAATAAATCTACGCCATTCTTGAATTTGTTATATGAAGCAATACATGAAGACAGCTTGATGTTTTCTTTACGCCCTCTGTTATTTCGTGTTACTGTTTCCACACAACAAACGGATTCAAAGAGTTACGATCAAACCTTGTGTCCACAAATCCTCTTTCCTGTTTGTTAGTTCTTTTGACGACATCAAAGGACATTTTCCGGTTATATTTTCCCTTACTGTTCCAGTCATGAAAATGTTTCTTTGTCTCAGATTGGAAGCAAGATTGTATGAAGAAAAGAAGTTGTCCATATATACCGAATGGCATCCTGGGTTTTCCACAACGGACAGCAAAGATTTCATAACATAATCGGATAATCTGGTATCCCCTTGAGATCCAGGCTGATAGGGAATTATATGCAGTGGGTAACCATTGTGTGTGACTAACATCCATAATTTGTACCCAAATTTCACCGGTATACCTTTCATATACATTGAACTATTTCCACCATAATATCGTACCATTCTCTCATCTATAGATAGTTCATGGACAAATACCCCAAATTGTTGAATAGCACTATTTATTAGATTATACAAAAGTCTGATTTTGAAGTAACGATCAGTTTTGTCAATAACGTCGTTATTGTTGAAGTGAATGAACTTTTTAAATTGTCTGAATTTGTTGCGTGGCATAGTTTGCACAATTACTGGAAAATTGTAGTTAGTTGATATATCCCAATACATCGACTGTCGTGGAACAAAAACGTAACCACTATACAACAAAATTCCTAAAAATTGCCTGATGCCATTTTCACATATGGAAAAGTCTGTATTATATTGAGCTGCATATCGGTTTGTCTCAGTGACGGTGTGTGCAATAATCTTTTCAATGAAAAGTTCGAATATCTGAATTGGCGTTCGGTTTGTTAATTCTGTTTTCAAATTTTCCGTAAATAAATGGCAAATCCGTTTCAAAGTTGTGTGTACATAGAGTTTCGTTTCTGTGTTACCCGGAAATTGAAATTCCATGAAACCAGTAGGCTAAATGGCCGATGTCCTATATATAGGATACTAAAGAAACAAGCCATTTTTATCACATTATTTTATTTTCTGAGTTTAAACAACTAATGTATCAAAAAGAATTATATTTTAAGAATATAAAACAAATGCTTACTTTCGATTTCTCGGCCTTTTTCATTTTCTGTATCGAAGACAAGAGAAACGTTCATCAACAATCCAAATTCCAGATACTTAACGATACCAGATTTCCCTCCAAAATGTACCAATCATCCACACACGACGAACAAAGAAAGCATGTATTTGTCTGAGCATGCGCAGAACCGAACAACGTTCGGTTGATTAATCAGTGTTGCAAACCGACGTATTTTGTCACTGTCCTATATATAGGACATTGGCGCCAAATGGGTTAATTTGAAGAATCCTCTGACAAAATTCAAGATTCAGGTTTACGTTAATGCTCAAGATCCCCTAACAAGCAAGATGATAAAATAAGTTATGTCAATAAAGAATTTAGAGGTACTTTCTCACTTAAGATATTTATCAAATTGTTTTTTGCCGAAATTTTGGTTCAATACTTCTTTTTGAGCTGAATTAATTACACTTCAGTTGACCAACATACCTTACTTCTAAGGAAATAAGCAAAACTGCAAGATATATTCCAGAACTGACATTAAACACTACTGGCTTCCACATTTCATCACCATTAACTAACTAATCTCAAACCCAGACGTTACTCAAACCAGGGATTTACACACCTATTTCCATAGCAACGTTTATATTAAAACATATGAAAATGTAAACATGATTATGTTCAAGATGTACAAGATTATGACTATAATTCGCCTAATCATCGGATTTTCTGATTGAATAATTTATCTTAAAGAAATCGAACATTCAAAATACGAGAACAATGTAATGGTGTAGGCTACATTCACATAATTTAGAAGAATTTTCCTAAATATATGTATCTCAATGGGTAACAAAAATTGATTAGTACCACTACTCCCACATATAAGCTAGTCAAATCGACATAACTAATTAACTGACGTAAATGACAAACTGTGAAAATTGAATAAATATTACTAATACACGAAATTTGCAACAAACCATAACAAAATTATATTAAAAAAATCAATTTGTAACCAATAAATTGAAATTTATGAATTAAAAATATTTTTCTTTTAAATGTTTTTTATAGAACAAAATCTAAATCTTTAATTTCCACTTTACCAACTAACAATTTTAATGAAAGAATTCAACTATGAAGTTACTCTATATATGAAACATTTTCATGTTTTACTTTATTTTGTTTGGTTACAATCCTAATCTTCTTCAATTCACTTCATAGTTCTGGCATTTCTTCTGTGCACTAAATTTCAGCTCGATTAGCTGAATACTTCTTGCTGCAACGCAATGCAATTTCCCTGCGAAGATTGTCGTTGTAGTCGAATCAATATGGGGAAAACAAACTTTACGTCCTGCCCTAAAACATTTCTTATATCTATTTTTTTAAAAATGCATTTTACCTTTCGGTACAGTACAGGCATATAACAGATTCTCGGGTATTTTTAAAATAAAACATCGCACCCAAAATAAATTATAAGATCTACGGGCACCACCCAGTATACAGACATTAATAATTTTTTTGCTTGATTCTCAAGAAAACTGTAGTCATTCATCTATTTCGAAAGGATGTGCTCATAACAATGGGTATCTTAAACACTTGCGTTTGCACTACAGATATACGAGTTGAAACAAAAATATATCACTGTTTGATATACGAGAAATATTGTGATGGTTCAATAATAAGGAATTTACCTCTGGTGCGAGAGGTCCCTGGTTGAATTGCAGGCTATATGAGTTTATGGTGGACTACATCGAGTCTATGGGTTTTTCTTTCAATTTTCCCATTTTCTCCTATATTTTCATTCATTCCACGAAATCTTTCATAATCATTCGGTTTTATAAATCATCCGTATAATTTAGCTTAAAGAATATAAACGTGGGACTTTAAATTCAAGATTTTTTCAAACGCTTTTCAAAGATTAGTATAGTATTTTTATAACATGATCGCATACAGTGTTTCTTTCAGAAAAAGTGTTCCGGGGGGTACACTGAGTAGTCGAACGGGTATTTCTGGTATTACTCTGTTTATTACTATATTATAGACTAGAGATGCGCACGAGTCGAGACATACTTTGTAAAATTTGAGATGAGTCGAGACAAACGTATTTCTCGACTCGAGTCGAGTCGAGACTGCTCGTAAAAATCTCGACTCGACTCGAATGTTTCGAAAATCTTTATATAATTTTTAATGTTATTTTGAAGAAAGTATTCACTCAGAAACAGCCTTGAAACCAATTTCAGCATTTATTACTTTAGAAAGGTATAGAACGCATAAACTTAATAGTTAATCTTTCGAGATCAAGATTTAATTTTCAGCTCAATTGAATTAATTGAAACTAATAATTGAACCACTGATTGGAAAAAGGGAATAAGTACAATTTTTTGCGATTTTAACCTGAGATAGCAGATGTGTTCCTTTAAGGTAGTTACATCGTTGAGTAGAAAATAGGAATGGTTGGGCAACTCTATATGACCAATGTAGAAGACAAAATCTCTCGCTGATTAGAAAAAGGGAATAACTACGTTTGTTATTTCCTTCTTCCACTCACTATAGGATACCACCACAACTGTGAGACTGTGTGTATGTAGACAACCACTAGAGCCCTCTGCTGACGTTGCGATACTTCGCCTTGTCTTCGCATTGCACAATCTATAGAGAAATATTTGGCCCAATCAGTTACAGATTTACGTGTTTTCAGTGATACAAGTGGTGATCATACAATACCAAAACTGCAATCATACAATGACATTAATGCTTTTCAGTCTGATCGTGTCATAACGGTTTACCACTATACAGCAATATTTGCCTGTCAGAGGTCACAGTTTTTACCATGTGACCGAAATTTTGTTATAATCAAACGAGAACTCAAACGAGACAATCGCATTTATTTACCAGCAGAGTATAACCACATGATTACGAATGCAAGAAATACTGATACTCCATTCCAGGTTTACGAAGGTGTCAATGAAGAAATCTTAGATTTTAAACATTGATGGTAACCGTTTTACAAGAAATCTTCAGGTAGCATTGTGGACAAAACAGTGAAATTCCAAGTACGTAAATAAAGACACTGTTTATAAAGCAGAATCTCTAGGTTATGTGCAAGCTCTTTTCGATTACCCAAAAGTAATGTCACAAACGTTCCACTGCCAACGTCAAAGGCATACGATTGGCAAGTCCCGATCAATCAGAAAAAGATCAACGATTCTTCACAAATCATCAAATGCATACCTGACCAATACAAAAAGTTTTATAGGATGATTTGTTCATGGAAAATCACTGACCAAGAAACTGTAGAAGACGAAGATGCAGACGGATAGGACCCTATGTAAAGTAATTCTATTTTGACAACGTATTTTGCTACGTATTTTGTTCAGCTGTCTATTGTATGACTTTTCTTGCTGTACGAATAACATGTGCTTTAAAAAAAAAAAAAACGGTGACAATAAAAGTGTTAGAAGCCTAACATGCGTGATAGTTCGGATACATATATCCAAGATTAACATACAACATTGTATTCAGCATGTATATTTTCATAGCTTTCTCTCATAAACTGTACATTACATACCATACACACAATTACAATTGCGTCCAACTCTAATTGATTGGAAAAAGGGAATATTTTTTCCATTTTTAAGCTTATCTGACCAATTGCAGTGCTGCAATACAAGATTTTTCTTCTTGTTTTAGTGTTTGTTAGTTCTTTTGCTACAAGTAATCAATTATACACTTTTTGCAACAAATACAAACAACGCCTCGGGAAGGTTTTTTTTTAGCGTTTTTGAAAACTTAGGTCTGATGCACTTATTCCCTTTTTCCAATCAGTGATTCAATTAATGTCGTGACATTTGATTGCACTTCAAATATAATAATAATATTTGATTATCTAGTTTGCATACAACTATTATCCATAGCCTATATCTAGTTTGTATAAAACTATTGCGATAAAGTGAACTTCATAAATTCTCTGCATGAGCAATTGGCAGTCTATAGTAGTTTAGATTAGTTATAATTATTGTGTTTTCGTTTCAATGAACGCGATTGGGGTACACAACTTCTGGATTATTCACTTCCCCAACTATTTCGAGGCTTTAATGTGTTGCAGTATATCACGAGTTATGGATAATATATAATGTAACATCTGTTGTATATCACGTATTATGATACGAGACTATTTTACATAGTATATCGCAATAAATGGGCTCCTTGGATATCAAGAACTTGTACAGATAGGTACCTTTCACTTCTATAGATAGGTATTTTTAAAAGGATTTTGTAAAGACTAAATTATAAAACAATAAACTATATACAGTAGTTATGATTATGGTTCCCAACATAAAAGAAATATGGATTGTTCATGAGATATTGCACTTCACTTTCACTCCTGGAGAATTTTAATTTTGGAGTTAGACCACTTGGCATGAAAACAGTTCACTGTAAGATAAATACATTCCTCACTTTACTCTAGTAGACTACTAACATAGTTGTTCAGGAGCTTCTCTCAAATGAAAGCTGAACGATTGCTTGATACATGCTGACTATATAGGAGTAATAGTGTATTAAGTTTTCGAGCTTAGGCGCGTATCCGTGTGTGCGTATATTTTAACTCGTATATTTTATCTCGACTCGAATTTCGAGACGTCTCGTCTCGAATTAGAGTCGAGCCGAGACATATTTTCGAGTCGAAACATTTTCTTGAGACAGGCTTAAATTTTGACTCGACTTGACTTGTGTTCATCCCTAATAGACTTATTATTCTGGTCTATTCAGGGGGACATTGCCCCCCAAAAAAACCATGTCTGGAAGAAACACTGATCGGATATAAAAGAAAAAAAAAACAATACCTGGTAAGATTATTGACTGATACTGAAGAGAAATATGATTGCACTTCGATTTATAATTTTATTTCTATGAACATTTCAAGTACCACACTATCAATTAATGAAACGTATTTACTGTATACGCATTTGTACTTGAGCTATACGTACACAATACCACACTACTATCATACTACTTAAGTAAAAATATATAAAAAAAATAACGTAAGTCTTGCACCTTTGTTGTTACAGGTCACTTAACACCGAAATTGTATATTTGTTCTTGTTGAAGTTTAGCGTCCCTTATTAGTACCGAGGATATGAGACGTGAACCTACAGTTTAAAGTGGAAATGAAACCACCGCAATGCGTTGTTCTCCCACCGGGAATCGAACCCGGGACCCATGCACTAAAGGTGCGTGCGTTAGGCACTAGACCAGTAAGGGAGGTAAAAGTCTTGTTTTTACAAGAAGACGATTTCAAACGTTGTGCCAATTCATGTTACCTACTTTTATGATCAAAATGTTTCCACCAGTAATTACAAAAATAAATGAAGGGGACGCATTAAAATGCTATGTTCCTGTGAAACGAATGCATTCTAAGAAATATTTCTTTAATATAGTGAACACTTCAAACTGAAATTTGTCAGTGCTTTGGTATAGTTCATCTCGTAGCGTTCCGTTAAGTAGTGAAGCTATGAGAGACGTGGACTTACAGCTTAACGTAGGATCCAAATAAACTCCACGGGGAATCGAACCAGGTTCTCCCACGTCGAAGAGGCGGACGCTAATCACATGGGTAAAAGGGAACTGCAGATTATCTTGATAACGTTACAGAAAAGAAGTCTCTTATCGTTGTTACCTTCAACAGTAATATTAAAGTCATGGCAACTATTTCTCAATTTTAGTTATTTTTTTCGTTATAAAACACAAGGATTTGAAATCAGTTCATTTAAAAATTAAAATCAAAGAAAAAATCTTGAGTTAAATACGAGTATTTATATTTTTTTAAAATGTCAGAAATAACTCACTTATTATTGCTCTTCCACGAGATCGTATTCCAGGAATTTAACTATTTCTAATATTTGTTTGCTATTTTGTTTTAAAAAATAAAATAAAAATAGAAAAATCAAATAAATACGAAACCTTTGAACTATCTATTTTTCAACAATGTTTTCGAGTGCCTTATTGTAGAAAAATGAGACTGGATTTCATAACTGTAACCTTTAAGTGAAGATTCCTGGATTTTAGATGACGCAGAAAAGCGATCAGAGAAGGACCCCCTTGATTTCTCCACACCAAGTAAGAGATTAATAAAGAATATAATTAGATACTTTGTTGACGATCTGGTGGCTACCTTTGGTAAAATAGAAACTTGCAGTGTAATTAATATCTATTAATACATGACCAAACCTATACACATATACCGCAAATGACCAAGTTAAACAGGTGAATAGATTGCTAACAGCTATAGGACGAGATCTACGGTTTAAACTGGGATCTGAAGAGTGCCATAACTTGGAACTTTTCCATAAGCGGAGAGGGCAAGCATTAGTATTTCGGCCGTCTAGAAATAATGTGGAATATGGAATTAGGGCTTGTCTAGAACTTAAAATCTTAAACATTTATTACTTCTAGGGATGTCCGTTGGCAGTTTATTGAAGTAAGTGACATTAGATTTATGCTTCATCTTCGGGAAATATAATTTCTTCAGACGATAGGGCCGCAGCAGCATCTTAATTATTTTCAGTTCTTTTGAAAAGAGTATGGTAATGCTTCAGAAGTTAAATTCAGGCGATAATATTTGACACAACTAAAAGTCTTAAGAAACAGCTACTATGTATATATTATTTCCGGGCACCCTAATAGTAGACATTTTGCTGAAATGGGTTTAGGTCACATTGTCGTTTTATTTCAGTTTTTTTTTTTTCTATTTTGGATTGATAAACTTATTCTATGATTCATTCATATATTCATTCGTATTATATGGAGTTCTTGAAGTGTGTTCCCCTTGAATGACGAGGAGCTTAAATGGAGTAGTTGCCCTCCGTCACAAATTATGTCACGATCTGAGCCACTACGTGGGTTCGATGCTTTTCCACCTGAAATTGAACTCGAGACCTCATGTACTAAAAGCACACTCTTTTCCATCAGGCTAGTATGAGGATCAGGCGAATAAGCTAAAGAGGTGACCGACTTATCAGGTTTAACTGTATATGCAATATTTGCAGGAACAATATTGAATGTTTTTCAGTGCAATGACTGAAAATAGTTTGATCTGGAATCAATCGCATACAAAACGGAAGCGATTGATTGATCTTCTTGGTGAGTCCTTTCAAGGACGATTCTCCCACGCAGATCAAGAGTGTTGACCGTGCTTTACGACAGGTGCTTCTAGCCATCCGATTCGATGCGATTTCCTCTCGGCTTTTGTTTCTGCATCAGGCAAGGCGCCGGGCAGCCGCCTCGACTTCTCGAAAATCATCTGAAAAAGAATTGGTTCCTCCTTTTTTTCACTCCTCTACAGGCAAACTGCTGAGAACCACAAACCAGAAGACTTTTTCAACAGGTGCAATAGGTACATGACTGAATGTCCATTTTCCATAGAGCATCGTTTAGTTTCCGATTTGTTCCACAAGCTTTCTTCTGTGCCTACTGGAAGTTTTGCCAACTACAGTAGGATAAATTCTCTAAACTAATGTTTCTAAATTCTTTTACTTTTATTCCATTATGCTCCTTAAAGTAAACTTTTTTGTTTTCTTTTCTTAATTATGAGACTAAAAACCTTGTACGATAAAATGTTTTCATCTGATACTTTTTTTTTTTTTTCATTTTTAATCTATTAAGAAATATAACCATCTTGAGAACTTTCAGTTCCTTATAACTTTTACATAACGTCCACATTTGTCATGATAATTTTATTACCCACATACAAGAGGATTATGAATTTTCTTCAAAAAATTAATGATAAATCCTCCATGTTTCTGACTGTATAATTCATAATTGTATATATATGATTTTTAGGATGAAGAAACATTAATCGACCCTTTCAAACGTAGCTCTGACTCCGATTTTTATGATGCATAATAATAATAATAATAATAATAATAATAATAATAATAATAATAATAATAATAATAATAATAAATTCCCTCTCACATATATAGACGTGTTACTGAGAAAAGCATAGACAGTAATCTTAATTATAAAGGAGAAAATTACATCAGTTTGTGAGTCACGCTATCCTAGCATGTAATACAACTCAAGAGATTTGTAACGTTAGTTGTAGGAAGACAAAGAGTCAATATGAATTCCCTGGTAATGAACGGAAAGTCTTAGTGTGTCAGGCCAACTCCTAATAGTAAATGGTCACACTAATCTATGTGCTACGTCCGTTATCATGTGCCTGTCCGACTCTAATAGATATCGCTATCCTTGCGGGATCATTGTATGTAACAAAGTCCATAAACAATCGTGTAAAAAATTCGGTATGGGATTTTGGATATTGATGGAAAAAATTTAAAAAATATAAAAGAAAGGAGAAAAGAAAGTTAAACGTGTATAGAGCTTTTAATTAAACACAATTTTAAGCAATAGAGCAGTGGTTCTCAACCTAATTCCTACCATGACCCATATTTTATTATATCATCTTGCTAGCAACCCCCTTATAATTTTTGGTTTGTAATACGCTTGTGTGGGACTTAATATACCTATTACGGAGATCCATCTATTTCTATAACAGTAGAATCAATTTCTTGTATATAGTGGATACAGTAACTTCCCTAAAATCGAATGAATTAAAATCAAATTTGATCGGTTCATTCATATTACAAATACGGAATCTGATCCGTCATACTGTTCCAAAATGAACACCATTGGCCGGAGTGGTTTCTCTTCCATGATAAGCATCAAAACAAAGAAAAGAAATCGCCTATCAATTGAAAAAAACTCGATAACATGCGTCATGAAGATTGAACCGTACATTGCCGCACTAGTGAAATCACATCATGCTCAGGTATCTCATTAGCTTTCAATTTTAATTACATTTCAATACGCAGTTCTCATTAGTTACATATCTCTCTTTCAATTAAATTGATTTTTAAACAATTCTGCACTCGTTGAAAATATTTAGTATACCTATTTTTGTTGTTCTTAACAGTATGTGTAAAAATAAAAATATCGGTATCAGAACAAAACTCAAAATATTTTTAAAAAATATTTTCTGGTATTAAATCTAATTATAATAAAAATATGCCTATCAGAACAAAATTCAAAATATTTTTAAAAATATTTCCTGGTGTTAGACCCCAATTATATTTAACTCTTCCGCTTATCTTCGCGACCCCCAGGTTGAGAAACCCTGCTATAGAGTATATCGGGCGGCTCAACTGGTCACAAGTAACTTTTCAATCTTTCAAGCGAATGTCTATAAAAGTTCTTTACTAGAATTAGTTTCATCGTATGATGGTAATTCCTTCCTTCCTTAGTATGGCTTTTTTTTTTTTTTTGGTAAATTTTTCTTGATTACTAATAGTTGTGTACCTTTTGAATGTTATTTATGAACAATGATGTAAATTCCAGTAGCTTCTACTCGCAACTATGGCCTTAGAAGTTTATAACTTATATCTGGGTCATTCCATGTCAACTCACCTAGCCAATGTACTTCAATGACTCAGATTCTTCAATTTTTTTCATACATAAATATACCTACCAATGAAATTATGTTAAATTATTATTTTTTTCCGATTTTTTGGATGAGAAATGGGCCGGGAAGAAATTTCTAAAAAATGTGAATTTGGCACCAATTTCACTTTCCGGCACTCATCATCATGGAACTAAAATTACTTTAACTTCCCTATTTTTCAAGTTATTGGGCTCATCCAGATGACAAATGAAAGCTTAATATTTGCTTTTTCAGCAGATCCTAAGAAACCTTGCAAAAGGTTACACTGACAAACATTAATAGGCACAAAGCAAATTTTAGGTTTTTTTTTTTTTTACAAATTGTGCCATTGTTCAAAATTTACAACTATGAAACCTTTGAAACTTTTTTTGTACATTCATCTTAACGCGTACATGGTGTGGTTAAAGAATAAAAAGGGTGTTTTTTGTATTTTTGTAATTATTATTTTTTGTATTTTACATGTACGGAAATATACAGTTTTAAGTTTTGTTACAAATTGTGTCATTGTTCGTAAGTTACAACTATGAAAGTTTTGAAACTTCCTTTTTACAGTATCATCTTAGCATATACACGATATGGTTAAAATATAAAAAGGGTGCTTTTTGTATTTCTGTATTTATTATTTTTATTCGTCAGAGTGCAATTCATGAGTCGCTCTGGGCCTTCTATATTCTACTGGCCAGAAAATGCAGACTTTGTTGGATATCTTTTGAAAATATCATCTGGGAAGTTCCTGTTCCATCTCTTACAAGCCAAACAGCCGGACTTACGAAATTGAAAGCAAAATTACAAGACATTATATCATCAGTGAAAACAATGAGCTGCGAAACATAGGACAAACATTTTGTATGTAAATATCTGTGTAATTCTGAGAAGTATTACCAGTATGTATGCTTATTGTTTTCATCTATGTACATTAGTCTATTATTTCTTATTTCTGTTGATAGATTTTGTAATAATCACACAACCCCTTACAATGCTAGGCCTATATTTTTCATTCACAAAACCACAAAATTATTACACAAAAGTTTTTTTTTGTGTTATTTAACCATACCAAGTAAATGCAAACTAATCCTATAAAATGTTACAAAAGTTTGATAGTTGTTAGCAATGGTACAATTGGGGAAAAAAGACAGTTAAAATACAAAAATAATAATAATAATAATAATAATAATAATAATAATAATAATATGGTAATACGAAAACTACACATTACACGTTTTATTTTCAAGCACACCTAATATTTACTAACATGATTATTTGAAAAAGTTTTAGTGTGACAGTTGTCACTTCAGAGTAGGGATGGCCAAAATTTTCCGAAATCCACATTCCGGAAATTTTATTTTACGGAACCGGAAATTTCACTTTCTGGATTTCTGAAAAATTCCAGAATTCAGAAAAAAAAAATCAAGAATTTTTCCGACATCGGATTTTTTCACCCTACTTCAGAGGAAAGGCATAGTCTGTTAACAACACTAAAACTGTATGTTTCTGTACATTTAAAATACAAATAATAATAGTAATAATAATAATTACGAAAATACCACAAGCACTCTTTTTTTATTTTTTAACCATATCGTGTATGTGCTAAAATGATTCTATAAAAAGAACCTTCAACAGTTTCATACTTGTAACTTATGAGCAATGAAACAATTTGAAACAAAACCTAAAACTGTATATTTCCGTACATGTAAAATAAAAAATTACATAAATACCTAAAGCTAACTGTATTTTTTAACAATATCATGTATGTGCTAAGATATGAAATGAAATGAAATCTTTGAGTTTTACGTCCCACGGTTATGCCGGTTAGGCTAAAGGAGACGGTGATGATGAGTAATGAATGAAATGGTGGAATGAAGAAAGTGGGAGGAAACGGGAGAACCCCGAGAAAACCCACGCACACGGTGTTTGTCCACCACAAAGTTCACTTGGCGGGGGATATGTGCTAAGATGATTCTATTTAAAAACTTTTGAAACTTTCATGGCTGTAACTTACGAGCAATGACAATTTGTAACAAAACTTAAAACTGTATATTTCCGTAAATGTAAAATACAAAAAAAAAAAAAAAAAAAAAAATTACAAAAATATAAAGAATATCCTTTTTATTTTTTAACCATACCATGTACGTGTTAAGATGAGTGTACAAAAAAAGTTTCAAAATTGTAACTTTTGAGCAGTGGCAAAATTTGTATTAAAAAAAAATGCTTTGTGTGCCCATTAATGTTTGACAGTGTAACCTTTTGCAAGGTTTCTTAGAATCTAATGAAAGAGCAAAAATTGAGCTTTTATTTGACACCTGGATGAGCCCAGTAACTTGAAAAAAAAAAAAAGACGAAGTTATGGTAATTTTAGTTCCATGATGCTGTGCCGGAAAGTGAAATTGGTGCGAAATTCACATTTTTCAAAAATTTCTCCCCGACCCATTTCTCATCCAAAAAATCGGAAAAAAATAATTTAACATAATTTCATTGTTATGTATGTATGAAAAATTTGAAGAGAATCTAAGACATTGAAGCACGGTCATGTTTTAAAATTAGGTGATTTGACATGGAATGAACCATCTATGAATCTGAACTTTTCGTCTTAGCGATAACAACGAAAAATTGCGGAAAGCAGCTAACTAAATCTTACAAATATGTCTAGAAACAACGAACGGGTACATTTTTGCTACATTTGCATCGCGAAATAATGCGAATAATAGCAAATTGTCAGAATAACCCCTAATTTTGCTTAATACACCAATAAAGTCGTGAACATCATTATCAGTATTATGTTAAAATCTCGTGTCCCAAGAGCTGGTGAAAGTTGAATTCGAAGTGTTGAATGTAAGTATGCCTGTTTGTGACAAACTTATTGACACCTTTAAATATACAGCTAACTTGCTACTGTAGAAATTAAATATGCTTATGGAAACAGTCTCTTATAAGAAATGTTTTAACTATTGCTGATATAGCCTACTCAATCCTCAGTCTATTTTTAAAACAACTCGACACTAGAAATGCAAGATTGACTGAAAAATATAAGAGGAATGGAGAGAATCCCACTTCCAGAGTTAAGGAAAGCCCATGTTTCTCTAGAAGACAATGTGAAGGGATTATTTGAGAGCAAAAGAACACAGAAACTTCGTGGAAAATCTGTATGCACTTGAATTGGTTCACAAAGATTTTGCTGCTTACGCTATTGAAGCAATATTATTACCTTCCTCGAATGACGACTGAAATTTTTCTCTTTTTTCGGAGTACAATAGTATAGTGATAGTGAGAAGACAAAATCTCACAGAACAAAAATGTGGAAGCACTATCAATTTTCACCTTCGAAAAAATGAAGACAGGAAAGCAATTACACGTTTAGTACGAAGTGAAGCATATGAAAATATGTTCATTTGAAGTAAATAGAGGTTTTTATTTATTTATTTATTTACTAGCCTTCGGCTAGTTGGGAATTTTGTTCCCAAAACCCACGTTTGCTCGGCCTACGCTCTCGCACCTCTCATATTCCCAATATAACTACCTGTAAGGGATTCGAGATACGAGAATAATATTGTAATAATTGCAACCCCCATTTTCTCTTTCTTTCCTTCTAAGAGAAACATAAAAAACGCTGTAACAAGTCTTTCATTATTTCTAAAAAGTCTAAATACCAAATTTTATGCCTCTAACCTTCAAGGATTTCGAGATGTTCTTCTAGTTATAACAATTGCTGTTTTCTTACTGTTTTCTGTAATTCTAGGGAAGTGTCAAACTGTGAAACTCCTGTGTAATTACTTCAAACGGGAAGTCCATATACCAAATTTCATGTTTCCACCTTTAAGAGATTCGTAGATATAAACGTTTCACTATAATAATTGTAAACTCATTTTCCCCTTCCCCTCCGAATTTTCAAAAATCTTTCCTTAGTGATATCACAAATCCTATCCACTGTAAAATTTAAGCTTCTAGCTTAAGTGATTTGGCCTGTGCGTTGATCAGTCTGTCACTCAGGACTTCATGATGTGCATCTCTCAATATCGGAAGGATAGATACATGAAATTGGTTAACTTTCTCGGGCTATATGATTGCCGTACAGGTCTATGGCGCGGGAGGCCTGGGTTCGATACCCGGTGGAGATCATGTGGTTCGAAAATGAAAGGAAATATTTCAGTTTAATGTCCCACGATTAGGCCCATTATGCTAAGGGAGACGGACGATTGAGGGAAGTGAATGATGATGAAAGAATGGTGGAGTGAGAATGTGTAAGGAAACGGGCGTACTCCGAGAAAACCACGAACACGATGTTGTCCATCAACACCTTATTTGGCCGGGAATCGAACCAGGGACCTCACACACAAGTAAGCGTTCTACCACTGAACCACCATGCCCCTTCATGTACACTGCTCCACAAAACTTAAACAACCCGAGAGAACGTGGTATAAGTGACGTGTGGGGCCCATTCAACACTAGTTAGTGGCATGCACATACACAGAGACACACAGGCAAGGTGAGCACCCACTCTATCGCATAAGCAGCACCGTTGCAAGCGCGGTGAACAAATTATGCCATGAGGCGTACACCACATCCCAGTAGTGTCCGAGGCTCCAAGCATTGAGTTAGTGGTTCTTGTGTGGGGTACACACCTTGCAATGCCTGGTAGACGACATTTGAGTGACTTTGACGGCGGGCGAATAATTGGGCGGTTGGAATTGGGCCGATCGCAAGTGGAAGTGGTGCAGGAATTCAACGTGAACAAAAGTGTTGTGTCGAGGCTGTGGAGTCGCTTCCAAAATGGAGGTGAAGTTAGTAGACGTCAGGAGAAGGCCGTCCGAAGACGTCGGCCGTCGATGACCGATTTATCACAATTTCTGCCAAACGTAACCGTCAAGCTTCATGCTCTGAACTGGCCAATGAGTTGTTTCAGGCTACAGCACAACGCGTGAGTCGTGAAACTGTTCGTCGTCGGCTCAATAGAGCAGGACTGTATGCAAGAAGGCCTGTACTGTGTGTACCATTGAAACTGGAGCACAAATGTGTGCGTTACACATGGTGTCAGGAACATGTTGCATGGGGGGAACACCAGTGGGCGTGTGTCATGTTCTCCGATGAGTCGAGATTCAGCCTGTCTACTGATTCTGATCGGACTTTAGTGTGGAGAGAGCCAGAAACACGCTATCATACAAACTTCATTGCTGAACGGCCGTCCCATGGCGGTGGTTCCATTATGGTGTGGGGGGGAATTATGCTGGATGGGAAAACGGATCTCCATATTGTGCAACATGGCACTTTGACAGCACAACGGCACCGGAATGAAATTCTAAATACACATGTGCGCAATTTCCGCGGAGCATTTGGCCCAGACTTCCTGTTCATGGATGACGATGCCCACCCACACCGTGCACATCTTGTGTCCGAGTATCTGGAGAGCGAAGACATTACGCGTATTGCATGCCCTGCATATTCGCCGAAATTGAATTACATCGAGCATGTGTGGGATGCTCTTGGGCGGCGAATAGCGCAGCGCAGTCCACCAGCACGCACTCTCCTTGACCTGCAAACAGCTCTCCTCGAGGAGTGGCGCCATCTGCCGCAAGACTTGATCAACACTCTGATTTGCAGCATGGAGCCAGATGTCGTGCCTGTATAGATCTTCGTGGTGGTCACACGCCATATTGACCGCCTATGCCCTCGCACAATCCAGCTTCACCTGTTGAGGTATCGTTGTGCTGAACTTTTTGGTCACTCTGTACATCCTAACTGTATTGTTCGTCTTCACTTGTGGTGCATTGTGCACCTGGGCCGTCTGTTTGTTCATTATACTTGGTGCAGTGATCGTGTCGTTTTATTTTCTGCCACTTTCTTCGAGTTGCTTAAGTTTTGTGGAGCAGTGTAGTTCGCATTCTACGTTAAGCTGCAGGTTCACATCTCACATAGCCTGGCTGCTGAAAGGGACGCTAAACGCAATTCCAAAATGAAATTTGGTATGTGGACTTCCTATTTAAAATAATTAAACACGTGTTCCCCCTAGAAAAAAACAAGAAAAAAATCTATATTTCTCCATTTCCGCTGAATTACTCTTGTAGGTAGTTTGCTCGTGGAGAGAGTTTTTTTCTTCAGATTGATTACGTTTTCAAAAATGACTCACGATTTTTTTATATATATTCATTTAGGGATGGTACCGAAACCGAGGGGGACTTTTATATACCGAGACGAGACCGAGAGGGACTTTTATACATCGAGACGAGACTTAGGTCAGTCTTGGAAGTCTCGGTCTCATCTTGGATACTGATAATGATAACTATTAAAATAGCCTTTACTCAAAATTTGTTTCATTGTTGTGTTAGATAATATGGGAACGGTGGACTGAAGTACAGTAGCGTATTTAGGGGGTGGCTATCGGGCTCAAGCCCCTATCGAAATAAATTTGTGATCATTTTGTGATCAACATAAATTTGTATTTTCTCAAATTGCACTAAGGTATTACACATTTCTAATTTAGATATTAAATAAAACCACAATACTACATACATTATTCAATGTAACAAAGGATAATAATACAGTATCACTAACATCAACTTTTTGGAGATCTAATAACTCAAATGGCATGGACGGTGCAATGCGCATCAATTGTATCTTAGCGTCAATGCTATGAACATAATATAATGTATTTCGAATGAATGAAGGAACAAAGTTACAAAAAATGGAAAATTTAACTTTTTCTAAAGACTACTTTGAAAAGCATATCACATATCACGACTCATCATGTAGATGCTTCCAAAAGACTTAAATGATCATAATGCACCATTTTAGAGATACCAAACACATGGGTAGTAATTGTTAGGAGTCTGCTGCTTAAAATGACGTGTTTGTGTTAAATTTTTATAATGATTGTTGCTTTCCTTTGCTTCTATAATATTAAGCAATAGTTTTGGTGGTTTTAATTACAAGAAGTCGCAATTAGATTACTTTAATCAGTGTAGCCTACTTAAATAAATTGTTAAATGGTATTCTAAATATGATGCAAATAACGTAGCTAGACTGCAAAATATTTTAAAATTACTCGTAATTTGTTTTATGATGCAAGAATGTTTTCACAAGACGACGTTTTGAACTATTTGTAGCCGAAATATATAGAAATGAATTATTAGGCAACTAATGACTGGTACTAATGAAATAATTTAACATGGGCTGGAAAATGTGCTGGACATATTGCAATAAGAAATTATGATCGATGGACGAAAAAAATCTAGACTGTATAGCATGAGACAAAAATAGCCTAGGAAACATCCGCATGCAAGAAGATATGAAGAAATCAGGAACCACTCGGGAGTAACCTGGAAAAGAATTGCCCAATATAGATAGTTGTGGAGAAGACTTGGAAAGACCGTCATCCAGTAGTGGATTGATAATGGTTGATTATTATGATGGGGATGATTATATGGTATCTGGCCCTCAGAAGTAAACTAAACCAAGTCATAGTTTCGTAATTTTACAGAAGAAGCGAAAAACCAGTTCCTTAAGCAAGACCTATAGTACTGTTTTCAAACTATATTAAGTATTAATAATTACAAAGTAGTAGGATGCTTTTAGTCTTACATTATTACACCACTAGAAAGAACATAGTCTATTAAAAAAGTATTATTAACTAAATTTCGACCAAAAAGTGACTTAGCATAGTTTACCTCTAAAGTTATTTACTAGATAAAGTAGGGTAAACATGGATTCAAAAGTTAACGAATGTCGTATAACGAAAACAATATTTTTGATTATCCTTCATGTTGCAGCAAAAGTACGAAAATTAATACAAAAGAAAACTAGAAAATTAAGAATTACTTGTTTTGGCGAGAGAAAAAAATAGATACAGATAGCGAGAATTACCTATATAGGTCAACTTATATAATATGTTATGTTCATGTTTCGCAAGTAATTTTCAATCAATATAGGATTTCAACGTAATGAACTATCGATTAGTTTTCTCGAATAAAATTGCATGCATCGCTGAGAGCTCAGGAGTAAGCTTAATCTATGTTATGCACTGGATATATGCTTATGTACTGCATTACGACTAGAGATGCAAGAGCTCGGAAAAAACCGGCTTTTTTGAAAAAAAAAACTCGGTTTTTTCTGCTTCGCTTTTTTGCTTGGGGAAATTTTGGGCTTTTTTCAAAATTCTGCTTTAAATTGATAAAGCAGACTTTGCTTCGCTTCTCTATAACACAAAAAGTCATTTAATTAGTGGTTGATGCTGATAATAATATAAAACCTCGAAAATAAACTATGAATTTCGAAAAGATATTTCAAACAATTTTTCTTCAACATATTTACATTATCAATTCCACAGGATTAACCAATGTATATAATAAGAATTTTTTAACCTCCTATATACAAAAGTAAGCAGAGTTGGCAAGAACCATGGTTGTTTTTGAAAATGCCAAAAACCCGTTTTTTGGGGGATGTTTAAACCAGGCTTTTTTGATTTAGATTTTTTGCTTTATGTATTTATATTACATATTCACAGAAATAAGTTTGTTTCGCCTTGGTGTTATTATGCAACAACGGGGTTATGCCGGAAGAACTCCCATAAGCTTAAAGAAATACGGTCAGTAAATTTCTTAAATTGAGAATCTCCCGCCCTAGCCATCGGGAAAATCCCGTGAAATGTAAGACAATAACGGGAAAATCCTGTTATTGCTTTGCATGTAAAATTTAAAGGTCAACATATCATAATCAGTACGCTAAAACTGAGGTATTAAATTACAAATTTAGTACGTAGATATCATTGAAAGTCCAATCCAAGCTAATGTTGGAAGCTACGTAGGCAATCGATAAATTTTGCCAATTTCTATCTATTAATATACTTAAGTAATCTTGGCTTCTTTATAAAACAACAGGCATTTAGGCATGCAGAAATATACAATTTGGTTTCGTTTCGCATGTTTAGGCTTAACATCCTTACGAAATACCGAGGTTATCAAGGAGAAGACTTTCGCTTAAACTGACATCCGAACCGCTATTTGGTTTATGCATGAAAGAAGGGTTGTGGTTCGACCGAGAATTGAACATGGGACACCTTGATTAAAAGGTGAAAGGGAAATAAAACTATTGCAGGTGGTTTGATATCTGGGAACGTCACCATGAAGTTCACACGATTCGCATTTTCCATTCTTTTTTTTTTTTTTTTGTTTAAACCAGTTATTAAAAAAAAAAAGTTGGTGTGAACCAACCAACCCTAAAAGTAAACCATTCTTTTTTTTTAAAAAAAAAATACACAAATAACTAGCAAAATAGTATGTGGTATTTTTACTTCAAAATATTCCATACCCTCTTTTTGAAACAAAATAAAATTAAAATAAAACATAAGAGAAATATTTAGATTTATATGATACACTTAAAGGCTGCACATCTAGAGCTTTTGGTTCTGTATATTCTTGAAATTCTACAGTTAAGTTTTATATAACCACCATCACGGTTTACCCAATCCTCAAGTTTTCTGAATTTTTAACAAGAGGGATTCAACATATCATTACGGAACTTCCACCCCCCCCCCCAAAAAAAAGGACTACGGAATATATTTAAGTTAAATACAACTGCACAACAAACATGACTGAGTGATTAGCTTTTGCGCTTCTATCGGGAAGTCCGGGATTCAACCAGCATTCGACCATTCTGACAAAGTTTTTCTTCATTCCATCTGTGAATATACTGCGTGTACTGTGAGTTGGCCGACTTCCTTTCTTATTGTTGTTAAATCGTTATTATTACTAATTACCAGCAGTGACGGTTTTGCGAAGGTTAGGGGGGCGGTCTTTCGGACTGAAGCCTGTTCCCCAAAGTTACGGAATGTCTGCATATGTATTAGTTAAACGAAATATGTATTAGTTATGCCTTTACTTATAAACTTTAAGCTCCCGTCAAATAAAAATTACGAATGTTTAGAAAAACTAAACATTAGTAAGAAAAACCCCTCCCAAAATACTTTTCTAAATCCGCCTACTGATTATTTGTATAAATTGGTATTCAAGGCTGTGTCCGGAAAATTATTGCTAAATCACTTCACAGCTACAGTATAACAGAAATGTGGAAGTACGGCTTGACGGATATATTGAAAAACGTACGCTTTGACGGATAAATAGAAAAACGGGCAAGTATAACTTTTGCGCTAGAAGCTAGAGTACTAAAAGCTCTTAGAAATGAAACACGGATGACAAACTAAAATGATCTAGAGAAGAAAAAAGATGCAGATAACTCAAAAGTTAAAATAAAGTTAAATAGCCTCTAAAATTGCCCTCAAATACTACATTCTTCATGTTAGCTTTAATTCGTAAAACATGTGCTCCATCCATCTTGATGGTGAATTTCAGAGCGAAATATCGCATTTAGGTCATGGAATTCTTATCTAACTATAGAATATACTATAAGAAAGCTATTTAGATAGAAAAATCATGAAAATGAAAAAAGCCAAAATTTCCAAAATTCTCGTTTTTTCCCGGCTTTTTCTGCATCTCTAATTACGACGTTACGAACTTGTATAAGCAACAGAATGTAGTTACAATGAGACGCGAACTATGTGAAACATCGATCTTTGAATCTAACTTGTTTGATGATCCAACCCGAGAGCACACATACCAAAGATGAGTGTCGTAACTCCCACCACAAGATTCAGGAAATTCGTGTTATAAAGCGTCAATTAAACACGGGGATGTGAAACGGTAATAAAGCATTTGATCAACTTGAAACAAAATATATTGTAGTAATAATTTATCCTTTTTTTTAAGGTATTGAACAATTCTGATTGAAATGAAGGAAATAAACTACTGTATAGTACTGGAGTTAATTTAATAGAGTTTAATTGTATATGCAGTACTGAGGCTATATGAGACAAAGTCTATTGCTGAAAATGGAATATGGGTTACTATTAGAGTTTTATCCCAGGTATGATATAACCACTGATGATTGGACTGGAACACAGGCATGGAAAGCATTAGCGCTACCTAATTAGCTATGAAGAGGTACCATACCATAATTCTATGTGAAGAATGAAGGCAAAAAAATAAGAAGCGGAGTCTGGCTGAGTCTCTCTTTTTTTGACAGTTTTGTGAAATACGAATTTTGCGATTTTATTATTTTATATAAAAAATCTCTCATTAATAGTCCTAACATATAGCATAAGTATTTCTTTTATGGAAAAGTCTAAAAGAGGTAGTTTACTTTGAGGATGAGTTTTCTTTGGATGAAATTATACTAAACTGCCTTGTAATTTTATTCGTATTTCACAAGATGTTGATTAATAACTGAGCATAATGATTTAGTTTAATAATTAGAGCAAGAAAATTTAGTGCAGTAGCCCGTACCTTTTATTTGTATTTTTTGGTGAAAATTTTCAAATATGCAATACTTTCTGAAGTCTCAATTTAGTAATAGCTCAACTTGAACGAATGGCGGGAGGAAAATGTAATAATTTAGAAAAATCATGAGTTACTGTATATGTGCAAGATTTTTTTGCATACGAGTGTACTCAAGTACCCTGCCTCTTCCTAATTTTGTCATTTATTATTATTAATAATAATAATAATAATAATAATAATAATAATAATATTATTCACTTACATTTATCATTTCCCTCTTTCAGACTACATGGTTTAAAGAGATGTTTAACTAGGCTGTCAGGAAACTGCCCTATCAGATTTTCATCCTGCTCCGTAACATAACAGTATTTATTTTGTAAATTTCATTTCATAACGTTTCTATAATTTTGGTATTTATATTAATGAAAGTTTTTAATTGCTTTATTGAATATTCAAATGCTTCAAAATGATTAAGAGTATGATATAATTCATTTTGTAATATGAGAACCAAAGGAACGTAACTCCAAAAATGGAATTTTTGTTTACTTGGATTAGGAATATAATTCTGAAAGTCCCATTTGGTGTTATGTGAGTGTTATTGAAGTTGACTTTGTAACTGATTTGTTTGGCATGCAATAACGTGTTTACCATCTTATTAAAACAACGTCTGTTTGAAAGAAAACCAACTTTTCTCATCTCTCCTGCAAAACTACGGAAATGGAGTTACGTTCCTCTGGTTCTCATACGATGATTTGTTATCTAAATAGTAGGAAAATCTATCGTTTTAAAAATGAAGGATTTCCAAGAAGAATTAAAGATCATACAAGATGCAACATAATAACGGCTATCGGCCATTTATACTACTGTTTTCTTTGTAATATTATCTAACTTTTTTTTAGTTTTCTATTTGTTTCTTGGCCTCCACATCCAAATTCCGACTTTGCGTCTTTTCTGGTGGATGTTTGAAAGAAGTTAAGCATCATCATTTCATCTCCTCCCTGTCTTGTTACGGTCTGGTTTGCTCGGGCACGCGAACGGAGGTTATAATTTTATTGAAATGGTCGCGAAGCGTGACGGTTCCTCCTCCGGCAAGACGTTGCGGCTTGACCCCCGACCTCAAGACCATGCTAGCGTGACCTAACAACTTGCCAAAGACAAGCACCTTTATGCAGCTCAGACACCATCAAAGTTGCTACTTTAGTGACATGATGCCGCCCAATGCAAATACTAGCTACTGATGCGTATTCAAAGAAATGAGAAATCTTACACGGTAGAAAATCCACTACTGAAGTTTACCAGCTAATATATATTGTATGCTGCTTTACTAAAACAAACAGATACAGTAATTGCCAAATGAAACTTTTAACACAAGTTTTGTGAGGATTTATATATTTCGAATATATATATATATATATATATATATATATATATATATATATATATATATATATATATATATATATATATATATATATATATAAACACCTTCGTAGCTATATGGTTAGTGTATCCACTTTCGGCACGGAAGACTCGGGTTCATGAGGTTCCAATTTCACGTTAAGCTGTAGGTCTATGCCTCATACACGAGGAGGGTTGCTGGGAAGTCTTTAAGCTTTGCCCCTTCCCATTATGCAATTTCAAGAAATTTTGTTTGCTTTGAAGCCACATGTCTTTTGTATCTTTGTAATTCGAAATAAAAACATTGGGATTAATGGACCTATTTTTGTTGTAGGTGAGGAATGAAAATGGAGGGTCAGCAAGTGGAGTTCAATAATATTGAAACTGGGGCAGTCACCAATTTTCTTTTCCTCCAGAGAAGTCTGCAAAGGTGCTACAAATAATGGGAGGCTATACTCCGAGCTATGTCACTGTTAGGAACTGGGTTGTCAAATTTAGGACATGACATTTTCCCACTAAAGATGAACCCCGCCCTGGGAGACCATCCGTAGCAGTGTTGTAATTGAAGGGGGGAGGGGAAAATTCCCAGGCACCTCTGAACACTTCCCTGGAACCTCGCTTCCTTTGCGCTTTCTAAGGGGGAACTTGGTAATGACAACAACTTTCATATGTAATTACAAAAATTAAATTTATAAACAAATAAGAAATCATTAGTTTTTCAACTTACTACTAAGGAATCTGTATCGAAATGGAATCTACTCCGCGAGGACAGAGTATAAAGTTTTAGTACAGTGAGTTATCCGAAACACTGAAAAGTAACATCTCCTGAACAATGAATAGGTTGAGGTGTGTTGCAGTCTCTCAGGTTTTAGTTCTGTGCTTCATTGAAAACTATTTTACTGTGAACAATGGATATAAGGCAGTTTTTAACAAATATCTGTTCTAGCTTTTACTTTGTATAATACACATCTTTTAAACTAGAAGGTTTAACTACTGTGAATAAATATCCATAATAATTGCAGTTATGCATATTTGTAACTTAAATTTAACGTGGTGTTCTAATGATTACACAAATTACAATTATGAGCACACTGTATGAAGACGCTCTCACAGAGGGTACCCAAGATCATTCATATGCTATGTACATTAGAAAAACTGATTTTTCAAGTCTTTTGTAAGACAAATATTGTAAACTCAGAAATTATAACCCTTTCCATATTGTACAAGGGAAGGGGTAGGTGGGGTACAGTGAGACAAGAGTTTTCTTGATTATTTGGTGCATAAAGTTGGAAACGATGGATGTACCCTCATGCGCAAAAAAATGCGCATATACTATAACCTACGATTTTTCGCAATTATTCCATTTTCCTTACGTTTATGGGTAAAATTCAGTTATTAGTAAGTGGAGATAATAGAAAGCAATCCATCTAAGAAGATATTTCCAAAAAAGATAATAAAAAATATAAGCAAAAAACAAAATTATGCTCGGTTTTGTGTATACTGGCAATAATGCTTTCGAGGGAATTTTCCAGTAGCAGAGCACGACTGCAGAGAATTTTACGATTGGTAGTATTGTAGTATCCAGAAGTTGAATCAAGGAACTAGAAAGTGGAGTAAAATATTGCATTTAATGCTTTAATCCTAAGGTGTAAATTGTCTGCCAAATATAAATTAGCTACTGTAACCAAGATGTTGTACGGAAATATAGAAACAAAGAGGAAAACTGTTTTCTTAAGTTTGAAAGTGACATGCTCTATAGCCGTGAGCATTTATTTCTTTAAAAAAAGGAAACAAAACTTGGTATCTGTGGTCAAGTGGGTCGAATCCCATCCCATCCATTTTATTTTATATTTTTTTTTTTACAAAACATTATAGAAAGTGTATAATTTTTATGTTAATAAAAACCGAAACAATATAACTTTTTTGTTTCCTCTAATGACGTATTTATTCAGAATTAGTTTACAATTAGTAATAGCGATTGTTTTCAGTTTATGGTATGTTATGTCTATTCTTCCCCTCCCCGTTTTTGCACAGCAGAAGAAATTTTAACTCACTTCGAGTGTCTGCGAGTCAGGAACAGAAAAAAAAATATGCGCGATCTGCAACCTTACAGTCACAGCGAATGAAGTAGAATAGCTCGTTGTCATAAAAAAAGCTGATGTTAAATTATTGTTCTAGTGTTTGTGTGTGTGTGTTTCTTTTTAGAGTATTGACTCTCTTTGTCTCTCCTTTATCTCATACCCACAAGTGCAAGAAGTGCAATCATAAGTCTGTGTAAGGAATAAAGAATGCTTTCTTTAAACAAAACTAAATTATACAGTTCTATTTGTGAGGAACACGAATGCTTCCAAAATATGCCATGGATATTAACTATAATCATACCGTTCTTCCGAATTATACAGTAGTGTGAAAAACTGATAATAAAATGATGTAACAGACATAAGTATTTTTTTCTAACGTGACAACACATTAAACATAATAAATCAAATTTCTTCGATAACAAATTATCATTTTACGTGTCGGTGTAGGCCTATTCGTTTTCACATTCGAGCGACGAAACAAGAAAGTGTGGTAATAGTTATAAAAGTCGAATATGAAATTTCAATGAGTTCAAGTTACATGGCCCCTACATATCGAAAAAATGATTTTTTGATGTCTGTCCATCTATTCGTCAGTCGGTTCGTCACGGTTTTACATGCATTCAAATAGAGGCCATACTGTTCAATGTATCTGGACCGAATTCTAGACATGACGTTTTAATAACATACTATCGTTTCGAATTTTATATCCTTCGACACCTAAAAGTAAGTGTAGTTTGCTGAAGGATGAAAATTTAAAATAATTCAATTTTCTAAAAAAAAAAAAAGCTGTGACGATTTTATTTATTTTAAATAAATATTTTTTTAAATAACAATTCTCCACCGTAGTATCAACCATTTTTCTGAAAAAAAAAATACATATGTTGTAATTTACTGTATGGTATGCGTTCGTTTTGCAAAATTTTCTCAACCACATTTCATAAATAAACGTATCATTAATAACCTAACAATATGACAACACGTTCGTTATGTAAACATTCAGAAGGAGTAGTACTCTTAGGGTGAGCTTTCCCCCGATGATTTTACCATTAACGCCTCAGGTAATTTTGTTCATATTTCGTAAAGAAATGTTTCATTAATAAACTAACATACAGCATAAATCGTTTATCCCGATAACATACAGAAGGAGACGTTTTCTCAAGGGTTGATTTTTTTTTTTTACAATTTTCTCAGTAATAACTGAGACAAATTTGTAATTTCAGCAAAAATATTTTCTGTAGTAATCCTACAATATGGTATAACTCGTTTGTTCCGAAAAGAAAATCCAAAAGGGATAGTTTACTTTGACAGTGTAATTTTCTCCGAAGATTTGATTAAAAATTACTCGATATACTTGGTCCAGATTATAATTTACAATATGGCATAAATCGTTTATCCTCAAAATTACAGATAGAATAGTTTACCTTTGGGGGCGAGTTTTTTTGCGATGATCTTCCCAAAAACAACTCAGGAGATATTTGTTGTTCATATTTCATAAAAAAAATGTTACATAAATAACCTAGCTATATGGTATAATTCCCTCATCTTGAAAATCTAGAAGTGGTATATTACTTCTGACAGTAAGTTTTACCCTGCGATTTTCTCAAGAACGACTCAGGCGATTGTGTTCGTATTTCATAAATAAATGTTTTATGAAAACACTAACAATATAGCATAGCTCGTGTGTCCTGAAAAAATCTACAAGGGATAATTTATTCTTGGGGTGACTTTTTTTATGATTTTCTCAGAAATTACTCAGATGATTTTGCTTATAGTTCACATACAATTATATCCTTAATAATTCTAATATATGACTTAAGTTATTTCTAACGGAATATGACCAATGGGTACTTTACTTTTGGGCCTAAAGTTTCTTCTAGCAAAGTTTTCTAAAACAAATTATTTTATTTGCAATTTCCCAAATAAATGTTTCAATAATAACTCCAGCCTAACATGAATAAGTGTAAGAAATTCGAGGGATAAAGTACAGTGCGTTTGCTCCGTACCCTTTCTTAAATATATTCATAAATGTTAAACCTAATCACAATTTTCCGAACAAAACCGAAACTTCTTTTTAAATGTAACCTGTTGTGGTCAAATGGTTCAAGTGCATTGGTTCTGGATTTGATTTCCAGTCAGAACTATTGTATTTTCGTCCAAGAGATGTGACACGTCGGTGCAAAGAAAAAAGTGTTTAAATTAGTGATGAGCAAATGCAAGACCAAGACCGGGGTGGTCTTGGTCTTGCACATCCAGTCTTCGTCTTGATCTTGCACCGGAACCCCTGGTCTTGGTCCTGGTCTTGCACACCTAGTCTTGTTCTTGATCTTGGTCTTGCATGCAAGACTCTTGAAAGTCTTTTATTAAGGAAATCTCAAGCTTTTCATAGGTAAATTTTACTCTCGATATAAGGAATAATAAACTCCACAACGCGCCAATAGTAACGGAAACACAATGTATGTTTCTAAATGTAATATAGTTTAACTTGGTGTATGATGATAGTGTACAACATAAGTGATGATCCTTTATTTTATCCCACGCGTCACTACTTATAAGATATGCCTAAATCACAACGTTTCGTAATGTTTTTTTTTTTTTTTTTTTTTTTGTTTTAACAGATCCAACTCTCCATTGGTTCCCAAACTGGGGAGGCTATTTCTGAGACGCATGAAAGAAAATCAAGACGGCACAGATTTTTGCACTCTAAAGCATTCACTTCCAGTGCTTGGGGTAACTGGTTCTATTCCAGCTCGCGCCGTGTGGGCTTTGTGGTAGACAAACACCGTGCTCGTGGGTTTTCTCGGGGTTCTCCCGTTTCCTCCCGCTTTCTTCATTCCATCATTTAATTCATTTCTCATCATCACCGTCTCCTTTAGCCTAACCGCCATAATCGTGGGACGTAAAACGTAAAGATTTGATTTCATTTCATTTCATTGACATTACGCAAAAGCGATGAAAAAATTGAACGCTTTCGAAACATGGACATGGAGAGAAAAAAAGGAGAGAATTAGCTTTGTTGAACGGAAAACGAATGAAAAGGCGTTAGAAATATTAGCAGTAGGAAAAAAAAGAAGAATTTTAGATATTGTTAAAAGGAGAAAGAGGAACTGGTTAGAATATTGACTAAGGGGGAACTGTATTATGAGGGACGTGCTGGAGGGTATTGTGGTAGGAAAGAGAGGGAGGGAGCGAAGGAAACTAGTTGAACAGGATGTCTACTAAAATTCCAAAATGAAATTTCGTGATTTTTCTTCACCAAATCATAAAATTTTCTAATATTTTCAAGAGCGAATTTGGGTGCGAATTAGGTCGAATTTTCATCCATGAGATAGGAACGTACATTGCTTGAGATTTGGCAGCGTCTAAAGCCGACCATAGACATTTTTGGTGGTGAACTTTGACGTTTTATAGAACAAAAGTTTCCAATCTGCACTTACATTTGTACAGTTAAAAAAAAATCGTGACTCAAAAGCTAAATTTCGAGACTTTTTCGTGACTTTCATGACCGTTTTCTGATTTCGTGACTTTTTCGTGACATTCGTGACTTTCGTGACCGATAGACACCCTGTTGAAGAAAGGTATTAAAACAGAAAATTGCTACGTCAAGACGAAGAGACTATCTGAAGACCACCGAACATCGAATCTTCTCAGTTGCAGTAAGTAACCTGCCAATAATAGTAGAATAGCAATGATGATGATGATGATATGTTTAGCAATATTGACAAAAAAAGAGAAAATTAAAATAATAATTACTATAATCAAACCTCTTAATATTTTAGAATAATTTGAGTCAAAACTGAAAACAACTCAACTGTCTGTCTTTTGTGTAAACTAAATTTATATAAATACTTTTGATCTGTATTAGAAATACAAAATAACGGGATCAAACTCCAAGTTATTTGAAGTCTCACTTGTGATAGCATCAATTACCAACTTCGTTGGGTTACACTAAAAGCAAATAATAATATATTTCTTTAGTCACTCACTTTTTACTATTAGCAAAGCGCTCTCTGATATCGGTCATTTTCGATTATTTTTATATTTCTCTCCCCTTCTCCTCCCCAAGTTGCGGGGCTGAATTTGGATTTAAATGGCATCAGAAGTGTCACTGTTCGTCTCAGAGACCCCGAAAACTATGGATTCAGCAATAATATCGGTCATTTTCAATAACTTATATATCTCCTCGTCCCTCATTTTGCGAGGCGCGGCATCGGAAGTGTCATTGTTCATCTCAATGACCTCGAAAACCATGAGTTCGACATTGATAATGGTCATTTTCGATAATATATATATATATATATATATATATATATATATATATATATATATATATATATATATATATATATATATATATATATATATATATCGTCCCTCCCCCAAGTTGCGATGCTAAATTTGCATTTAAACGGGATCGGAAGTATCACTGTTTACCTTATCGACGCCGCAAACTATGGATTCGACACTAATATTTGGTCATTTTTGATCATTATTATGTATCTCCCTCTACCCCAAGTTACGTGGATGAATTTGGTCGTAAGCGGTATCAGAAGTGTAAGTATTTAACTCAGCGACCTCGAAAATTATGCATTCGACAATAATATTAATCATTTTCGATCATTTTTATATATTTCTTTCCTTTGATTGAAATCGGTCGGGTGGTTCAAGAAATTAGGAGTCACAAAAATAGTAACTTTCAATTTTATAATATAGACTAGCCTTTGGCTAGTTGGGGGCTCTGCCGCCACACCCCCGTGTTTCCTCGGCCTACGGCCTCGCATTTCTGATCTATCGGTCTTTGAATCAACAGTGAATTTCGTGAACTTGCTCTTCATATTTCATGAATTTACCCATCCGGGGGCTTCGCCCTCACACACTGTCTTTGCTCGGCCTACGGCCTTGTACTTCTTAAGCACATAATCTTATCGTTTCTTTTCTTACTTCAACTATCTAAAAGATAAGATTTTGTATCCCAAGAAAATGCTAATTTAAATAACATGGGGAAATTCTTCATCCCCTCTTTAGACTCCTTAAAAATTAAAAATATTCACTTTTGGCAATTTTCCTTAGTTCCGGAAAGCTACAATCATGCCAAATTTAATCATTGTAGTCCTACAGGAAGTGCTCAATAATTTATGTCAGCTCATGTAGTTTTATATATACAGTATAACCTCGTTAACACGAACTCGCTTAAGCCGAACAAAATTTCGGTCCCGGCATCACTGTACGTTATCTTATAGGAAGTTTTATCGGTTAACACGAATTTCGGTTAGCACGAATTACGAACTAATTTTTAGTCCCTTGAGTCAGTAAAGGTTTTCATTTAACACGAACTTTCAATCCTTTGTTGTTGTTTTTTTTAGATCATTTTTCTTATTTCAGATTTCACTCCGCATCAGTTTTTGTCATGCATTATTTACACAGACGAAAATTGCCTTGTAAATAAGAGAAAAATCAGAAACAGGTATATCTCCTCTCTTAAGAGGTGTTGATTCTGTCCTCCGTCAAGCGCTAAACATGCAGGTGTTTGGCAGACGAGCTGGCGACAGCTGTAGACAAAACATATTCTCTCTCCTGTAACTCCAAACTGGTGACAGCAGTCATAAATACCTTTCCGTTACTAGCGGTACCCAACCTGCTAGCGGAGTTATCAATTTTATAACTTGATCTGGATTTTCTGCGTGGAAACTTTTTTTTTTTTAATCTTTGAAGATAGGATAATAAGCTTACTGTAGTGTTTTCACTTTTCAGAAGACGGTACAGAGATCGAAACTAGTCTCGATCTCAATCTTAATTCGAAGTTGAGACCTAGCCGTGCTTTTCAAAATCGAGACGAGACCGAAACTCTCAGTCTCTTCTCGATATAATTCTGTGGATGGTATCAAGACAGAGAATAGTCTTGGTCTCGTCTCGAATTTGGAACCATTTCGATACCATTTCTAGTGTTTTCTATGACATACATAATATACTGTAGTGGTATATATAGTCTGTATACTGTAGTGCGTATGTATGAAGAAAATGTATTCGAATAATAAAATTTGGGTCCCCGGTTAACACGATTTTTTTTTTTTTTTAACACGAACTCCTGATTTTTCAGTCCCTTGGAATTCGTGTTAACGAGAGTTTACTGTAGTTAAAGATTAAAGATTTATTGCTGCAGTATAATGTTATATCGCTCAATCCTCGATATGCCGTATACCTAAGGAGGCTAAAAGTTATATTAATAAACAATTATTCAACTTATAAGCATCCGCCCACGAAATCAAACTTGCGGTCACATGCTTTGTTTTTGTCGATATCATGAAAATGTTATTTCGATATTAATTTTATGAGCACACATTAAAAATTTCCAACGGATGCTTGAGTCTCGGAGCCAAAGCCATACGCATGTAGTCGACACCTATGGTGTACGGTATTACCGATGTTCAATACTACATTTCTCTTTAGTTTTGAAAGAACACCACCAGTAATATGCTTTGAAATGAAATGTAGTATCTAGTTTAACGTCCCTCGATTATACACCAAGCCTAAGGGAGACGGTAATGATGAGAAATTACTGAAATGGTGGGATGAAGAAAGGAGGAGGAAACGGAAAAACGCCTAGAAAATCAACGTACACAGTGCTTGTCCACCAAAAGAGCTCACATGACGCAAGATGACACCTGTGTGGCTTGAAAACGAGCAATATCTACCAAAAACGCGAACAACCAATTCAGAAAACGACATACTGTAGCTATATGCTACAGGGGCAGATCGACTCATACGGATTGCATAAGCTACTGGGAACACATTCACTCCAGCAGCATTTTTACTGAGTCCAAGAAATCCATATCGTTCTTTTTTACATTCTATAAAAAAAATTCAAGTAGTACCGGAGCTTGTGCAAGAGTCTTGGTCTTGGTCTTGCATGCAAGACTTGCAAAAACTGCAAGACAAAGACTCTTGCGCTCATCACTAGTTTAAATAAGTCTAACCAAGCTAATCAATACTACAAAGTTACGAAATTATCGAAGAAACGTTGCTAGTATTAGGTAGGTGCGACTGAAATGTCCAAACGATGATTGTCAATTCCAAAGGTAAAAAAGTGTAAAATACAATGCCGGGTTAATCAAGTGGCCCGTAGATAAAGCTATCCTACTAAGAAGTAATTGAGATACCAAAAAATGTAATCGCTGGGAGACATGTTAGGAGAATACAGAGGGTGAGAGAGAGTTTAATACTGCAAATCATGGATAATTTGCACCTTCGTTTGAGGGCCAATATTGAAGTCCGTAGGCCTATATAGGTTAACATTGAAATGAACAATATAACTCAATACCTGTTTAATATTGATAGGGGCTTGCTGACAGGTTTGCAGTGTATTTGACGGGGTTTCATATTGTAACGATCCAGGCCTGTAGCCAGCCCAAAAATGTAGGGGGGGCCCGGCTGAAGTTAAGGGGGAACGATGCAGCCATACTAGAGTTTATCACCATATTATAGCTCATTTGCCTGTGTACCATGAAAATTTTAGGGGGCAGCTAAAATTTAGGGGGGCTAGGTCCCTCTAGACCCCCCTGAATACGGGCCTGTAACGATCCTTGCGAACTACTGAGCCTTCCCCACTGTACACTGTCAGTTAAATTCGTGCTTAATTCAAACTATATTTGTTTAAATTTAAAACTGTTGACCGTTATCACCTGTGCATCACGGACAGCAATCCGCCAGTAATTCTTTGTTTCCACCCGGCGGGAGCCCATGTGGTTCGGATTCCACGTTAATAAGTAGGTCTACGTCTCATACAGCCTTGCTGCTGAAAGGGACGATAAACTCAAAATCATATCACACATCTTTGTTTTCGCCTTTGTTTTAGCCCATAAGTGTCTTTGTTCATGAGCTCCTTCGTGGCTAAGCGGTTAGCGTATGCGCCTTTGGCGTGGCAGACTCGGCGAGGGCTCACGTGGTTCGAAGTCCACGTTAATCAGTAGGTCAACGTCTCATATAGCTTGGTTGCTGAACGAGATGTTAAACTCAAACTCAATGTCTTTGTTCATAAATTTCTCTCTGTGTGGTTTTGCATATACGTGGCGTGGACATTAAATTTTGATTTCTACGCCATATGTATCTAATTACATACACACCTATAGAACGAGCACAACAAACTTGGAATATCTATATTGTTTATGGAAAATCATCAAGCGACGCTGCATGGGAGAGCCATGTGTATGGAATTCCATACACATGGCAATCAACGTGTTAAGAAATGTATAATAATAATAATAATAAACAGAAAACGATACGATCACTTACATAATTTATAAACATAATTAACATTTATTAAAGCATATAACTGCAATGGAATTAAGTTGTTTCTTTTTTCCCCTGAACGTAACAGCCCTTATTGTGCCAAGGCGTAGAAGAGAACTTGTGGCACTCACGACTTTGGGACGGTGTGTGGTCAGAACATCGGATCCCTTTGTTGTTCGTCCTAACTTTCTAGACGGATGTAGTTATTCCCGGTAGAATATACAAGCAAATAGATTTTTCTATTACTATTAAAGTGAATAATTATACCCATTCCCTCAATGTGATACTTGTGGTTGCTTAACTATATACAGACAGCTGGTCCATGGAAGAATCGTTTATAATAATAATAATAATAATAATAATAATAATAATAATAATAATAATAATAATAATAATAATAATAATAATAATAATAAACATAAACTTGACAAATATTCTTGCAAATAATAAGAAAGTTTGCGTCACACTGTTCACTTTGCTTGACACACCAGTGTGCCGCGTTATACCGATTGTGGCACATTGGAATATATAGGGTATGGCTTTTTAATTTTTCCCAACTATTTCAACTGCTTCAATTGAAACGGATCTATAATAATAAGAGAGTGAATTTAGTCTTTTTACCCTTCGATTTAAAAATAAGGTTCGCTAGAATTTCATTTTAAAAAAATAATATACTCAGAATTTAGTATAGTAGTTTGTTTTATTCGAAATTACATACTTCCTGCAACTGTTTTTTGATTGAAATTACGTCCCACGTTTATGCCGGCTAGGTTAAAGGAGACAGTGATGATGAGAAATGAATGAAATAATAGAATGAAGAAAGTAAGAAAAAACGGGAGAACCCCGAGAAAACCCACTCACACGGAGTTTGTCCAGCACAAGGTTCACTTGGTGCGAGCAGGGATCGAACCAAGGACTCCATGCACCAGAGATGAACGCTCTACCACTGAAACACCGCAGCCTCTGAAATTATTTAAAGGAGAAAGGGACTACTTTATGAAAACTTGATGACGAACACATTTGTTAAAAAATACCAGCTTTTCGTGAAATATTCCTTATACACAGGGGCAGATTAAGGCATTTGGGGACCTGGAGCCGACTATTTTAAGGTGCCCTGTGTTACGAATAGTTTCAGCGCATAAATTTTCTTTGCTGCCTTCCACTGCCTCATAGGCTTATCGAACCACCGATAACTATGCTGTAATATTTTAATGTGCTCTAAGTTTACAATAATTAGTTTAGTTACATTCATTATTAACAGTTAAATACTGCTCATGGAAAGACTTAAATCTAGCGATACCACGAGCGTAACGAGCCGAACGAAATTTACCATAGGTCTGAAGCCTATATTGCTATATTTTAGTATTAAACAGAGGGATTTTACGGGGCCCCCTGAGCTTGGGGTCCCGGAGTCTGGGTTCCATTGGCTCCGCCCTTAATCCGCTAATGCTTATAGATTCAAAGGGCCGGGCTAAAAATTCCGGCCCGTGCAGACGTCTAGCCCCTGTGTATATGCTATCTTTGGAAATACAGTAGAGTTTCGCTTATCCGACATAAAACAGGCAGGCAGAACGCCGGAATTTATGGATGTGTTAAGAAAAGACATATTAAAAGTCAAACTATGATATAATTTTACACATTACGCATCTAATAATCATATTTTGTTAGAAATAAATATAATGCATTGAATCAGGGACGTATCATGGAATATTTGTAACTAAAGCGAACAGCTTATAAACCTAATACTGTACTTTATAATATTGCTACAAGGCTATAATCTGTATTGTGACAACCGGGAGGCATTTCAAAATGACAAAAGTGAAAACGTATTATATGGTGCCATATTGGTTGATTTATAAATATTTATTTGCTAGTATTTATTATAGCTGACATAAGTTAACAATGTTAGCTTTCCCTAAAACATTCAATGCTACTGAGTGTTAGAGAAGCTATAATCATGTATTTTGTTGAGCGGCTGCAAACCACTTTATATATCATTTAGTACATTGACAGAATATGGAAAATTAGAAAGAAATTAAGACATGAGCGAAAGTTAACTATCATGAGGAGGTGAAAACTGAAACGTGTACCGGTATGTATAACCGACATTTTGAAGCTCATATAATGAAAGTAACAAATGGCTGACAGATTATGAAATGAAAATATAAAAGTATTGCTTTCCTTTGCCTGTTATTTAGTGGGGATTCACGGTGAATCTGAACAGGTGACACTTGAGTTAAAAAAAAGGGACTGTCAAAAAAAAAAAAAAACACGTTAACACTACGTAAAATTTAACCACTGTGAGCACGTTAAGTATACTATCTCAAACCCATTGTAGTACATTTTGAATAAGGTTCATAATAAGCTTGTGGAAAAAATGTTACATTCGCTCTCTATTGATTAATTGCATCAAATTTTGGGCGTATTTTAACTTGCTCTATATCTTCCTTATGAGCTCGAAGATTCAGATAACCGTGGTGTTTTCCGTGGTTTGGTTGGCTTCATTAAATGTCCTGTCTCCTTGTTGGTCTCGTGGCTAGTATACGTATCTTTCGTGTAAGAGATTTCGGATTCGATTCCCGTTAGAAAGTAATCGAACACACTATAGTAGTTAAGATCCCATTTTTAAAACTATAAGTCTCGTTGTCCATGGACGGAAATATAAAGCAAACAATCATGGAAGATTTTGGCACAGCAATATAAGAACGCATAGACAAAGTGTCCGTAATTAGACGCAGCTTTACAGTTTTCGTAAAATTTGCTACTGTTAAGCCTGTTCGCTAAACTCATTCCCACATGGAGAAAGAAAAAAAAAGTGAATAACTTAATGAGTGAAAAATATGAAAAAATAAAAAGCTAGATATATATACAAAACGTTATTATATGAACTAATAATAGTTTTAAAGACCTTTCTTCTAGTGTCTAAATTTACGTGCCTAACAATTAAGATGCCATAAATTGAACACCTAAATTTCTGGTCTATAAGAAAATGTTCGGAAGAAGGTGTTAGCCCACGTAATATCGTTTTGTAGATATTACCTGATTTGCTCTTTTTATTATTATTATTATCATTATTATTATTATTATTATTATTATTATTATTATTATTATTATTATTATTACTGATATCATTGATATTCTTTCAAGTTATTCATTAGTAGTAATATTTAAAAAAAAGTGAGAGGCTGATTTTAGAGAAAATTTAAGAAGCAGTGTATGTGGCAATTCAAATATAGTATATTGAACAACGAAGGTTTCGAGTCTAATGCAGATGCCATTAGTGTACCGTCGTGAAATTGATAATGAATTCGTACCAAGATAATCGGGCTGTATGACCTACCGACGTATTATAAAGCTCCTGAAAATCGTTGCAACTATTGCGATCCCACTTTAGAAATTAAATATACAGTCATGGAAGAAATTAATAGCAACTCCTTGGAATTCTACGCATTTTAAGGATTTCAAAGAAGTTTCTACCTAAATATGCATGACGTATACATCAAATTAAAGGAAATTTTATGTAGAATCCAAATCTACTTACAGAAGTTAGTATCTTTTACAACAATTGATGATATTGAACAAAATGTGTGCGATAGGAAACACAAATTCGTCATGCTAAATGTTCATTTAATGGATGACTCGATGTTACTTTCAGTCAGGTCCGCGCTTAATAAAGTAATCCACGTTTCAAGCGCGCACTATGGTTTCTGCTTCCTTGCTTGTTGTGTAGGTGCCCTGGGTTACGTAATTGTGTTGTTCTAGTAGCGTTACTTTCACTGACAAATTTGAAAGTGATAGTTTTACCCATAAATATTGATTTACCGTTTATAAATTATTGATATCGGACATCGATATGGGAAAAACGTGTGACATTACACCACAGAAAGCCACTAGAATTAAAACATTAAATGAGTGTGGCAAAATTAATGCTGAAATAGCCCGGATTATGCAACTGCATAAAAGTACAGTGGGTGGCAGCTGGCCAAGTTTTAGGAAGCAGGGTGCATAGAAAGTGGAAGAATTGGCAAATGTGGTCGAAAAATGAAATCCTCGCCTAGACAGAACAGTGCACTGCGACGGTTGTGTCTTGCAGACATGTTTGAGTCATCAGCAAATCTTGTTAGAAGTAGGAGGGAAACATCTGATGTCGACGAACAGTGATAAACAGGTTAAAATCAATGGGTTTGCGTTCACATAGAGCTGTCAAAAAGCCATATCTTACACCGGAACAACGTAAAAGGTGCGTAGAGTGGGGGCAAAACTCACAAGGATTGGACAAGTGACCAGTGGCGCATAGTTCTGATTAGTGATGAGACGAAAATAACCCTTCATGGCAACAATTCACGCGCAAGAGTTTATCGCATGACAGGTGAAGCATTTAATTCTGCGTGTATTGTAAAAACTTCCAGGTACTCTATCAGTATTTGGGGATGTTTTTCTTTTAGTGGAATTCGTTACATTCACATTTGTGATGGTGCTGTTAATGTACAAAGTTATATTTTTTTGACACGACAATGATACCTGGGGGTAGATTTATTCAACGGTGGTTTCTTTACTTTTCAAGACGATTCTGCCTCCTGTCATCGTGTCAGAGTTATAAAAGACTATATGCTGTCCTTACGTTATGTTACCCTCTTTTCTTGGGCTGGTTATTTGCCCGACTTAAACCCAACTGAAAATTTATGGAATGTTTTGAAGGATAAGGTTCGTGCAAGACATCCTACAACGAGGGCTGAGTTAAAGCAATAAACGACGTTATTACTAAGCGTGGACATCCGATCAAGTATTAACTTGAGCCAAAGTCAACTGGGTACGCTTCATTTAACTTCACTTAACAATTGATGTCATATTTTGTTGAATATCATTAATTGTTGTAAAGATACGTAACTTCTGTGAATAGATTTTGATTCTATATAAAATTTCCTTTAATTTGATGTATATATCATTTTATGTTTGTGCATATTTAGGTAAAAACTTCTTTGAAATCATTACAAATGCGTAAAATTACAAAGAGTTGCTATTAATTTTTCCATGACTGTATTTGACCATATTAAAGAGTATTAAAGAAAATAAAGGCATGCAATTAATTCGAATCGACTCAGTGCATTGGCTATAATACATGTATCAACAAAGAAAAAAAATTAAACAACATAGTAGACTTCAAAAAAATTTAGGCAAGTTTGCTGCCCAAAAGGAAAGAAATATTTATTTCATATTCAAATAAAACGGATCACTTGTTTCTGAAAATAAGGATTCCTGCAGCACCAGAGGAATCAACCTTTTGTGAACAAATATATCATTTGAAATGCAAAGACAAATTTGATATTAGATGACTAGGCTTATACATTTATAAATAGTAGGCGTGTCACCGTTAAGAGAAATCAAACAACAATAAATACTATCTGCTATTTGACGATATATTTTTTATATAGTACATACATTAATAAAAATAATTAGCATAAAAAACTATCAATTGCATCAGATTGGCAATGAAGCCATGAAAGTTAGTTTCTATCTTCTCGAATCACCCTTAAAATGATCAGCTCAATGTGATCTTCGGACTATCTCTTATCTTCGGACATCATAGTAAAAGAAAAATTGAAAGTTATAAACAGTAGAACATGATTTTGAGATATATCTGATTAGTCACTGTCGTCTTGCTAGCGTAAAATGGAAAGTTTGATTAGTGTTTACTTCAATATCAGTTTCATCATAATAGAAGATGTGATCATGAAACAACATACATTTTTAGGTTTAGAAAAAAAGACTTGTTATCGATTTTCAAAAAAACTACGCATTAGGATTTATACTCAACCCATATAATTTTGTTAATCTCAATTAAATCTATAGATTGTGTGTTTCATCTTTGGACACTTATTTATTTATTTTTTGTTAAATGCTAAATATACTGTAGAATATTCGGTACTAATTGTGCGATTATTTCAGCAATACAGGATTTTCCTTTGCTTGTAAATGTACCAAATAGTCCGCAGTCTTCAGTTCTATTTTGCCGCTTTCAAGAAAATATCCTTGCTCCTTAGAAGCCCACTTCGTCATTATATTTATCTCGTGAATCAGAATCTAAAAATAAAATCATATTTCTACAGTACAGCCAATAAATTATAATAATTAGTGAAAAACAAACTGTAAAACATCTAATATTTTATTTTCAATGCGTCAATGTAGACAGACAGACCTTTTAAGTTGTTTGTAGAACCATCAGCATGAACTTGTAATAGCTTCCCTTACTCGCCAAACTTGATCATTGAAAATATATGGTCAGTTTTAGAGCAGTGAATCCTCAGCAGATTTCCTGCTTCATCATCACCAGCGTTAACTGAGTGCTGCAATGCATGAAGAATAGTCCAGAAATGCATGAAGAATACTATTTCTCTGGAAACCACTCATTAGTTTGTCTCAATTTAGCGACGAATACAAGTTATTCCAAAGCCACATTAATCTAACAAGTTGAATGTCGTGAAAGTGTTTCCATTATCTTGACAAATATCGCGAGGAAATAATGACAACATTGTCTCCCTTTTCAGGATAAAACTAGGTTACAATAGATCCAAGAAAATGTAGTTTCGAAAAGCTTGAAGAGTGTTTAGTAACTATCTGAAGCCTGGCTTAAATGCGGCTTAAGAAAAAATAAAACTACGTACACTGATGTCCAAAATTATTGTCGCATGTCTATAAATATGTTGTAGGAATATAATTTGATAACGATTTCGCCCGGTATGTCTTATAATGTTAGTATTTGTATAATCGGCAAAGACATGTATGTAACAAATTTCATGTCAAAAGAACAGTAAATAAGAACAATAAAACGAAAATAAAACTTTTTTTTGTCCATTTAGCAACATTTTATTTTACTCATTATAATTTTCGTACTTATAGTTCTTCTATGAAATTTACCACAAATATACATTTCCCGATTATACACATAGTATCAGTATTAAAAGTACCCTGCAAGATCATTATCAAATTATATTCTTACAAGAAGACAGTTATAGATATGCGACAATCATTTTCGACATGACTGAACCTTGATGTTTTTGATAAAATGATTTTTTTTAAAAAAAATATCGAATCGACGCAGTCTCTAGGATCTATTCTATGTCTTTACACAATGATGACAAACATAACTTTACCCACATTACGTTCAAATTTGGAATTCTTTTCAGAAAAATGGAATATTTTTCGTGGAACTTCTCAAAAAGAATAAAAACAGAAAGGAAAACTTCCATTCTTGTCACTAACCTAAGATAGTAATCGCGCTACTTTGTATTTGAAGATCATTATAACAGATGGAAAGAAATGAGTTCCATGTTGGGAACTTGGGGAAAACTGAAGCTTCTGTTTTCTCAAAAAATAGTCTGCTGAGAGAGAGAGAGAGAGAGAGAGAGAGAAACTTTCTAATAAATGATTAAACAAGTATTTTTAAACTTTATCATTGTATCAGATGCAACATGCACCACTGAATTCAGTTTCTATAATTTTACTTGACAAAACACGACATCGCTCTTGAAATATCGCATGTTGATTGTAAACTAAACTAAACAAAAACGTGTTTCCTTCCTGCTACAGAAATGGACCGCAAGATGGCAGCACCAACCAGTACATGAGAAAGCGTAATCGTATACTATTTTACTGCTTAAGGAAATAATTTTATTTGCGAAATAACGTTTTCATTTTAGCAAATAATGTAAATGAAGTTAATATATATGAGTCATTCTATTTGAAATCGGACTTCTGATGTAACTGATATGCTTATAGGCACGTAGAAATCAAAACACGTTGAAATTGTTTAAGTATGTACATTGCAAAGGTAACGTAAAATTAATAATGAACTCAGTAATATTATTATAATTTTATATAAAAATATTGATGTCAAAATAGGTGATATGTCACCACCGTGCATTGTAACCACTTACAGTTTTATTTGAGTGATTCGAAATTACTAAAGTACTATCTTTTATTCACCAAGTTTTAGACGACTTTTTTAACGTATGAATAAAGATGAATAGATGGAAATAAATTTATAAGTTAAAGCTTTTTTCTATGTTATTAAAAGTAGCATTCTTGTCTGTATCCAGTTTTTTTATTCACCTCCGTGCCAATGCATTTTGAAAAATATATGTCCGCCATATTTTTCAACTTCATTTTTGTCGTAGTCTCAGGACTTGTTAGTTTATGGAACTTTCCAAGGAAGTTAAGCGAGGTAAGTTTGTTGGTGGTAATTGTACCTTTTTATTAATCTGACATCGCACTTGTTATAATTTGGTTCAACACAAGCTGTCAACTCTATTCGAAATTATAAGAAGGTATTTATAGATGATAATTTAATTTAGTTGAATCATAATGTTACTTTTTAAGAATTAATGCTGAAAATAAGGGTAAACAAAATCTAACCTTAGGGGTATATCTTAGTCGTGCCATAATGGCGGAATTTGTCACTTCCGTCCGTATAAAGTAATGTCACCTCCGTTCATTACTGCGTGCACGGAGGGGATGTGATCTGTAATATCTTCAAAATAGATAAAATTAATCGAAAAGTGGGAAAGCAGTATATTAGACAAGAGTATTTTGCATGAGATACCGTTATCACGACTCACCTATCTGCTTTCGCTTTGCGAACATTTTATAGATACGACATTTATTTTCACGTTAAATAATGGCTGGAAAACGAAAGCACATAGGTGAGTCGTGATAACGGTATTTCATGCAAAATAATATTGTCTAGTACAATGAGTTTCCACATTTTGATTAATTTTATCTTTTTTTAAAGATATTCTGTAAAATTAGCGGAAGTTTAATTTCGTCACAATGAGACCTCTTAACTAGATATTTTTAATGTGCACATCGTATTTCTTCTTATAATAAACAATTATTAAGGATAGCATGTGTTAAACAAAATACTGTACTTCCTTTGAATGCTAATATCAACAATTGAGTTCTGGACATTGGCAATCATTTATGCACATGTGTAATACTAATGTTATATTATGTAATACTACTTTTTTCGAAATTTGTTACAATTTTTTATTTTTCAATTGGACAGAGATGGTCTTGTCACCTTCGTTCATGTGATGACAAATCTATGCTGGTATAAAGTCTTCTCCATTCAATCAGCTGTCACCTCCATTCAGTTAGCTGTCACCTCCGTTCAGAGCATTTTTCAAATTTACAAATATTTCTCAAAATATTGGTTCTCGTGTAGAACCACTGTATTGGTGTTAATGTAAATCATTATGGCGAACAGAAAAATAAATAAAATAATAATTTTGAACAATGTGAAAATTTCGTTTTTCAAACTCTCAAAAACCCCTTTTCAAGTAGAATGACCCATATATTTTAGTGGTTTCAAGTATCTGTATAGTAAGTGATTCGTGAATACAGTGAAAACTTCCTTAACGGACACCACCTTAATACAGACGAACTTTTCGTCCGGCAAAACTATTATCTCCATATAAATCAGACGAAAATTATTGCGCCGTGAAGATCTGTGAACTTCCCGCAAAACTGCGCTACATTTTACAATTTTATTTCAATGAAGGCGCAGTGGGGGCGCGGAGGCTCAGTGGTAGAGCGTTCACCTCCGGTGCTTGGGTCCCTGCTTCGATCCCAGCTCGCGCCGTGTGGACTTTGTGGTGGACAAACATCGTCTCGTGGGTTTTCTCAGGGTTCTCCCGTTTCCTCCCACTTTCTTCATTCCACCACGGGTTCATTCCCACTTTCTTCATTCCGGTTTTTGAGGGTTTGAAAAACGAAATTTTCACACTGTTCAACATCATTATTTTCTTTATTCTTCTGTTCGCCATAACGATTTACATTAATTTCTCATCATCACCGTCTGCTTTAGCCTAACCGGGATAAACGTGGGACGTAAAACTAAAGATTTTTCACAACGAATCGAACCTAGAAACCTTCCATTGTACGCTACCCACGGACTTAACTATTTAGTACCAATCTAGGGTCTTATACATACGTATCTGTTACATTACCAAACGGCATTGACCTTATCACCTCCCAGAATTAATTTTTGGCAATATTGTATCCATAAAAAAGAAAATGGAATCGAGCAAACTTTATCATAGTTGTACACTACCTTTCCACGAGAATTTCCACATTTTACACACACGAGCTACACACTCTTCCCGACAATTTAAAGGTATGTGTGTGTGTGTGTGTGTGTTAATGTACTCCCTGTTCTATTAACATAATAAATAATCATTAAAGAGGGATCCTTACGGTCAAAATCCTTTCATTTTGACAATTTTACACTTATAAAAGGGAACGAGATGAATCACGAGATACATACTATTGTCCTACGTTACCATACCAAATTATAAAATTTAACAATTTCCAAAATTTAAGAGTAAGCCTACACATATCCCACTCGGGGCTTTGACGTAGCGCTATACTCATTCATATAACGTAATAAACCATCAGTTAAGAGGAGGATTCTTGAGGTCAAACATCTTCCATTTTGGCAGTTTTATATCTACTGTAGAAGTGGTTAAAATTTGTCCTAATATTTGCAGAAAAGTATCCTAATAAAAGCAGTGTAAAAATTGTTTCTAATTTGGTGATTAATCCTTCACAACGTGCGAAGTGAACAACTATGATCTGCATTACACGTGTTCGTGTCGCGACTCGCAGATTGGAGAACACACCCTTATCTTTATACTGTGCGATGAAGTCGAGAAGCTCTTCAGCCTTTGAAATTTTTGTAGCGCCAGCTGAAAGCTGTATTCTGCAGTTCAAAATATTTTTATGTAAATGTTATGGATCAATATTACTCTTGAGATTTAGTATATGATTCTGCAGTTGTTTTGTAAGACATTATTGACAGCTCCGTCATATAGCGTGTTTATCTGCAAATGGAATCCAAACTTTATCAACATCTTACAACGAAGTGAACCTTTCATCGTTTCCGCGAGAATACGGTGGAGTAATTCTTTGATTACTTTTTTCATCTTTTCTTTAGCGTTAATTCTTCATCTCTCGAGATCCCACCGATTGTAATTTTAGCTTCTTGAACACCTCTCAACTTCAATATTCCATTTTTGAGAGGTGAAATACTTCGTTCAGGGACTCGGAATAAATTATCTTTCTCGGGGAAAATATCTTTGAGATTTTTAAAACCCAGGGCGGCATAGTTGAAATTTATCTTTAGATTGAACTTGGGCGGTTGATGTGAAAATCCCATCAAAATTAGTAATCTGTAATTCAACGAGCTTTTATATTAAGTGATACGCGTCAGATTTTGTTTCGATCTCGCTCTCATCAACAATAACGATCTGAAGAACTGAAGTACCTTTACAATGTACTTATGTGATGGGCTTCAAAGCTTGAACCCGTGCATTCCACCTAGGTTTTTTTTACTCCAATTTTAAACTCTCACAAACAGCAGTTTTGAGTTTTTTCAAGCGCTTAGTTGATGAAGAAAGATATACACAGCTTTGATGTTTGAAACAAAAAATAATAACGGGTTTTGTTTTGATGCTTTCCTGCAGATATGGTTTGTAATCCTTTTTGTGTATATGTGTGTGTAGAATTGATGTGTTCCCCACTCCATGGACTGTTTTCTTGTTTCACAATTAACGTGTTTAACCCAAGTCTCGTCCCAGTAACGATAAGATCAATAAGGAAACCACCGTCTTTGTTATAGGCCTCAAGAATTTCAAGATGGCTGCCACCTACCGAGATGTGTTAATCTGTCAAAATTTTCGGAACCCATCTTGCACAAAACTTATGGTAGGTAACCTATCTATCAGTAAAACTAATTGTTGGCTTATGGTGTAGGCTCAACTACGATAAAAGCTTTTGAGCTAGATCCAGTTTTAAATTTTACTTATCTCAGGTCAATGTCATACGCCCATAAGGTTTCTAAAATTTTAACTTGTTAATAAATACAGTTGTTCTCAAACTGTGTCAAAGCCTTCCGGTGCGACATGGCTCTTACAGGGTCGCTTCAAAATATTCATTATATAATTATACGATACTTATATACATGAGATTTTTTACATAAATCGTTCCTGAATTTGAATTAAATGTTCTATTTAATTAATTATAACTAAAATCAATTCATTCGCATACTGGAAGTGTTAGACAAGCATGACTTTCAAAATCACTGCAGTAATGTGTATTGAGTTTGAAGAATGACGTTATGCGGCGTTAATAAGAGAACCAAATCTTCATAATTTGAATTCTTCATTTTTCTTGTGGAAAGTTGGATTTCTGCTAGAGCCTAAGATATTTAAATAGGGTCCCACATTAATCTCTGTGTCCTAATATCATATAAGCCTTGGTGATGAGAAGTAGCATCGTTGTTCTCCCAGTCCCGCTTAAAAAACCTACGAAATCTTAGTGTATTGTGAAAGACCTGTTGACATCTGCGAGAAAATGACAATGGTATCATGGAAATCAGAAAGAAAAAGTTTCTGTTATATACTGGAACGCACAAAATTTAAGAAAAAAAAATATTAAAATTAAAGAAAATATTTAACATTCAAGAAAACTGATAGCAATAAATAATGAGAAAAATTAATGCCGCAATAACCAACATAGGCCTAATTAGATAATAATGTGTATTGTGTATTCGGTATCCGTGAGAGAATAAATGAAAAATTTTATAAGATGGATGAAATAAGTTAATATCATAAATACTAATGGGCATCAAACTCTCACGTAATACATTCAATTAGGGTTCTGTCATACCTTACCATGAGCGCTTTACCATTGTGCCCTCTTAATATATTCTTTACGAATTGTATTTGACTTAGGGTTCTACATTGGCGTAACTAGGATATTTTCCTAGGGAGGGTATGGCCCCTTAGTTCTGAAAATTGGAAAAATCTTTTAGAAGACCTTGAGTCCCCCTTTCCCCGCACTCATTATCAGCTCTTTAAGTTATTTAGTTCTCCTAATTTGAGACTGTCATGCAACAGTTCAGTGAAAATCTATTACATCATAAATTTGCTTACAATTGTGTAATTCCTATATTCAGTTGCTACAAAATAACTACCTAAAATCTACTCTTATCAAAACTCATTATTTTCTATTTCTGTTTTACTTGTGCAATTCTGAACGAAAGTACATTATTCGTAAACGTTAACTATCACGTTCTCAGTTTACTCTTACATCTAATAGAAACACAAATAAATATACACGCAATGACAATTACAACTTTTTAAAAATCACTCATGGGCTAATATTCATTTCTATATTTAAAGTAAAGTGTAAAATGTCTTCATTTTAAGATTTACAATAAATCACTATCGGTTACTAGAGTTGCAGCTAAATTACACAAACCATTGTGAACAAAAAAAAAAAAAAAACAATCATTTTTTTCTAAAACAACAAATAATGGTATGTAAAACTACCGAATCGGAGAAATATAGTTGGCTAACTTCCCATACAACTTAAATAGTGAAACAAAAATGCAATTAGAAGAGAAGCAGGTCAACAATATGGAGGTGAAGACTTGTAGCGGATTTGAGGGACAGCAATAGCAATCAATTTAAATTTGTAGTGAAAACATCACGTTTATCAAATGCAACATCTCTAAGATTGGTAGTAAATACAAATTTCTATTAATTAAGTTACAATACACTAAAACTTTACATCTTATATAAATAAAGTTAAAATTAATATTAGTTCTCTTAAAGATTCTAAGTGGGTGTTACCTACAAATTCACAATATAAAAAATAAATTACCTATAAAAAAATCTAAGCTACGCATTCATACACTGCAATATTTTTAAATATTAATATAGCCTCACTGCTTAAATTGCAGTTAGCTACACATTTTTGTGATTTTATAAGCAATATATTCAACGTTTTGCAGCATATATAAGACAACTCTTATATATTCCTGAATTACATATGAGTATCTTAGCGTACTGTTGTAATTGCATCATTAGTAGTTAGTTAGTTATAAAGTAGGGGAAGTCGGAAAATATGGTTACAGCCAGGGGGCACCCACGGAGGGGTCCACCAGATTTTCAAAATATATATATTTTTTAATGATTGTGTTTTGTCTGTACCAGGGCACACTCATGCAAAGTCCATCCGATCTGGACCGCATGCAATCTTATTAACTTGACAGACATTTGTGCACTTTCTTAATAAACTATACTTACTTTAACAGTGAAATTATTAATGTGGCTTAAAGATTTGAACTTACACCATATCTGTATTCTTTCCTTTCTTATAAAAAGAATCTGGTTCTTTATTTTTTGCTGTGAATATAAGTAAAGTAGGGGAGTCGTGCGTTCCAGGGACACAATGTACCAGGGGACATAGCACCTACAGCTCTCCTGAATTTCGTACCAATTTTGCCTTCCTATCACTGAATTCAGTTTTCTATACTTCATTTGAACAACATAAAATAATTGCATATAGAGAGAAACAAGTGAACTTGGAGGCAATATATATTTTTCGTACATCAAAGTATTTCTTTTTTTTTTTTGCTTTGCTGACATTTGGATAGATTTTCTTGCTGGCGCATACGTGGAAGTAACAAGTAAACGCTCCAGCACATTTAAGATACCTATGTATTGCTTCTACATTCTGGTCACTTTAATTTAATATACACTCCTTTCGTTAAATTTACTTTATAAATAGGGCGATCCAAGTCCAAGGGACACGAATTTTCATGTACCAAGGGACAATACTTTGCATGATAGCTATTTGATGTAGCCTTAATAAACTTATAAAATTGTATTTTAAAAAAATATGCCTAGTTAAATACTCATTGCATGCTATTTCAGCAAACACTATGATAAAACTGCAATATTATTTGTTTTATTTTGCATTGTATTCCTTGTATTTGGAAAGTTATGGTACATGCCCCCCCCCCCCCCGTACCAAGAGACGAAATGACTTGCTCGGTTAAAATTGCTCTGGCTCTTGTTATTGTTGCGATACCCATGTAAATTTTACAATATGAAACCAAATTATCAGGTTATCAGGAATATAGTTTTTTCTTTAGCATAACACAAATATACGCCCTTTTCAAAAACAAAATATAAAAAATGTTCCTGGGGTGAACAACTTCCGGCACTTGGAATTTTTTAATAATTTACTCGGGTGCAGAATGACGTAGTGCATGTGTCTTGCAATCAAGGGCGGATCCAAGGGGGGCTAAGGGGCTATAGCCCCCCCCCTTGAGAATCAGGTTTACACTGGATAAAATGGACTTCAATCCTGCTTTACACTGGATAAAACGGCAAACTATGGCTTAGCCCCTCCCTTGATCATATCCTGGATCCGCCACTGCTTGCAATATTGTACCCCTTCCAACTTTCGACACCCACCTGGTTACAGTTTATACCTTAAGCACAACTTCAGTTCATACTTATTTTGCACGTTGCGAAAATCTGCAAAGATTCCATAAAGATTACAATAACTCTTTGTTCTTCTTGATACTTCTATGTTCGCTCTGTTAATGTAACAATTTATTGTTATCAAGTGTTCATACGCTCGCCAGAATGCAGAAAGTAGAAAAACAAAGGGTACCTATCACATTGTCTTTAAAGACTACTATTAGGATCGGATAATAATAATAAGTTAAAGCAACAAACTATATTGATTAGTAGATTTTGAATTAGTATTATATGTATGTATGTAGAAGGCAACAAACGCTTGAGGTTAACAGTTGAAGAATTCGGCTTTTTTTTTAAGTGTAGGACCTTAATAATTTGCTCTGAGAATCTTAACTATTCAAACATTACTATACTATAAATAAAATAAGACTGATCTATCATACATATATAAACAAGAAAAAATTACTACGTCAATAACGTTCATTACTTGAAACAATACAAAAATAATTTACATTAATGAAGGTATCAAGTAAAAAAAAATCGCATATAGCGCAAGTTGAGAAGCTTATATAAGGCCCACTATCACATTGGTCCAGGACAGTATTTTATTACATTAAGGCACCAGACCATATTTTTAAAAAATCGATGGGTGGACAGTATAGATACTATGAAACATGTCGAATGCAAGTACACAGTAAAAAAATGAGGTATTGAAACAACACAAAATGACTACCACTTCAGCGTGTTACTTGTATGTCAATTCAACACCAAGCACATCACCTGCAGAGCATATCAGAAATACCTCGTTTTGTATTTGTGAGTATTTGCATTGTTTTTTATTGTATTTGCAAAGCTTTACGTGAATCATCTGACAAGTTACACAGATAGCAGTGCTTCCATCTATTTTCTTTATCTGAAATTCTTGTTATGTGTCTTAGCACGTATGAACAGAAGATGGCATAACTGTTGCCTATGTAACTGTTGTCAGACGATTCACAGGTTTACAACAATGTTATTGTGACCGATTACAGAGAACATAGAACATTATTCGTTACTTGGCATAAGTGCCAAATATATTTCGCAAAGCTTTTCTCATATTAAACTATAATTATCAATGCAGATTCTCTCAGGTAGTAACGATTTATTTCTGATATGCTCGAAAGGCGATGTGGTTGGTGCTGAATTAACACACAAGTAACACGCTAAAGTGGTAGTCGTTTTGTGTTGTTTCAACACCTCATTTTTTACAATGTATCACTAAAATTGTTATGCATAAATTGAGGTAAATTAATAACATTATTTTCGTCCAATTGAAAAATTCTGGGGAGGGCCAGCTTTCCTTCTAGGAAGGGGCGGCCGTCCCTGACCCCCCTCTAGTTCCGCCTATGGGGTTCTATGAGTATGATGCGACATTTTCCATGAAATGTTTTGAAGTGCTGCAACTTTGAAATAGTTCAAAATCGCTCTTAAGACAATGTTACAGATTAAACCAGACAGACAACTCAAGGCAAAAATAAAATAAAAGTGATAAAACAAAACAAACAAAACTAGCGTTGAGAATTTCAGTCTGCTGTTTCCCAAGCGGATTTCTCGAGAAGGACCGCAGGAAGTACGCCTTGTGCTCGCGTCTGATCACTTGCCACCGATCACGTACGACCATCAACGTCCCCCTTTACTGTGCTTATTGTACTATTTCGAACTGGACTTTCGTTTACTATTTTTGAGAGAACCTTCAACAATTCACTCCGTTTTAAGAAACCCAAAAGTTTTCTGTTATAGAAATGAAAGCTCCAATGAATCTTACCCTGTGTAGAATGAATCCGATCATAATTTCAATCAGATAATATCCGATTATAACATCACACACACTTCGCTACTATTAAGTATGATTTCCAGTGATATTCAGAAAATCATGATATTTCTACGTCACGGAAAACCTATTTAAATTATTCATCTTCTTTAAAAGGTCGGAAAATAAACAGTATGGAAAGATTATGCACTCTTGCAGGCGACTATGCAACTTGCGGGAAGTGTTATTTTCACCACGTTTCAACACGAATCAACGACTTATTATGTAAGTGCGCAGAACTTTATAACTATGAAGAATAGTATTCAGTTCGAAAGGAACTATGTGCGACATTCGGACCATTCTGAATTAGTCTGAAAATTCTAGTGATCTTGAAAAAAGAGTATGAAATGTACCAAAACACGAAAAGACATTGGGGATCATTTAGAGTTAACATTGTGTGAAATTTATTCTTCGCGGTGCACAAGAATGAATCAGCGTTTTAAAGAAAGAATAAAAAAAAAAAAACATGACCTCAACTGAATTCATTGAGAATATCAGCGATTATGGCCAAACTCATTGAGAAAAACACAAAAGAACTCCATATCAAATGCTTCAAATTTGCGGAAGTTTAACTCTTCGTGTTTAGACATATTGTCCACACATACTCGATTGGGTACACTACAGCAACGACAATGTTCAGAAAACGGTACATTGGTATGCTTGTCATTGATTGCAGTGAAAATTTCTTTCTCTGAATCTCCTTCTCTCACGGTGCTTTGTGTACTATCACAAAAACAGAATCGCTCCAATGAACATAAGAGAGAGCATACTGGTGTGTATTGATAACCGTAAAAAAAGGTGAGTACGATGTAATATAGTGTACTACAGGTTGCAAGCAACATTATAACACTTCAAAAAATAATGAAATGAAATGAAATCTTTGTTTTACGTCCCACGTATATGCCGGTTAGGCTAAAGGAGACGGTGATTATGAGAGATGAGTGAAACGGTGGAATGAAGAAAGTGGGAGGAAACGGGAGAACCCCGAGAAAACCCACGAGCACGGTGTTTGTCCACCACAAGGTCCACACGGCGCGAGCTGGGATCGAACCAGGGACCCCAAGCACCGGAGGTGAACGCTCTACCACTGAGCCACCGCGCTTCCCATAAAAAAATAATGTACGTTAGTAACACAAGATTACCTTTTTCCAGAAATACGGTATTTTGACATAAAAATATTAACAATGCTTAATTTTTCCGTTTCAATTATTCTAGATTACGTTCTCTAAAAAGGTTACCACCACTACATTTAAACAGAAGACCACATCATGCTTATAAGTTTCTGAAGTCATTTAAGTAAATAGTACAATTCCAGCTATTCATTATCTGAATATTTACAACAGAATATGAGTAATGTGACGTAGACAAACAAATAAAACACTGAAGTTTGCCAGTGCTCTTCGTCGAATCTTTACAAAAGCATGACATAACAATTAATTAACGACGTGAAAGCCTACATTACTTGCGCATAGGCATACACTAATCGTAGATCTTACTGAGCTGAACAAAATTACATAGGTGAGCATAACCTTCTGCGTAGTTTCCGAGAAAATTGACAAAAATGATTTTTCTGTAAACTTAAAAACTGATGCTGTAAGATAAACATGTCACCAATTAAGACTGAAATTGAAATGATATTGAAGTAAACCTATATAAAACTTTTCATCATAATACTAATGAAAGTACAAAATAATGACTAATATTTCAGATTTTATTTAATTATAATATTTTTGAAAGATGAGACATATTTTCGATAGATAGATGAAATGAAACTGAAGCTTAAGAGTAAGTTCTCATGAGCATTTTTCGAGGAAAACCAATTTTATGACGTTAAAATTCGTTATCAATAATAATAATTGATAGTTTTTATTCTGCTAGGAACAGACTGCTAATATTACATAGGGCTATATAACTACTTACGTAGTACATCGTTTCTAACATACTACTTGTAAATAAACTCCAATTAACAGTTAGCGCTGACTATGGATAATATCAGATGGTATTTTAGTTGGCTGATACCGGTATATAAGGTGTTGTGTAAATGTGGAAGAATAGGGAAATCGTGTCGTCTTTTGTTACGTTGCAGATAACCAAGAATTTGAGCAATGAGGAACATATATAGATCATTTTGCTGTATCCAAGTCTGCAAGAGTGGCTGCTGAATTCAACAGAATGCATCCCCAGAGTGTGTTAATCATTTATTTCTACTGACATTTCAATTCATTGGCTATGCTAAGGAGAAACCATTCTGGAGTTCAAGGAGTGTGTGATTGGGCTCTGTCAATGTTTGTGTCAGAAGGGCCAACATATTGAGCTCAGTGTGTACATACTAATTTTTACCGTTTCTACTGTTGCTAACGAAATGAGAAAATTCCTCGTCTCATCTCGAAAACGAAACAAGAAGTATCACTATGTAATAAAAAAAAAAAAAAAAGCACGTATACCGTAAGTGACGTTTTACCAAAAATATCCCCTTTTTCTTTACATATTCGAAATGTTTGGAAGTTTCAATTGGAAGAAACAGTACTAGTATATTAATTTTCAATATTGCTGTTGAATAATAGAGTAAAATAATTAAATTAGAAGCAAAATACTTAAATATGGGCTAACTTACACCCACTGTTAACACTGTCACAAGGGAATTTAGAAAGAATTCGTACTTCTGAATGCTGAACCTTGAAATTTCACTCCAAAGAGGAGGCTTCTATCGCCGATTTTGACCCATGAATGAAACATTTTTTTTCTTTTGATTAGTGTGTGTGTCATGAAATCATTATAGATAAAAATGCATCATTCTAACATCTGTACCTAAACATTAATTTACATATACATAAAAGCAAATAGGAGAAATTTTCAACTGAAATATGCGAATACCAGTTCTTTAACAATCTTCTTAAAGCCTGTGACAAATATCTTGGCATTTCAGCTAAACGAATAAAATGCAAGCTCTAACGCGACGTTGCCAAGTGCTAAGGGTTGTAGTTATGGCTAAGCAGACGAACTACAGCGCGATCAGGTGGCAGAGGATAGACGTTGACGTGTACATAATAAACGTGGCAATACCGCTGGCCTCTCATTTGCTAGCAGCATTTAAAGGGAACTTGGAGCGCCGCTTTCAAATGCTAAGACGTTTGTCACGCCGTTTAAATACGCCAGCAAATTACTTCTAATAGCAACTTGACAGAGAATCCAGTGCTAATTAAACGAAACTGACAAAGCCAAAGATCGGATATTCGAATGTGCGCCAGGGAGAATTGTTTAATTTATGTAAAATTATGAAAATAAAGAAAAAATAACGGCTGACAGCAACATGTCAGACAAGTCAGAAATATACAACACTGAAACAGTGATACAGGGACGACATATTCAACAAGAAACACAGTGTTTAGTGCGAAAACGTTGTCAGCATTCGTCAGTAGTCGAAATGTACATAATTCTATGTTAAGAAATTTATACCCTTTAATGCATTTCTTATTCCATGAAAAACGTAATTTCTTCATTCGTATGCATTGTAGAAGCCATCGATTGAAAGTAAAACATATTTTTTCACAATCCAATAATGCTTCAAACTAATAAATAATACCTTTATGCATAAATAGGTGTTGATTTTTTTTTTTTTTTTTTTTTGCAAAAAATGGGGAGAGGCTACAGTTGATGGATAGTATAAAAACAGATTATGGATGGTATAAAAACACAAAAACCTCACAAGTTATGGCGGAAGCAACTGGTATTCAAACAAAACGGACAGTGAACAGACAATTGACGAGGCAATATTTTTCTGACCCTTTGAGCTACCAACTTGGAGGAAAACTATTTATTTTTGTTTTGTAGAACTATGATTTCTACAACTCAACATTTCCATATTTTTGAAAATATAGCAATAATAAAAGTTACACACAAAATTTCTCTACGTATTTATTTGGTACCGGTACTTACAAAATACCACTTATATCACTTAGTGGAATAGTTTGTGTTGTTGGTATATCTTCCATTCTGAAAGAATAAATCTTCAATTTAATTCTCGTAGGATTTCCCCTTTTTGAGGTAAATTTTAGACTTTCACTCAAACAGCTACTGCTTCCTTACTATTTATCGTGGGATTATGGTTAATGCGTTTTTTTCTTAAGGACAGAGCATACTTTCCAATGGTACCAGTCACTTGTCCGTATTATACCAGAAACGGAAAATCGGGAAAACCGGGAGATTTTTCGAAAAAAATTCGAAATTTTTGCGCCCCTCTGGCCCGGGCCTGGGTTCACATAGGGATCAAAGTTCTTTTTTAAAAAATACGTTATGTGCATAATGTGTGTGCAAAATTTCAATCTTATATCTTGAAAACTAAGGTCGGGAGAAAATGTTGAAAGTCTGAAGGTTACCCATTTTCATGTACCGGTATATACAACATACTGTATATTATACAGAGTGTCCAATATACAATGCAACCCAGAGTTTGGGATAGAACTTTTGAACCTGAAGTGATACACAAATAATGGTTATATCAAAATAAAGCCTTGTTCATGCATATATTTTTAAACTAGGAAACAACGATTGAAGTACACTAGGAACCACACAGTGTTGCCAGATGTAACCGAAGGTGTAAATCAATTTTTTTTGCAAAACATGTAAATTGACTTATAACTCACACGCATGGATGTTCTGTCGTTAATTTTCAGTTTGTTAATTTGGAGTAGCTTGGAAACTATGGAGCAGAAAAAATAATTTTTCATTTCCACCGATAACTAATCGGATGAGGCCTCTGTAAGGGGAAACTAGGGAAATCGTAGTTTTCATAAATTAAACACTCTGAATTGGCAACCCTGCTGATGTTTCAGTGCATCAAAAGGTGTGTTAAGGATCTGTCTACATTATGCAATTCCTGAAAACAATGAAAAACAAACTTTGAAATTATCATGATAAAACGTTTACTTACATGCACCCGGCAACACTACTATTCATTTCTATGAGGCTATTTAAAGCAAGAGGTATACAAGAACAATTCTCGAACTATTCAAGACCTGGAAACGAACATTCGCAATGCCATTGAGAACATTAACACTTCTAATCTTCGTAAAGTTGCTGTCAACCTAGTGAAACGTGTGAACCAGTGTTTGAATCAAAACAGGGGACACTCCCAGCATCCGCTGTAGAGCTGGTAACTCATTCTGATAGTAGCAGTGTTGCCGGATGCATGTAAGTAAACGTTTTATCATGATAATTTCAAAGTTTGTTTTTTATTGTTTTCAGGAATTGCATAATGCAGACAGATCCTTAACACACCGTTTGATGCACTGAAACATCAGCAAAGTTGCCAATTCAGAGTGTTAATTTATGAAAACTACGATTTCCCTAGTTCCACCTTACAGAGGCCTCATCCGATTAGTTATCGGTGGAAATGAAAAATTATTTTTTCTGCTCCATAGTTTCCAAGCTACTCCAACTAAACAAACTGAAAATTAACGACAGAAAATCCATACGTATGAGTTATGGGTCAATTTACATGTTTTGCAAAAAAATTGATTTACACCTTCGATTACATCTGGCAACACTGTGTGGTTCCTAGTGTACTTCAATCGTTGCTTCCTAGTTTAAAAATATATGCATGAACAAGGCTTTATTTTGATATAACCATTATTTGTGTATCACTTTAGGTTCAAAAGTTCTACTATCCCAAACTCTGGGTTGCATTGTATATTGGACACCCTATATATACAAATACTTCAAAAATGTACTGCGTCACTATTCGACCTACAGTCATGGTTCAAACGCCATTTTCTTTAGTATAACAAGTTCTTTCCAACAGTACCGCTGACATGTCCGTATCATACACCTGAACCGAAAAAAAAAATAAACGGATTTTTTTTTCTGAAAAACTTACCCCCTCGGAATACTTGCGCTTCTAGGGCCCGACCCCGGTTTCACGTAGGGACCTCAAAAGAAATTGAGAAATGCCCAAAGGTACACACAATCCGCATGCAAAGTTTCAATCTGATATCCTGAAAACTAAAGGCGTGAAAAATTTTTGAAATTTGCCTTAAGAAAGAAAAAAATCAGCTCCTCCGCCTCCACTTAGCGCCGCCAAGTTGACCAATCGGTTCCAAAACGCATCTGGGGTGTTCTTTAGTCCATTATTGACTTGACCAATAAAAAAAAGCGGTTTAAATACCTGTTATTATATTATTATTATTATTATTAATAATAATAATAATAATAATAATATTATTATTATTATTATTATAGAACTTAAATAAGCGATCAAAGACGATATTACGCCATGGAAACAAAAGTTACCACAAATCCTAAAGGGGTTAATTACAATTTTATTAGCCTGGAATGCAGACTACGCAAAGACGACGACCATCTCAGAAACATTGGTTAATTTACTAAGTAGTATTTTGTGTTCTCTACAAAATACCACATATATATAATTATTAGAATAGTATTCTCTCATTTTTTAAATGTTTTGGAAAATAAAAATGGCTAAGCACGTAAGGCTCGAATATGCGAGTCATAAGTAGTCCTAAGTTGCTACAAAGCGCTGGTGTCAAATTGTTTTATGGAAATAACTTTGATGTGATTGCGCTTGTTATGTCAAGCAGGCATCGTAAATTTCTTTTATCATCTCACTTTGATTGAAATGGGTATCCTAAAGGGGGGAGGGGTTTATATTGGTCGCAGAGAATAATTCCATAAACGTATTTTTGCATGCCGTATTTATGAAAGGCATATGAAAATCTTGTATGGCTACTCGTATCTGCAACAAAACGCGAAAATGCTTTATATAGAGTTGCAAAAACAGTGAATGCATGCATACCAAAGAAAAGAGCATACTATGCATCCATGTAAGTCCATGTAACAGTATTTCCAACTATTACATTTATGAAATAATCTTCCTCTTACTTTTTTCTATTTTCCGCTTTCACGCCTTAGAGAAAAACTACAAAATTGAAGGCAACATTAAAACAATTTCTTCAAGAAAAGAATAATCAGGAATACTCACCCCTTTTCCTGGCAAGGAATTCCTTTACTGACAAGGGTACGCTTCAACTCATTTAACACATGATTAGGATTATTACTCCACGTCGTGGAAACGTTACATAAACCCTAGAAAAATAAACAAAAAATTAACACTGTGTCCATTCCTATTTACAGGAAATTATTCAAGAACTCAATGCAAATGTAATCGCTGTATTCGTATGCACTAATTGTTTCGCATATCAACCTTTAGACTGTACACTGACATATTTATTATATAAATCAAGGTACTTGAATCTTCTATTCCCAACAGTATCGGATTAAGCAATTCCAGACTGTTTGGTCATTACCTTGAAAGATATTCTGTAAATAAAGAAATAAAAGATATTACAAATATACTGTTATAGCAGGGGTGGTTGTGAAGAGTGTGCCATGTAATTTAATTTAAAAAGGTCATGAAGGACAGAACGTAAATATTGAAGTCTAAGCCAAACAAGTGCTACTAAATTCATTAAAATAACAGAAGGACGTTTACTCCAATATTCGTTGTCAGAATTTTAACAACATTAATCGAAACTATTTATTTTTCGTGGTTGTATGCAAAGCAGTTCACTTCCAGAAGGTTTGAATCTGCGAACAAGTAGATGAAAATAAGCGTGCTGGAGACGAGGCAAGAGGGGGAGGCCAGAATAGGGTTACGATATTACCCGTGTCGCCACGTTTGGCCTAATCCTCGTTTCGCCTAACCAATTATCTGACACTTTTATGACAGATAAATGATAAGATTTGTGTCCGCCATTTTAGGCGAAAAAAGGATCCTCATTTGGCCTAATCCTCGTTACACCTAAAATGGCGGACAATAAGAAAAAATCGTGGAAATTCAACTAGAGGGAAATTATATAAGAGAAAATTCCCTAGTATATAAAGAATTAAGAAATGCAAAATATATAATTAATATTATATTAACTATTTTCGAGGAGTTAGGATTCTCAAAACTCCTTTATGTATGCACTAGGACCATGGATATATACGAATATATATGAGTAGGTGAATAGCAAAACCCGTTAAATTCACATTTTAAAATTTGTGACAAATCGAGAAAAACTGTTTAAACACGTCATAATTGTAAAATAACATTAGAAACTAGAGAACATTAAAAAAATTAAGAATAATATGAGTGTTGGTCTATCGAAAGCTGAATAATCACACTAGTCTGTGAATTGCGTTATTGAAGGAAATAGTTTGGATTTAACAGGTTTTGCGTATGTAAATGAAAATAACAGCTTTTGCATCTGGACGAGCGGCCATTTTTGTTGAGGCTCAAGATACAAAACCTATCAAAAAGAAAGGGAGTCACAGTCAGAAATCAATATTGGGGAGGGGGGAATGTATTATCAACTATACATTGCACAAGATTGGCACAAATGAATATGGATACATAAATGCCACATTAATTTTGTTCTAAATTGAAAACAATGGATCCAAATGTGCAAAAAATTGAATTATGTAACCTCCTCTCCATCATCATCTACTAAATGGAAATCCATATCGTCGTCGTTCTCTGGTGCATCACCATTTTCTCGGTTCTCTTCCTCAAAAACCTCTTTGTAAAACGTGAGCTTTGAGCTGCTTTCAATCGTCAAACCCTTCGTAACTACAAGCGGAGTTAATTATACATATCCGTATACATTTCTAAACTGAATGACTATATTTTGGAAGAGTTTGTAACCTTTTATGGACTAACATAGGGTGAATATTAATTTGCCAATTATCCCAATATATAAATTTGAAATATAGCAAAACAAAATGTGCAAATGTTGAGTTTGAGCAAAACAGTGGTAGAAAGAGAATCAGAAATGGTAAATAAGTGGCAAAATTTTTTAACATGTTGTACCAGAAGCATGTTATAATTTTGAATGATAATTGACACAAGACATTTTAAGAAAGAGGTTCTGCTGAAGCTGAAGAGACCGTTTAGAGAAGAACCTAATCCAACAATGTTCTGTTCATACTAAAGCGTTACCCTGAAATACAAAACAAACGACTTTTAACCATAGATAGTCCACTCACCTTGTCTTTTTGGCTACATTTCGTTTCCAGTTTTTCATGTGTCTTGTACGTTTTCTAGACATTTTGGTGTTGTCTGATAACAAAATTATCATCATCGCTGCTTAGAGTATCGTTTTCTTTCGATTTTGCGTGCATTTGTCTAGTAATTATTAAAGAAAAGCAAATAAGCACAGAAAAGTTTCACGAACAGTTAGGTTAAGACGTATAGTGTCTCCATTTTCAGTCCAGAGTGCGCGGTGGCTCAGTAGTAGAGCATTCACCTCCGGTGCTTGGGGTTCCTGGTTCGATCCCAGCACGCGCCATGTGGACTTTGTGGTGGAAAAACACCGAGCTCGTGGGTTTTCTCGGGGTTCTCCCGTTTCCTCCCACTTTCTTCATTCCACCATTTCATTCATTTATCATCATCACCGTCTCCTTTAGCCTAACCGGCATAACCGTGGGACGTAAAACTAAAGATTTCATTTTCTTTTTTTTTTCAATTTTCAGTCCAAAAATAAAAGAAAATAATGAAAGCACAGACTTCAAATTCTGCCAAATAAAATTTCGAATGATTTACGAAGAGTTGCAATAAATATTCAGATTACTAAACCAATCCTATACAGTACGAAACCTCAAATTGTTTGAAATATGGAATTAAGCGGGTTTGATTCTGCTTCTCTCATTAGGATATTTGCAGGTTTGGGATTTAACAGTTTATGAAACTTAATATGGAAGAGGAATTTAACTGGTTTTGCATCTGTATTTCTCAGTTCTTCACATAGTAGGGAATATTTTTTTTTTCGAAAAATTTCCCTCCAGTTTTATCTCCACGATTTTTTTATAGTCCACCATTTTAGGCAAAACGAGGATTAGGCCAAACGAGTATCCTTATTTTGCCTAAAATGGCGGACATAAAGCTTATCTTTTATCTGTCATAAAAGTGTCAGATAATTGGTTAGGCGAAACGAGGATTAGGCCAAACGATGCAAGATCGATATTACCTGTTTTTGGGATTATTATCTTCTTCTTAATTATCACTAGAATGTTAAAAATCACTCCGCCGAAATACAATATATACAATATTTTATTGTGTGAAGTTCATCTTAGCTGCATTGCGTTTCTATTTTTCTTCACTTTTCCAGACATTGAGAAGTACAAGATATGGCCAGTGCATTCTTGAACATAGATTTAAAATGCAATTTTCTGCTTCACAAACTGAAATGAAATGACATTTTTGAGTTTTACGTCCCACGGTTATGCAGGCTAGGCTAAAGGAGACGGTAATGATGAGGAATGAATGAAATGGTGGAATGAAGAAAATGGGAGGAAACGGGAAAACCCCGAGGAAACCCACGCACATGGTGTTTGTCCACCACAAGAGTCACTTGGTTGGAGCAGGGTTTGAACTCGAGACCCCATGCATCTACCACTGAGCCACCGTGGCCCTCTGCTTCACAAAGTCATTCCTTAACCCTCAGAATCCCAAGCTCCTTTTGCTTCGCGAAAGCCCAGTGGAGTACATTTTGTACCCCAACTTATTTTTTACCTTAATATTGGGAGGAAAGCATTAAGATAATTATTATGTTTGCGTACACAGCTTTTATTGATAATATTGATAAATTCAAACAATATGCTACAATATTTTGTAAAGCAAAGAGGGAATTAAGATTATTATGATAACAAGAGATTTTGTTAATAAATACGTGCATGAACCTAGAAAAGCAAACTCCAAGAAACAAAAATGCAGAAGATTGAAGGAAATATTCATTTGCATTAAATTTTGTAAAGTTTCAAATGTTTGTATTACTGGTGAATAACATCTTACTAATATCACAAAGATCAGAGCCATCTGCTGTATTTAAAAAAATACATGGAAGCTCATACGGGTACATTTAGGACCCCAGTAGTACAAATTTCCAATTATTTCAATAATTAATTACATTCACCGGAGCTTTTATGTGGAAAATGTAGAAGGGCCAAAAATATTCAGTTAGAAAAACAACAGCCAAAACCACACAAAAGTACAGGAAACACACGCAAATTTGAAAGTATGGGGTACAAAATGTACCCCATTGGGCTTCCGACAGTTCAAGTTCTACAGGACGCGCCTGTAGTCATTCATTACAACTATTACATTACATCAATACGAGTATATAATAGCGTTAAAATTATTCGACTAATTGTTCTAATAATCGTTATTCGAATATTTTTCTTCTATTATTCGAATATTCGAACATTTGAATATTCATTTTCAATATTCGAAAAAACGATTATTCGAATTTTAACAGCACTATTATATAAGTTTTAGTAGGAGTAGAATAGCATCTCGCCGCTTGGTATTAAGAAAATAATGGAATATTAGGCTACAACTGTAATTACGCCTAAAGAGAATTATAAATGCAAGTTCAAAGAGACTTACAGAATTCACTTCTTTCCTACAAGAACATCAAAATCAAAAGCAGAGTGCATAATGTCAGGCAGGTAAAACCTACTTGTACATTTTGTTCTTTCTACAGCTACACTATGCGAGGGACGTAGGGAAAATAGTCATTCACAGGCAAAATTAGAGATATAGTCTCAAACCACCAGTAGAATTCATTGAAAGCGGAAAATATTTTCACAGTATTATTCACAATTGTGAAAGACTTCGTAAGTTTATTGAACCCTGTTAAAGATATATTATTTTGTTTTTTAATATATCGATAGCTAAAAATCATAATAAACGGATAAAATCTTGAATCCGCATAAAAACTAAATATATCAGAGCCCCACGAATATGCCCTTTGGGCTAAGAGAGACAATTATTAAAGCAAGTGAATGATGATAGAATTGACGATATGAGAATGTGGGAGAAAACAAGAGTATCCGAGAAAACCAAGCACATGACGCTGTTCACTACAAATTTACTTGGTCGGGGATCAAACCAGGACCACGCACCAGAGGTAAGTGCTCTTCCACTGAGCCAACGTTCCCCCTTGAATCGATATACATCTCTCCTTAACTGAATAGTTAACTGAGAATCCACATTCTACTTTCACCATATATGAAAAAATAAGGATTGAAATTAAGGATGAATGATTAAGGAGTAGGATATAAAGCTACTTATCAATTTCATGGAAACACCTAAAAATGTTAAACTTACCAATAATACATTATTGGACCACCTTGTGCCCTCAAAACATGCGACACGGAATGAAGTCACAGAGGTCGTGAATATTAGCAAGTTGAATATTATACCAAATCACGTACAGTGCATCAGTTAGTTCCGCATGAGACGATGGAGGCGGGATGTCTCCAAAACGGATCACACATATTTATATTCAGGTTTGGAGGTTGGCAGGGCTAGAGGAAGCGGTCGCATTATCCTGGAATATGGCGTCATTGCCCGAAAACATTTCGACAATAGGATGCACAATGTTTCCTAAAATAGAAACCACCAAGGCGGTGACGCAATCAGTGTCACCACAGAACCCACTGAAAACCAGGATAGTGCTGTCCACAGCATCATAGACTCACAGCTTTGTTTCACGGTTGGCTGTTGTTGCACACTACGGATCATACACTTCCCTGGACGTCCGGCACACACACAAACGGCTTGTGGTTTGAAATAAGGTGAACGATGACTCATCTCACCATGTCACACGTTTTCAGTCATCAGCGGTCCACGTTGGATGACCGCGTTATCATTGACGTTGTACTAAATCATTATGGTGTTTCTGCAGCGGTTTAGCTCTCGCAACCCGATTTTGTATGTCATGTCATTTACCTGTAATTTACAGAGGTCGTTCACTTTTCGCTATCAGTATATACACAGTTCACTGCATACTGCCGTTCTTTTGCTCCTTATGTAATATGGAGTTTGCCCTCACAAACTGCCACCAGTAGCGTGGCTCTGCAGTCGCCGCCTGATCGTTACCAACCCTACATCTATCGTATTTCGTGCAAATTTAAAGCCTCAGCTGGCCAGCGAAAATAATTTATGCAAAATCATCTTTAAAAAAACAGTATAAACTGATTTCAACAGAAATGCTAGAAAGCAGAAAATAAAAAGAGCACTAAAAACAGAAAATACTAAGAGCGCTAAAAAAAAATCCAACAAAAATAATAATGCTCTTAAAATTAAAATAATTTTTATTAATAAAGATTTTTGTGGTTTGTGTCAAAGCCAAAAAAATTAAGGGGGCAGACTACTAAATATTTCTGAAAAACTAATAATTTTTCTTTTGCTCGTTTTTCATAAGTGGAAAGAGGTAATAAAATGTAACTTACCACAATAATAGATAATGTTATTCTACACCCGAAAATACGAATCGGAAGAATTTTCAGTGTTGCCATCCATAGAAATAACAGTGTGACCAGAATTTGAATTACTCAAAAATCTAGGTTAAGGCAGTGACTAGAAAAATGAACTCAACGGTAATTGATGACTCATCATGCTGTCTATGTTTCTTGTTTACTACTTTTTAAACAATGTTTCTATTTATTTTATAATAACTTATTTATTTTGTAATATTTTATGTAAGTTTTATAAAATAAATAGAAATATTATTTAAAAAGTAGTAAACAAGGAACACAGACATCATGATAAGTCATCAATTACCGTTGAGTTCATTTTTTTAATCGTTGCCTTAACCTAGATTTTTGGGTAATTCAAATTCTGGTTACACTGTAATTTCTATGGATGGCAACACTGAAAATTCTTCCGATTCGTATTTTCGGGTGTAGAATAACATTATCCATTATTGTGGTAAGTTATATTTTATTACCTCTTTCCACTTATGAAAAACGAGCAAAAGAAAAATTATTAGGTTTTCAAAAATATTTAGCAGTCTGCCGCCTTAATTTCTTATAAAATCATCACCAAAATAATTTTGTATTAAGCATTAATTTGTTTGGCTTGACAGAGACTTTTTTTAATAGTTTATAATACTATTGAATTATTTTCTGGCTTTAAGCACTTTATTATTTTATGCTTTTCAGTGCTTTTTTTATAAGTTGGTTTATATTGTTTCTTTAAAAATATATATATTCTGCGTTCTAGTGCATTTTTGAAAGTGGATACTTCTCGTTTATCTATTTTTTCACTTTCTCGTTATCCTAGTCAGATAATTAAAGGTAGGAGACTAACTTTTTATAAAATGGGTTGGCCTATAAAATATGCGGGTGACATAATGTGTTTGTATGTATATAGAAAAACTAATTGGTCTACGCGTTACGAAATTATACGTGAACATACAGAGTATTAACACCATCATTAGGAGTTTTATGACGTAGCTCGAAAGACTGTCACCAGATCCTGATAAAATTTATACGGACCCTCCGACAAAGTATGTTCTTTGAAACTGAAAAAGAATAATCAATAACCAAACTCGGTATCTCTATATTGAAGTTATACGTGAACGTGAATACCTGTACAATGAAGTCGGTTAACTACCATATTACCATTTTCAAGAAACAAAGAGTTTTATGATCTAGCTCCGAAGACTATCTTCAAATCCTAATGAAATTTACATGAAACCAACGCGAAAGCATACTCTTTCAAACAAGGAGTAAACGAACAAAATTGGTGCATCTATGTCGAAGTTATGTGTAATCATACAAACAATTATGACAGCCGTTGAGAAGTTTCATGGTCTAGATTCAAAGACTATTGTTTAATCCTAATGAAGTTTATAACGAGTCCACTGACAAGGGATGTGCGTGACTTCGAACAAGCAGAACGCGGAAAAATGTGGTTAAATTATAAATCGCTCATTCCAAAAACAGTAGTATGAGTCATTCCCGTCCAAAACACAGCTCTTGTCTGCAGCTCCATTCGATGGTGGCGTGTTGTACCTGCACGAACAAGTATTTCCTTTAGTTGTGTGAATAGCTGTAGTAGAAGGCCTTGATTTGGAGTGTTCGGTTGTGGGTTAGAGTGTAAAGAGTTTACATCAGTATCATGAGGTGAATTAATAACATGAATGTTTATTAAACTGTTAGAGGCAAAGTTATGACGTGCTCAATATAGAAACGTAATCGAGGTCGAGGATACGGAGTTCACTAATATGTTATATAGCGTAATATAGAATCATAATTCACAACTACAATGAGGATGATGCAGAAATGCATGAAGATAGGTATAGTGATTTTGAAGAACAGGTAGAGTCCGTAGCTGAAGTTGGGCCGTCCAGCATTACAAGACTCATCTCTAGAGCAACAGGAACCTTCAAAAGAAAGAGAGTATGAACTATCTCCACCAAAAAAAAGGTCCAGGGCCAGAATATTACAAGATATTGATAACAACATACTGAAAAACAGTGATGAATATTATTACAGTCGAGGGGTCAACTCCTAGGCGCTATAAATTAATTCGAAGTAAATCAAATTGCAAGGTAATATTATATTATATGATTAGCAAACGGAGAGATCGAGCTCCCTTCAAGGGAAACAGACTGTCGCAAATGATAAAACAGTATATAATGTCACAATTTGATAGGGAGGGGCGTATGAATCTGTTGTTCAGTATTAGCATATGCAAATGTGGGTACTAGAAGCGTCTAAAGAGGTGGCCAAAATAATTTTACAGCTTACAAGTAAGGTTTTCCAAGTGTCATATTCCGTTTTGCTTGAAACTCCTGGAGTGAATAAGGGAATCAAAAGTAGGACATACGTGTGTATATATATATATATATATATATATATATATATATATATATATATATATATATATATATATATATATATATATCGACCAACGTTGGGGACAAAGGGGATAAAATCCCCCTGCGAAAATTGGGCAATATGACACCTTGTAGGAAGGCCATAACTAGCAACGCACTCTGTTGATTCGCTAGACACTTTTAAAATTCGTAGAGGAAGAAACAATAAGGGGAAAATATTGTAATAGTAGTCGAAACGTCTGGCAATTGGCAAATCAATTACGAATATCGTGTCATCATCTGCATGCAATGTGAGAAGTGCTATGAATTCCTGAACAATAAATATATACACCTGATTGTCTTGAAATTGTTGCTATAGAGAGATTTAAGAAAAACAACATATGGATCTCTCGTAAATATTGGCCAAGAGGAGAGATAAGATTGGAATTCGTTACTACATTGTGAATTGTCCTTTGTACCTGTTTTAGAAAGCAACACCTTGACTGTTTAGAGCACGGTTATACCACACGATACTAGAAATTAAATAATTACGAACAATTCATAACACAATTCGGCACTAAATTTAATTCGTTTTATTTTTGATAAGCGTGTTACAAGCGGAATTTTATCTCGTATTAATAAAAAGATAATCACGCCTGAGTAAAGCATCTATCAGAGCAATATGCTCAAGTATAAGAGTGCTGATGAGTTATTAGTGAACAATATTAATGTGTAAATCGTATGTCTTGTGTCCTATACATCATTGATGACGTGCACTGAATGGTGTATATATATATATATATATATATATATATATATATATATATATATATATATATAGGGTGGCAGGTTTAACTCCACCGAAAAACTTTGGGAGGCTTTTCCTTATACGAGATGAAAGAAAAAAGTTCTAAAAAGTTCTAATAAACATGGTGTATATATATATATATATATATATATATATAGCATGCTTATCATTATGTTTATTGGGCCGTAATAAATTAAAGCTATAGGGCTCTATCCTCCAAAATAGGTATAAACACGTTAAAAGTAATTTGTCTACTTGCAGCCTATTTCGCTATTGTAGACATTCTAGAACCATATTCAAACAGTACAAAGATACACCTTGCAAACTACCTCCGGGAACTGATCAAGGACACTACAGACAGAGCCATGCCAATATACAACGAAGACGTTACTGTACACTTTGACTTGGATGAGAATGTTATAGAACGAAATGCCATAACCGACTCCGGAGAAATGGATGAAACTTACGAGGAATATGTGCAAAGGAGAGCATTGGGGACCTGCGGTGATATGAGTGGTGAGTCTTTGTGGACTTCGAATACAAGAGAAAAGCAGCTGAATTATGGAACAGTGGAAAACAAGAGAGATTGTCGTTACAGTCCATTATAAGACACTACAAGAGAGTAACGTCCCGAAACCAGTCGTACTGTTGGGAAAAGCAAGTCTCTTCTGGTGGAACACACAAAGACAAATTACGTGAGGTGCCGCTCTCCGTGCTTCGAAACTTTCAAACCACAGTAGGTGCACATTTACCGCTGCACAACGTAGATCAGCAGTGGGTTTTCCAGGCAATTTAGAAGCATAACCTCGCTTCATTTACGGCCACAAAAACCTGGTTGTGGGCATCTACGCGGGAGCACAATATTGTTTCATGTAAAGTGACCAAACTTATAGCTGTTTTCCAACATTAGCCAATGTGTATGGTCGTGGTAACTAGTTATGGTCGTCTTAACAGGTATAGTATTGCGTATGTTCGCAGTTTAGGCTGGTGTTTACCCCTTTCATCAACCCCTGTTGACCGATAAAAAAATCACTATGTCCTGCTTTTGACTCTTTTATTCACTGCAGGAGTTTCAAGCAAATCCGCATTGTGCGTTGCTAGTTGTGGCCTTGCTAAAAGGAGTCATACTGCCCTATGTTCGCAATTTAAGGGGGGTTTACTCTTTCATCCCCCACGTTGGCCGATATAAAAACCAGGTCTGTTCTACTTTTGATTCCTTTATTCGCGGCAGGAGTTTCAAGCAAATCGGAGTGTGACACTTGGAAAACCTTGCTTGTTAGATTATTTTTATCAACAAACTTAAGGCTGAATACGGCATTAACGCAAGGCATATTACTACGTTCGTTACACGTAAAGACATACATATTTATAGATATGCGACAATAATTTTGGACATAAGTGTACGTGACGATGCGAAGAGCCTATTGTGTGATTCCCGGTAAGTCGAGAGATCATATCATCCTCGGAAAGCAGAAAGGTGCTAAGCGCAATTCTTCTTGATTTCCAACTAAGTACATATCCTGACTTCCCACTTCATGTTTAATGTTGGCAGGAAGGAGACAAGTGGCAGGAAACAATATGAAAGGTGAATTCTCTAGAAGAATGAAAGAATCGGAGTTAACTAATATTTCATTCGTTTTTATGCTGAGAAATTTGCAGTTTGACGCTTAGCACCTTTCTGCTTTCCGTTGGCGATATTCTGTTAGATGAAAGTTTACCAAACAAGGCTGATACTCTCCAGGATATTATCACAGAAGGCAACAAAATATTGTTAAACTCTCGAAATGTAGTTCATTAGGCAATATAAGCTCTACTTGAGAAGGATCGTTTAGTTTGTACGACTATAATGTGAAAAACCACATATAAAGTTACACGATCCTCATTTTATCATCCGACTTCACTCTATGCTATACAGTCAACTTTTTGCACCGAAGTACAAGCCTATGTTACAATATGCTTGGCAAAAGGCAGGTTATCATCTTGACATACCAATATCGTCGTTCCAAAAATGTAGTTAGTGTGATGTTTAATATTGGACAGCTTGAATGCAGAAGTGCTCTCGAATGTGAAAAAGTGGCTTTAGTCAGATGTGCATTTTGTTCTGTTCCACTTTGCTTTGACCACTTCAATGAAATCCAACAACTGCACGTTGAGGACTCAATAGCGGAGCAACACCACCAGGTAAGTGAAAAAGGTTTGTTGATTAAATAGTAATTATTTTAAGCTGTGGGAAATATAGCAATCGGTCCCGACACTGCAATGTATGTTTTTGGTCCTATTATATCTCTAAGTTGTTTCTTCACGTTACCAAAGTTCCTCTCTTAGACCTTGAATAAGTGATCATTGAAATGTCTGCCGTGGTAAAACGCGCAGTTTTGCATGTGAATGGCTCATACCACTGTTTTCGGGATGAGCGATCTACCCAGGTATATTCTAAGCACAATTCGCGCGATTCTGAGCGCTCGAAGTCATGCACATCGCTTGTGAGTAAGTATACTCTTTCAAACAAACCAAAAATTAGTGCAGCTATGTGTAAGTTATGTGTGAATATACGCATATTGACGTTGGCTAATTATAATTTACCCACTGTACTCGTTGAGGTATTTCATGATTTAGCTCTAAAGAGTACGGTATTACATCCTGATGAAATTTATATGAGAGAACCAGGAAATTACGCTCTTTCAAGAAAAGAAACAAATCATAATCTGCGATCCTATGTCGAAATTATGAATAAACATATTATATATACAAGGTGACCCAAAAGTATTTATACACCCCTGCATTGATCAAGTATAACATTCTAGTTTATGGATTTATTTGCTTCGGCTCTTTCGAGCTTAAGACGGAAGTAAAAACACATTAAGAACAAATAATAAACTAAGTCTACCTGATGGATAACAACAAGAAATGATATAAAATGAAATGAGCTGATCAGTACGGTACTGTATACCTACTTTTGGGCCACCCTGTATAACCGCTTACATTGAAGTTGGTTAAAAAAGGCACAGAAAAGTATGAACACCTAAGCTTTTATTTTAGATACTATTTAGTGTCTGTTGGATGGAATTAACTGAAAATGTTAGTATTACTAACCTCGGGAAACAAATTGTGATATCTCTGCTCATAAATTGAGTATGCTAGTCAACATCAAACTTTTTTCGTTTTATTTATTTTTAGCAAAGTTATGTTCAAAGTAAGATATACTCAAAGATAAAATGCTAAAGACTCTCATCATTCATTAGTTATTTATAATCAACAAGGATGCATGGAATCTTCACAATCATGACTCGTTAATCTCATTGTCTTAATAATGCGTCACAGTTCCAGTGCAGTCTTAAGTTCGAGCGACCATTTGAAGAAATTACCATGGACAAAGATGTGTAATTGCACAGTAGGATGAAACTGTAGAAACGAGAGAAGTTTTTCCCTATAGATTTCTTTTTAAAAAATATTTTTCCTTTCGTTTCCGACGAGATCCTAACATAGGGTTTTCCTATTTAAGCAGAACGACCATCTTTTGAAACGGCATTTTACCTCTTGCGAAAACAACGGGCGTAACCAATCTTCATTATCAGTGTAACTTACCTTGTCTTCTACGTTCAATGTTAACAATACTTAAATGATTTGAAGTAGTGCATTTGTAGCCATTTTCATTATGCCTACTCATCTAGGAAAAGCCGCACCAAAATCACCGCTTCATCAAAATATATATTAAAGAAAGATTACTGCAGTTATAACAAGCTAATTATCTAATAAGCTTTAATGATTGAAAATAAAATAAACATTCCAAGTACAAACGTAATGGTATTTAGTTACGGTCACTTTGCTGACATCACACACTATACTGTTAATGTTAATACAGAATAAATATTATTTAAATTAAACTGTATAGTTGAAAGTTAAATACTTTTTTATTGTAAGGATATTATGAATATATACTGCACATACACGAAAGCTTTTTTCCTACAAAAAAATAGTATAACTTTCATGATGTTTCAATGAAATAGCCTACAATACGTTACAGTAAATATTTTAGTTTATTGAATACTAGCACAAAACGCCATTTTTATATTTTTGGTCGTTTTATCATGTGTATCGTGCGCAAGCCAATCACAAAAAAATATATATTGTTTTAAAAAATTACAATAATACGTATGGTTTTCCGAGCTATGACGCATGTACCAAACTTAAATGCTGTTTTGCTCTAGTTCAAGAATAAATGTAAGTAATTCTATATGAGTCTCCAGTTCCAAAACAGCTCTTGTCCATTTATATAAAATCCCAGGAAACCGAGAAAAACTATAGGATCGATGGATTTTGTAGAACTGGAAATATTTGAGGATGTTCAAGTTTTTCACATGAACACACTGAAATATTTTTAGTTCTGCAAAACATGCAGATCCTACAGTTTTTCTAAGTTTTCTGGAATTTGATGTAAATGGACAAAAACCATTTTGGAACTGGACGACTCAGTGTGACTTTAAGGATTTTCACTACGTCACACATCACTTTTCCTTATTTTACATAATTACTTAAAAACAAGAAACAATGTGATGAGCACGAGAATAGGTGGACAGGAAAGAACAGCCTTAACTGAAACGGCCGCGTATCAAATGGCACTACATAAAAAAGGCCCCGCGTAAAAAAAAGTCTCAGAAAAAACCGGGAAAAGAAGGCCTCACGTCAAAAAAGCCTGATCTCATGCTATCGATTTTAAAGTACCGGTATCGAAAATACAAGTGTAGACATTACCTACACTGTGTTTGAGAATATACATACGCTTCTATGTGGGTACATGTTTCATTCGTGTTGTTTTATGAATATTTCCCTTTTAGTTTAGCAATTTTCTATCAACTGAATTTATGTTTGAAAGAAAACTATTTAACAGAAATGATGATAGTCTTCTGAACGACGAAAGTTGAAAATGATTCACCAAAGCACGTTGGAAGCATGTGGGTAGTTTCAAATAATTCGTATTCAGCGCAGATCATAAACTGGATCATGGATGGTAGTAGATAGTAGACACGATCACTAGTAGACCATGTTGAAAAGAATGTAAACTCGGATCAAAATAAGAAATGAAGTGACCTTTAGACAGGGTTTGCCCAAGTGGGCCCAGCCCGAAAAAACCCACCTGAAAAAAAACATATTAAAACCCACCTGGGTTTTTGACTTTTTTGTTAGTGTATTATTGGTACAACTAAGGTGATCACATTGAAAGTTATTTTTTATCAGATTTTAAACATTCTTTGGGCGAATTATATGCTTTCATGTTAAGATAGACAACATTATTCAACATAAGACCTTTATAAAGCTCTAAATGCACTGAATAAATAAATAAATAAATAAATAAATAAATAAATAAAACCCTCACCTTAGCTTGAGATAATTATAGAACAAATTAATGTGTGGATTATGCTTATAGCCTATTTGAAGTAAAGTGAGCGATTGTATGTTTTAGAAAATATTTTCCATGAATAGTGTGTTTCCTGACTCGGCACCGCCGAGGGACGTTATCCCTCATACGTTGACGGGTTTAAGGTCATAGGTGCCGGTACTAACAGTAAATATGTAAATATATTAGTAAAACTATTAATATTATTTCTTACCTTTGATGGTAACAAAAGTATTCAGTAAAATTTGGATTTCCAACAACAACAGTTAAGTTCAGTCATTTGTTGCTAGCCTTCAAATAAGCATTCTGTAGAATCAACACTAGCAATAACTTAAACATTCTTGTCAAAATTAAGAAGCTTAATGCTCGGAGCTCCGAAGACTACGTAACACTTACTATTTCAAGTGCTGCATTCGAACTTCAGTATTAATGGAAGTTTCGATGTACAGTAAAGCAAGCTGCATTTTCAGTGAAAACCCGTCGTGAAAGAAGTGTTCGGGAAATTCCCGCAATTGAACCCACAAAGCATCGAAAGTGAATACTTCAACAATAAAACTATTTATTTTACGCTGGAGGATATTTCATTTCATTTTAGACATTTTGAAACATTTACTTTATAAAATATGAATTATAGGCCTATCTTTAATTGTTTTAAATTAATTTTTGGAAAAGAATGATCTTGCAACAACTGCTCGGGTAATTCCCATAATTGAATGCACAAAGCATCGAAAGTGAACTTCAGCAATAAGACCATTTATTTTACGTTGAAAAACATTTAAGACATTTTGATTAATTATGTCTTTGTTTTAAATTAATATACCTATTTGGTATTCATATTTGGCGAACATCACTGAGGCTCCTAGGATGAAAATATTGTTCTACATTTGTTCGTTTGTCTGCCTTTACTACACAGTGTTCAACTTTCGGTCTTTTAAATTTTCAGGATACAAAATAGAGAGACTCTAAATTTTCTGTTTAAATTTTGGCAGCATACCAACGTAAAATTACAAAATGGCGCGCTTTTTTTTAAAAAAAAATAGCTGATATCCACTGGCGAAAATTCCGGGGGGATGATGGGGACATATCTCTTACAATCTTGGAACTGTTCCCCTCAATAATCCGATTGGAAATGTGTCTTAGGAAGAAATGTGATGATTTGTGTCCAACTGTCACAAAGGAAAGTGAGATGAAATTGATACCTCCCAGAATAAGTCTCAAATCTGACCGCCTCCCAATGTTGACGACAACTCTGCTCCCCTGCCCATGTTGTCCCGGAGTCCCACACAGGGAACATAAAATATGACGATATTATTATTACTTTACAACTTTAAAATCAGACTGGAAACATTGAAAACTGTTTAAAGGGAATGATCATATTTGGATCATCCCTTGTAAACAGTTTTCAATGTTGCCAGTCGGATTTTAAAGTTATAAAGCAATAATAATGTCGTCATATTTTATGTCCCCTGTGGAGGACGCCGGGACCGACATGGGTAAAACTCCCCAGCATTGTTTTTCGCCTTCATAAATATTTTGTACATCGCATATATTATATTATATATATATATATATATATATATATATATATATATATATATATATATATATATATATATATATATATATATATATATCCGTCTTACCCGTCCCCCCAATGTTGAAGAAAAATTTGCGCCGCTGCTGATATCCACGCTACAAAGCGCAATTTTAGGTCTTTCAAGTTGAAATTTTCAAAGTAGAAGCACGAGAGACTATATTAGCTGTATATATTTTGGCGGCATAAAATTTCAAAATGGCGGCCATTTTTCAAAATAGCGGGTATCCATGCTACAAGGTGCAATTTTCGGACTTTTTAAGTTGATATTTTGAGGGTAGAAGCACAAGACCTCCTAAATTTGCTGTATAGATTTTTTCGGCTATCCAATATAAAATTTCAAAATGGCGGCATTTTTTTCAAAACAGCAGTGAATAGAAAGTTGTTGCAAGTTGTGACAATGACACTCATAAAATGTAAATCATATTTTAACATTTTTACCCCAAAGAGATTGAAACAATTCGAAAAAACCCAATTAAACCCGAAAAAAACAATAAAACCCGAAAATACCCACATGGGCCCAGGTGTGTTGGGTTTTTTCGAAAATACCCGGGTTTTTTCAAACCCTGCCTTTAGATGAGGGGTTCTGTTGTCACGCCGTGAGTATTCTGCTGAGGTGTCCGTTGTGCCCCCTTCACTTCTGAACATGTGTTACAAGCCGGTAATATTTTAATGTAGTTCTACTTATAATAGAAACGTTCCACTTGTAACTACCACCATAACAAAGAAGACAGTGATTGATGAGAAATGAAGAAAATGTGGAATGAAGAAAGTGGGAGGAAACAGAACCCCGGGAAAACCCACGAGCACGGTGTTTGTCCACCACAAAGTCCACACGGCGCGAGCTGGGATCGAACCAGGGACCCCAAGCACCGGAGGTGAACGCTCTACCACTGAGTCACCGCGCCCCCTATATCATAAGAGAAATACGAGAGAAGTCATGAAACAAAGAAAAATAACGTAGAAATTTGTAAGTTCGATTAAGTTAGATTTCTTTATTGTGGAGGCAAAGAAATCAAATTTAAAACAAACTAAAGACGAATCATATAGCGCATAGTGATCGTGGTTCAGTGGTCAAGGCGCTCGACCAGTAATATGGAGGTACTCGGATCGGAACCACGATGTTAATATGTTTTTTTCTTTAGATGTTTTGGTGGCGATGGATCGGCGATGACACTTTATTAAAGATATTTGAACATTTGGATGCTTAAATATTTCAATTATCAAATCTTCAGTAATAATAATAATAATAATAATAATAATAATAATAATAATAATAATAATAATAATAATAATAATAATATCTCATTTTATAGATTAAAAGTTGGGAGCTCATCATCGCTCCGGTCATACCATTACACGCAGAGACGTGACATTTGACAAGACTGTTGCGGTTTTGTTTAGTGTTGCCCACGAAAAGAGAAATTTCTCATTTAGTTCTAAAACAAACCAAAATCGTGACGAGAATTAACATTTTAAATTCGAGACGGGATAAGAATAACTCAAATTATCGTCCGCTTTGGAAATTAGAGTCGAGACGAGATAAAAAGTACAGTAAAAATTCCCATCTTACCTCGATTCTCGAAATAGTGTATTAGCATTCTTTAATTAACAATTGCTCTGTAGACTGAATCTTATACGCTATCTTGTTACTTTGTATTTCGGAGGTTATCAAATTATGGTGTAAGTTCTTTTTGTAGTAAAGTTTTTAATTCTTTCTGCATATCCTAAAAATTAGTTGATTATATGCCTTACTTTTCAGTGATACCAGGGTCGTTCAACTCAATCCGGGACATCTTTCTTTAAATGGACGCCTAGGCTGGAGGTTTTGTATGCAGTAGAAACTAGGACCTGTGTCCTGTTACTGGAAGACGGCGCTCATTTCTCGCGCTTCTGGATAGACCGTTATTCAAGATGGCGGACAACAGTGTGAACGTCTACGTTAAACAGCGTGTTGTGACGAAGGTTTCAGTGAACAAGAGCATAAAACCAAATGAAATTTACAGAAAACGACAGGCTCAGTACGGTCATGAGACACTCAGTCGCAGTAAGACATCTGAATGGTGTAATCACTTCAAAGATGGCCGTATCTCCATTACTGACAATAACGGTCGTGGTGGATCACAGCCCACGGTAGTCATTCCTGAGAACATTCAGCGCGTGGAGCAGCTGATCCTGGATGAACGATGGGATAAGTGCATAACTGTAGCAGGAGGTTGTGGAAAGATAAATCCACTTTACACACTTTTGAAATTTGTTGTTCTATTTTTCAAAAAAGTCCCGGACTGACTTGAACAACCCTCGTATTATTTTTATTACAGTTACTTTTCCTTAAAACGTATAGTAGAATACTTTCAACATGAAACTTTCACTGGAACGCATTCGTTTAATATTTGGGTAGTTGCAGAGACAAAATATATAACGATTAAGAATTTCAATTTTTTATCTTAAGCGGCAATTTTTTGTTTCTTTCTTTCTCTGGTACAGTCACGAACATTAGAATGTGGAGGTTGGATATATAAAAAATGATATCTTTTTCCATTATTCGTGGAGCAAAACTACTTCAAATTCAATAATTGCTATCAATATTTTTTAAAGGTAAATAAATACAAGGCAATTGTTTCCGAACTACTACCGCAGTGCCATTTTTACTGAACGTCATCTGTCAATATCGAATTCGGGTGTTAGCGAATACACACACTACTTTGTTCCCAGTTAAAAACTACCTTTGTTTTGTGCTTTTGCAAATTATTCAGTGTCAGAATACCTTCTAGAGATTTGCACATATTCTATGGCTTATGAATCGTGAACATTATAATATTGAGTAAAAGTGAAGGGAAGAGAGTTTGTACAGCCACAAATATTAGAATGTGGAGGTTGGATAGAAATGATAGCTTTTTCCATTAGCAGAATAGTCTCACTGTATGCCTGATAGTTGGACAACCAACATGACAGCAAATACATGTCCGAAAACATAACATGCCAGGATATTCCTCCATTTGGAGGAAAAAGTATTACTATCTGAGACCATCACTTACAGAAACAACCACGAGATAAATCTGCAGAAACTACATTCACGTTACGTTCTAAGAGATAGGAATTAATGCAAAGAAAACGAAAATCATAATACGCATCATGGAGAGACCGAAAAAGTATGGAAAGCTAAACAAATGAGAAAAGAAGGAAAGAGCGAAAGACATGGGAATAAATTAAATTTTAACACTTAAGGATAAACAGTCTGCGTCTTTTCCCCTGCCTCATGTATCTGTCTTGATTCTTAGCCCTTCATTGGATAAATATCTTTCAGTATCAAACGCATCAGATGATGGATCTTTATAAAAATTCCATTTTTTTTTTTTCGGAAATGCCAGTGAGCGTCAGATTATTCACAAATATCATAGAATTAACATTACGATGCTCCTTGCATGGTCAGAGACTTATATAGGGCTAGAGCCGCCTTCCAAAAAAAAATCACCATAAATATCCTATTAAGGACATACGAGAAGGTACACGGGGCACAGGGGACGAAGCATAATTTGGTAGATCTTTATAAAAATTTCAAATTTTATTTTGGAAATTCTAGGGAGCGTTAGATTAATCACAAATGATACAAAATTAATATTCCGATGCTCCTTGCATGTGCCAGTGACTGATATTGGGCTGCAGCCACCCTTCTAAAATTCATGTAACTTACGATAAATATCCTTAGCAGGGCCGTACGGGAAGAAGGTAAATATGTTTTACAATTATTGTGGAATTTGTCATTATTGTAGAGGAATGTTTCGATTTTTTAAAAATCTCGAATCTAGTGTAAATGAATATCGTCTGTCAGTGTACCAGATTAAGGATATACCATTCTTGGGCATTTATTCCGAAGTTGGGTGTCCGCTTTCGCCACGTTTTTTCGCTGTTATCTCCTTTCCACACTTTCTGCAATTTGTTATTAGGTTCATTAATCCGTGCTCTTCACAAACTTTTAAAAGATTTTGCTTGTCATCAACGTATTGCTTCACAAATGTTAAAACTGTTAGTTCATTGCTCTTGTACATTTGTCATGTTAATAACACAAATGCTCGTTTCATTCCCACAATGCAACTGTTCGGTTACCTTGCGCCAAGTAGTTCCCTCCGCTCGCCGTATAGTCCCATGTTTATAACCGCTTATATATAACAAATAAACATATTTTTCGAGACTGTTATACATTATCAAGCACACAAACGATCAAATTATCCATATCTTTCCTGTAAATTTTAAAAATTTTGCTGGAAACGGACGCCCAACTTTGGAATTTAACCCCATTCTTGTTTTGGCATCACTGGAATATAATAAAAGAATTTTACGTTTTTAAAAACAAAATTGGACTCTTCTTATAGCATAAAATCACACATACAAGTCACTTGTATATTTTCTGCACACTTAAGTAAACCAGCTCGAAATAGAACACAAAATGACAATGGAAAATGCCACGGATACCACGAACGAAAAATCTTAATGAGAAGTATTATTTTAAACATTAAAAGTCTAATAGGTGACCTTTAAGTTTTAATATTGTTTTCTTTATACATAAAAAAACGTAACTCTTCCCTACTTCTTACACAATAACTGTATGATCCCACTTTCCACGCAGTAGCTTACTCGTATACTGCACATGTAAGCACATCAGGAAATCGTATACTATGGACAAATGGTTGTAGTAAAAACAAATGTCTCGCGAGGAATAAGGATCAAGTTGAGTAAGGCTATACCATAAACCCAAGAAAACATATCGTTCCTTCTTAAAAACAACACTTTTTTGGCTCAGTTGTCATTAACTAAATTGTTTAAAGATTTCATTAATCTAAGTGTAAGACAGATAAAATGAACTTACTTTTATTCAGCACGCCCTCGTGAACGAGCAAGACATGAATTAATGCGATTTACTAAAGCCACTGTGAACACCTTCTCCAACATATCTGGAGTGATCATCTCTAGGCTCTGGACATAAGTCATCTACATTGTTACATGATTTTTAATAGAACTTTTTTAGGAATCTCCACAAGAAAAACATTCCATAGAGGAAGATCTGGACTACTTGGTGGCCATTCGACACTTCACCCCATAGAAATAAGTCATTTCCCAAACTTCTCTTTTAAAAGATTTATAGTCGTAGTCGTATAAGAAGGTTGTGTGGATATTTATTGTGTTTTTCAAAGTGATTTTGGGACCGGAAAGGGGAAGTTGTAGCCCCACAATAACCACCGGCACATGGAAGTAGCTTCTAAGCGTAAATTCTGTGATATTCATGATTTGTTTCAAGCTCACGCCAATAACACAAATAACGAAAAGTTTGAATTTTTCTTGTCACTACTATTGTCCAATATAAGAAGGAATGGCCGTAATAAAATTGCAGACGCATGCATCGTCATAGGTACAAGCGAAAGAGTGTTATTTTATTTTCTAACTAAAAGTGCAAATTTACCGCAAAATTCTTACAAATTATTAGAGAAAACTGCATTCAACATTGACACTTTCATTAGATACAAGAAATTCTGGGCCCACTCACCTAAAAGAAATCTACACATGGGTATTGTCTTATTGCCACTTACGAATTCTTTCTAAACAAACATTTTTTAAAAATAATGCCAAACTTCACATTAATTATTAAAAAAATGCTTCTGCCAGTAGGTCTTTGGGTAAGAACAATCATATTGAATTTATGATGATTTTCAAAGAGAGCTGTAGTCCCATATTAGTCACTGGTACATAAAAGTAGTATGAAGCATTAATTCTATGCATCTTGCAACTAATTTGACACTCATGAGCACTCTCAAAATAAAATTTGGAATTTCTATCAGTCCTCCCCCTATGACTCTCAAATGTACCAGTTACTCACCGTGCCCTGTGCCTCCTGTTACCAAAATAATATCCCAGATTTTTACTATCATAACGCCAAATTTCACATTATTTGATAAAATATAGCTTCTTCCGTATGTCCCTGCTAAGGATATTTATCGTGAATTTTTAATGGGATTTTTGGAAGGGGGGCTGAAGCTCAATATCAGTCACTGGCACATGCAAGGAAAACCGGAATATTATTTTGTATTTGTGATCAATCTGACACATACTGGATATTCCAAAATAAAATTTGAAATTTTTATAAAGATCCACCAACTTATGCTTCACCCCTTATGCCCTTCTAAGGCGGTATATTACAAAAATAATATTCCAGATGTGAAAAACGCATACCTTTTTGCTACAACGAAGCCAAATTTCACATTAATTGACAAAAAATGCCTTCTTCTCGTATGTCCCTACTAAGGATACTAAGGATAATGGATCGGTGGGTCAGCGTGGGTCAGAACGGGTCACGATGGGTTGTGTCCAGTGAGTAACATCCTGTTGACCCACGAGCCACTTACAAATCTTGATCCAATTGACCCACTGACTCACTCCATCTCAGAACTGCACATACGGATAAAGCAGTCATATCTTAATCTTCCTGACTTTACTTAACCTCCACTAATTTAAGTTAATCTACAAAAAATGCAATAAAGCAATTATTAATAACAATTACAAACATATAGAAATGTATTTTGAAAGAAAGAAAAATCACAGTGAACCAGCCGAGATTTGAACTTGGGATGCTTCACTCAAGAAGCAGACATCTTACCGACTTACCCACGGCAGAACTTGTAACTTTTGGTTTCGAAGCTTTATTTATATTGCATGTGTTACGTAACAACACTACGAGATGTCATTACTGTTGCGACGACCTCCTTCAAGACCCGTTTCGTGAATTTACGAAATAGCTCTTTTAATCCTCAATCAATCCGATATATATATGGAGGGTGCGTGTGTGTGTGTGGTGCGGAAAAAATCCCGGAACAGTCCAATATCTCGCGAAATATACAGATGAGCAAAACAAAAATAACACGTGTTAAATAGTTTTGAAAAAGCTATCCATTGATACCAAACGCAACCCCCTATCCCTAGGGAATAACTTTGAAATTTTAAATGGAAACCCAGTTTTTATTGCACATTTGTAATTATCGAAATTTGTATTCTATATAACTTCAAAAAAAAGTACTAATTCAAGTTAAACGTATGAACTTTATTTGGGGAAATAAAAGAAAGGATTACTTTGAATGGAGACCGAACTCAGAACCTCTGACTCCGCAAACCAATACGCTAACCGTGCAGCCACAGATTACGGGACTGACAACTCGCACTTTCGTAACGTTTTGGTCACCGCCTTTTTTTTATGTGTCGATTCAAGCGACATCCGCGAATACACTGCTTTGAATTTTGGATCAAATAACTGTCACATTTACTGGAGAATCCAAATGTGCAATAAGAAATGGGGGTTCCTATTTAAAATTTTAAAGTTACCCCCGTACCCCCGAAGGGGGTGGGGATAGGAGGTTGCGTTTAGTATCATTGGATAGCTTTTTCAAAATTGTTTGACACGTGTTACTTTTGTCTTGCAGATCTTCATACTTTGCGAGATATTGGATAGTTCCGGGATTTTTTCTACACCCTTTATATATATATATATATATATATATATATATATATATATATATATATATATATATATATGTGTGTGTGTGTGTGTGTGTGTGTGTGTGTATGTATGTGTGTGTGTATCAAGAGCGTTGATGCGGCCTGTGTAGCTAAGTAGCGTTTGCGCTTGTCGGAGTTCTACAGTTCTCGTGTTCGATTCCCAGCCTGGATTTACTGTTTCTTTTTTCAAGGAATTAAACATTGTAAATCATGGTCGCGATTGATACTGAAAGAGATTTATCTCATAAAGCGAGAAAAACCTGAGACAAGGGTAGGGGGAAAGACGCAAACACTGTTTCCATTAAGCGTTAAAATTTCATTTATTCCCATGTCTTTCACTCTTTTCCTTTCCTATTTTCTTCTTTTCTCATTTTGTTTCGCTTTCCATACTTTTTCGATCTCTGTATGATGCATAGTATTATTTTCCTTTTCTTTGCATTAATTTTCTCTCTCTTAGAGCTTAACGTTAATGGAATTTCTGCAGATTTATCTCGTGGTTGTTTCTGTAAGTGATGGTCTCAGATAGTAATACTTTTTCCTCCAAGTGGAGAAATAACCTGGCAAGTTAAGTTTCCGGACATGTATTTGGTGTCATGTTGGTTGTCCCAACTATCAGGCATACAGTGAAACTATTCTGCTAATGGAAAAAGCTATCATTTCTTATATATCCAACCTTCACATTCTAATGTTCGTGGCTGTACAAATTCTCTTCCCTTCACTTTTACTCAATATTACAATGCTCACGATTCATAAGCCATAGAATATGTGCAAATCTCTAGAAGGTATTCTGACACTGAATAATTTGCAAAAGCACAAAACAAAGGTACTTTTCATCGGGAACAAAGTAGTGGATGTATTCGCCAACACTCGAAGGCGATATTGACAGATGGCGTTCAGTAAAAATGGAACTGCAGTAGTAGTTCGGAAACAATTGCCTTGTGTTTACTTACGTTAAAAAAAATATCGATAGCAATTATTAAGTTTGAAGTAGTTTTGCTCCACGAATAACGAAATTCTTGTACGCGAGTGCAGAAATTGGTCACTATTATTTTTTCCGTGAATGTAGAAACGCTAATCGCGAAATCGTGAATAAGGAGCCTTGACATTATTTGTATTTGGCAATGCCATTAATTCCTTCGTTCTACAAGTAGTTCTTTTGTGCTATCAATATTAACGAGCAAGTATAGTTTCTCATTGTGTAACTATGAATAAAATATGTAGATTTAATACTGAAACTGAAAAACAGAAGGATAAGATTTCAATAAAATGATATGGACATTTTTAGTTTCAACAGACACATAAGGCAGTAGTTAAACTCTATTCTTGGGACGCTAAATGCATATGTTACACACACCTGGATAGACCCTATAACATTTTTCGCTATATCATAGTTCCTGCTTTGACATTTGACGAAAGGCAGATTGATCAATGAAGTTATCTTCGGCGCGGGAAAGCCGGGTTTGATTATAGACAGGAGCTGATGTGGTTCGGATCCCAAACTAAGCTGTAGGTTCACGTGTCATATATAGCCCCGATGCTGAACAGGACGCTAAAACCTGAACTCAATCAACAAACGAAGTATACACGTACACACAACATAATTTGAATTCTGAAACGATGGAGTTTGCAAACAATTCGTGAATAATAAAACTATGTTTAACTGGAAGTAAAAAAGAAATAGGCTTAAATAAAAATCACGCAATGTTGTTCCATCTGTAAATTGCGTTCGATACGTCATGATGCTAGTATGTGCTGTCATCCACGAAGAATTTGGTGGTAGGTCAATGATTCGAAACGATAATGTCTATCCAAGCTTTTCAAGACAAGAAATTATAATAATAGTTTTTATTTGCTGTATTTCATTCTGGGAATAGCCACAGCCGTTAACCAAGTAGTGAGAAGTAATGTCTAGTCTGAGAAATACACATATTTCCTCACTATTATGACTGGTGATTATTACACGGAAATTACCTCAAGTTGTTCGATCATGTGGTTTGGAGCCACATCCGATGGCATTCTATCTTTACACAAAAGCTGTTGGCAGTAATCGAGGCGCAATGGTATCTTTTTGTCTTCCAACGATCTTCCTACTGGTTTAGTGACCATTTCCTGTCGCTTTCTCACACAGTGTGCGTGCGCGTGTATATGTGTCTTTGTTAGTAAATTACGTCCTCTTACGATGAGATTGCTTTACTGAGTTGCTTCCTCCACAGACTGCCATCCAAAGAATTGTGTATGATGCAAATCTCTCTTCGATCTTTGTCAAGACCATAAACACTTGAGGCATACCATTAAAACAGAAATTACTCATTCCTGAATGTTTTGTTCAGTTCAATGTCTGTCTCCACGTCTATGTTCAGAAATACATTTCAAATTTCGTAAAACACAAGAAAACAGATCACTTTCATAATAAGTTAAAAACTATATTACTGGATTAAAAATAATATTTTTTTCATCCTTTGTATGTTTTTACATATTAGCACGAAACATCTTGAAATCGAAAAAAAAAAAGTTTCCGATGTATTTTTAATAGTATGCATTAATGTATTTCCGATGCACTGTGTGCGCTTTTATTCCCAACTTCTATTTTGAAGTTTCACTCGCTATTTGTTTCTTAGACAGGGACACGGTGGCTCAGTGGTAGAGCGCTTGCCTTTCGTGCGTGAGGTCCCTGGTTCGATCTCTGGCCAAGTACGTTTGCGGTGGACATCGTGTCCGTGGGTTTGCTCGCGGTGCTCTCGTTTCCTCCCACATTTTATTCCACCAATTCTTCCATCATCATTCACTTGCCTTATCATCCGTCTCCCTTAGCCTAAAGGGCATAATGTGGGACGTTAAACTGAAAGATTTCATTTCATTTTTGTTCTGCACACATTAGCTGATTGATTGAATAGCTTACTGAGATGGTATCTACTACTTAAATAGAATCTGAATTACTGGTCGGGATTTTATTCGAGGCCTAGTATTCCACGCTACGTTAGCTACTCGGCCATGAATGAGCATTACCATTTATATGCATTTACTGTATATGCTATCAACACAACCGAAAGGTCGTTTTACAGTGTTTCGACAGCCGTGCGAGTTTAATTCTTTCTTCCTGTTAGGATTTAAAACTTTTGAACCTGATTCAAATCCTACTGAATGTTTTTATTTGTTTATTTTTTTAAATAAATACTTTTTTATTGTTGCTAGTTTACAGTTAGATCTTATGATTCATTTCCTTCTTTCTTTCTTCAGGAGACCCAAACACCAAATTAAATAAATTGTTACCACGCTGGAAAATAATTATGATTTTTAAAATTTAAATCACATCTTCCTCTTCGTATAATACTGTAACGTAAGTCAAAAAAATTTAAAATTAAAGAAATAAAAATCAAAGTAAATTGTTATCAAGTCGTAAATTGTGTTATATAAATTACAAAGGGAACAGCAAATTTGTACCTCAAATTAAAAGAGTGCAATTAAACGAATGGTTGCAATCTCTTATTGTCACAAATGACAATATTTTATTAATGAAACAACTGACTTACAATGGTAGTATAGTGGATATTTTTGTAACAATATAAATTATTTAACAGTGAGCATCCAAGAGTACTGAATTCACAACCAGACATAGTATGTCAGATTAATTGTATAACAGATCATTACAATTTTACTCAATGATTAACCAAACGGAAATAAGCTAAATATTTAAACATGTCTGCCTGTCACTTTCAGAGACCTCCTAATTTCATGTCACATGCAAAATAGACAGTTAAAGTTCTCTGTAGTCATACATTACCTTATTGCATATTTCGCATGGTCTTGGCCGGACAATGGTCTTTCTTGCGGCATTTGTAATTTCGTATAGACCATTCCATTGCGATTCTGGATACAGGACCCAGAATGCAGAATGCAGAATCATTTTTTAGTTGCAAACTTGGTCATTTTATATGGACTATTGTCCTTGTTTGCCTTAATTATTTTTTCTTTTAACTTTGCCAAAAGCCAACATAAAAATTTACAAAATCTTAGGAAAGTCCTAATTACATTTCCTGACAAAATATTGTTGTTATCTAATGATGTAAAAATAAGTATTTTTGAATTTTAATTTACCCTGAGGTTTGCTTTAATCTTTTTCGTGATTTTATCCGAATTGTTAATTACTACTGACAAGCAATGTTATTTGACTACAGGTGATTCTTGACTATTTTGCTTCTGCTTCCAACGATTTCTTGATTACGAATACTGTCCTTGTGATTTTTAAAAATAATGTGATGCATGTATCCAAAAGTTAAAATATTACAGAAAACTTAGTTCCATCTTCACCTACCAAATTGCCATTATAATTTTTATGAAAAAATGATTTTTTAAATTCTCAGTTCATGGTTTCATTACAATACAACGCGAACTGAAGAAAAAACATTAAGAATTAGTATTAGGGGAGACCGGGGTATTCACGAACACTTAACCCTGGAGCTGGAAGTCCCAAACGGGTCCATTGGACCCATATGACTTTTCGTTTATTAATTACAGAGTAAGTTTACGTGAGTGGTCGCTAATATTCCGTGACTTTTTCTTTATGACGCTCCTCTCCCATGTTATGTCAGAAATACTTTGTTCCTGTAAGTCTATATAAAAATTATAGCATTGTGTACCAACTTTAAAGAGGAATACTGGCTCAAATTTTGTTTTGATTTACATTGTGGATCATAGATGGCAGAATTAACGTCAGCGTGTTCTTTATTCTTTGTTATCAGTATTATGTTTAAAAATATTTTACTTATAAAGGAGTTTAATGCAGTTTTAATAAGTTTTCCTAATTATTCTTCTTTTACGTAATATATACTGGTTTATGGTGTTTTCTCCCCGACACCACTTCTCAGGAGCATATTATACATTTCTACCTATAATATATTCTAAACCAGCCAATGCACGTTTTCCTTTAGTCATTGGATTTAGTGTGTGAGGATAATGGCACGAGGCGGACTTTCCGATAACGATATACGCCAATTCTGTTGGCAGAAGAAGAGGATTTTTCTGGTGATTCGACAGATGATGGAGAAGTGGACTGTGATTTATTAGAGTTATCTGCAAGTGAGAGTGCTTTTTCTTATGTTAGTGACAGCGACGTGCAAGATGAAGCAATTTTCCGCTCTAGAAGTGGCTCAGAACATTGGAATTTAGTACCCTTCACTATCAATCGCGGGCGTGCTGGTGCTGCCAATGTAACTAGAAAGGACCGTGGTCCTGCACGGTATGCTAACAGGGAAGATGATGATTAATCTGCTTTTTGTCTATTTTTTCGTAGAAACATTCTGGAAACAATTTGCAAATGGACTAACAAGGAAGGTAGGATAAAATTTCCTCGTGAGTGGAAACCTGTTACTGTCGCGGAACTTCAGAAATATATCGGCGTGCTAATACTTATTGGTGTATACAAATCAAAGAATGAAGAAACTAGGCAGCTCTGCAGTAAGGAAAACGGTCGACCTATCTTCAATTCCATTATGAGCAGGAATCGTTTTCAACAAATCAATTCTGCTCTACGTTTTGATGATGCAGAGCTCAGGCGCCAGAGTACACCTACGTGCAGTGTTTGAAGACTGGGTTAAAACTACAGACGCTTATATTCCCGGAGATATCATGACGGTGGACGAACAGCTTGTGACTTTTCGTGGACGTTGTCCCTTTCGGCAATATATACCAAGTAAACCGGGTAAATATGAAATAAAGTTCTGGGTTATTTGTGATAGCACCACAAGCTATGTGGAAGATGCAAATATATAGCGGAAAAAGTCCAGAACAGGGAAGAGAAGTCAATCAAGGGGAAAAGAGTCGTTCTTCAACGTGACGTTTCCAGTGAATTCTTGTACAACGTTTTTACTAGTATTTTTTGAGGAGGTATGCAACCACGCACAGTGATTATTACCTCATCCGGCATCTTTTAATCTGCCACGTAGTATTATTTCTAGTCAATGAGGCGTATTTTACATGCTCTTGTCCACTCAATTTACGTTTTAAAATGTCCGGGAATCCCTAACGTCCTTTGGGGAATCCCTTGCGCCACCACTGCACAAATCTGAAAGCTGCACATTTGGATAGAGCATGTTAGGATCCTTTGACGATATCATGCCGCATCACGTCTACGCTCAATAGTTAGTGAAATATTTAAGTCTAAAGTTCGTTTTCCCACGCTTTCGGCAGCCTATAACACATAAACGACACGGTTTTCACCCTATGTTTATTAGAACTTTTTTGTTTGTTTTGCTCTCAGGAATCACCCCTCTGCTTGTGTACAACGAATTTAGCGCCATATTATATATAATCTTTATATGTGCCAATCGTTGATGAACCGTGCAGCTTCCAATGCTACTGTGAGAAATTGAATTGCAGATTTTCAACTGTCAGACATTCATTGATGAACTTCACTCCGGTGCCCCATCAACAATACTGACCCAGAAAACATTGATGTCATCCATGACATGGTACTGCAGAATCGAAAACCTTTGGCATTTCTCATAAGAGGTTACAATACCCCCTGACGACGAACTAAACATACAAATCTATAGTAGAGCATAAGGAATATATCAGCAACACAAGTTCTCAAACGTCTGAATGCTGAACACAGTTGACAGCGAGTTCAGTGTTCTTTTCACGTATACTTCTTCCCTTTTCTCCTCGAGTTGAAACATCGTCCACCGTCGGAGCTAAGATATCAAATGGTGGCCAAGTGTGGCTCCAACTCCCTCAGAAAAATTTTTCTACAGGAAAACGTGAGCTTGTAAGCACATCATTTATCTGTATAGAAAGGATACAAGCAGGTTTTAGTAAAATTCATAATTCAGGATATGACTTACATCCACCACTTTGAACCTGAGACAAAACAGCTTTGAAAGTAATAGAACACACCCCATTTCCACTTCCACAACACTCATGTGAGATCGTTTGGGGTAGGGTGATGGCCGATGTTTTATGGAATTCCGAGGTCATTCTTATGATAGACACTCTAGCAAACGGTGATACGTGACTATACTATTTGAGAAGTATTAAGGCGTTTAAAAAATAATAATGAAATCGCAGTAGGCAGTTGTCTAAAATCGTTCTAATGCACCAAGATAACGAAGTTTATAAGTGTAGTAAACTGCTAAGGAAAAAAAAATGCATTTTCACCAAATTCAGTACCTTCAAACCGTTTTCTCTGTTCCCTAGCTTAATAATAATGATGTTACGAGTAGTGATGAAAAAGTTATTATGGCTGATAGTAATGTCCTGGACACTGGGGGCTTTATGCAGAGTCGTTCTGAAGGGTGCCATACTAAAGATTTCGACTAACATATGTTTCCTGCAGTAGCCAGGCTTTTAGTATGACGCTAATCATATGTCGAAACGACTCTGCATAAGGCCCTACAACCCCGGATATATTTTCAAATTTACGAAAATCTTATGGATCGATGTAAGAAATGATTTACACTTAGGACCCATATTACAATATATAGAAAAAGTTTTACACCTGTGCGACTTCTTATTCTTGGGTAAGTTAGAAAATTGTCAATCACTCCCGTGTAATACATATACTATAAAGTTGCATGGCACGAATAACTGAAAAGTTACAAAATATAAATAAAATCACTCAGTGGGATTCGAACCAGGTTCAAAAGTATTGAATTCCCACAAAAAGAAAGAACGTAACCAGTATGATTATCGAAAAAACTACAAAGCTTTCCTCCAATTGTTTGGATGGATAACAAACATCTTAACAACTTTCCTCTTTTTAAAACGTATTTTGTAATCGAAAAGCGTGCGTGTTCTATCTACAACGAAGTTTTCTGCATTTGCCAAGGTAGTATTTTGTTTTAAAAGTTTCATTACATTAAGTAACCAAAGAGAAGCAGGAAATTTCGAAGAGGGAATTGTAAGCTGTGTTCAGAAGTCTCGTTATTATTTTTTTTCTTATGACTTTCCCTCCTATTACTTCGAATGCGTTATTGGCAAACTGGCAATTTTAATGGACTTAGAAAATTGAAGACGTGCGATTATATTTTGGAGAAGTGTACAAAACTTATGCCCTGACTTTTCTTTCTAATTTGATCTAAAAGTTATCAGAATCCTTCCGCGTCACGAGAAGTCCACAAATGGTGTCATATTACAGCATTTAAACAATATTTGTAATCAGAATATATTGTGTAATGACTTGTGTACCTTCAAGCACTGATAAATGTTTTTCATTATGTCCGTAAATCACTTTATCAATTTATACTTCTTATGTTATGAGTCATGTAAATCTAGAACAGTGTTTGAGATTTAAGACTTGTAAACTACTGTTATCCATGGGACTCCAACATTTCTCATCTGGTCTCGTAGGCAACACAACTTCAACAAACAAACATACACATAAACATTACGCAATTCAGAAGAATAATCCTCTCGAAATCTCCCCGTTTAGAGATGATCTTCTCCCTTTTCGTGTGGTCTTGATCTGTCTAATTTCCATAAACCATTGACTTTCGTAGTTGATAATTTGTTTCTGCTGACCAATTAGCATTTTGTAATAAGTTACAATTTCCAGGTGTAATTGTTTGCTTCTTCTATCGTAACGCGAAAAAAAAACGCCTGAAATATTAAAGGAAATTAATTGTTTCTTCTTTGGCTTTCATAAGAAAACCTTGCTAGCAAAGAACATGAATATCTTTGTATAATAATTCGTACTGTGTGGCTCACCTCTTCTTTTGATCCACTCAGTGCTCTGAGAACAAGATTAGATCATCAATGCAAGTTTATTTTCTACTTATTCCTCTTAGAGTTCTCTCGGGAGTAGATAACTTTACCGTGATGACTGAAAGAATCATATTTGAGTACCTGAAATTGAAGAGTCTAAATTCCCAACTACTTATTCCGTTTCTTTCGTAATATGTTTTCGCAGACCTTATATAAATAACGTCTGTCGACACATTTTTTCCAACATTGTTAAGGAGTTTCTACTACCAAAGTTGTCATATCAATCGAAGAAAAAGAATAATATTTTTGAAGAAGAAAATAAACTAAATCTTGTTGTTTTTCGTCAGCCCGTATTTTAATTTCTGGTACCTGATACTCGTATAAGAAATTGATAAATATGGTCGAGTATGTTTTAGAATTACCACGGACAGTGCTATTATTAAACACTTCAATAAAATCGCTTTATGGTATAAAAACAGCATAGTTTTGACTAGAATGACTTGTACATTCCTCCCATTTGATTAAATATTTTGAATAAACATAACACCTTTTACATTTTATTTGCTTAAGACTCGTAGGTCACTTTTTCTTAAAATATGTTTTGCTTTTTTTTATTATTGAAACTGATTTATAATCGGAATATTACTAGAAACAACCTGTGGGAGCTATTTCATATGCAGTATTTACGAAACACGGTTATTACATTTTAGTGAGAAGCTGATATTATTATCGAAAATGTACAAGTATATGAGAATGCATTTCTTAACGTACGAGAGTATATATATGGAGTAAATTTAACCTCCTCGTCTTCTGTTTTATGTTATTAGCGAAATCGGAAATGCATCTAACAGTTATAAATTAAGTACAGGTAACTTTCTTCTTTGCTTTTCCGTTAATCTCTTCCTTTTTCTTTGTAAAGTTTCAAATCAAATCAGAGTGAGAGTAAACATAGAATAATTATTACCCTGATTCTTTAAAACAAATGTCATTCCCACTAATCGACGGTGAAATATCATTTAGCTTTGTCATGGCCGCCTCAACGTTTTGTCACGCTTAATTCCCTTACTGTCTGCATATGCGACAGAAAAGTTTTGATATGTTTGTTATTTAGTTTATTTAGAACAAAAGTATCTAAGAGTATGAATTTCACTATTATTAAACTCAACTATAAATATTAAACTGTCTGTAATACTTGAGCACAGTTGCTACCGTCGCTTCAACTGAAAATAAAATTATACTAATAACCAAATCACACAGTTCATTTAATTAATAAATGTAGGAAAACGAAGATCTGGGTTCAGCTGTAGTCTATTATACAGAGATTGAATTTGTCACAAATACACGTTATATAAGGAAAATTATCTAAATTATGCACTAGCAGTTATAAAAAAAATAAGTTATCATAAGCTGGGCTTAAAAACTATTCAACTTACACCGTAAATAAGTGGATATCGAACAGAACTGAAATGGCACACGCGCCGATGGTGGTCAACTAGTCGACTGTTTGTATTGACCACTGTTATTGTTTATGTTTTCCTCCAGCGGGTTAACAAACAAATAAAAATCTGCTAAAGGCAATAAAGAGGATCACATGATTTCATGCATGGGATATGGATAGCTAAAGAAAAGAAAATTTAATTACATTTAGTTCCAGAAATAAAGATAGAAGCCAATGCGCTGACCATACAAAAAAAAATAACTGAAATTCATCTCGCTATTTAACGACAATAATTAAAGAGAATCAGTTTAGTTTTCTGCAAAACCTATTTGTAGTTTTTATTAACAGAAAAATCTACAACGGTCTTTATGCTTTTAAAGTTCTACTTCATCCTCTTCATTTCACAAAGAAAAGAAATAAGTGCAGAATGTCAAATCATAATTAAAATTGTAATAATCTTTTCTTCTTGCTGTTGTCCTATCTGATGAATAAAAAAAAAAAAAAAAAAAAAAGCAAGGCAAAGCGCAACGAAGATTCGAACACAGTAGGAGTCCTACACGAATCCAATGAACCACGGAATGGCATATAGCCACATATTTACAGAATACACGAGTTCTGCTAATAGCCGTAAGTTTCAAGCTGTGAAAGAACGTAGTTTTATTTTCTTTTTATTAGGTTTTATGATACTTTATAGTCTCTTGTGTGAAGTGCAAAATATCACACAAGAGATTTGTCGATTTTGTTAGGGATTGGGCCTTTAAAACATCTAATTAAATCGCGAGGTGATTGAAAGATAAGCGTAATGATTTCATTCTCATAATAAGGGGCAATAGATACTATTCTGCGAAAAACATGCATTTTCTTTTGTGTCAGGTAATACGTATGTGTCTGACATTTTCCGTGGCCAGACTGCCTGAACAGGACCGACACAGCTGTGTTACATCAGTTACGCGATTTCATTCATCGTAAACGGCAGAACAAGTGAACATGTGGATAGAGGTGTTTGCACTACGATTATGCTGCGGGTCACACTTCAGGAATGGTGTCAGACTTTTTGGCCAAAAACAAAATCACATTATACACCATCTTCCATATTCACTGGATACTGAAATTCACATTAAAAAGGGATAAATTTTACACCATCCAGGATATCACGACAAGGGAACGTTGGAGCATTTCTCAGCAGGCGTTCCAAAACTACTTCCAGTAATTGCGACAACAATGTAATCGGTAGTGTAGGTGCAGCAGGAAAGTTATTTGAAGGGAACAGACATGAATAAGTTGTAAATCGTCCCTATAATATTTTACAGCATCAGTCTAAGAATTAAATGAACTTGAGAAACACTTTTCTTTCTTATACGATATTCGGAACCGCTGCAGCAGTTCAATGTTAGAAAACTTGTTCTGCTAGTTTTGTCAAAAATTTTACTGTGCGAACTCGACTTCGACTTATTGGAGTTTTTCAAGGAGATAACAAAAGTGAAATGAAATCTTCAGTTTTACGTCCCACGGTTATGCCAGTTAGGCTAAAGAAGATGGTGATGATGAGAAATGAATGAAATGGTGGAATGAAGAAGGTGGGAGGAAACGAGAGAACCCCGAGAAAACACACGAGCACAGTGTTTGCCAACCATAAAGTCCACACCGCGTGAGCTGGAATCGAACCAGGGAACCCAAGCACCGGATTTGAACGCTCTACCACTGAGCCACCGCTGAGATAACAATGTTAATACAGAGGGGGTAGTATACAACGCAGATACAGACGGTCTGCTTACATTCACTTGATTGTTATCACACAAAATTTAAAAATCTGTTCCTTGAAGGGAAGGTCAAATCCGTTCGCCCAATTTCTTGATAATGGCTCTCTGATCCAAACTGATGCTGTTAAAATTTTAATAATAGTTTCTTAGAATACGTTTGATTTAAACAATGAATATTTTTGCGTATATAGTACATAAACTATCTGCAATTGTTCTATATCAGTAATATTAGTAGTACTGCCGGCGATCATTTCTTCAGTTTAATGGACAGCAAGAGCAAAAAGAAGAGATGGACGGGAAGTTAAATAAATTTGTAATTTACTGTAATTGTCATTCATAAGAAAGGGAACATTTATTTATTTATTTATTTATTCGAAAAAAGTCACAAATTCACACGTAAATGTATTTTCCCCGGAGGTGATGGACATGAATAGAAGGGTGGAGGCCAAGAAAAACAGAAATAATAATGAAGTTGGAAGTCGATGAGCTAACCACTCATCGCCCAGTTGAACTGTGCCATATCGTGACTAAAGCTCTTTCATGAACAAAACATACACACACACACATTATATATAACCTGCTTCACACAATGAAACAGAATATCGCTGACTTCGACCATTTTTTCTGAAGGAAGATCACATGCTTTAGTATCTGGGATAAAGATGAAGTTCCGCTTGAGCGAATATGACCAGTGGCACCATTCATTTAACTAGGCAGCCACAGTTGTATCGGTAACAAAGTAGTACTTTAAAAAAATACATAATAAAAGGAAGTAAACGCAGGAACTTGCTTCTCGAATTTCACTGAATAGTTTCATTTATGCAAAAGGAAGGTGTTTCTTAAGTTTCTAATAATTAAAAACAAACTGTTATTTATTATAAGTATATAAACAACTAGAATACAAATATCACCATGAAATTGAGTGATTCGAAGAACGAAATTGTTATAGCATATCACTAGATTGGAAGAATATTGCAGTAACATATCTGTCGAAGAAAGATGACATACACGCTTACATGTGTTTGCACTAAGTTTCACCTTAGGTTAAAATATTTATATGACCTGGAAGTTCAAAGAAATATACACACCCAGTTGATAAGTAAAACTTCTTTTGCCTGTGGTTCTCAACAGTGGACAAAGGCGGCCATGTCCAACGAGTCTTGCTACATAAAAACTACTCTGTCGTCGATAAAGACACAAAGCACATAAATTAAGTACAAAAGAAACTCCTCCTTAAGTGCGAGTGTTAAGAAGAATGTATCGTAAATCCTGCTATCTTTCTGCGCTTGTAGGATGCACTCCAGTTAGCTTCATCACGATTTGTCCAAACTGGTTTCTAATTTGCCAACTGTAATGCAACCTTGAAGGAGGAGGGGAAGGACGTCAAATGGAAAATGTACATGTTGTACACCTGATGTTTTGTCTTGTTCCTTTACAAATAATAAGCAAAGTATGTTATCCTCCAAAACTTCTAGCCATGCAAAGAAAACAAAACTAAGTAGTATCTTTAGCGTGTATATGTACTACTACCAAATACACGTTCATGTACAGCATCTGGTTTGGTCACTTCACCAAGCTCCTACATCAGAGTTGTTCCCACTGTTTTTCAAAGCACAACGTCAAATGAAACTTTTGCTCAAAATTCAAGCATTAGAAGCTATAAAGCAGACTGAATACAAATAATAATAATAATCATCATCATCATCATCAAACTAATAAAACTAATAAGGCGACAATACAACTTCACACATTTTCAATTTTAAATACCGGTTTAGTATCCAATTTCCGTAGCATTTGATAATTGATGAGGTACACTTTCAACCTGGCAATCAATCTGAGATAAACACTTTATTAGATCTTCCTTTTGGCTCCTTTCAATTAGCTTGTCCTTCTTTAAAATAGAACCAATGGAAAAACGATAGAAGAACAAAAGAAATCTACTTCAAATGTTTTTCGTTGCATCTTTTTTTCTGTACACCAATTTCAATAATAAAGTTTCATGTCACGTTTCACGACATGTCCTTGCACTGATGACACAAATGGATACTGTCGATGGCTAATTTGTTTCTGAAGCTGTTTACATTACTTCTTAATCAAATCTATCGCCTTATTTGTTGTCTTTGCTTGTCTTCCACTATCTTCCATTCGTCGCTGACACACGATTCTTTGCTTATCTCGAGAACTACAAATGACTAAATGACAGCGAATCAATTCAACGCCTCGCCTGTATAATCTCTACAAATTGCGATCTGCATACTAATTTTGAACACAAATTACATTTAAGCAGATAGTTTAATGATGCTAAACTACAATTGTATATGTTTTATAAAACATCACTAAAAGAAAATAGGCGAGACAATGGTGTAGGACTATTTGGATTATACATGCAAACATTTTGATGGGTTTTTACATACTCTCACGTAATCCCAAGGTAAACGCAATTATTATTACTTCGTTAAATTTATATAACAATTTATTATTAGTATGAACAGTTAGAAACAAGCAATGAAAACCCAATAAAATCACTGCTATAATCATTTTGCCCAATAAAAGAAACTGCATTTATTTATGCATGTGTTCATCTTGTCTTCCTTATGTTAGTAGAATGATGAAGAAAAGACAGGGAACTGAAATTGCTTGTATTAGTTGATAAAGCATGATAAAATTCATATATTTACATGATCAATACGTTTACATATTGTAATATAAACTTTAAAGAAATGAAGTAGGAAAGTTAGTTCATGTGAAATATATAAAAATTAACTTTATAGCCTTGAGCAGGCATAAAGTGTAGAGTCGTCGGGAAAAATAATTTAATATTGTGTTGATTATTATTAATATTTAGTTTTAAGTTAAAATGTTAGGTCAAATGCAGTTACAAAGAAAAAAATCTTATCAACGAATAAAACAGCTCTCCCAACGGAGAGAAAAGTTTTATAATTTCCATGTTGCCCACCAACCCATGGCTGAGGTGAAAAGAGAAAAAGTTAAAATGTATAATTATGCCTAAATATATGTATCACCCTTATTTCATATACAATAACTGTAATGACTTTTAGCGGAGCCGCTGTGGCTGGGGTCGTTGGTTCGATCCCAGCTCGCGCCAAGTGAACCTTGTGATGGACAAAAACCGTGTGCGTAGGTTTTCTCAGGGTTCTCTCGTTTCCTCCCACCATTTCATTCATTTCTCATCATCACAGTCTCCTTTAGCCTAGCCGGCATAACCGTGGGACGTAAAACAAGGATTTCATTTCAACTGTAATGACTTCTAGAAAATTGAAAACAATAAAAAAAAATAATTTTTTATCTCATAATTCTTCCCTTGGTAAATGTAGAACCTTATCCTTAGGTACACGTCTGTGAAACTAATCAAAAATCTTCGTTATTATTGAGACAAACTATGAAGAAAGAAAGAAAGAAAAAAGAAAATATGACAATCCGAAATCCAAATTATGATTATGAAATTTTAATAATATGCTTTCTCAATGTTGAAGTTTATATGTATATATCACCTCACTTTTAATCATGTATTCATTAACCTTTTCATAAAGTATTTGGCGTAAGTTTACACCATTATCTGTATCTCGATTCTATACTGTTGTATAAAAAAGTAGAAGTGATTCACTCATCACCTCCCAGGCCTTACTACCATAGCAAGAAACATAAAATTTGGACAGAATATTTCTTTTGTCACGGAGGCAGGAAATAAAGTATTTTTGGAAACATTTAACCTTAGAGAAAGAATACCTAACTAGGGAAGAGTATCTGTAGAGGAAGAGTATCTTCAGAATCTAATTTAGGGAGAAAAAAAGAAGGAATTAATTACAGAGCTACATTTAGTGAATGAAAATTTACAAAGGGATATTGTATCTATATCGAAATTGCAAATTTAAAAATTACGAGCACTGGTATATAATTATGAAGTAGAATTATTGGCTCTGAATGAGGAAATGAATAAAAATATTCAGATGGTTACGAAACAGCAGAATGAAAAAAAAATATTAATTAAAATTAATGAGTTAGAAGATATTGTACAGTCCCCACGTGAACAAGGAAAAGTCTCAGGTTGTTAATACTAATGATAGTGGCAGAAGAGATAATATTAGAGTAAGTAAAACACATATGAGAGTAAATTGAGATCATGTTTGAAAAAAGTCGTTGATTTGTAGAAAAATGAGTTGCTGGAAAAGCAGTAATATAATACTTACCCAACATAGAGAGTGGTTCAAGAAGTTTTACAATCTGCACGAAACACTGTAAGAAGAGGATATATTTAACAATGTTATAGAATATTCAAGTCGATGACCTTCCGAGATGTGAGTATAAAAGTTAGAAAATCGGATCATTTGATTACAGATCAGCTACAAAGTAATGACATACACTTACAAGGGACATGTTTCGGTTCGAACGCGAGGATCAATATAAAACTTGGTAGACATATACAGGACTAAGTACTGACCACTGTAGGTAGTCATTCCCGTGTAAAATTCGTTTTCTGAAGACAGCGCCCCCCTATCCTTCGAAACACTAACAGTTAGATTCTGCGTTATAGGCGCTGAGTGAAAATCAGTTAAGTGCGTCAGTGTGTGGTAGTAAGCTTCAATTAGTATTAGTAGTGATGAGCGCAAGAGTCTTGGTCTTGCAGTTTTTGCAAGAGTCTTGCATGCAAGACCAAGACCAAGACCAAGACCAAGACCACGAATAGCGGTGCAAGACCAAGACCAAGACCAAGGTGTGCAAGAACAAGACCAAGACCAAGACCATACCTGCAAGACCAAGACCAAGACCAAGACTCTTGCGCAAGAGTCTTGCACAAGTACTGGTACTACTTGAATTTTTTTATACAATATAAAAAAGGAGAAAATTCATTACATCTTTACTTGAATATTTTGACTTCAGTAAAAGTGACACTAGAGTGAATGTGTTCCCAGTAGTATTATGCAATCCGTGTGAGTCGATCTGTCCCTGTAGCATATAGCTATAGTATATCGTTTCCTGAATTGGTTGTTCGCGTTTTCTGTAGATATTGCTCGTTCTCAAGCCACACAGGTGTCATCTTGCGCCATGTAAGCTATTTTAGTGGACAAACATCGTGTGCGTGGGTTTTCTTAGGTTTTTTCCGTTTCCTTCTAGTTTCTTCATTCCACCATTTCAGTCTTTTTTCATCACCACCGTCTCCCTTAGCGTTGGTGCATTACTGTGGGACGTTAAACTAGATACTTCATTTCATTTCAAAGCATACTAGTGGTGTTCTTCTTCCAAAACTGAAGAGAAATGTAGTATTGAACATCGGTAATTCCGTACACCATAGGTGCTGACTACATGAGTATGGCCTTGGCTATGAGACTCAAGGATCCGTTGTAAATTTTTAATGTGTGCTCATAAAATTAATATCAAAATAACATTTTCATGACATTGACAAAAACTTAGTGCATGTGACCGCAAGTTTGATTTCATGGGCAGATGCTTATACGTTGAAAAATTGTTTATTCATATAATTTTTAGCCTCCTTAGGTATACGGCACATCGGGGATTGAGCGATATAACATTACACAACAACAGTAAATCTATATTATAAAGTTGAAAGTGACTATGCTTGTGACTCCCAATCTCTTGAACACTCTTGAACCACCAGATCGAGATCGATCAAATTTTCAATATAGATCAGGTTTGGGCCTGGAATGTTATTTATCAGTTCACTTTGAAGGAGCAACGTATGGGGGGAGGAGGAGGAGGGGGAGGTATACAAAAATCAAAATAAATAAAAATAAAAGTGACTAAGTTTGTGACTTAATAATTCTTGAACCACCAGACCGACCTTAATCAAATTTTTAACATGTATGAGGTGCCTAACTGGAAAGTTTTTTATAGTTTCATTTTGATGGTAGAACCTAGGGGAGGAGGAGGGGAGGGGGAGGTATATATAAAAATAAATAAAACTTAATAACTCTTGAAACACCCGACCGATCTCGATCAAATTTTCAACATAGATGAAGCTCAGACCTTTCACGATTTTTATCATTTTACTTTGACGGTGCAACATAGGGGATGGGGGGAGGGAGATATAAAAAGTATAAGTGACTGTATTTGTGACTTCATCACTCTAGAACCAGCCAATCGATCTTAATGAAATTTTCAACATAGATGAGGTTCGGACTTGGGGTGTTTTGTATCATATCACTTTGATAGTAGAACTAAAGATAGGAGGAGGGGAGAGGAAGTGTACAAAAATAAATAAAACTTAATAACTCTTGAACCACCCAACCGATCTCGATCACATTTTCAACATAGATGAATTTCGGACCTGAGATGGTTTCTGTCATATCACTTTGACGATGGAGCTTAGGGGCCGGGGAGAGGAGAGATATTTAAAAATGATCGAAAATGGCCGATATTAGAGTGGAGTCTATAGTTTTCGGGGTCGCTGAGATAAACAATGACACTTCCGATGCTGTTTAAATCCAAATTTAGCCCCTAGCTTGGCGGTGGGAGGAGAGATATCTAAAAATGATCGAAAATTAATATTAGTGTCGAATTCATAGTTTTTGGGGTCACGAAAGTGAACAGTGATACTTCCGATCCCGTTTAAATGCAAATTCAGCACCGCAACTTGGGGAAAGGGGAAGAAGGAGATATATAAAAATTATTGAAAATGACCATTATTATCAATGTCAAATTCATGGTTTTCGAGGTCATTGAGATGAACAGTGACACTTCCGATGCCGTGCCTTGCAACATGGGGGAGGAGGAGATATATAAATTTATTGAAAATGACCGATATTAGTGCCGAATCCATAGTTTTCGGTGTCTCTAAGATGAAGAGTGATGTTTCTGATGCCGTTTAAACCCAAATTCAGCCCCGCAACTTGGGGAGGAGGGGGAGAGAAATATAAAAATAATCGAAAATGACCGATATCAGAAAGCGCTTAGTAATAATGAAAAGTGACTGATTAACGAAACATATTATTATTATTATTATTATTATTATTATTATTATTATTTAAAATTTAACCCAACGAAGTTTGTAATTGATGCTAGTAATCCATATTCACAAGTGAGACTGATTTTATACAGTTATTTTAAATAACTTGTAGTTTGATGTCGTTATTTTGTATTTCTAGTATAGGTCAAAAGTATTTATACAAATTGAGTTTATAGAAAAGACATAGACAGACAGACAGATGAGTCGTTTTTAGTTTTCACTTAAATTATTCTAAAATATTAAGTTTTGATTATAATAATTATTTTATTTTTTCTCTCTTTTTTGTCGATATGCTAAACATATCATCATAACCATCACCAAAGCTATTCTGCCATTATCGGCTGGTTGCTTCCTGCAACTGAGAAACCTCGATATACAGTGGTCCTCAGCTAGTCTCTTCGTCTTAATGTAGCAATTTTCTTAATATCTTCCTTCAACTACAATTTCTTTTTCTCCCTCTCTCTCTTTCCTTTCACCATACCCTCTAGCACGTCCTCCACAGCCAATATCCCAACCAGTTCCTCTTTCTCCTCTTATCAATATCTAAAATTCTTCTTTTTTTTCCTACTGCTAACATTTCTAACACCTTCTCATTCGTTTTCCGTTCAACACAGCTAATTCTCTCCATTTTTCTCCATGCCCAGCTTTCGAAAGTCTGTAATTTTTTCCATCGCTTTTGCGTAATGTCCATATTTCTGCCCCATTGGAATCAGTAAAACAAAATCTCAATATTTAATTATAAGTTTGTTTAACACAAAAATTAGTTAATGTGGTTGAAAAGAAAAATCTGACGCCTTTAGAGTGTAAAAATAATTTTGCATTTCATGGTATTTCAATTATCTGTACCGTTTTGATTTTCTTTCATTCGTCTCAGGGGTAGCCTCCCCAGTTTCGGAACCTGTGGAGTGTTGGATCTGTTAAAAAATGTAAAAAGATTAGCGAAGCGTGGGCACCCAATAAAAAAATAAAGGTCATCACTTATGTTGTACACTATTATCATACTTACACGAAGATAAAGTATGTTACATTTAAAAACATATATTGTATTTCCGTTACTATTGGAGCATTGTAGAATTTATTATCCCTTATATCCAGAGTAAAATTTACTTATGAAAAACAAAAGATTTCTTAAAAGCAAAACTTGCAAGACTCTTGCAAGCAAGACCAAGACTGGGTGTGCAAGACCAAGACCAAGACCAAGACTGGGTATGCAAGACCAAGACCAAGACCAAGACCGAAGGTTCCAGTGCAAGACCAAGACCAAGACTGGGTGTGCAAGACCAAGACCAAGACCACCCCGGTCTTGGTCTTGGTCTTGCATTTGCTCATCACTAAGTATTAGGTGTGGTAGTCAGTGTGGAAAAATGGGGCAGGCTATTGGCATTAACTCCTTTCCTGTAGCTGAACTGTTAAAAAAAGCAAACTAAGGCGCAAAATTATGGATCAAACGTCAGTTGGAGCGGATGATGAGTCATTTGAGACATTTTGTGCACTTTAAGTATCAGTAAGTACGAAAATGAATTTGACATGATACACAAATCGACACTCTACAGATATTATGAAGAAAATGGCAGGGCACAGGAAGACATCTATGATAGCAGTTCAGAACGGGAATAAGACAGTATTCCATAGCGGGAACAAGACATTACTCAAAGCGAATACGACGTATCTCCAGCACGAAAACTGAAAAGTACAGATGATTTTGGCAATTTACGGAAGAGAAAATTCGGAGTATCTACAAAGATTATCATGAAGGAGGATACAACTCATATAGGAAGCTTCTGGAACGACGTAAGAAACTTATTTCGTTAAATAACTGCAAAAATATTTGGATTATGGATACGCGCTGTCTACGAACTTTGTTTCATTCAAAGGGAATCGGGAAATGAAACTCCAAACAGTGAAATGTGAAGTCATCAGAGAGCATGGTGTATCAGTACATTACTGGCATTTACAGTGCTGGACTTTCCAAGCGGGAAAAGAAGTTGGTTTATCGGAGTTCAAAATGTCGCCGAATTTCATTGAAAATCTTTAGAAACAAGCAAGAATTATATCACGAACAGTTCATATTATCTGTAGAGTGTCGATGTGTGTATCATTACTAATCCATTTTCGTACTCTCTTATAATTACATTGCCAAGAATGTCGCAAATGACTCATATTTCACTCCAACTGACGTCTGAACCTTAAATTTGCGCGTTAGTTTGCCTTTTAACAGTTCGACTACATGAAGGCTGTTAATGCCAACAGCCCGTCCCATTTTTGCACACAGTCTACCATTCCTAACACTAATTGGAGCATACTACCACACACTAACGCACATGACTGATTTTCACTCAGCGCCTACAACGCGTAATCTAACTGCTAGTGTTTCGAAGGATAGGTAGCGCTGTCGGCGGAATTTTACACGGGAATGACTCCACCGTCAGTAGTCAGTAGTTAGTCCTGTATATGTCTACCAAGTTTTATATTGATCCTCGCATTCGAACCGAAACATGTCCCTTGTTAGAACACACAGAAATTCGTATAATAAACTATTAATTATGATAAGTACTGAAGATTTCAGGGTTATTTTGACTGATGAAAGAAATAATTAAAAATAATACTAGGAATAAAGAGAGGTATTCTGATATAATGTTTTATGTAGTCCTGATAAATTAGCAAATTTTTTATTTGAGGTTTGGATGGATCATATAGCCTAGAAAGGATGAAGAAATTAAGAATTTCTGGAAATCTACAATTTTTCAAATGGTACTGAAAAGGATTTCAGGGTATTTCAGGTGGTTCAGGTTCTGGATCAGATGGTTTTCAGAGCAGGAAGGTCCCTAAAGCTTGGCGAAATAATAGAACTACGCTGAGTCCAAAATCTAGGAAAGATTTAACTATGGTCTCAAACTGTCTATAATTTGCAGAATAATTTAAGATTTATTGAAAGAACGGCTAGAAAAGGGGTAGATATAAGGTCATTGCGTCGAATATGCGTCCCGGGGTAAAATGTGCACTTTGTAAGAAAACGGACAGCATGTGGCAGAAGCTTGTATGATGAGTTCTTATTCTTAACTGATATCAGGACGTTCATACCGCTCTTACGTGTTTCTGCACAAAAAGGACAATTTCTCTAAGGTATGTTGTTGACAATTTATTGTATGAATGTCTGTGTGTGGCATCAAAAACGTGTCTGATCTAATATTAAGTGTTTGTGTATTGTGCTTTAGGAGAAAAAGAAAAGCAAAGAGGATTGCGACTCCGGTAGCTGCCGAGAAATCAATTCATGGTTTACACAGGGAATTGGCAATTTTCGGAGCACCGTGCTTGTCTGTGTGTGTGTGAGTGTACTGTGAATGGGAAAATACGTGCCCTGCTATTTCGGAGGAAAACGCGCACTATGCAAAACAATAAGATGAGTATATTTCCCTATGGAACTGCAAGACGACTATATTTGTAAGCAGTGCGGGAGGTGGAACTAACCTTTAAAAATCCACTAATATCGCTTTTTAAGTAGATTTCAAAAGAAATACTACCTATTATAGCCTCTACCATGTTACGACTTCCGAAAACTTTCTATGTAACTTTTCGTTTCGTGTACCTAGAACTCAAAACGGGTTGCATAATGTGAGTGGCACTCAAATCTATAATATATTTTGTCAAAATACAAATGTCGGAATGTACCACAGCCTGTAGGCTTGACCGAAAGGGATTTGTTTACTTTTTTGTGCGTACAGTCACAGGAGTAAATCTGCAACTGTTGGTACTGCACTCAACGCTTTTCGTGCGACTGGTATTTTTCTATTAAATGTAGATGCTTATAGTCCAACTGCGGGCTTACAATCTCCAACAGAAGACGATAATCGCCAATGCCATCAGGAGGGCTAGCTTGTACGGAACGTGAATAATGAGGATGCACAATTGAACCCAGTGTGTTATGTAGCAATGTTTTATGTGTGTACGATGACAACAGTTCCACATCTCAACGGTCGTCGTCAACCACGTCATCTGTGTTGTTGCATCCATTGCCACACAGTGACACATCATCTCCTGCTACTACGGGAAGAAAACGTCAAAGTGCTACTATTCTTACATCTGATTACTATTTGACTTTGATACGTTAGGTAAAAATTTCTACTAAGGCTACTGCTTCCGAAAAAAACAGAAAAGAAAAATTGGAAAGTCACAAACACGCAAACATATTGCAGGACAGGGCCATTCATCATCGGCAATTCGTAACAAAAGGAATTTTTGTGGAGCCTGTAATGGACACTTTTACGCAGAAGAAAACGAACAAGAATGGAGACAGTGTATCAGAGGCGTACTGTGGTATCATGTTTCGTGCGAATCTGCCCAAGACATGATCTTCGTCTGTGATCAGTGTCACAAATAAGATAGTGTTATTCTTGTGATGGTGTTTTGTTTGTAACCGTACAATTCACATTATACCAACACAAGAGTCTGTAGACAGTTCAGGTGCTCCACTCCAATGTTAGAAGTTATAATACTTGAAAGAACGATTTTGAACTACGTTTATGATTTATTCATACAGGGAAAATACTTCAGTGGTAATACAAAATCATTTTTGTGTTACAAAGAGAAAAAATTAAATTCACGTTTCCTTTCATGAAAGTTCCTTCACAATTCCTTTGTATTTTAATAATATAAGTTTGAAGTATTGCTTCACTGTATGATTTCATAACGTGGTTCCATAGTAGGATGTCAGATTCTTGATGTATTGCTTGATAGTAGTTTTACATTTTGGTTTGAAAACGCAATTATACACATTGCGCATATTACCCCAGCATCGGGAAATATGCATCCTTTCCATATTTTGGTGTATGATGCCTTTCTATTTGTTAATGGTATTATTTACGGAGGTATTAAGCTTTGCAACTGCATACTGATTTTCGGGTTCCTTTTTTCCACCTATGCCTGAGAGCTCATTTTATCCTTAGGGAGCGCATATTCGACGCAATGACCTTACATGAAATCCAAAAAGGATTTATTAAAAGAAACAGTATCCTATTCAATTGTTTTGCCTTAGTACATCAATTAAACTTAACAAGAGTAGGAGGGCAATATTTGGAGTATTCATCAACATTCAAAAGAAATTTTATACGGTAGATCACAAAGCCATTCTTAAAGCACTTAAATAGAAAGACCAATCGCTCAAAATTTTATAACATAGTGGAAAATTTGTACAGTAGTAATACCACGGAATTTGGTTAAAACTGGCGTAGTACTAAGGGTGAGGAGGGCAGTTCATCAGGGTAATCTCTTCAAGATAGTGTTGGACACAGCAATGCGAAAGTTAATTTACAAATTGGGTATACTTTTGAAGATCATCAGGTCCCTCTCCTTGCCTATGAAGTTGATGCATTTTTAATATATATGAAAGTGACTATGTATTTGACTTTACAACTCTTGAACCAGGCGACCGATCTCGATCAAATCTGCCACATAGATGAGGTTCGGGCCTGGGATGGTTTTTATTATTTCACTTTGACGGCGCAACTTTGGGGAGGGGGAGATATATAAATATAAATAAATCCAAATTCAGTCCTTATGTCCAAAATGAAACTTATTTTCCCCGTGCCAAGATCAGGTATTCTGCTTGGGGAAAGAGTGTAACGCATATGATTGAAACAATTAGAAGAAACGATATCACAGTGGCATTGACAGTTTTTTTTATCCACAGTCAGCCTCATGGATAGTCTTCCATTCGCAGCGGTCGCCACATGCAATAGTGCAAGGAGAAATATGCCCCAGTTTAGCATAAAATTACAGAAAGGTGAATCTGAGTTCCTTTCAAATAGTTCTGGGACATTAGCGTCAAGATGGATGGATACTAAGGATGCTCTTGTTCCAAGTAATTGCCACACATCCGACACAACCACTGCTCAACGTACCCTGAAAGATTGAACCAAACATGATCTCCCTTGTCCTGAAGCCATTGACACGTATAATAAAATTATGGGTGGTGTCTACTTATCAGACTAAAACTTAGGCTATTATGCCTTTGACAGGAAAACAAAGAAATGGTGGAAGCGTGTGTTTTTCAAACTACTGATGACGTCAGTAGTTAATGCTAGGAATATATTTCATTAATGGTTATTTAATTGAAATAACCATAAATGAATGTCTTCCGCTCCGAAAAGAAAATTAGTAGTGAAAGGACTAAATGATGAAAGCTTATTGTTGGGTCGGTGCATACGCTTCTGTCGTTTTTACAATGCTATGATATTAAGTAGTGTTACATCATTTCTTAATTATTTAGTAAATACACTAAAGTATACTATAAAACAAAATAAAACAATACACAATAACAAAATATTGACATACTACGTCGTAAATCAATCATCATTTACTCAGTGATGCAATTAGCGTCTTTGTCCATGACCGCCTGCCAGAGTTTAGGTAGAAGTTCAATGTCTCTCCTGTAGAACTGTTGTGGTTTCGAGTAGGGATGAGCACTAGTCAAGCTAAAACTCGACTCGAATTCGACTTGAATTTCGAGTTAAAGGTAATTTTCTCGAGTCGAGCTCCGAGCCGAGTCACTGTTTTTGAGGTAGAGTTTCAAATCGAGTAGAGTTTGATAAGACTGGAAAGTAAAGCCATGAGAAATGTAAGCAGTAATGTGGAATACTTTTAGTGTTGCTCACGAGAGGGAACACTGCTCGCATCTCATCTCGTCTCGACAACGAGACAATAGATTTTTATAACGAAATAGTCTCAAATGTCATGAGCATCAATATACGTATATACTGGAGTTCTTACCATCAAGGCTGAAACATGCTTGGTCGAACTTTTACCTAAGCAGAAGCTGAACTCGGGTAGTATTATCAGCCGCCTCGGCTCGGTTCGGTTCAGTTCAACTGAGCGCATAGTTCCAGGCGGCCCGGTTAGGACTAGTGATGAGTAAATGGCAAGACAAAGACCCCTTGATGTTGGTCTTGGTCTTGCTTGCAAGAGTCTTGCAAGTCTTGTTTTTAAGAAATCTTATGCTTTTCATAGGTAATTTTTTATCTGGATATAAGCCACTGATAATAACTTATACAATGTGGCAATAGTAATGGAAATACAATGTATGTTTCTAAATGTAATATAGTTTACTTTCGTGTAAGTATGATGATAGTGTACAACGTAGGCGGTGCCCTCTATTTTTTTTTTCTCAATGGGTGCCCACATGTCACTACTTATAAGATAAATCACAACGTTTCGTGATATTTTCACACTTTTTTTTTTAACAGATCCAATATTCCACTGGTTCCCAAACTGAGGAGGCTACCCCTAAGACGCATGAAAGAAAATCAAGAGGACACAGATTACTGAAATAGCATGAATTGCAAAATTATTTTTACACTAAGGGCGTCAGGTTTTTTTTCTTCTTTTCAACAACAATTAGTTAATCTTTGTATTGAACAAACTTCCAATTAAATATTGAGATTTTGTTTTACTGATTCTAGTATGTATTTTATGGGGGCAGAAACATGGACATTATGCAGAAGCGATAAAAAATGGAGGCTTTCGAAACGTGGGCATGGAGAAGAAAAGGAGAATTAGCTGGGTTGAGCGGAAAACGAATGAGGTGTTAAAAATAGTGGCAGTAGGGGAGAAAAGAAGAATTTTAGATGTAATTAAGAGAAGAAAGAGAAACTGGTTGGGACATTGGCTGAGGAACTGTCTTATGAGGGACGTGCTGGAGGGTATAGTGGAAGGAAAGAGAGGGAGGGGCGAAGGAGACTGTAGTTGAAGGAGAGTATTTAAGCAGAAAATTGTTACGTCAAGACGAAGAGACTAGCTAAGAACCACAGCACATCGAAGCTTCTCAATTGCAGCAAATGATCTGCCAATAATGGCTGAATAATTATGATGATATGATGTTTAGCAATAGTGGTCAAAATAAAAATGATTATAATCAAACTTCTTAATATTTTAGAGTAACTTGAATGAAAACTAAAATTCTACAAAATCACTCTCATTTGTGAATATTATTTATTGTTGAATAATATATTGTTTAATCCTCGATGTACCGTATACATCTACCAAAGTCACCGGTCACCCCACAACTTTCGGAATGAAGCAAATCATGACGTACTGTACCTATTATCGGGTAGGGCCTCCTTTGGCCTGGATCACAACATGTATTCTCCAAGGAAGACTTTCCACCAGTTGCTGATAGGTATCAGGTGGGATGGCAGCACACTCCTCCCGCAAGGCGGAACAAATGCGGAAGGTGAATTTGGACGAGTTGGTCTGGACCTTAAACGCCGATCGAATTCATCCCACAGATGTTCCACGGAATTCAAATGTTTAGGGGTTCAAATCACGCAATTGACGAAGTGACTGGAGTCGTTGCACATTGTTCTCGTCATACCACGACATAACATTGGCAGCTTTATGGCAAGGGGCATAATCATCCTGATAGTAACACGGGTCCATTCCAAAGAATTTTCACAATGTGGGAAGCACTGAATTGTCAAAAACGTCCAGATAATTTGCACTCGTCATGTTACCAGGCACAGCTACAAGTGGGTCTAGGCCGAACCAACAAAATGCACCCCACACCATTACACCACCCCATCAAATTTCACTGTTGGCACAATGCAGTCTGGTAAGAAGCGTTCCCAGGGTTGTTGCCGCACCCACACCCGACCATCTGAAATGAAACACGTGTAGCGTGATTCATCACCCCATAACATATGTTTCCATTGGTCTCGGGTCCAATTTCGATGAGTCTTAGACCATGCCAACCTCCTGGCTTTGTTCGCTGGAGTGATGTGTGGCTTGTGGGCAGCTACTCTACCATGGAAACCAAGTGCATGCATTCTGTCCTGACAGTGTTCAGTGAAACTGATGTGCCCGATGCAGTGTGGAACTCATGCTGGATGCCAGATGCAGTTTGACGGCGATTGCTGGATACTACTCGTTTCAGCACCCTCTGGTCCCTGTCCGTCAATTTCTTGGGTCGTCAGGGCCGTTTAGGGACACTGGTGATACCGTGACGTTTCCATTTCAGGATTACATCACCCACCGTTGATTTTGGGTGGCGTTATTGGGCACTAATGGCACGATTCGACAAACCCGAAATATGACAGACAATGATGACTCCCCTATCGAACGCACTAAGTTCTTGTCTGTGCGCTATTCTGTCAAACTGACTCCTCGCCTTACGCACGATCACTGTAATACCTTCTACACCGAAACAAATGACTAGCGTCGTGCAGGTTGCTCTGGATTCCCTACAACGATGTCCCAACAGATTGACGGGTGACTTTTTGGTAGATAGTGTATCTAAGAAGGCTAAACGTTATATTGATAAAAAAAATATTCAACGGATAAGCATCCGCCCATTGAATCAAATTTGCGGTCACATGCACTAAGTTTTTGCCAATGTCATGAGAATGATATTTCTATATTAATTTTATGAGCACACATTAAAAATTTCCAACGGATGCACCAGGGGTGAATGGTCTACCACTCAACCTCCACGACCATAACATGTTTTAGTTTACTTTCCGCTTATCTGCTTCTTATGGACACAACTATTCTTCGAATTATTTCCTAAAATCCAATCATGGGCCGTCGAAAATGAATTAAATGATGACCAAAGTAAATCAGACACTATAGTTCTAATACTATAGTGATATGGCGCCCATCTTTCTTGTCAGTGGAAATGCCATTTTCTGCATTTGCAAGCGTTTACGAAAACTATAGTTGCTCAGGACGTACGAATCACACGAACACCAAACAAAAACGAATGTTTAGAGGAGAGACTGAGGTACATGGAAAATATATTACTTTTTCTATATAAATATGCAGGGTTACAAACCAATACATGAAATCACTAGAAAAAGTACAGAAAATGACACTTTTAAAGGGGCTGTAATTTGGAATGGCAAAAAGTGGGGGGGGGGTCATAAGTTTTGTGCTAAATACCATTGCATGTAAAGAGTCTGCACAAGTATCCACACCTATAATACTACTCGCACCATAGATTTATGGGGTCCGAAAGTTGAAGTTTGTGACTTTGATACCATGTTTGAGGCGTAATATCTCGGAGGACAAAGTGCTAAAAATTGCTGCTTAGGCCACAAAGTAATTCTGTATGATAAACTATTGCAAAAAAAAAAAAAAAAAAAAAAAAAAATCATGAGTGGTATTACATGAAAAAAAAAAGTAAGGACATGGTAAAAGCACGAAGAAAGCAGGTGCGTGACGATGGTCGTAGCCCGAAAAATTTAAATGTTTTGGTATGTTTCGTGCTAGATCTCAAAAACTACGCATGGTTCAGCTTGCGAGTGGCGTTTGTTTAATCTTTTTAGCTTCATGATCACTGCCACGTCAAAAGGGAGGACAATTAATTTTGACCATCAGCTATAACGGACAAAGCAAAAGAGAGAGAAAAGCGAAACTTTGCACGAAGTAAGTGCAAGAAGAGAGACAACTACGCATGTATTAAACATAAAGACTGAACAGTGCTGTCAACCCAATATAATGTTTTAATTTTTTAAACGGCACTACGTCAGGTTACTACATATTTCAAATCAACGTGTCACACCTAAACTTAAAATATTACTTTTATTATTCAGTGTTGCAAGAGTTCGAAAGCCTCTAACGCAAATACAGCATTACGGAGATGCATAGAATAATGCACATCGAATGTTAGTGTTGGAAACCATGGTCATGGTATGACTTGTTTTACGAATGAATAGGAACAAAGTTACCAGGGCTTGATTTTCTTTTTTCTTTCTTTCTTTCTTTTTCTTTTTTCTTCTTTTTTTTTTGAAAGCCTTTATTTCGAAATAAATGCTAAGATAAGTATCGTATCCAGTTACTTGTATGGTTTGTGCTGGATAGTATCGTACCTAGTTACTTGTATGGTTTGTAATGGATGTGTAAGTTATTTTGCCGTTTACAGCACTTCGATATCTCAAACTGTTCCGTGCAACACTGGTTAAATCGTGTAATTACGAGAACTTGTAATTATAGCTACTAAAAGCTATTGCTGTAATGTTATAGAAAAGAAGGAAAACAACAATCATTTTCAATATTTTCCACAAATACGTCATTTTCAGCAGGATAGGATAGATAGGTATAACGCAACCTTGTGAACACATTAACTTCCGTAACTGGGAGTGGATTTCAATCATACTTTGCTGATACATTAAGTGCCTTAATACCACGGTCCAGTTCGACGATGGGTGTCGTGGGTGCAAGGGTGAGCAACCCCCTTACCATATAGAGGTTGCAATGATTAGGGAACTAGAAAGACGGAACAAAGGAAAGCTTTTGCACTGAACACGAACAAAAGTGGGCCTAATTACTGAACCAAGGGGATTTTTTCTTTTTCTTCTTTTTTTCTTTAGATCTAGCATGAATCACATCGAAACATTTAAATTTTTCCGGGCTACGACCATCGTCACGCATGTGCTTTCTTCGCGCTTTTACCATGTCCTTACTTTTTTCTCCATGTAATAACACTCATGATTTTTTTGCAATAGTTTATTCATATACAGAATTACTTTGTGGTCAAAGCAGCATTTTTTAGCATTTTGCCCTCCTGAGATATTACGCCCCAAACATGACATCAAAATCACAAACTTCAACTTTCAGACCCCCATAAATATATGGTACCAGTAGTATCATAGATGTGGATACTTGTGCAGACTCCTTACATGCAATAGTATTCAGCACAAAACTTATGAACACCCCCACTTTATGCCTTCCAAATTACAGTACCTTTAAAAATGTAATTTTCTGTACTTTTCTAGTGATTCCATGTATTGGTTTGCAACCCTGCATATTTATATAGAAGCAAAAGTATATGTTCTTCGTGTACCTCAGTCTCTCCTCTAAACATTCGGTTTTGTTTGGTGTTCGTCTAATTCGTACGTCCTCAGCAACTATAGTTTTCGTAAACGCTTGCAAATGCAAAAAATGGCACTCCACTGACAACAAAGATAGCCGCCATTCAGGAACACTTGCACATACGACAACGCAATGATGTTATTGACCTTCCCATACATACGGTCCATCACACTCAATTTTATATATATATATATATATATATATATATATATATATATATAATTTTCGAGATGGTCGAGCAACCATTTTCGCCATTTTTGGACCACTTCAGATGGATTGACCCTTTTAACAATTTTTAGCTTGAGTCCGAATACTTGTTCCTCCTGAATTCAAACCAAGAATCTCGTGATCGTTATCCTTGCTTCCTGAAAATTTTACGTCGACCGAGATCGGCAGTCACCTACTAACTAGTTCTTAGTATTCAGATACAAACCGCTTATGTTTCATGTTTTTACACAGTGTTGTTAATAATAATAATAATAATAATAATAATAATAATAATAATAATAATAATAATAATAATAAGTAGAATAGTAGTAGGTATCATTGATAATAATTATATTGTCTGTGTAGGACACTTGTAGAGACTACTTGAAACTACACAAGATTTAGCTCGATTTGGCTTCACTCGACTCGAAACTCGACCCGAATTGGAGTCAAGTTTCGAGTCGAGTTGGATGAAATTTTTCGACTCGAGGAGATGAAAGATGTATGTTTCGAGTCGAATCGTGTTTCAAAGAAAACTCGCTCGTGCCCATCCGTTCGGCCTAAGCTCTAAACTGCGGTAAACAAAGCCACGTGAAACTAAATCTCGCTGATTTGCTGTTGGCCTAGCGACGCTTGTACTATTCCGCAAAATAGTTCATATGATTTGATTATTACTTTCACTATGAAGCTCAATATACCTAGGTAAAATTGCTACATTACTATAAATGACAAAAATATAATACAGATTATCTAATAATACTGCAATCGAGTGCGGTTATTGAAACAATAGAAATAAACACTAAGCATGCGCAGTAATTATGGTGCCAATACAACTGGGAGGACGTGTTCTGCTCTTAAAGTCTGAAAGATGGCTGGCATGAATTCGGGTTCCGCGAGTGTTGTGCTGCAGCACCAACAAGATAAACCTTCACTCACTAAGCAACAATTGTTTACCAGCGAAATTTATTTATTTATTTATTTATTTTTTAATCTTTCGAGTTTTTTCTTCCTTTTCTGCTGCTGCTGTAAGTATCTGGACAACACGAGACAGTATTGTCAAAATGCACGTGTATAATTTGCTCTTCCCCGTGGGGAGTGGGAGTGATACATCACTAGCCAATCGTATTTGTAACAAGCGGAAGGATACAAATATTTTGTTTATCGGAGTTTAGAGCTTACGCTGAACAGGGAATAGACTAAAATAGTGATGTCATTTCCTCCTCGTTACCATAGTGATCGACATGTTTTTTTAAAACAAATACATGAATCGAAAGGAATACTGTTAAGTCTGCTGTTAATAATCACATACTGTTAATTAGACAACTGTAAAATATTTTGAAGACAAAGTAAAGTTAGTAAAAAAGCTACAGATTAAGAATATGGGGCCACTATTTAGAAAATTTACGAGTGAAATTCAGTAATTCATGAAGTAACATCTAAGGAATCTTCCACAGGGACCACATTTCTACGTAAAATGATAAGATAGAAATTGCATAAGAAACGACGCAATGTAAAAGCTCTAAGGTGGAGACTGACAAGCTGTCGGCACAATGAAACTAGAACAAATATACGATTTGTCTACAAGAGAAAAGATCACTGTCTACTTTGAAAATAATGTTAATTATATTGGCGCATTCGGATTTCTTACACCCACGCTTTCAAATATGAGTGCATAGTTACAGTGGCTACAAAATAAAGAAACAAACCATCAAAACAAACAAACAAACAAAAGGACACTAGTCTTGTAGCATATACGTGCTGAGAATTTTTAGTCTGGACAGATTTCTGATCGGTTAAATTTTAAACATTAATTCTGTAGCTCTACACATATACAATGTAATGTGTGATACTAATGGTACTAAATAAAGATTTTCCAGAGTTTTTAAGTTTAATATCCGATAATAAACAAGTTAAGTATTTTGACACTTAATGTAACCTCCAAATGTATAGATAAATACACAAAATCTACAGTATCAAAGGAAACATTTCACTTTCAACGCTTGTCATATTTTACCATATTATTTACTAAATTGCTTGCTTTTCCTATCTTTTCGTAGTTTCATTCATTGGAAATCTTTTTTACATATAGGCCTACAAGCATTCCTTTTAATCTAATGTTTGCAATCCAGAAGTTAATACGTCACTGTTTTCGCTTTGTAGTTAGGTTCTTAGGCCATGTTGTTTAGAAAATAAAACTGCGATCACCATGGCAACGAGAAGAATGTGACGTCACACTATTTCAGTCTATAGTTTCAAGTCGAATAAATCTGTTCGGCAGTCGCTAAGAGAAGCTTCAGCATGAAATTCTTGTCCCTGAATGTTGTTAGAGAGAGACGGGAAAGATGGAAATCAGACAGGACAACGTCTGGTGAATACGGAGGGTAAGGAAGTGGTTCCCAACCAAGTTCAGCAAACACATCTGTGGTCATTCTGGCCTATGAGATGTGAATTATTATGGAATAACAACACAGGTTTATCTAGTGTCTTGTTAATAGCAACAGCGAATTGTCTTAGCTGTTCAGTATACACAGCAGTGTTGAATTCAGACATTTTCACCTGGGGGGAATGTCAACTCCTCGGGGGGAGGGTTGTTTGCTGTACTTTTGCAAGAAAGCAGCATATTTAACAATTCCATTCACATACACATCTTACCTAATATTGAGAATAATTGCTGATAAATATTCAATGTGAAATTATAATTTAAAAAAAAACAATCATTTGATTTCATCTAAATCATTAAATAAAGACTGGCAAAAATATTTTACACTAAACTTTAACTGCTATTTACAGTAGCTATTTTTGTTACTATTTCCTATATTCAGTAGTTACTGTTTGTTACTAATGTATAAGTTTTTAAATAGATTTAAATTAACTCAAATATTTTTTGTCCTAAAACAAACACATACAGAAATATCTTAACAAAAAGTTATCATTCTTTCTCACACTTCTCGTTCTAAATCAAGCATATTAGCCTTGGTTTCTTCATTGCATACACATCAATAGTTTAGTTTACGAAATCTTCAGTAGGATTAGTGCCGTGTCGTGGAAAATCAGCGCTTGGCGCGAGAGTATACGACGGCACTCCCGTATATATGAGTAAGGTCGACAGACCAGCCCCGAAAGGTGAGAAAATTTTAAAAAGTAAACCATGCTTTTCCTTGATTTTGAGCACTTTTCATTATTTTTTCCCTTTCATTTTATATATATGTTATGTGCATATGTGTTTTATTCCTCAGTTTTTCTTTCCTTCTTATCTTTCCTTTTTTCCTCCCGAATTTTGTACCCCTTACTTCGGCGCCCGGGGCCGTTGCCCCGCTTGCCCCTCCCCCATGGCACGGCTCTGAGCAGGATCTTCATCACCTTCAATAGCAATCTTTCACTTATATACTACTATGATATTGATAAATTCTATGTAAGTCTCTAATCCAGGAGGAATAACTGTTCCTCCCTGATCCGTCTAAATGACGCCCTCTGAATCTCATCCTTTAACTGACTTATTTTTAATTAAAGAAAGGTGTATTTACTTTAATAATCGTAAAACTCATTTACGTCTGTTACTTCCGATGCGAGAAATGGGATTTAGGTGCCCTATTTCAAATAATGCAAGAACTGTACATTTTCAAGAACTGAAGTCTGTTGACATCAGAGATCATATGGAATGATCAAAAGATCTTCCCTATCTTTCCTTTCCTATCTCAACCTGTGCTAGTGCTACCTACTAATATACAATATAGGGCGAGAGTATAGTACCTACTAAAATACAAACCTTTCTTCAACAGTTGACAATTTCATGTTCTGCCAAACTCGGTCATAGCGTTAAGAAATACAGGTTTTATTGACTATTTGGTATTCTATCTTAGATGTTACATGTTTAATATTTATATAGAATGGGTCTGCGTCATTTATATGTATATTGAGAGATTGGATTTCGTCTGCATGTGCACGGAAAGAAAGCAAATAATTATGTGAAGTAACTTCTACATTTTGTGACTGAATTTTTTTTGTTTCTCCGGGGGGGGGGAATGAATTTTCTTCGTGGGGAGATTCCCCCGGGCCACCCCTGAATTCAACCCTGATACACAGTAGCGTTGACGGTTTCATTTTTTGGTAGCAATTCATGATGAAAAATGAAATGACATTTTTGAGTTTTACGACCCATGATTATGCCGTGCAGGCTAAAAGAGATGGCAATGATGAGAAATGAATGAAATGGTGGAATAGAGAAAGTAAGAGAACCCCGAGAAAAACTACGCCCGACACAAAGTCAACTTGGCGGAAACTGGAATCGAACTAGGCACCCCACGCACCAGAGGTGAACGCTCTACCTTTGAGCCACCACGGCCTCACTGAATGTACCTCCTGCATGCTCTCAGAGAAACGTTAGTTAGACAAGTTTTGAATAATTTTTATTCGTAGCTGCATACCATTTTGGGCTTCCCAATGTAAAATCAACAGATATTGTTTTCCTATTGGGCTTCCCAATGTAAAGTCAACAGATGTATTCCTTAAATAAATTTTACAATAGACAGAAAAATGTCTTCCAAGCATTATTTTAACAGTTTTTGAGAATACCCTTCTGATGTTATTAGTTTATCAAAAATCACAAAGCAAATCAGAAAGTGTATAATATACTACAAGGGAATAGACACACAAATCTACATGCATACACTAATTTAAAATCAACGCAAGTCGATTCCAAAAGTGAGAATTCTAAATATTTTTACTCATCAAGATTGATTGATTTTGAGTTTTACGTCCCGTTCAGCAGCGAGGCTATATGAGACGTGGACCTACTGATTAACGTGGAATCCGAACCACATGATTTACTCATCAAGAGACTGGCACTATTTTTGCCCCTGTTTATAATATTCATATTTTGAAATACTTTAAGACGTCATTGTTTTTGTAGTAATCAAAGGAATATGGAATTATAGTACCCTTAATGAGAGCTATACAATCTGGAGCAACTAAGCTGCCAATGACGACAATATTTATGGTGACGAGTTTGGTCGAGATAATTTATTTTAATCTGATCAAAGTCAAGGATGTAATGGGGCGTATATACCTAATAATTTTATCATTCAGCGTATATTCATCTCAAATTTACGAAAGATAGAGTGTATGCAGGCGTAGGTATACGCTATATTCTTGAAAGCGGTCTAGTGGTATACCCTCCAAAAATTTTAGCATTGCATTGCATTACATTACTATTTTTTTATGTAATTTTGTAGACCTATATTTTATATTGTACATAATGTAACCGTTATATTTACATACAAACTAGTGCTTCATTATTTTTCACTTTCAGTTGCCTCAATCAGCTCTTAATTTTCGTTTTAATGAAGTACGAAAAGTGAAATGGTTTTATACGAAATACAAAATATATCCGAAAAGAGAGGTGAGAATTTTGTTCGAAGTCAGGAATAACTTTGTTACGGGAAGGTTCTGAATCTAACTTTTGTATACAATATATTTCTGTACACAACCTGAATTCATCTTGTACTTGTATACGTTAGCAATACGATTTCGTTGAAGGACAAACTATTTGTTCTTAACTAATAAATAGTGAGTTTCAAATATGAAGAAGTACACCTTTATTTTCAGTTACTTACTTTATCGGAAATAACTGCAGGCTGGTCATTGTCTGGTAAGGAATTCTCTCTCTTCTTAGGCGTCAGTATGTTTCGTACTCGGTTTAGACCACGTTCAATGCTGCCAAAAACTTTGCGAGCAGATAAAGGCGTGCTAACTGGCGTGCTCTCGCCTGGTCTAATCCTAAAATAAATAAAAAAATAGTATAATAAATAAAAAAGGATTTTTGGCTTAAGATGGAATTTATTTCACTTGAGTAGCATGGATTTTATATCTATATAGACCGTGGGCCACGGGGGTGATAACTCTACCCTGGGGAATTTTTGCCACTACATTTGTAATGTTCCTTAGGACCCTCAGATTTAATAAAATAATACCTGGGTCCTACGGCCCTTAACCCTTTAGCACGCGTGAATATTTACACGCTTTCGATGGCATCTCTTTAAACGACCGTAGATCAGATCGTTAGAGCAACACTGGAAGAAGTTATACCTCGATCGATTTGTAAGAGTGTGGGCTTTTAGTTTATGTAACGAACGAGATGTTTCTGTGCACAAAGGAAAAATAGCTGAGGGATATTTAAGAAAATTTCCTATAAAGTTCCTTCTCGCGATTCTATTAGTTATTACGTGGCAAACACTGTAAGCTAGGTGAATAATAAAATGAGTTTATGTGTCCTATTCCATTTTCAACCTAAAGTGAAAATTTCGTCCTGATCCATTACATAGTAGCAGAGCAAAAATACATTTTATAGTCTTCACAGGGTTCATAATAATTGATTTTCATGGAAGTACGACTATGGCTTTGAGTCAATGTTCCGTTTTATTTTCCTATCGAAAACAAGTGATACAAATTATTCTAGTTGATTTTCTCATTCGTTTTATTATGACAGATTCCCAGTACTGAGAAATTCCCCAGAAAGTTTTTATGGTTTGTTGGTTCACGGTATAATAGAAAATATTGAGTTGATTTTGAGTTTTACGTCCCGTTCAGCAGCGAGGCTATATGAGACGTGGACCTACTGATTAACGTGGAATCCGAACCACATGAGCTCCCGCCGGGAATCGAACCCGGGTCTCCCACGCCAAAGGCGCATACGCTAACCGCTTAGCCACGGAGGAGTTCTAATAGAAAATATTTCAAAGCAATAATTTTAACTGTCGTGCGGTTACATTATATTCTTTTGAAAATACTTGTTCTGCTGTTCTACAGAAGGCCGTTTCATCCTTATGGTAGCAATTTTCAGTCGCCACCAGAGGCGCTAGTTTCGCGTCAGCAACGTGACGCACGCAGTACGGAGTAGCCAGACACTTGTGTACAAGCCGTGCAGAGTAGAGACGTGTGTGAGCACAATGCCACCGAAAATCGACCCTTTTTGGGATGGCTACATCGTAGCACTTTCTGATATAGGCTACAGCTATCGTTGAATAAGAACACAGTGCAAGAAGAAAGGTTTCACAGTGTCTGATAAGGGAATTAATGCACCCATTTATCGCAATGCAAACCCAGAGCAAACCATTGCCATGCGTCGTCAAAAGCGGCAAAAGAAGCAACCGGCTCCACAACGCAGTCAAGACGTCATTGCCAAGGTCCGCCAGTTTGTGATCCAGGAGAATCCACCCACCCAACGTGACATAGCGAGGCGTGTTGGACGGTCAACTGCAACTGTAAACCTAATCATACGCGACAATATGGAACTCAGAAGTGCACACACGCGGCGGGTTCGTTCTGAAGCCAACGCACATCGCAGAACGGCGGATGGCATGCAAAAGGCTGTATGAAGGTTACCTGGCAGGTGACAAATGGCGTTATGTGATCATCTTAGATGAATCATGGGTCTATTTGACAGGATCCCAGCAGATGCGTGCAATTTATTACCGCCGCAGTGATGGAACCGATTATGCAAAGTGGGTTCGCTCCTGCAAGAAGAGTTTTCCAAAGGGATTTATGGTAGTGACGGGTTTCTGTACAAAAGGAAAGCTTCCGATACACCAGGTGTCATCAAATGTCAAGGTGAATGTAGCGTATTATATCGAGCATGTACCGGAACCCATCTATCGCCAACATGCCCCGGCTTTGTATGGCAATGACACTGACAGAGTGTTCATCAATCAGGACAAGGCCAGCAGCCATGCTGCCAAACGAACGGTGGCCTACATGACACGAGGTTATTTATCGACAGTTCGAAGCGGAGTCTCAAATGTGTTCTTTTGTATTACGGATCAGTTCCGTCAAACCGGATTGGTCATTCGATGCATTTACGAGAACATAATAATATTAAACTTGTGATTGACTTACTCGGGTACGAGGAACATAACCGCATCATTTATATTGATTTCAAAATGGTATTTTATTATTATTAGTATTACAGGGTGTCCGAGAAGTCCTTCCCTGATTACAGAAATTGATAACTCAGGCTAGAAATAAGATAGAAATATGAAACTGGTGTTGAATTGTTTACAAACTATAAAAGTTTTTGTTTGTGTTAGGTTTGTTCTGTTTTACCAAGTCTCAATTTTGTTTGTATTAGGTTTGTAGTACGTAAGTAAGAAGCCCAAGAAGCCATGCCAACCAACCAGAAGGCGGCACAGTGTGTCCTGTGGTACCATGAGACACGATCACCAACCACGGTGCAGAGACAGTTCCAGACAACATTTGGGAGGACTCCACCTGATGTCAAGAGCATTAAAGCCTGGTATGAGAAGTTCAAGAACACAGGGTCGGTTGCTGATTTTCCGAGGTCTGGTCGACCAAGAACCTCAGCAGACACGGTGGAGGCTGTGCGGCAGTCTTTTCTGAGAAGTCCTAAGAAATCGGTGCGCAGGGACTCACGTGAATCCATGACATTTTACACAAACGTTTATTGTTTCGTGCTTACAAAGTGCAACTCGTTCAGGCCTTGTTGCCCGACGACGGTACACGTCGATATGACTTTGCGGTCGAAATGCTATCACGTATTGAGGACGATAATGGTTATCTCAGACGAATTGCCTTTTCCGACGAAGCGACATTCTTTGAAATGAAATGAAATGAAATTTTGAGTTTTACGTCCCACGTTTATGCCGGTTAGGCTAAAGGAGACGGTGATAATGAGTAATGAATGAAATGGTGGAATGAAGAAAGTGGGAGGAAACGGGAGAACCCCGAGAAAACCCACGCACACGGTGTTTGTCCACCACAAAGTTCACTTGGCGGGAGCAGGGTTTGAACCCGAGACCCCTAGCACCAGAGGTGAACGCTCTACCACTGAGCCACCGCGGCCCCAGCGACATTCTTTGTCAGTGGAGTAGTGAATCACCATAATGTACGCATTTGGGGTTCAGAACCCCCCAGGGAGGTCAGGGAGTTCACCAGAGGCAGTCCAAAGGTGAATGTTTGGTGCGCGTTATTGCACGATCGAACGTGTGGATGGAAATTGAATATCGCCTAGATGTGCTACGTGCTAACGAATTTATTTATATATATATATATATATATATATATATATATATATATATATATATATATATATATATATATATATAATTTATTTTTTTTTTGCATAAATAACTTCACCTCCACGACCTCGCAAAATAACAAACTGTAGATCACGTGGGAAATGCTTCAGCATCTTCTGAATCCACACATTTTTGCATTCTTGATTAACACTGCCTGGTTCTTCTTCTTGAATATACATCACATATTTTTCCCAGATAGAACCTGATATTTCTACATTGAACTCCTTAACTATGTGCGCTGGACCTACGCACAAATCTGCATAAAAGCTTTCTCATGTGACATATAAGCATTTTCTGAATGTTCCATTTCCAATAGGTTAATATCTACCAGGTGTGTTAGTTGAAATTTGCCGGTTTTTTCGAGAAAGAAAGCACTTAATATTCAGGGAATCTCACAATTTCTTTATTCAAAATAATGACCATTGGATTCTACACACTTTGCCCATCTTTTAGTCAAATCACGGATACCATCCCCAAAAAAACTTTTTCTCTTTCGAGCCAAACCATTCGAAGAGCCAATTTTCGACTTCATCAAAATTAGCGAAGCGCTGCTCTGCAAGTGAGTGTCCCATCGAGGCGAAAAGGTGTTAGTCCGACGGGGCGAGGTCTGGAGAGTACGGCGGGTGCGGTAATATTTCCCAATTAAGTGTTTCTAATGTGTCCTGCACCAGTTTAGTGGTATGAGACGGCGCGTTGTCATGTTGCATGATAACTTTGCCATGTCTTCGGGCCCATTCCGACCGTTTTTCGATCAACGCATGATTCAAATTAATAATTTGTTGTCTGTAGCGATCAGTATTCACTGTTTCACCAGGTCTTAATAACTCGTAGTACACCACACCACACTGGTCCCACCAAACACAGAGCATTGTCTTACAGCCAAAGCGATTTGGCCTTGCCGTCTTCACCAGGTGCAAGCCATGATTTTTTTCACATCGGGTTCTCAAAATAAATCCATTTTTCGTCCCCCGTGACAATTCGATGCAAAAATGATTTCCTTTCGAACCGTTGAAGCAGGATTTCACACACGGGTTTTCGCTTTTCCATTTGTCTATCCGTCAGTTGGTGTGGCACCCATTTTCCATACTTCTGAGTCTTTCCCATTGTTTTTAAACGTTGGGAAATTGCTCCTCGAGTCACATTTAGTGTTTGTGCTAATGTTGCTTGCGATTGGGTTGGGTTTTCATCTAATAACGCCTGCAATTCCTCGTCTTTGAACTTTTTCGCTGCACCGGGATGTTCCTTGTCTGTCAAATCGAAATCTCCACTTTTAAATTAACGAAACCATGTCTCGCATGTTCTAATCACTGGAGCATGTTCACCGTAGGTTTCTACCAGCAACCGATGAGCTTCAGCTGCTTTTTTCTTTTGATGAAATAAGAACAGCAATGCATGCCGCAAATGCGATTTACTTGGAACGAAACTCGCCATATTCACTGAGGTAAACAACTCTGACGCTATTCTGTTGGCCAAATGTGACTTGTATATTTTTGAAGGTTAATGTTTACACAAACAAATGACGTACATGCCGCATCATAGTAATGTATACATATTGCTAGACACATCTAACGGTAAAACCGGCAAACTTCAACTAACACACCTGGTATAGTCATTTCTTGTATAGTCTTTACGGCATAAGTTATGGTACCTCATTTCGACTGCTATGGCATCCACTTCTCGGATCAGTAACTGTAGTGATTCATCTTCCTTTCGAATAGCTGTTGCTTAAATGGCATGTTCAGCAATTCTAGTGACACATGTCACCAGAGATCCTCATGAACCATCCTTTTTTCGTGATCCCTATTTTAGCCGTTTCTAGCAAAATATGCACTGCTTCTTGTTAAATATGATGTCGGATACATACTGTCGTGCAGCAGTACACTTTAACTATGATAAATTACCCACTAAGAGTGTATATTTTTCCGCTCCACATGATTCAGCAGACTAACTTAGCAATCGTGGTAATTTTGTAAAACTTTGGTAGTCCCAGCGATAGACCGTATTTGTTTGTATCATATTCTTTAGTCATTTGGATGCAAATTGATGTTGAGCGGTGCACTTTTGCAGTGTCACTTTTTTGTCGCAGTTCTTTGACCTGAAAATTTTTATGAAAGCTTTTTCTATGAAATTTCTCGTCCTCATGTCAGTTTTGTTTTATGCGTAGTATATTAAACAGATTTTTCACAACACCAATCCTTTTTCTTGTTGCAATTGTCGTCTGTCTGACTGGTTTCTTTTTGTTTGCTATTCTTCTTCAGAATAACTGAAAACACGTGGATTTCAAATGAATTTGCTACTGTTATCAACTTATAGGCAGACAAGAATATAACAGATTTATTCAGTATTACGGGAATTAAAAAAAAAAAAAAACCTACATGTTACATACTACAAATATTAAGTGCGATTATCTGTGTGCATATGCAATAAGAATACATGCACTATACAATAACTTCGAGAAGTTTTTATAAATTCAGATACCAGCAGGCACGTTTGGAAGTTGTATTCATTGCAGAACACCAGAACAACAAGTATTTTGTAAGAACAATGTTACCACACAGTTAAAACTATTGCTTTGAAATATTTTCTATTATACCGTGGACCAACAAACAATAAAAACTTCCTGGGTATTTCTCGGTACTGGGAATCTGTCATAATATAACGAGTGAGAAAATCAACTAGAATAATTTGTATCACTTATTTTCGATGGGAAAATAAAATGGCACACTGACACAAAGCAATACTCATACATCGATGAAAATCAATTATGAACCCTGTGAAGACTATAAAGTACATTTTTCCTCTGCTACTAATGGATCCTCTCCTACAATCAACTTAAATTTTCACTTCACTTTAAGTTAAACATAAAATAGGACACATGAAAACATTTTATTATTCACCTAGTTTTAGCCACGTAATAACTAAAAGAATCGCGAGAAGGGGTTTTATAGGGAAAGTTTCTTAAATATCCCTCAATTATTTTTTCTTTGTACGCAGAAATGTTCCGTTCATTACAAACTGAAAGTTTACACTCTTACAAATCGATCAAGGTATAGCTTGTTCCAGTGTTGCACTAACGGTCTAATCTACGGTCATTTAATAAGATCGCATAAATGTCTGTAAAAAATACACGGGTGCTAAAGGGTTAAGGGCCCCAGGACCCAAGTGTTGCACTTACGTTGTTCAACAACTATTTTTTTTTTAAATTAAGGACCCTAAGGAACATTACTAACATAGTGGCGAAAATTCCCCAGGGTAGAGTTATCACCCCCTTTGCCCTTGCTCTAATATACAGGTGTATATAGTGTGTTCGGAAAATAAATCCTAATATCAAAATATAATTTATTTATAATAGTCCTCTACAGAGCCAAACTCCATTTACAGAGGAACATATGTATACACACATAATTACATATGAAATACATATAATATATATCTATATACTGAAAGAATTTTTTTTTTTAAAAAAAATACATGTAAACAAGGAAAAATACAAGTTAAATAATAAAAACAAATTAAAATAATAATAGTATAAATTTAAAAGAAAATGAAAAATATGAAAAAAAATGAATAATATGAAAAATAAGAAAAGTCTCCAGCATAGGTTCAACTCATAGAGATAAGTCATAGAGATAACACTTCTTAATTATTTAATTAATCCATACATAATGTCTTTTCAAAATATTATTTTTCAGTATACGCAAATATACAGCGGTAGGATAAGAGAAGTCAAGATCCAAATCTGATGAAACCAGCTGATTGAAATTCTTACAAGCTCTAACTATGAATGAGTCCTGGTGAATTGTAATATGAGATCTCGTTATGTTAAATATTAAATTCTTACGCAATGGTCGTTTTGGTATATTGAAATTAATATATTGGAGCAAATTACAATTATCTGTTACTGAGTTTACTGTCTTGTACAAATATGTTTGCTGAATAAGGAAACGTCTACTGTAAAGAGAATGCATATCAAATTTAAGTAAAAGAGAAGAATAAGAGATCTTATTTTTAGTTGCTGATATATGATACAATTTGAAATAAAGATGTTTCAAAAATTTAAATTGGACTCGTTCTATGTTATTTGCTTGTAATTTGTGAATAGGATCCCATAGAGCACAACAATATTCCAACTTACTTCTAATCATCGCTATAAAGAGGTGTTTTAAAGCTTGGATATTATATAGGTCTCTTGTACTCCTTATTAAAAACCCTAGTGCCCTGTACGACTCTGCAATAATTTTATTTATGTGACATTTAAGTGTAAACTTATGATCTAGTAATACACCTAAGTCATTAACAGAATATACTCTTTTTAACTTTTCACTATTAATCTTATACTCAAAAGATGGACAATTAATTTTATTTGAAAACGTTATAACATTACATTTTTTTATGTTAAAATATAATTTGTTTCTGATACACCATTGCAGACAACTATTAATATCTCCTTGTAGTTCATGTCGATCATTATTCACTTTTATAGCTTTAAATATTTTCATGTCGTCGGCATATAATAAACAATTACTATATTTTACAACATTTGGTAAATCATTAATGAATAAGGAAAATAGCAATGGGCCCAAATTTGAACCTTGTGGTATACCTGAATTAGCTACGTAAATAAAAGATTTTACAAAATTATAATTGACAAAATATGTTCTACCTCGCAAATAAGAGATCATAATATTTATCAAAGAGGTTGAAAATCCCATAGCCAGAAGCTTATTTATTAAAACCGTGTGATTTAATTTATCAAATGCTTTTTGAAAATCCGTATAAATTACATCAACGTAATATCCATCATTTATAGAACTTGCAATAAATTGAGAAAAAGAAGTTAAGTTGGTCAAAGTTGAGCGTCCTGGGTAAAAACCATGCTGAAAAGGTGAAATATAGGCTTTGACATGCGAGAAAATTCTGTTAAATAAAATTTGTTCGAAAATTTTTGAAGGAACTGAAATTAGGGCAATAGGTCTATAATTTTCAATATTCTTAGAGTTTCCTGTCTTTAATATCGGTGTTATTTTACTCAGCTTCCATTTATCCGGAAAGGATTCAGTTTTCAAAATTAAATTGAATATCAAATATAGTGGAGCTAATAAAGGTTCAGCACAACCTTTAAATAAATATGTGGGAAGTTCATCTGGGCCACTACTTCTGCTAGATTTTAATTGCTTTATTGATTTTATTGATTGAAGATAAAAGACGAACATGGGTGCAAAAATGAGTCATCTCGGAGCTGTAACTCGCTGAAAAGGGTCGGAATGATTAAAGAAGGGGTCATGAGTAGAGAATGAAATTTATGATTAAGGTTGGATAAAAGCGGGCAGTGATTATTTTGAACCTAGATTCCATTAATGTACCACTGGATGTGGAAAAGAGACAGCTACAGCATTAACCTCGAAGTATAGGTGGAAATAAATACCATCTACGTAGAAACGAAAAATGATGTATCAGGAACTGAAAACTGGCATATATTCCACAACAACTGGTAAATTAATTGAATCTTCGCTTAAAACAAACATTATGCTTTTGTACTCAATATTTATCCAACATTTCGTTCTCGAATTATGATTCCTTTTACGTTGTTCTGATCAATTTTTGGCGAGCTGTAACTCTGAAATGACGCATTTGTGTACCATATATCTTTTCACGTTCTCATATCAGGATTCATTTTCCAAACTGTTTAAGTGTTCTCTAATACCATAGATTTTCAATGAAGTAATTAATTTTTACCTACGTGTTAGTTTCTATCTTATACCTAGTCTTACCATAAATACTGTCGCAAAAATTTTAATTACATTGACACAAAATGATTAGAGATATTTTAATACCCTAATAACATGAGTTACAGAAATGCGTTGTGAATCAAAATCACAAATAATTATTCAAAATGGCAACAATTAGCATACACACAGTCCTTGAGTCTTTGTGGCCACCCACCAATTCCATTACGCAACACATCAACGGGAAAACCTGCAGCTACCTTTCGAAGAGACCGCTTTTAACTCTCGTTATTAGGATGACTCTTCTTGCAAGCCATCTCCTGAAGCTTGGACCACAATTTGTAGTCCAAAGGGTTTAGATCCAGACTAACAGAAAGCCAGTCTGAAGTAGAAATGAAGTCCGGAACGTTTGCCTCTAGCCACCGCTGGATTCTCCGTACCTTGTGTGCTGGGGCTGAGTTCTACTGGAAGTTCCAGTTCTGTGTATGGAAAAGGGTTTTCGTGAGAGTCTTGACTAGTCTCTCAAGCGCTTTCTCCTAGTGCATTGTGCCTGACGTTTTGTCCCCCTTTTCACAGAAATGGCAACAATGAGCGAAAAAAGATTGGTCGAAGCGAGAAGCAGCTCCCAAAGTCAAAGTCAAGACTGACGTCCACGAAGGTTAGGCTGTGCGTTTAGTATGATTAGGACATCCTGCCTCACGAGCTGCTGCTGCCGAGTAGAACGACAGACTCGGACAGGCACTGTCGACAATTAGTGAGAGAGCACTTAGTAAATCAAAAGAAACGACCACAACTTTTAAACAGAAAAAAAGGTCATATACCACGCTGACAAAGCCACATTATATTTAACAACTCACAGAAATTGAAAGAATTAACCGGGACGTTTTAATGCATCCGCCGTATAGCCCAGACTTGACACAGTCATACTATTCTTTGTTTCGGTCTCTGCAGAACTCCAAGAAGCCTGTGGAAACCACGTGTCGCATTTTGTTTACAAGACACAACAGAAGTTCTATAGCGACGGGAATATGCTGTTGTCGAAAAAATGGCCAGTTACCCAACAAAATGTTGCATGCGTCGTTTCATAATGTTATTTTCAAATCGCAATATATGTATCCTCAATTTTGACCTTCAAAGGCTCAGTACCTTTTAGACAACCTGATAGTACTTAAGAAGCAACTCATCAACATCCAGATCGTTTACACATCACATAATACATATTATGTCAATTTAGGTAAGTTTTATGGCTCAAAATAGAAATAAAGCCAATTCTTCACTCATTCTACTGTTCACTATTTATATTATGTATACGGAAACCACAAATTATTATTGTGGTCATTCATAATTTTCGACTGAATTCTGTGAACTCGGAAAACAATCGTTAGAGCTGTTGCTTACTACATCACATATAAGTTCTTTTTTTTTTAATTTTATATATATATACACGTAAGTTAAAATCCCTAGGCGGCAGTAAAACTACGCTATAAAAACACCATCAAAATCTAAGTGGATTCATGGATAATTATCTTTTAGAGTTTATGTGGCGGGAAGCTTATCTTTGACAATGCAATGCATGCTTTAATTCAACCAGATATAACATTTCTATGATAAAATCTAATCGCTAGCATATTATGTTTTTAAAATGTAATTATTGTCGCTTTGGTGTACAGTCATTAAATTTACGTAATGTGTCGATGCTTTCATAAATCGGTCAATGATCAAAAGGGTTTTTGGTTACGCCAGTGGACAATTGTGTGAGAGTTTGGCTTAAGTCAATTCGCTACTCCCCAATCTATTTACCCCTATTTCTGTGGTTTCGTTACGGTTTTAAACACTCATCACCTGCCATCCGTGTTAAGGCACACAATGAAAGCATTGCTCTCCACTCTTCCCCCCCCCCTCTCCTTATTTTTCATCTATTTCCATAAGCACAACTATTATAGAAAAGCAAAACGGGCGTGCATGAAAAAATCCTATAGGTTGTCCTGAAGCTGCATTTTATTCTCTAAATTTTCACGATGCTCACAGAGTTGCCAGCAGCGCCAGTTTTTATAGAAACAAAATTTCCTATCTTCACTTTATCTCTTGAAATTTTAGGAAGCAATTGAACAAGTTCACAGAAAAGAAATTGTTTGATGCAGTATACCAGATAAAACATCTTTTAATTTTTTCTCTAGTCATATGCATGTTTAATCCGGATAAAGCTAACAAATAACACTATAATGCTTTTTTGATTTTATTTTGTTTGATTTTAGTTTAGCGTCCCGTTCAGCAGCGAGGCTATATGAGACGTGGACCTACTGATTAACGTGGAATCCGAACCACATGAGCTCCCGCCGGGAATCGAACCCGGGTCTCCCACGCCAAAGGCGCGTACGCTAACCGCATAGCCACGAGAGAGCTCTACACTATAATGCGTCTACACGGATTACGTTACCAAAGAAAGCGTCCTATGGAACATAACAGCATTACGAAAAAATGCAGTAAAGAGCGACATAGTATACAACACATCAAATTTACCACAAACTTGTATATCTTTAGAAATCAACTTGGGAAACTTTCCTCATTTAATTTACATATGGCAAAACAATCGTAAAAAATAATAATCTCAAAAAAGGACTCCAATTGATGGTACAGTCCGCAGCAAAAAAACCTGCAACATGAGCATGTAAGTCTATTGTGAAACTACGCCTAACAGCGCAGGGAATCAACATAACGTCTATTGTAAGTGGCACGAATCACGCCAGGAGAAATCTCGGCGTCCTCCCCTGCACATTTATTTTGGAACAAAAACTTTGTCGTTTCACAATAAATTTACATGCTCGTGTTCCAGGTTTTTTGCTGCGGACTGTACAAGGGTCTTCAAGGCGTGGCCGACGGACAATACATGATGTGTAAATCTCCATGCCATGGCCAACACACTTTTCAAAATTTACGTATTTAACATGAACACTTGATTTAAAACAAATTCTAAATAAAGTACGAGTTTATAGTTTAGTACTCCATGAGCGATACGGAAGTTATTAATTGGTCCGCATCATTAAATGGGTTGAAGAGATGGAATGGTATTTTTGTTCAAGAAACAAACCTCTTGGTACTGAGTGAACAGTCAAAGACGTTTCATCTTCTACCTATCCGAACTGATCATAAAAAAGTAACTGTGTACACCTACACCAAAGGGAATCGTCCCACAAAGGTACGTGGCTGTGTTGTGATAATTTGTTACAAAGAAACCCATAGTTCAGACGTAGATAGGGCAATAGATTTTGGAAATAACCTATAGCAGGCACGTAACCAAGAGAGGGTACGGGGAGTCCAGACCCCCCTTCGAAACCAGAAACGAGAAAATTAAGGAAAGATGAAAGAAACAACAAAAAAAAGATAGAAAAAGAAAAAACAGCGTTAAAAATAAAAAGCTAAAATTAGAAATAATTTTTCATCATCGCTTCTCTGCATTTATTAAATATGTTATTTCAGAAACAGTTTCCTATTGCTCTTTAACTTGTCATTTGGCACAGACAGTTGTTGACAGAATAATAAAAGCAAAAAGTTGTGAAGAGAAAGTTCTGTTAACATTTGATTCAACAGAGAAAGGAACGCAGATGTTGTAAAATATTTTACATTATTGGATATGTACTTTTTATAATAGTGGACATGTACTTTTTATAATAGTTGAGGTCATAATGAAAGGAAAATTGTTATATTTGAATGAACAATTGATGAATGAACAGGAACGTAGATATTGTAAAATCTTTTTCAATAGTTTTTTTTTATATACATATATACTTTTACTCGAGATTTCTTCATAGTTTGTTGTTAAAATACTAACATATCCTCATTTTATTGTCCTAACAAACCATTTTATGTTGCCAGTAAAATAGTTTAGACTGAATGAGCCCCTGGTGTGATAACAGTACAGGGTGTCCGAGAAGTCCTTCCCTGATTACAGAAATTGATAACTCAGGCTAGAAATACGATAGAAATATGAAACTGGTGTTGAATTGTTTACAAACTATAAAAGTTTTGGTCAAATCAGTACACTTCCACATGAGCACCCTTGGTAGCACGTAGCACATCTAGGCGATATTCAATTTCCATCCACACATTAGCCAACATCACTGGAGGGATCGATGCAACGACTGTGGTTATTCGTTGCTGCAGGGTTTCAAGATCTGGTACACGTGTTCGGTAGACCTCATCCTTGACATAACCCCATAAAAAGAAGTCGGAAAAGGCAATTCGTCTGAGATAACCATTATCGTCCTCAATACGTGATAGCATTTCGACCGCAAAGTCATATCGACGTGTACCGTCGTCGGGCAACAAGGCCTGAACGAGTTGCACTTTGTAAGCACGAAACAATAAACGTTTGTGTAAAATGTCATGGATAGAGCTTTTTGGCATCTGTAATTCACGTGAGGCTCTGCGCACCGATTTCTTAGGACTTCTCAGAAAAGACTGCCGCACAGCCTCCACCGTGTCTGCTGAGGTTCTTGGTCGACCAGACCTCGGAAGATCAGCAACCGACCCTGTGTTCTTGAACTTCTCATACCAGGCTTTAATGCTCTTGACATCAGGTGGAGTCCTCCCAAATGTTGTCTGGAACTGTCTCTGCACCGTGGTTGGTGATCGTGTCTCATGGTACCACAGGACACACTGTGCCTTCTCCTGGTTGGTTGGCATGGCTTCTTGGGCTTCTTACTTACGTACTACAAATCTAAAACAAAAAAAAAAAAAAAAATGAGACTTGGTAAAACAGAACAAACCTAACACAGACAAAAACTTTTATAGTTTGTAAACAATTCAACACCAGTTTCATATTTCTATCTTATTTCTAGCCTGAGTTATCAATTTCTGTAATCAGGGAAGGACTTCTCGGACACCCTGTATTTCATGTCACGCTTCCCTCCCCCATTACGAAATCCTGGCTAAACGAACCAATATATGTTGCCAGTAAAATAGTTTTGAATGATCGAGCCCCTGGTATGATAGCCATAGTATTTCACGTCAGGACCCCCCCCCCCGCTCTCTCTCTCTCTCTCTCTCTCTCTCTCTCTCTCTATTACGAAATATTGGCTACGTGCCTTCCTATAGTACAGTATTTTGTCCAGCCGAGAGAGAGCTGAACAATTATACATCAGGCGCGCGAGATTCCACCGAAACACTGGCAATCGGATTCCAACAACTCTGACATTACATTTCGGCAGAGACTGTATATAAGCTCTATATGACTAAGAACAATCGTGTATAGTGTCTCCGGTGATTTTACGGCATCAAATCTTGAAAGCAGAGCAGTAAAAATTTGTCTTAGTGATATATTTATACTTTTTTCTTTTTCGATGGACGCATATGGTGTTACTGCCCAGAACGCCTTCAGCAAAAGTAGGCCTATTCTATACCATGTTGATTTGGAAACATAGTGATGTTGTGGCATTTACATGTATGTTGCTTTGTTTTTGAAAATGGCATTAGACCATAAAGTATCGTTCAAAACATTGTAAGACAGAGATCTACTGTAACATTCTGGTTAATAATGCGCTTCCATTACTGGAAAGGTTTTATGGATCAGTGTTGCGTCCTAGATAGTAATACTAGACACCATAGTAAAACAGCTACTGAGTAATGGGATGTAGACAATGACAACCAGCATAGACTAGTTTGTACTCTCCGACTCCTGACCCTAATCCTATTGAACGATTTTGTGTTAGAATAGATGCTGTATCAGGGAAAGGCCAACGCGATCAACATTGGGCTCAACTAGCTGATAAAATTAGAGGTCTGCACGGGCTTGAGCCTACAAAGCATATATCACTTCGGGCCCTGGCCGGACTCGGGCCGTAAATTTTTAAATATCAACCATGTTTCTCGGGCCTAACTTTGTAAATATACTGTGCAACGATACATCACCGTTCTTTCTGGAGAAGTTTTAAAGCACAACTGCAAAGTTAAACCGCTAAGTGCTATAAATAAAAATTTAATTATTAAGTTTCTGTATTTCGGGCTTATTTGATTATCACACGAGCTCGATCCTAAATGCTAAAACATACTTCGGACTTGGGTCGGGCCTAACATTATAAATTCACGGGCCGGGCCCAGGCTAAAAATTCCTGCCCGTGCACACCTCTAGATAAAATACAAGATGAATGCCATTGTCATGTCTGAAGATGTACCAAAAGCATGTCAGCACATAAATGAAACCTAATAGCTTTTTTATAAGTGACACCAGTTACTGTACACTGAGAAAACAATCCTGAAATCCAAACACACACGAAATACTCATAGCTTCATGTTTGGATTTATTTCGAGAAATGAAGAAAATAACTGACTTTTTAATAGTTATTTTCAGTTCAGAAAGTACTCTAAAATCTTCATTATTTGCTCATTAATGTAAGGAAATGAAAGGCAGGGGTAGCTCAGTGGTAAAGAGTTTACGTCCTGTGTGAAAGATCCCTGGCTTAACCCCACGCAAATTGAGATTTATTTGATAATATTTTATTTAGGAATTTTTTGGGGGGTACTTCTTTTTCCACTTGCTTTCCACTTGCTTCCACTTGCTAAACATATTCACTTTTGGCAATTTTCCTGTGGGTTAGTCCCGGAAGTCTACAATCATGCTAAATTTTATCATTCTAATTCTGCCGGAAGTGCCTAAACATTTTGGGGTGTAGAAGATGTCTCATATAAATAACATTGGAAGAACCTTTCAGTTCCTCATAAAACCTCTCTACGTTTGAAAATCTTTGTTTTTGGTCATTTACTTAACTAACGCTAACGGAAACATACAATCATACCGAATTTAAAGTTTTTATTCCAAGTCCAAGTATTTATTCTAAAATATGAGATTATAAGTCCAAAAAAAGGATCCATTTACACAAACATAGAGAATTTCTTCATCCTCCCTTTAGATCCCCTAAAAATGAAAAAAATATTAACTTTTGGCAATTTTCCTGTGGGTTAGTACTTAAAAGCTACAATCATGCTAAATTTTGCCTTTCCACGTCAACCGGAAGTACACTTTTATTTTATGTCAGTTCATGTAGTTTTATATATTTTTAGGATAGATGTAACGCAACATTGTGAACATATTAACTTGGATTGGATTTCAAATTACTTTGCTGATACATTAAATGCTTTCATACCGGGTCCAGTTCGACGATAGGTGTCGTGGGTGCAAGGAGGACCAAGCATCTTACAATATAGACGTGGCAAAGATCATGGAGCTAAAAAGATGGAACAAACGCCACTCGCAAGCTTTTGCACAACTGAACACAAACAAAAGCGGGCCTACTTGCCGCACCATGCATAGTTTTTCAGATCTAGCATGAAACATATCCAAACATTTAACTTTTTCCGGGCTACGACCATTGTCACGCACCTGCTTTCTTCGCTTTTTTACCATGTCCTCACTTTTTTCTCCATGTAATATCAATCATGATTTTTTTTTTTTTGCAATAGTTTATTCACATACAGAATTACTTTATGGCATAAGCAGCAATTTTTAGCACTTTGCCCTCCTGAGATATTACGCCGCAAAAATGGCATCAAATCACAAACTTCAACTTTCGGACCCCATAAATCTATGGTGTCAGTAGTATCATAGCTGTGGATATTTCTACAGACTCTATACATGCAATAGTATTCAACACAAAATTTATGAAACCCTCACTTTATGCCATTCCAAAATTTAGCCCGTTTGAAAGTGTAATTTTCTCTAGTTTTTCCGGTGATTTATGTATTGGTTTGCAACCCTGCATATTTATTTAAACGCAAAAGTTAATATTCTGCGTGTACCTCAGTCCCTCCTCTAAACATTCGTTTTTGCTTCGTATTCGTGTGATTCGTACGTCCTGAGCAACTGTAGTTTTCGTAAACGCTTGCAAATGCAAAAATTGGCACTCCGCCGACAACAAAGATGGCCGCCATTCAGGAACACTTGTACCGTCTGCAGCAAAAATCCTGCAACATGAGCATGTAAGTTTATTGTGAAACGACGAAGTATTTTGTTCCAAAATAAGTGTGGAGAGAAGGTAGCTGAGGTTTCTTCTGGCGTGATTCGTGCCACTTAGACGTTATGTTGATTCCATGCGCTGTTGGCGTAGTTTCGCAATAACCTTACATGCTCATATTGCAGATTTTTTGCTGCGGACTGTACATACGACAATGTGACTAATGTTATTGACCTTCTCATGCACACGGTTCGTCACACTCAATTTTTAATAATTTTCGGAGATGTTCGAGCAACGATTTTCACAATTTTTGGACCACTTCAGATGGATTGACCCAGGCCGGTAGCCAGGCCAAAGATGTAGGGGGGGGGGATGAAGTTTAGGGGGGCCGATCCAACCATATTATAGTTCGTTTGCAAGCCAACTGTGAAAATTTTAGAGGGGACCCGCAACAATTTAGGGGGAGCGGCGTCCTAGACCCCCCCTGGATAGGGCGTGGATTGACCCACTAGCGAGGAACGTTCCAGCAATACGGGATAAGAAACACTACATCATCATAATACACACGTTTTAAATAGAGAATAGAAGAATAGCAACTGAAATGGGAATGTCAGATAAGTTATTCATATTTATTTGATAATTATACTATAGCTTTTTATTATATAAGGCAGTGGCGGTTACAGAGAGGGGCTTTCGGGCTGAAGTCCGTAAACTGTGGAATTTCTAAAGAAAAAAGAAAGAAGCTACCGTTAATCATATATATGCTTAAAAACTCCACGCCCCCTCCCAAATTCCGAGATTAATAATAATAAAAAAAAAGGATTTCTTCTAAATTCGTTATTGACATAAGGTAAAGAAATACCTGTAAAGATAGGCAAGTATCCAAAGGGAGGAAAGGTCGAATAATGGAATTGCAGTGACGAAACTTCATTTGCTTAAGTTAATATTCGAAAGCTGAAGACATGTCTGTTTTTTTTTTCTTTTTAAAAAAAAAATTACTGGGAAATGATTTCTCGCCTGAGTGCTGAAAGAGGGCACTTCTTCACAGAAAACTAAAAAAAATATAAAAGTCTTTAATTTATTGATAGAGATGGACAATAATGAAACTCAAATATTTTTGCGAAAGAAGAGTCAAGATTTTGGCATTTCTCATATCTCGCGTCACGTCCATCCCTATTTACAAACTGTTTGGTCCTTTGAATTTCAAAATGTGCTTTCGCAGTGATTGTGATGCACTGATGCAATAATTTCATACGCGTCACAGTAAGGTTTCTCCTCAAAGTGAGAACTTACAGCGAGGGTGCAACCTCCTCGATATGTGCGCCCCTCATCCATCGCGACCTAGACATCAAGGTAGCGACCGCGACTTAAACCTCGAAATCCATCGCGAGGTATCTTCGGTATGTCTTTACCTAAGTATTCTTATTTCTCAATTAACATGAATTTCTATTTTCAATTAACAAAAGGACAATTATACGTATCACATTTACATTAGCCGCCGTGATCTAGTTTGTTTGTAACCAGATAGTTCAACCGGAACGGAAATTACGTCTGCACCAGCGTATTTTAATTTATTTCTCTTTTTTTTTTTTTGCCCTCCAATTGTTTGCGCCCCCAAAACTTTTGCGCCCTAGGCACATGCCTAAGCGGAAAAGCGACCCTGTGCTCTACTCACAAGTATTCCGATTGTCGCCTTAGTCTGAATTTCTCGTTTTCCTTCAGTGTGTGTGTAGCATGGAGCAGTTTACTATAGCGCAACGTTTGCTTGTTATTTTTTTTTTATGCCAGAGCAGTAGGGGAGGTCATATTAGAGGTGGGCCGGACTCGGGTCTACAAAGCATATATCACTTCGGGCTTGGGCCGTAAATTTTTAAATATATAAACAATTTATCGGGCCTTTTCGGGCCTGATTTTGTAAATACTGTGCAAAGATATTTATTGGACCGTTCGTTCTGGAGAACTTTTAAAGCACAACTTCAAAATTAAACCTCTAATTGCTGTAAATTAAAATGCAATTTTGTATTCATTATTAAGTTTCTGTAATTCGGGCTCATTTGATTACATTGGTCAATAAAAAGATGAAAAGTGTCTGCGGCCGGTAATATTTTAATGGATTCTAAGTATAATGTGCACGCTGAATTCAAAAATAACGTTAGTTTTGCCAAATTGGCTCTAGATGCTGAGATAATAGGCCTCAGTATAGATGTATTGTGAATGAAGTATGACATGTATGTCGCTACTATGCGATGAAAGTTGTGAAATTGTGGACACAATTTTGTGGCGAATTTTTCTCCCGTTTCCTCCCACTTTCTTATTCCACCATTTCATTCATTTCTTATAATCACCGTCTCCTTTAGCCTAACCGGCATAAACGTGGGACGTAAAACTCAAAGATTTCATTTCATTTTTTGATTTCTCATTAATAGTATTTGCCTTCGTTTGTAAATACTTCCATTTCTGTTACTAAACTGGTGTTTGTTTCTTCATTTCTGTCAGTGAAAGATGAGCTCTTTACTAAGAGACTAGAAACGACTCAGATGTTTTATGCTACATCTGTGGCGAATATTGTCAACCAAAACAAAGGAGAAACATAACTGACTTTGTCAAGGAAGCATATTGTGCATATTTCGGTGTAAAGCTTGGAAACCAAGACAAAAATTGGGCGCCACATAAGGTTTGCAAGATTTATGTCGAGTGCTTATGGTATTGGACAAGAGGTGAAATAACAGGGTTGAAATTCGGTGTGCCTATGGTAGAGAGAGAACAAAAGAATCACCATAATTGTTAATTTTTGTGCCATAAACGTGAAAGGCCTCAATCGTTACAAAAAAACACGAATGGGAATATTCTGACTTAGAATCAGCGACAGGAACAGTATCTCACATTGGGGACATTCCAGTGCCGGTGTTTACCTTCCTACCTCCACTTGCATTGTCCGATGTTGAAGAAAGCCAGTCAGTGAGTGACACCAGTGAAAGTGAATTTGACGACGGAAAGGTAAACAGTTCTCGCAAAATGAACTGAATGATCTTATACGAGAACTCAGTCTATCAAAACAGCAATCAGACCTTCCTGCATCTAGGCTTAAGGAAAATAAGTATCTGAGTCATGAAATTAAAATAATAGTTTATTAAAATAACAGAGAGGGGCAGACCTTCTCCAATATTTTATCAACGATGAAGACGTAGTGTAATGTAACAACATTCCGCAGCTTCTTTTTCAATTAGGATTACTAGAATATCGACCACAAAATTGGCGGCTCTTCATAGACAGTTCCTCAAGAAGCTTCAAATGTTTGTTATTGTACAATGGCAACCGCCATGCATCTGTTCCTGTTGAGTACTAAACAAAACTTAAAGAAGAGTATGCAAACATTAAGAAGATACTACGTTATCTTGAACACCAGTGGTATATTTGTGTAGACCTTAAAATGGTAAATTTACTGCTAGAACAGCAAAGTTGGTACATCAAATACCGTTGCTTTATCTGCATGTGGGATAGTCGAGCTAAACATTTGCATCGGGAGCAAGACACATGACCATTAAGAGAAAATATATCAGTAGGTGCAGGAAACATCATTACCGAGCCGTTAGTTACCAAGGGCAGAATCATTCCCCCACCTTTACATATCAAGTTGGGAGTTATGAAACAATATGTTCGGGCTTTGGGCAAGGATGACAAATGTTTTAAATACATTTGTACATCCTTCCCAGGTAAAAGTATGGAAAACTAAAGGAAGTAATAATTGAAGGCGCTGACATTCGTAACCTTATGCATGATGCGAAATTTGTAACTGTCATGAACGATACGGAAGCCGCTGCATAGTGCAGTTTCGTTCCTGTAGTAAAGAACTTCTTCGGGAACCACAAATCAAACAACTATGAGGAACTAGTTCGAAATATGTTTACAGCTTTCAGAAACATAGGTGCCAATATAAGTGTCAAGTTACATTACCTCCATAGCCACTTGGACAGATTTTCCGACAAGCTTGGCGATTACAATGAGGAACACGGTGAGCAGTTCCACCAAGACCTAAAGGTGGTGGAAGAAAGATATCAAGGCCGGTGGGACACTCACATGATGGCTGATTACTGGTAGATCCTACAGCATGATTGTTCTATTGATGAACAACAGACGAAAATCCAACAAAATTAGCTTTCGTATGTGTTAAATGTATTCTTGTGTTACATGCAATCAGGTGCATATTCTTTTTTTGTCTCACTCTTCATGATCTACGCATATTTCCATGTGATTTAATGTTCTTTGTCACAAATTAAATGTTATTTTACACACGGCTACGGGCTTACAGCACACGTCTCTATATCTAGTGTTTATATTCCTATAGTGACTGTTCTTGCAGAAAAACTAGAGCCAATCTAGGACAACTGGTGTCATATTCGTAATTAGAATGATAAATCTAAACTAATTTTGCTTAAACTATCGCGGCAGCAAAAGTTGTGTTTACCAGTGTTATTATACGAGCTCGGACCGGGCTCGGGCCTAAATGCTAAAACATATTTCGGACTCGGGTCGGGCTTCACATAAATTCACGGGCCGGGCTGGGCTCGAGCTAATAATTGCGGCCCGTGCAGACCTCTAGGTCATATGACCGACATCATTCATCATACCTGAAATCGGAATGTGTGATGAACATGTTCATGAATTTTTTTTTTTAAGTTCAAAATTTGATGTAACAAAACCGACACGCTTTTTGAATAACCCTATATATTCATGACATGTCAAAACTAAATATTTCATTCAACTTTTATTGAAAGAAGGGATTAAATGTGGGAGAATATACTATCATTCACTTTGAACAAAATGTTGATTTAATATGTGAACTTTCACTTTGAATAGAATAGGTTGCAGTGGTCTGCTGACAATCCACTTCTCTTGCAGGAAACATTCCTTCGTGTCCATCAGGACACATATAGCGGGTCCATTGTTCTTTGAATCAACAGTGAATAGTGAAGCTTATCGTGGGTTCTTGCAACAATTTTACGACGTACTAACATCCCAAGAAAGATTATACTCCTGCTTCCAACAAGATAGGGCCACTTCCAACACTTCGAACGAATCTTTGGTGTTGGTGCATCAACTGTTTACAGAAGAGCACATAGTAAGCAAAGGTTGTAGCCCCTCGTACTCTGGACGTGTTCTCCAGTGATTTTTATCTCTGTAAACATTTAAGGAAAAATGTGTACACAAATAACATCATATCCTGTCCGAAGCATCACCTGGGAAAAGCTACAGACTATATCATTCATCAATATGCTGTGACGCGCGCAAAAGTATCTTGACGTTAACGGGGACCACTTTTATCGACTCTTGTAACATGTAACTAAGCCAGTATTTACAATTTCCCGCTCTTTCGACCGGTATCCGGTATTACGACGCCGGGTTACTTTTATGTAGGCCATTCTGTATCGTTCACTAACAGAACTTCAATATAGATAACAGCAGGGGGCGATCAAAATTAGCAAGTAAGATGAGCTTTCCTAACCATTTTCAAGAAATGAGGTTAATCAACAGTTTTCTGCTATGAGAAAGTGATTTCGTCTAGGCCTCAAATTTGAGAGAAAAATTATTTAGGAGCTGAACCTAATTCGAGAAAGGTTTTTTCAGGACCTAGCTGTGACTGACGACTTGTATGAAATCTAGTGAATCATCTGTTTGCTGGTGGAAAGTGATTTAACTAAGTCTTAAAATTCTGAAGGAAGATACAATATTTATCGCGGTTACGACAAGTTCTACCATGTAGAACAGTTTACCCGTACTGTATTGATGTACTAGTCCTAATAATGACAAATACTATTCCGGAAGCAAATTTTAGTAATTTTTTACACTATAAAAAGTGCAGTGTAATTGAAACTTCTAATTTTCACAGTAGCAGGATTAAACACATTGAGCATTCCCTTTCTCCTATAAGAAAGTGTTTCAGTAAAGTTATCAAGGTTGCTTTAGTTTTGCTACATCATTTAATAAATTATAATTTTATTGTGCAGCCAAAACCCTGTAAATACTGAGTAGCCGCGGCTTAACTTAAACAGCTAAATTTTGTCAATATTGAATTTATTGAGTTCACATATTTAAATCGAAATGTAAGTTTCTGTTGAAAGTCCTCTATTAAAATCAATGAGTAATTTGATATGCACGTCATCTTCGAACTTGATTCGAAAAAGATACTTGCATCTATACGATGGTATCATCAAGCTACCATCCTGTACCTTTGACCCTAAGAACTCCAAAACGAAGAAATACTGTAAAAACTGAATCAAGGTTGATTTAAAATATATATATATATATATATATATATATATATATATATATATATATATATATATATATATATGAAAAAAGTAGTAATAATATCGGGCATAACTATAACTATCTAATTTATATGTTCATTTCTTTAAAACATAACATTAGTTCTAAGGACTTTAATGTATGATACGTACGAGGAATTTTATTTAAGATACGCCTAACCACTTGTTTAGTGGCATTAAGAAAAAGAAATACTAATTATCCAGATCTGCAAATCGAATCTAGGGTTTCTCGGCGACGAAAGGTACGCATTATCAATATGTTACATCTTACATAAGGCAAGAATATTTAGTATAATGTGTATTCAGTCGACAATAGACAGAAGTGTAGACAATGATGTGTAATATTTATTGCCTTACCAATTTCTCTTTGTCTTATTTTTCCTTCAAAAGTACTCCACAGAACTAAGTGACTGACTCAGAAAACGGATACGTTTTTAGAACGTCGAAAAATTACATATTTATGGAAACAAGTGTGCAGTACATCAATCTTCAACATGGACAGGATTCTATAACTTTTCTTGTTAGAACTGATATTATATATATATATATATTACACACTAATAGTGGTTGCCTTTTACAGAAGAAAAAGTAATTTTATATACTTAATAGATTAACCGAAACTACTATTTTTATCTTTTTTTAAAAAAAGGTATAGCAACTAATATTGTATTATTTTTACTGGCAACTCTGTTTTACTTCCTTCACAAATTCTCCTTCCCCCACTAGCGCCTTCTTTTTAGAAACTTCTCTCTCTCGGCAGGGATTTTCCTCGGACCGCTCGTAATAAGCCAAATGATACGAGCACACGGCTGAGGATGACATTTAAATCGCAAATTCCCTGTTTTAATCTGTCTGCTTACAAAAGCGTGAAATATCAGTGGATCGATGGCAGGCTGCTAATGTCTGCCCTGGGACCATGGCACAATATAAGAGCTTGGCAGACCCTACACAGAAGTACGCTACAGAAGAAAAAACAGGGATGCCAGCGAGTGAGGCAAGAAAAATGGAAGTGGATGAAGAAAAGGAAAGGGAAGGAGGAGGTTAAAAAGGGGGATGGAGGTGAATTTCATTTGTTGAGACGTCTTCAGCCATATTGCTTACCTCGCCCGAACCACCATCCATCAAAACGCAGGATAACATAGCAACACTATGTCATGCTTCTTCAAATGATGCCACTTCGTTCAGATTAAGATGGTTGGGTGGGGTTATCACAGCAGAAACTATATCTGAAGAATCAACAAGAAAGTGACTTATCTCGTGATGGGAAAACAAGACTATCGACCCACATTTCATCTACACGAGACCGAAATATACTGAACAACAGGTGAAACACCAACTTCTAGTTAGTGTAATGTAAATAGACTAACCAATATGTTTTTTTTTCTTTTTAAGGGTAGTGCTTAATATTTCTGAAATACAGTAAACAAGTTAATTATTTCTGATAAATACTCAATAAAAGGAACTCATTATGATATTTCAAAAGACAGAGAAAATCATGCCTAAACTAAGTTTTCTCTTCCTCTAGTGTTGTTGGAGACAGACAACAAACCATTTGCTAATGTACTAAACGAGTAGAGTGGGGGAGGAAGGAGAGCTCATTTCCCCTGTTGCTCAAAAGGATATATGAAAATTTGGAAACTAGGAGGGTGGAGTGAAAGGATACATTGAGAATCAGAACTGGAGAGTCACACATAAAAGTACTCCATAATTATAGGTTCTTTACACAAATATTAACTTTTAGACGTCAATTAATATTCCTTCGATGTCAACAACTCTGATTTCTTATACTAAACCCAGAACTTGGACAAATGTTTCTTTTTTTTTGGGGGGGGGGGAGTACGATTTCGAGTATTTTCTTGAGTAGTGCTAATAATTAAAGTACAAAACTTAAGAAAGGTTAACTTATGTGGTTCGGATTCTATGTTAATTAGTATGTTTACGTCTCATATAGCATCGCTGCTGAAAGGGAAGCTAAAACTCAAATCAATTCAATTTAATTAAGAAAGGTTAAGGGAATTTTGAGAATATCCTTCTATTATAGGCCTATATAACTGTGAATACGCATTTAGGATCATTCTGCATACATCGTTAAATTCGAATGAAAAATTCGCACCACAGAGGACAAGCTGATCATAGGCTCTGTAGAGGTCATGCTACTCACCTGCTAAATAACTGCATCTAAGCTCTATCGAGCACATCTGAGCCGACGTTAACCGAGCTCCAGCAAAGATACGCCAATATCTAGAGCTAGCATTTTATACTATACACCCGACAGACATTCCGTGTCTCTACTGCCGGCTAAATGCTCGAGTAGTTGCTTGCATGGCTGTTTAGGGTGAATACATGCAGTCTCCAGGTCCGGGATTGGTGGTCAACCCGGCTCAGGGTCAATAATTCAGCGTGGCTTTGAGCATTATTGAGGGCAGCAAGCTCAAACCCAAGTGAGAGCAAGTTCCAACGAGCTTAGTAATCTTAGTAATTGAGGAGTTTGATGTAATAAGGGCGTAAACGAGTTTACGCCTTTTTTGCATCAAACGTATTTGTGGCTTTTGCCATGCTTGTTTAGCCTCCTGGTAAAATTTAAGTTCAATATCGGGATAAAATGCTGCATATTACATTGTTTTATGTAAGAAAAAAAAACATTACTTCAATTTTCAGCATTGTTTTTCTCCAACTGCATGTATCAGACTTACGCCCGCATTGCATCTAACTCTTCAATTGTAGGTTCCACTACGACTAGTGAGCATGTATTAACATGTTAATGCACGAGTTAATATGTATTAACGATCTATGTACTTCAGAAATTGATGGGTTTGTTTACTGATATACTTCTCCCACTGTTGCTGGTAAGACACGCGAGAAACATTCTTAAAAGAAAACAGAAAAAATAAGGCCATGGTCTCTGAATCTTCAGAGCTCCCTGAAAAGAACTTCTTATCGCAGATTTTTGTACCTGTGATAGTGGAGGAACAATTCGAGAAGCGTACTGTATGCTTCAAAATGGAAAATCAGCATCAGATACTTACAGTTACAGGAATCCGGAAACAGATTAAATGCGAAAAAAGCAAAATAAAAATGTTTGTATATGAAGACATTTTATTATTATTATTATTATTATTATTATTATTATTATTATTATTATTATTATTATTATTATTGGAGCGAAGATCCTCTTTATTCGACTTAGGCGTTCGTTTGTCCGATACTCCTCCGAAACATGATGATTCGAGAGCGCTGAGTATAAGGGTTTGCATGTACCGATCGGACACAACATTGAGAAATAATCACGGAGAGACATGTCACTCATACTCACGAGGCACTTATCTTTCCAACTAGAGTAAAACTTGTCAACTTGACCACCTCTCCAAGTTGGCTACCTGTTCATTTTGGCCTGGTTCGTCTTGAACCTGCATTTTTCCATAACACAATCACTGCTTATCACTCTGTAAGTTGGCCACCTGTCTCTCTTGGAAGTTGGCCGCATTGAAGCAATGTTTACCTTATGACGATAATGATAAATTAACTTGGATATCTTGGCCACACCGAATACCATTTTGTTCTTTTTCTTAACTCTTTCGTATGCCCATATGAGAAGCAGATGTTCTGTATTTGTGATTCTCAAGATTAAAGCTAACCATCTCAATTGTTGACTATCGGCACCTGAAGGCTTCTCAAAACGTAGCGGAAGTTTTGAGATACGAATTCCCTTAAGATTTTCTCAAAATATCTTTTGCTTCGAGAAAATACTTGTAGCTCATTAAATATACTGTAATCTTTTTATAGTACTGTATATTGTTTGATTACTCTATAATCATCATTTAAAAGTAGCTGTCGTGCCACTGCTTATTAAAATCTTACAATCAAGTAATACCGTAAATGCGGGCTACTTGGACCCTTAAGGGGCTACTTGGACCCATACCAAAAACTCGTTTAAAGTCACATATGCAATGCAATAATGAGTGAGTTCAGAGTTAGATCCGTTAGATGGGATCATAATGCAGGCGTACACATATTGAAACTAGTTCTGTGGTAGGCTACGATTGAGCAGCATTGGTGAGAAAGGTCGTTGACGAAAAGAGTGTATTTATTGAGCGCCAAACTTTTATGTGTGGACACTATTTGCAAGGAAGTGGAACCAATGCTAAGTAAACACATAAGTAGTTACATATAGGTTAATGAAATTGACATGGTAAACTTTCTCATATACAATAAGATGTGTGCGTAATTGCATTATACAGTATATGAAGTGTGTACATATGACCTGGAAAACATGGATATTTTGTCCCACATCTTTTGTTATCTTTATCCCACCCCATCCTTTGTTATCTTTATCAATAAAAAATAAAGGTATGTTGTCACGTGTCACACAAGTAAGGACTTTTCATTGTTTCCTTAAGGATACCGGTTCAAAATGGTACATCAATATAAAAGATTGCCTGCAGGTCAAAAATATGCTGATTTTTCATAACAGCTTCAAGAATGTTTAGCAGCAATTCAGTCGGGGAAAATGTCGCAAAAAGAAACAGAAGCTCACTTCAAGATAAGTCGTTCCACCATAGAAAGAAGATTAAACAGCAGGTCAAGGCAGAATCCGGGTCATCTGAAAGTGTTCCCTGAAGAAGAAGAATTAGCCTTCTCTAGTCATTTTGATCAAGTTTGTGATTTCGGATTCCTCGTTAATTAACTTGATTTCAGATTTATTGTGAAGTCCTATTTTGCCATGCATGAGAGAACTGTCATTGCTTTCTAAGACAATCTTCCCAGTCGAGATTGGGTGAAGTTATTTTAGAAACTGCACCTCCAGTCAACGACTAGATTCGCTGCTGATATAGATAGGGCTCGTGCAGCTGCAGAAGAAAACATAATCAGCTATTACAATCATTATATTTGATAGTACCTCTTAAAATGTTCTGTTTGTGGTTTGCAGTAAATAAAAAAGTGTTGTTCTTGGAACACCTACGTCCTACTTAGTCTCAGAGCAGATTTCAATGGTTTTCTGTAGGAAAATATGGGGGTGGGTTCAAGTAGCCCGAACGCGAGTCTTACTTGGACCCATTTTTTACAATAATCGCCTGTGCTTTGTTTTAAATATATGTAACTAAAACTGTCCTCGATATGTGCAATAAAGCCTGTAGTTTCACTTAATATGGGTTATGACAATAACTTTCGAGTTTTCGTGGATGCAAATAGGCCGAAAGAACGAATTTGTTGCAAAATTGGGTCCAAGTAGCCCGTATCTACGGTACTAGAAATCCTATTCTTAAAATGCACCTATCTCACTTATTTTCTATAAGTTGGCCACTTTCCAATGGAACCGATGGTGGCCAACATAGACAGGTTTCACTGTACCAATACTTCATTTATTAATCACGAAATTCTAACTTCTGTCTATAAGTATTTTGTTCACATCACACATCAAAATGCCGTTCATATTCTCAATAAATATACTGAGTACGATAAGTCTACGCGAAATTCGGTAATTTTTATGCTACTGTATGAATCTTTGATGTTAATAATTGCCAACCTGTTCAGCAATCCAAAACACAAATATAGGAAGCTTATAATTTAACATTTTGATTTTTTATCGTCTTTTTCTATCATGAAATTATCATTGACGATATCAACGGTATTCCAGCAGTTGTAGGCTAAACATTGATTTACATAAATATGAACGGAAGGAAAGAAAGGTAGAAAAAAATGCGACAGTTGTATACTGCTCTTACCGTCTTTCTAGATATCACAACCAGACAGTGTCACAAAGTAGTGGAAAAATAGATTAGCGGTAAAAGAGTGGACTAAACAAAATTAAACATCGATGGTTCGAAATATGGTCAAAGGCTAGCACTTTTTCTTACGTGAAATTGTGATGACGTCATAGTTCGATCACTGCTTCTAAGAAGAAGAACGAGGCGTGTCTGACCCTGGCCTTGTATAAGGGTAGTCTTTAGCTCAACTAACTAGAGATGTACTTGAGCCTGAACCCACAAAGTGGAGGTGATGTATAGATTTCCTGAAAACTTGGGTCAAGGTAAGACCAAACCGGTTACCAAAATTGTGGAGGTCTCATGCATTTCGCTTGGGGGCAGCACTTTACTCATTTTTATTAAAATCTTTAAGCGTATCAATAAAGTCCGTTGCAACCCTGAAAAATCTGAAACGATGAGACACACATGAAAACAGAAAAACCTGTCTTTCATCATTTCAAAAGTACAACGTATCAAAGTAAAATAAATTGTCCCAGGGTCCCCCGCAGGGTTCCAGATGGGGTCCAACTCAAAATTTTTAAATGTAAAGGGGGGTCAACTTACATATAGTATGAAAGTTGGTGTTAAATGAAAGAAGATAAATCAAGTCTCAACTCTCTGCGATAAGCCTGTGCAAAATAGCGGTGAGTCAAAATATAAACACAATTTTCATTGCAAAGTCTATGGCTATTCGTATGAATCTGAAACGGTGGGATAGGTATAAAAATAGAAACACGGATATGTTATTATTTCAAAAGTTTAGTGATTCAAATTTTTTTTAAAAAAAGAAAACGTCCCAGGTTCCCTTGCAGGGTCCCAAACAGGGTCCAACTCAAACTGTTGAAATGGGAAAGGGGGTTCAAGTTAATATCGTATGTAAGCTGATGTGAAGTGAAAGATGGAACAAGTCTCGACTCTTGATGATAAGTCTGTGCAAAATGCCGGTGGGTCAAAATGTCAACACAAGAGTGTTGAAACATTCTAGTTTGTTTGTTTGTTTTACACCTGTCTCACAGTTTCAGATTAATAGGAGTGATCGTAGACTTTTCAATGACACTTATGATGACATTTTGAACCATTGCCGTTTTGCACAGGCTTATCGTAGAGAGTCGAGACTTGATTTATCTTCTTTCATTTAACACCAACTTTCATGTGATATGCAAGATGACCCCCCTTTACATTTAAAAATTTTGAGTTGGACCCCATCTGGGACACTGCGGAGAACCCTGGGACAATTTATTTTACTTTGATACGTTGTACTTTTGAAATGATGAAAGACAGGTTTTTCTGTTTTCATATATGTCTCACCGTTTCAGATTTTTCGGGGTTGCAACGGACTTTATAGACACGCTTAAAAATTTTAATAAAAGGGTAAAGTGCTGCCCCCAAGCAGAATGCAAGAGACCTCCTCAATTTTGGTAACTGATTTTGATCTTACCTTGACCCAAGCTTTTAGGAAATATACACATCACCCCCACTTTGTGCGTTCAGGTTCAAGTACATCCGGGTAAGATATGTTCCTCAGCCTCACCAGATGAGTGATTGTGTGGTACCCAATGTTTAACATCAAAAGTAATAACCCTAACCCTAGCCATTTATCCACAAAGTCTCTTCTCCTCTATTTCGTCCATATTTCCAGTGTAGTATTTGATTGTGAATAAATATTTCTTCCCAATGAAGATTCCAAACACACATATTTGAAGGAAATTGAGATAATTCTTTAAATTTAAGATAGGGCCTATCTTAAACATGACAAAACCTACGTAAGTTGATGTGTTATTGACAGACAAAGAAGCGAGATATTATGACGCCTCATCTAAATAGTCCGCATGATACACATTCATTTGTTATTTGATTGAAGTGGCAGATATTTACAAGGGAATCAATATTTTCAGCCGACAATCCAACACCAATGGCTTGAACACGACAGTGGACATAAACATCGTCACGCTTCAGCGAGGTGATTTATCAGCCAGAACGCGTTAATAATTGCCAACGAGTTAAATAACCGCTGCAACCGAAATGTGAGTTACAAACACGAAAACAGAACACAAACTAACATCAGCACTACAAAAAAAAATTACAACTTTTGTTTCTAGCCAACCTAGGTGACAAACTCTGAACCCTTTATGTTCTCGTAATTTTGACGAACACCATTTCCTATCAAATTTACCTTATTGTAATACTGTATCTAAATGAAATTAGGTAACAATTTAATGTTCAAAGACAATGCTATAGAATTGTTGAATTATATAAAACAAAGCTCCTCTAACTAGAAGCTATATTAGGCTGCTACTTATGTTGAGATACAAAGGATAAGTTGACAAAGCAAATAATAATACAATTACAGACAGACATCTGTCTTTTCTCAATGTCTGATGAAGAGGACGTTAGGTCCTTGAAACTGTAACAAAAATCGTATAGTTATTAAATAATTCATTTTGTTCTGGTCAGAAAAATGTTTAAAAATTACTGACAGGTTAACACAAAAGATAGAACTAATAACTAACAATTCAATTCTTCCACAATTAGGCGCGGGAGACCGGGGTTTGATTCCCAGTAGGAGCTCATGGAACTCCAATCCTCCGTTAAACTGTAGGTCCATGTCACATATACCCTACTGCCAAGCGGTATGTTCAACTCAAATCAAACTAATCCACTACAATTATTCGAAAAAAGAAACTGTTGAGATTCACACTGAAAAAGCAGTTTTGTACGAATGACATTTTTACTAAAATCGAATAGGTCAGAACAAACCATTTAACAACTACTTTAGGATCCAAGAAATCAAAATAACCCACAGAAACACTGTTGCATATATTTGTTCAAAAACGAGAAAAAAATACTTAATGAGGCTTCGATAAAATCTTGGGAAACTGTAAGACTTATAGGTGTTGAACTGTAAGAGAGATTCCCTTCAGTCTAATAGATATTTACAAAAGTGTATATACAGAAAGTTCTGTTACAATGCAGTTATCGACAAAAAGTAAATAGCATATTTCATATTACTTGAATACGCTATATTTTGCTGCAAACTGCACGACACATCAGATTTTCTAGTAACCGACATGACATGCTCTAACCTAAAATATAGTTCTTGGTTAGGGTATGGTTAGTAACAGAGTAGCAGGATACGACGAGTAAATTAACAAAAACCGTTCGGATGAGGTAGGAGAAACTGAATTTTATTCTTTAATTGTATTCATCATGTCAAAATAAGCGCTCAGGCAAATTTCTGCAAAATGACCGGCACTGCTTTGGTGGACAAATGAATTTAAAATTTGTCCCATTTACTAGATTTTCCTCTTCTTAGAAAATTGTTGACTTTTACTTTCACGCACATAACCCAATCCTTAATTAAAGTGTAAGAAAAAGTAACAGTAGACTTTCCTTTGGTATAACTTTAATTTGAATATTCCTTAAAACAGAAAAATATCAGAGGAAAGTTTGGAAAATTTCGCAACAAAAATTACGTTTATCAAGTCAAATTCGCCATCTGAAAATCATAATAAAACTTATACCAATCGCTTATGTTAATTAGTGCTACAAGCACAACATTACTGCTCTTACATAAGAAAAACCATTAAAAAATTAATGTGACGATTCTAGCTTGACGTAAAGCCAAAATCAACACTTTTACAAATAAGCCTTGCGTAAAACAGTAAAAGGTGTCAATCGTTCATGCTACAACTACAACGTTAGTGTTCCTACGTACGGAGAAAAAGTGAAATAAAATAGAAGTGAAATCCTTCCAAGACGTCAAGCACAAACCACTACTTTTATAAATAAGCTTTCTGTAGTCCGCGTGGCGTAGTTGCTAACACTCTCGTCTTTGGTAAGAGCGTTTTCGGGTTTGATTCCCGATGGGGACACTTGGTCGAAAAGTATCAAAGCCTTTTCAGGCCAGCCATCCTAATGGAGGTTTTTCTCATTCACACCAGGCAAATGCTGGGATGATGTCTAGCATTTAGGTCAGAGACCGCTTCCTTTCTTCTTTTTCTTCGGATAGTATAATGTGGTCGCCGACGGACATCATCGCTCATACGTGAAGAGCTAACATGGTCATAGATGCGGAAAGCCAAGAAATCTACTTCTAAGTTAAATAAACTTTTCGAAAAACGAAATGAGTATCAATCGTGAACGTTACGTTAGTACTACAAGCACAACATTAGTGTTCATACATACAAGAAGTTACTATCAAATTAAAGTGACGATTCCAAAATCAAATCGCCACTTTTACAAATAAGCTTCAGGGACCACAAAAATATGTAAATTATTAATGCTACGTTAGTTCCGGTTAGTACTACAAGCACAAATTTAGTGTTCATACGTACGAGAAATTATTAACAAACTAAAATAACGAAACTGACTTAACGTAAACCAAACTGCACTTTCACAAATAAGCTGTGTCGGAAACAAAAGGAGTATCAACCAGGGCGGATTGATTTAAATCAGTCTAATTTAAATCACGATTTAAATCAACATTTAAATCACTTGATTTTTTAAATAAAAATTGTTGATTTAAATCAAATTCCGAAATAATTTAAAGTGAAAATAAGTAAAGTCCCGTTTCTGTTCTGTTCTTTCGATTATGGAAGATGATAATCATAATACAATGAGACTCAAATGTACAGTATGTACAGCATAGTATGAAAACAAGTGTCACGCAGAGGATGATTAGGGAAAATCTCGTTTTGAACGAGTAACAGGGCAATTCTGTTTTCTTCTCTTCGTAACAAAGGGTTTATATTGTAAATCGCTAACTATTCCAACGGGGAAATTACCATCGACATTTAAGACGAAGATTCTTTTGTGTGCGCGTCTATATGTTTGTTCCCAGATAATAGGACGTATTTAGAAGTGTCCTATCCCGAATCCCAAATTTTTTAAGATTTTATAACTATAGGCAAAATTTATGTATTTCGTGCCGCAAGCTAGTTATAATTTCCTTAAAAATATGCCCCTGCCAATTATCAGTAACTTTTGTGGGAAAAAAAAGTGTCACTTTGATAAGCGTTGTTGTACTTTTTCCTTAACGCTTAACCTTTTAAATTATATCACCTATTTTTAGGTGATAGGATAAAATCTTCATTATTCGATATAAAAAGTACCAATAAAGCTTTTTACTTTTTTTTTCAGGACTGAAGTCATCATAGAGCACGTTACATATGCTTTCACGCCTCTCTGCGTCGAGACATAGGATGTGATGACGTCATAAATTAAAAAGATATTTTTACTGTGCCTATATTTATTATTTTTTGGCGGGCCTACATTTTGCATTCAGAAGACTACAATTCTGCACACTCGTCCAGTGCACTCTTAGTATTTTTCAGATGGTTTCAGATCTCTGCGTGAAAACAGGGGGGGTCCAGAGAGGCAAAAATAAAAAAAAGGACATTTTTAACAAAAAATAGCTTTCTTCGAGATTTTCCCGCCTAAGGTGGAGACATATGAATGGTACCACCTGAAAGGCTGTTCTATCCTGAAGAGAATGCTGTACGAACCATGATCTTAGGATAAATAGGGATGTCTCAGGAAACTGTTACCTGAGATCTTGTTTTATACGGGAATCTGGGGTATTTGGGGATCGTATTTTGAGCGGGCTTACTTTTGCATCTAGAAGTTTGAAATTTTGGACACTAATTCACTGCACCCCTTAGTATTTTTCAGATTTGTTTTAGATCTTTGCCTTTAAACAGAGGCGGTACAGAGGGGTAAAAAGTAAAAGAAAGGGGATATTTCTTAACAGAAAATAACTTTTTTCGTGATTTTTCAGCCTCAGATAGCCTACACGATGGAGACATTTGAATGGTACCGTTTGAAACTCCGTTTTATTCTGAAGAGAATAATGTACAAATCATGATTCTAGGATAAATAGGGATGTCTGAGGAAATTCTTATATTACATCCGGGTCATCTGGGGTATTGTGGGGATGTTCTTAGCTCATTGTTAAATATTTTTCCCGCCCTTATTATTCAAGATAGAAGCTTGAAATTTTGTACACACATTTAGTACACTCTTAGTATTTCCCAGTTGATGTTGAGATCTGTGCGTTAACACAGGGGAGTCCAGCGGGGATCAAAATTAAAAAAAAAAAAATCCCGACTTCTCTCAAAATTTTCCGTTTCAGGGACATGATAGGGAAATGTGAATGTTACCGTTTTAAAGGCTGTTCTATTGAAGAGAATGAGGTATGAACCATGATTCTAGGATAAATAGGGATGATGCTTGACTGAAAGTCTATAATTTACCAAAAAAATAAAAAAGCCATAATTTAAAATTGTTAAGAAACATTGCTTGGGATTGATATAGGTTAACGACTGGGGATTAATTCAAAATTCAACACCAATACTTTCATTTAAATGGCATAATTAGCATTTAATACTAATTCGTAATGCCTTTTCTTCAGTTCGCGACTTTTATTATACGAGGAGTAAGATATGATTTAAATAAAAAAAATCGATTTAAATAAAAAAAATCATCAAAAATGATTTTTAAAAAAATCAATTTTTTCCACCCTGGTATCAACTGTTAGTGCTATGTTAGTGTTGGCTAGGGATAGAAGCACACAGTTAGTGCTCCAAGGTACGAAAAGTTATTAATAAATTAAAGATCGCCACTTGATAAATAGGTTCTAGAAAGAACAAAAGAAATATTAGTCGTTATTTCTAGAAGAACAATGTTAATGATCCTACGAAGGAAAAGTTAGCAAATAAAACTGTCAGGCCAGAGTTACTACTTTCACAAACAGGCTTTGCGGTACAGGAAAAGTGAGGTAATCATTAGTGCTACGTTACTTCTGTTAAAACTAAAAACACGACGTTGGTTCTCATACGTACGAAAAGTAATTAACACATTAAAGTGTCGATTCTGACTTGATATCATGCAAAATTCACTACTTTTACAAATAGGTTTTGCGAAAAACAAAGATGTATCAATTGTTAGTACTGAGTTGGTGCTAATTAGTGTTACACGAGCAATACTAGCGTCTTCGTAGGAAAAGTTATTGACAAATTAATGTGGCGACTTTGGCTTGACGTTACGCCAATATTGCACCTTCTATAAGTTTTGGGTAAATCAAAAATGGACCAATCATTAACGCTACGTTAGTGCTACAAGGAAAATGTTAGTGCTTCTACGTACGAAAGTACAAATCAAAATTAAAGTAACGATTCAGGCTTGATATCAAGCAAAGATCACCACTTTCACCATAAGCTTTGGGGCGAATAAAAAAGGTACAAATTGATAGTGCTAGATTAATGCTGATTAGTGTTAAAAATACAACGTTAGTGCTCATAAGTACTAAAAGTTATTATCAAATAGAAATGCAGATTCTGACTTGACGTCAAGCCAAATTCACCAGCATCGCAAATAAATTTAGGAGCACAAAAAAGGTGTCAATCGTTAGTGCTGATTAGTATTACAACCACAACGTTAGTTATCATACACTTTTACACCTTTACACTTTTACATACACTTTTGCAACCACCAATTTTATAAATAATATTTCCGAAAAACAGTGTCAATCGTTAGTGCTACAAGCACAACGTTAGTGCTCTTACGTACGGAAGGTTCACAGATTAAACAGGAATCCTAGCATAATGTTGAGCAAAAACGAGTTCTTTTGAAATGAAATGAAATCTGTGAGTTTTACGTCCCACGGTTATGCCGGTTAGGCTAAAGGAGACGGTGATGATGAGTAATGAATGAAATGGTGGAATGAAGAAAGTGGGAGGAAACGGGAGAACCCCGAGAAAACCCACGCACACGGTGTTTGACCAGTTCTTTTATAAAGAAACTTTGCGGAAACGAGAACAATGTCAATCGTTAGCACTACAAAAACAACGTTTCTGCTCCTATGTACGAGAAGTACAATACAAAGTAGCGGTTCTTGCTTGACACCAAGTGAATATTCCCATGTTTAGAAATAAGCTTAGGAAAGCACAAAAAAAAAAGGAGTTGATCATTAGGCTTCTTTCACATTATCCGGCGATTTGCCGGATCCGTTTCCGGCAGTTTGCCGGATGAGAAGTGTACCCTTTCATATTATCCGGCGCTTTGCCGTGGATGAAAAATATGCGAGCAGGGTTGCTGTGCAACTGAAGAAACAAAACTTTGTGACTCTTGTCGTGTTGATGTAGTTGGAATGGATAGATGCAAAAAAAAAAAAAAAAAAAAAGTCTTTACTCGCCTTGTTATGAGAGAAAAAAAATTAGAGACGCACATGGGTTCACTTTATTTTATTTTATTTTATTTATTTATTTTTTTAGAGAAATGGTATCTTGATGGAGATTTTTCTACACTGTTTCCATAATTGATAGACTTGAGCAAAGTAGCGGCCAGGTTCTGGATATTTAAAATACGATCCCGATATTCACCTGTTGTGACTGGGAAAACCAGGATAAAGTCCTTTCAGGATAGTCGGTGGTTGAGATCTATCCCAGAATCCAGTGGAGGATCTAAAAGGTAAAAACTGGGGTGGCTACCAGACTATGAGAAATATATCATGAGTTTACTATAAAATTTCAAAAATATATAAATAATAGCTTAAATTATTTTCGTCATCCTGAAAACCGGGGGGCCTAGGCCCCCGGCCCCGGGTTAAATCCACCACTGCCAGAATCCCAAGTCAACACAACCACTGAGCCCAAGGCTGATCTGTAGGCATTATTATTATTATTATTATTATTATTATTATTAAGCGTTTCGACTATTGACTCAAGTCTCTTTAAAGTACTGCTCTATTCCCTGTATTCAAAGGACTATTCAAGAAATTACAACCATAGAAGTGTTAAAGATAATTATAAAATATATAACGTACGGTATATTTATAAAAAAAATCACATCATGAATTCTCTTGCTTTGTGAAAGTACATAAGGGTATTATTAGTAAATATATAATATTGCTGAAATATTTCATAGTGTATATTTCAATTTTGGGGCACCACAAATTTATAGAATTACAAGCTCATTTGTCCCGGACATTTATTTCTCCCAATCTTCTATTACATAGAAAAAATAATTTATATTGATTTGGACTCTTTAATCAACGACCTATGGATTCGACACTTCGGTAGTATCGGTGGTTTTCGATTATTTTCACATGTCATCTTTCCTCATATATTGTATGTAACAAGTTTGGATAAAATTACTCCAGGTGTACTGGGCTAGAACATAACCACATATATAAACACACTCCACACACATATATATACTGTATATACGTAAAACACACGCATCCATATTATCGCAGCCACTCTCTACTCTTTCCTGGCAACACCTGCTTCCTCCCCCAACACCCATCCGGCAGTTTGCCGCGTATATGTGAAGAGCTTCATTGCTCGTAATGTCCCGCTTGGCTATACACGGCGATCTGCCGCGCCGGATTCTAGCAGGGAGATCCGGCTGTTTTTGCACGCCGGATAAATGTCCGGCGACCGCCGCACACATGTGAAGAGCTTCATTGCTTGCAATGTCTTTTTACCTTGTCAGGCAATTCGCCGGAAACGGATCCGGCAAATCGCCGGATAATGTGAAATGGCGGTTAGAGCTACAAGCACAACATTAGTGCTCATACATATATGAAAATATACCACAAATGAACATGGAAATTTTGGCATGACGTCAAGCCAAAACAGACACTTTTATGAACATCGTAAGCTTTGGGGAAACGAAATAAGTGTCAACTGCTAGTGCTCCTACATACAAAAATATATTCACAAATAAATAAAAGTGTCGTTTCTGGCTTGACGTCAAGGCAAAATCGCGACTTTTAGAAATAAGCTTTGGGGAGCACAAAAAAAAGAAAAAAAGCTTTAATTGTAAGTGCTGGTTAGTGGTACTACAACAATACTGCTCACACATACGAAAATTTATTAACAAGTTCAAGTGACGACTTTAATTTGACGCCATGGCAAAATCAACACTTTTATAAATAAGCACTGCCGAAAAGGAAACGGATGTCAATCGATAGCGCTATATTATTGTTGGTTAGTCTATAGGTGCAACGCTAGAGCACCTTCATACAATAAGTTATATATATTCTTCTATATCATATATATATATATCTGTGTGTGTGTGTGTGTGTGTAAAATTTTCACACACTGACTTTCAAAAACTGCCTGCGTTCAATATTCCCAAACAAGAAATCGAACCTGGAACCACGTTCACCGAAGAGGTGCGTACTAACTACTAGACCACCGGGAGGACTGGACAAGAGAAATATTATTATTATTATTATTATTATTGTTATTAAAGTAATTTTAAATGAGATCAATAACCACATCATAAATAAAAAGTGACTTTCGATTAGTATGAAAACAGCCTTTAGTTTCATCTTCATACTAAATTCCTAATCTCGTTTATAGGTTCGGAAAATTAATCAAATCAACTCGAGTGATTAGTTAGCATACCATTACATTATTATTATTTAGGATGGAGCTTTAATAAATAAAGCAAATGGTCTTTCGATGCTAAGATAAGTTGCCTCGTAGTTGACATTCATGCATCCAACCGATTTTTTTTTTTTTTTTTTTTTTTACATAAATAAATCAAGTTACTAGATACCTAGGTATAAATTAATTTGGGAAGTGATTCCTTACACCAAGATAAGACAAAAAGTATAGACCAACCTGGGTGCACAAATGCTTCCTTTCGGAGTTATAGGCTGCCGAAAACATGAAAAAAAATTCAACTTTAAAGGCCCATAGCTTCAAAACTATGGGACCTACCGTAGTCGGGTCGAGACTTTACTTAGGAACTAATATGTGCCTTATCCAAATATTCATGTTTCAGAATCCTAAAGTACTCAAGCAACAAATTTTATACAGGGAGTTTGACTACGGGCATATAAATTGAAGTCCTCACAAACTACCTCTATAAAAATTGTTGTGGAAGTACCTCAGGTTTCTGAAACATGGATATTTGGATAAGGCACATATTAGTTCCTAAGTAAAGTCTTGACCCGACTACGGTAGGTCCCATAGTATTGGAGCTATGGATATTTAAAGTAAAATTTTTCATATTTTCGGGAGCCTATAACTTCGAAAGGAAGCGTTTGTGCACTCAGGTTGGTCTATACTTTTTGTCTTATATTGGTGTCAGGAATCACCTCCCAAACGTTGTCGCTGTTGTTTTGAAACACTACATATTATATATATATATATATATATATATATATATATATATATATATATATATATATATATATATATATATATATATATATATATATATATATATATAATGGCGATGAATTATTTTCTGGTTTCTAGCGCTTTTATTATGTCCCGCTTTATAGAGCTTTTGTTGATGCTCATTAGTACTGTTCTTTAAAAGTTATTATTTTCTACTTTTTAGTAAAGTTTTTGAACATTTCTTTTAAGTTAATTCTTAATTCTTCCACTTTTTCCTTACCTCAGTAGTTTAGTTAGATATCAAAACTCAAAATACGATGCTATCTTCCAACAAAATTATTCGGCCTATAAACATGTATATATATGTGTACAATTCACAATTCAAATTGGCCTACGTATTACAGAATTATAGGCTACGTAAACATACACACAGTATTAATACTACCAGCTGTTGAGTTTGAGGTGTTTGCCACCAAATCCTGATAAAATTTATACGGAACCTGCGGGAAAGTTTACTCTTTGAAACTAAAAAAGAATAATCAAAATCAGCATCTGTGCTGAAGTTATGTGTGTACATGGACACAATGAAAGCGGTTAATTACGCTGTTACACTCAGCCGTTGAAGAGTTTCATAACCTAGCTCCGAATACTACCATCAGATCTTAATAAAATTTATTAAACCATTGTGAAAGCATATTTTTTCAAAGAAAATATAAAAGAATAATATTGATGCACACCTACGTCAAGGTTATGCGTGATCATATACACAATATGGTATTAACATTGTGAACCACTGAGGAGTTTCATGATCTAGCACCAATAGTAACGGATATACAATGTATGTTTCTAAATGTAATATAGTTTACCTTCGTGTAAGTATGATGATAGCGTACAACATAGATGATGAGCTTTATTTTTATTTTCTCTTATTTATTTATTTATTTTTTTTTCATAGGTGGCCACGCTTCACTACTTGGCTATTGTTGAAGGAAGTACTAAAACAGAAAATTGCTACGTCAAGACGAAGAGACTAGCTGAGAGCACCGTACATCGAAGCTTCTCACAGTTAATTGCAGCAAGTGACCTGCCAATAATGGCAGAATAGTTGATGATGATGATGTTAGGTTTAGCAATATTGGCCAAAAAAAATGGAGAAAAATTAAATGCACCGAAGCTAAGGGAGACAGTGATGAGAAATGAATGAAATGGTGGAATGAAGAAAGTAAGAGGAAACGGGGAAAACTCCGAAAAAACCCACGCACACGGTACTTGTCCACCAAAAAAGCTTACATGGCGCAAGCTGAGATCGAACCAGGAACCCCATGCACCAGAAGTGAACGCTCTACCAGTTTCTTAAAAACTTTTGACTTTCTCCCACCGGGAATCGAATGCGGGACCCCGTACACCAAAGATACTAGCCACTAGACCAGCGGGGAAGGCAACCGTTCTGCTACACTCACTGGCTACGGAGCCACCGCGGCCATACATTTCTTACTTTTCGCTTTTCTGCTCCTTATAGACACAACTATTCTTCTATGATTTCCCACAATCCAATCATGGGTTGTCCTAAATGAATCAAATGATGGCCAAAGTAAGTCAGACACTGAAGTTCTTTTACTTATAAAACTTCATAGAATTATGCTCTCAGTCGTCTCGTGAACAACCGATTCAGAAAACTACATACTGGAGCTATATGCTACAAGGGCAGATCGACTCACACGGATTGCATAAACACATTTACTCCAGTAGCATTTTTTACTAAAGCAAAGAAATTTAAGTGAAAGATGTAACGATTTTTTCCCTTCCTTTTTATATTCTATATAAAAAAATAAATAGTACCGCTACTTGTACAAGACTCTTGCGCAAGAGTTTTGGTCTTGCATGCAAGACTCTTGCACAAACTGCAAGACCAAGACTTTTGCGCTCATCACTACCACTAATAAAAATCGTTAGCTCTTTGTCAGTGCAGCCCTAACTAAAGGTCCAATTTTACGTGTGCAATGTATCAAATTAATTTCTGTTGTCAATGAGTCTTGTTTGTAACTCTTTATTCAAAGACACTTGGCTTGTACCAATCATATTTTTACAATCTGCGATATGATATGGGGTTAATGTAAAGTTTTGCATTTCGATCAGAACAGAAATATAATACAATGACAGTTGATATGAGCATTTTTAAATCCTATAGACAATTATGTATGAGGATGGAAAATGTGCATGGTTTAGCTGCAATGTGTACGTAATATTGCAGATTAATTCCAATTCGCTTTGGGACTGGAAAGGATGAGAGGATTGAACTATCGTTCTGTATTATTTTGTTGTTCTGCACTGGAGTAAAACATTGCAGCTTTGTGACCCATTCGCTTTGCACGCATGAGTGGCACTTGGCTTTCATGTTTTGCCTGTTGGATGTAGTTATTGATGAGGCAATAATAGTCAATTATCTTTCTGGTTGTCAGCGGTCGACCAATTTTTCTCAATTCTGATTTTGAGTGCAGAGAAATAAATTGTGAGTGTACTAAATAGAGTATCTCGTTTCCAAATCTGTCATTTTATGTATGAAAGCAATTGCTTAACTATTATGTAATTCATTTTTATGAACACTCAACTATAATAAAGAAATAATTTAGTCTATAATTTTTCCTGTTCCATATAATATCATTCAAACATTTTCAAATTCTTAGATTACATAATGAATTATCGGTAGACGCTATTAATGTTAGCTATTATCAGCGAATTGCTTTAGTTATGCACATATAAACTAAATAAACGTATGAGTGTATGACGTGAATGGTTTACACAGAATACCGATGCACTGCGTGTTAGTACACGGGTCTTTCAATTGTACCCTCGGTTGCTCAATTGTGCAGAGCACTCACTTCTGGTGTGTGCATTCCTGGTTTGATCCTATTCCGCGCCAAGTGCCTTTGTGATGAACAAACACCATGTGCGTGGGTTTACTAGGGGTTCTCCAGTTTCGCCCACTTTCTTCATTTCATCGCTTCCCACATCATATTCATCACCACCGTCTAGCCTTAGTACAGAACCCTGGGACGTGAAACAAAATTTTTGAAAATTATCAGTCTTCTAATTATAAAATGAAATGAAATATCTAAGTTTTACGTCCCACGTTTACTCCGGTTAGGCTAAAGGAGACGATGACGATGAGAAATGAAGGAAATAGTGGAATGAAGAAAGTGGGAGGAAACGGGAGAACCTCGAGAAAGTCCACGCTATACTTCTAATTATGAGTATAGCTCAGAATTACAATAAATTTCATATTTTGCATTTTTTTTAAGAGTACAATTTTAGAGTATAGAAGCACTTGCTTTCTTATTCTATTGTCTCTTCTCCCCACTACGTTTACTTATGCATGGACAATGCGACTTGGCTAGCTCTTACCATCTTACCATTTAATTGCTCAGTTTATTTAAAAATAATTCCTTTTAAAAAGATCTAGCTTCAATTGTTACACATTTTGTAGGTTACAAAATTTTATTACCAACTTAGTGAAAACAAACCTAACTCTGATTCTCTTAAAATCTTCACGATCAACAAACTTAAAGAAGTATTTGGTGAAAAGGGCGCGAACATTCGGCGAAAGTGTGATCATTGATTGTTGAAATTTATCATTCCTTTTCAGCAGCAAGGTTACATGTGACGTAGGCTTTCAATTAAGCTGGAATCTGATCCACTAAAATGTCCTCAAAACTTCAAAGCTTCAAAGCTTTCCACGGAGGATGACACACAAATGATGATCATGTTTAAGTGCTAATATAGATTTGAAAAAAACTTAAGAACATTGATCGCAATACGGAAGATAATGTTGTTGTTGATGTTGATATTAATCCTTCACAAATTACTTGTTTCTGGCACGCTCACGTCACACCTCTAGATGTGGAAAGGTTATTTTCACATTTAAAGCATGTTCTTTTTGACAAGATAGTCTTTCGTTTTGAAAATCTTAAAGGAGTTGTTGAATGTTTCACAAAACAAAAAGATTAATTCTTTTGGAGTGAAAATGAATTGGTAACTTCCTGTAAAATAACTTTATTTTAATATTCATGTAATTAAACATTTTCTAAATTATTAATCTAAGCACGGCTTTATCACTGTTTCATTTCATTACATTACAAGAATAATATTTTATGAATTCATTTAATTTGCTATTTATACGTTTCACAATTTGCAAGTTTCCAGCAATTTTAAGTAACGAGTGCTAACCGCAAAATCAACTATTTTATCTCACTTTATCCACGTTGTTAATTCTATTGGTGAATCATTGTATTCTAGTTTCTCAACGATTTAATATCAGTTTATTTATTTTCACGTCTTTTTTTTTTTTTTTTTTTTTTTACTTATTTTGACACTTTTCCTGTTATTTTTTGTCGTTTGTCATTATTTTCGAGCTGTAGTTATGGTAGAAATGATAAAATTTGATCTGATTAAAGCGTACTTTGAATTTAATTTTCAAAGGTATTTTAACATGTCTTGTTTTAACTGCATCCTTTTGTTTATTTTGGCCGAACTTTATTTTTCAGTAGTCAATTAATTATCTTCCATTGTAAAAATGACAATATTTAGTTTGATCTAAAGTAAATTTTACCAAGTTCCCTTACGGATTTCTTATTTACTTATTTTAAACTTTATTGGTTTGAGAGATTGATAACATATAACACCAATTAATATCCACCAGGACCATATGACGATCATGGGAGCTATCATCATTTGTGTGCGTGTAATCAGTTTGGATTCATAGTTGAATATCAGATTCATATCAATATACATAATCATGTTATTGGCATAGTAACTAAGAAAAGCAGACAACCACGCCCCTTTCTTAACCACTCGACTACTCCTCGCATCAAGTTTGTCTTATAAAAAAAAAAAAAAAAAAAAAGTATCACCCAACTCGGATTAGAGCTGTCATGGTGGGAAGACTACGCTATCACTCACCATGCGTTTCTCCAGTTCCAACAAACTTCGTATCAGAGAGAAGTTACAGAGAGTGGATCAAATCCCATTACGAAGAACCGCCCCTCCCGTGCGAGCGGGTACACAGGTTTAAAATGAATAATAGTCGGGTCGCGAGTCCCGCCGGAAAATGGAAATTGATCCGTCTATTTGCATATTCCGCCAGGACCGTCATTAGCCTGTTTAGTAATTCTGCATCCCCTGGTCCGGAGACCGAACATTCATCCATCTCTGTCTTACGAAAAGAGAGCGAAAAAGAGAACACGAGGGAGGGATGACGGGGGTGTAATAAGGCACCCTCTGCCACCCAGTCACGCACCCTCACTTCATCGAAGAGGCGGAGGAAGGGAGGTCGTCATTTTAATGCCCCACTCTATATGCAAATTTCGATCGACGGCAGCAGCAAGCGAATACAGTTATAGACTGCCAGAGTCTTCCCAACACCACAACATTTGTCATCCGAAGAAACCACAGGGACATCTCCGAGAACGTGTTCTCGTGACGATAGGCTGGAGGGGGAGAGAGATGTATGAAGAGGCGAGACTTCATTGACAATGTATGTTCCACTGACCTGGCAGGAGGTGCTATATCTCGAGCGAGCAACAGGTTTAATATCAATGGACAGCGGCCAAGTAATGTGATACTATGGATCTGTCAGAAGCTCATACATTTAAGGTTAATCAAATAATAACAGTAATTCAAATTGTCTGATTTCAAGGAAAGTTCGAGGTAATTTTATTCTTATACTTTTTTTTTTTTTTTTTTTTTACAAAATAATGGGGAAGAAAAAAATGAAAACCACAGAGGTTTATAATTCACTCGCAAGCAAAAGTGAATACCTGTCTATACAATTTCCTTATCAATAACTTCGAAATGAAAGAAACTATATTTGTACCAATCTACACAAATTAAACAGAATATTATGCTCAAATCTGATGCTCGTCAAAACAATTTTGACGAGGAAAATCGAAAAAGGAAGTAATCACATTTTGTTGGTGATTATACAAATGTTGTGAAACAAAGGAGAAGACTTTGTGCTAGTATTGATTACCATTAAACAATTGTTATGGTTATACAAAGCTGTTCAATACAAAAATAAAAAAAATATCTTCATGCTCAAGGGAACAAGGAGTTACGTTTCAGTGTGTGAAACTACAATGAATTTCAAACTAACTACTGGTTTCAGAGCCTGTTTCTCGAACGCTAATCCATTATTCGCTGTATCTTACGGTTTTTGTTCTAGGTAATAAAAGTTGAAACCGGAAATCGTTAATTTGAACCACTTCCGGATTGAATAGATGGTTGAGGGAAGAAAGAGAACTTGGAAAGCTAAGTCGATTGAAAACAACTCGATATCCTTTGCCGTTTTTGCTACTCGGAAATCAGCACTGAAACCGGAAGTTGTAGAAAATTTCAACCACTTCCGGTTTTGGTAAAGTGTTATGTTTGTGATGGTACGTATTCTTGAAACCCTGAATTGTTTGCAAAAACCGATTGTCGCTATTCAATAACATTTTTGTTCTTTGGCGATGAACGTTGAAACCGGAAATGGTTAGGTTTGAATATAGGGTTAACGGAGGAGATAGAACCTATTCTTAGGATGCTACATCAATTGCAAAAAACTGCACGTTGACATCTCTTACCGCTTTTGCTCAATGAAAATCGTTATTAATAGTAGTAAATTAAACCGGTAATAGTAGTAAATTAAGCCACTTCCAGTTTTAAGAGAATTTGACGGGTTGTAACAATATGTTATGTTCTCTTGAGACATGAATCGATTGCAGAAAACCACTTGCCGCTATCTATTACCAATTTTGTTCTTTGGCAATAAGTGTTGGAACCGGAAATGGCTAATTTGAAACACTTCCGGTTTGAACAAAGGGTTAGTGAAGAAAATGGAACCTATTCTTGGGACGCTGAATCGATTGCAGAAAACAGCATCTCGATATCTCTGACCATTATAGCTGTGGAAAGCGGTATTGAAATTCGAAGTAATGTTAAATTTGAATCATTTCGTGTTTTGGAAGAGTATTCGATGTAGTCTGAACGCTGAATTTTCTGCGAAAAACCGCTTCTAGCTATCTGATACAATTTTCGTTCTATGGCGATAAACGTAGAAACCGAAAGTGAGTAATTTGATTCACTTCAAGTTTGAATAATGTAAACGGAGATGCAACCTATTCTTGGAACGCTGAATCAAATGAAAAAAAAAAAAAAAAAAAAAAGTTGCTCGATATCTTTTACCGTTTCCGTTCTGATGCCTGTCGACGGACGAACAAAGTCATTCTATAAGACTTCCGACACTTATGCATAGTTTAGTTTGAAAGTTTAATATAGTATTCGAAAAATCATCTACGAATTTCAGAGGCAGGATGTGTCTATGTTACATGGAGTTACAATTAACACTTTCAGCCCCATGTGTATCTTTTTGATACACAGTGAGGGTTTACTGATGGACCACGTGTATCAAATAGATACACATTGGCTGACAGTGTTCATAGCAAACTGTAGTCTGGTCCCGGGGTGAAATTTACTCAAACAGGGTTGGGGTTGAAAGTGTTAAGTATGTACTAATGTATACATACTAATTACTACTAATGATGAAGCAAGAACAGTTTTTTCCTTTTAAAAAAAATAAAAAAAGTGGACAATAGTTATAAAACAACGAAAGTTTGTTAAATGTACACAAAGTTAACAGATAATGAATATAGCTAACCTACAGCATTAGCATACATTCTATGAAATGAAATTTTATTCTTGTTTATCCACACTCAATCTTCAAACGGAACAAGAAAACAAAGAAAACCAATTTTTATTTATATACTGAATCTAAATTAAACTACATACATATACTATTATACATTTTACGAATGAAATTCGGTAGAGGTGCAGGTTAAACTTTAAATACACTGGTTGCAAATTTGTCGAATTGAACTTCATGAGAAATTCTCCACTGAAATATCATTACAGAATCAGTGGCGTAACTACTGTGGCGCGAAACCTCCCAATGACACTTCCAAAGGGGCCCTTCACCATAGCCTCCTAATAGGTCGAATCAACATGCTTTTCAGTTTTGTATTAGTCGGCAATGTTCCACCCTCCCCTTTTTGCGGCTATCTTTGGGAGGCTTGACGTGTAGATGAAGCATCGCGAAAAAAAAAAAAAAAGATTCGGTTCAGTTGGCTTTTATAGGCTATATATTTTTCGACAATGGGAAATATTGAATCAAACTTTAGAATTAACATCTATATTAAACTATTTGACATGCTGAATTCACAGTTCCATTGTCGTTTTGCATCTTTGCGTGATATAGTATCCAAATTTTCCTGTTTGTTTCCTACCAACATAATGCACCTCACTGAAGATGAAATTCAAAGGGCACAGATACTTCAAACAATTTACAGTTGTGATATTGGTTCTTCGTTTCCGGTGGAAGTAATTTGCTTTGTGAGACAGTTAAAATCTGAAATAAGTGTTTAGAATTTTGTATTTTGATCTACAAGGCTTTTAATTGTGAAATATATCATTGGCATCTAGTTTTTCAGAAATTATTACCGCGTGTTTGTTGTTTTTATCGCTCTCTGTCTCTGTCAGTATTGCGGAGACGTCGATCTCATACTTGAAATTAATATAAAACTAATTGCAGCAGAATGGGCCAAAATAGCTTAAGTAATTTAGCACTGCTCTCAATAAGTGCGGATGAAGCTGAAAAATGGATGTCTGGAAGTCAGTAAAGGATTTTGCTGACAGGAAAGCAAGAAGGAAACCATCTAATTAATTACTGGTCAGTGTTGGGCAAATTTCAATTGAATTACCAATTAACAATTAATCTGTAAATTTAATTGTTAATTGCAATTAACAATTGAAATAAGTAATGGTTAATTGTTAATTGCAATTGGCCATTGAAAAAGGAGAATCAATTGCAATTGATCAATTGATTGAAAGTAATTGCAGTGGAAAGTAATTGCAATTGAATTCTGTAATTCAATTGCAATTGAAATTAATTGGCAATTGATTCAATTGCAATTGATTTCCACAGCAATTACTTTCAATTGATTGATCAATTGCAATTGATTTTCACTGATTAATTTTCAACACTGTAGTTCAGAGAGGGCGTAGGGCAATGAAAACTTTAGCCACGACCAATTGACTCACCACCCGTCGTGACCCACGACCCACCGTGACCCACTCTGACCCACCACCCATCATAAACCACTCTTACCCACTGTGACCCACAGACCCACCAAAACCTATTGTCATCAACTCTGACCCATGATTCACGCCCTCTTCTCTACTGACTAAAGAGTTTAAACTTGTAATAAAACAAGCCTATAAAATTATCACTCATCGGAGTTTGAATTTCTAAGGTCAATCGCTCAAGCACCGCAGTAATACAATAACGGCGGATCTGACCTTTCTAATATAAATAAAATAGAGTTTGTTCGTGTGTCTGTCTGTCTATCTTTGTGCGGCCTGTGGACGAGACGAGTGGACCGAAACTTTCCAACTTTGGTCACGGGTAGCTTGGTCTAGGCCCCAGACCAAGATGAAGATTTTTTTTTTTAATTCCTTACTAGGGGGTCTCCAGGGGACGTTTACCGGGACCGGCCTGGGGACCAGAAAAGTCGACCGAGAGTTACCAAATTTTGGTCAAAGATACCTTGGTCCAGGTCCCACACCAAGGCAAAGCGTTTTCAACAAAATTCTTACCAGGGGGTCTCAGGGGGGCGTTTACCGGGACAAGTAAAAGTAGAACGATATCAGTGTCGATTTCATAGTTTTCGCGGTCGCTGAGATCAATGGTGAAAGTCCGATCGCATTAACTTCCAAATTCACCGTATTCAGCTGCGGGCCGTGGGTCAACGGGAAGGGGATACCGGAACGTAAAAGTAATCCAAAATGACCGATATTAGTGTCAAATCCATGGTTTTCGCGGTTGCTCATATCAATGGCGACACTACCATTAGCGATGACTTTCAAATTCATCCACCGTTGTATGCGGGCCTTGGGTCAACAGAGGGGGGAATTCCGAGAAATGTAAAAATAATCGAAAATGACCGATATTAATGTCAAATCCATAGTTTTCGGGATAGCTGAGCTCAATGGTGAAACTCAAGACCGCGTTTACTTTCATATTTAGCCCCCATCAGCTAAGAAAGGGGGCATTATAAAGGGGATCACGAGACATGTAAAAATAATCCACAATGACCGATGTCAAATCCGTAGTTTTCGCGGTGGCTGAGATCAATGATGATACTTTCATTAGCGATGATTTTCAAATTTAGCCACCATTGTATGCGGGTCGGGAGTCACCGGGTGTGGGGAATTGCGAGACATGTAAAAATAATGGAAAGTGACCGATATTAGTGTCAAATCCATAGTTTTCGCTGTCGCTGAGATGAATGGTGATACTTCCAAATACAGCCGCCATCGGCTGTAGGCCAGAGGAATTGTTTTTTTCAAAATTGGAACCAGAGGATTATAGGGACTTTTACCGGCATATGTAAAAAGTAGTAGAAAATGGCAGATCTTAGTATCACATTCATAGTTTTCGCGGTATTGGTTGGGGGTTGGCGGGGGCCAGAGGAGATTTTTTCACAATACGAACCAAGGGGGTCTGAGGGGTGGTTCACCGGGACATGTAAAAGTAGTAGAATTTGTGTCGAATCCATATTTATTGGGGTTGCTCAGACGTATAGTGACACCCCAGATAGTGTATACGTTCAAATTCAGCCCCTATCGGCCTTGCCAATGAAAACACATGTACGGAAACGGTTGTTGGATATATATTCACACAAAATATATCCAATTTAAGAAATGTTTCTTAATTGTTCTCCCGTTGTTCAGTTCGTTTACATTGATATTTTATCTGATCCATGCGAAGAACGGGCATAACCGCTAGTACGAAATGGTAAAGTGTTTGTTATGGAACAAATTACAATGAATTCAATTATATAGATAATAATTATAATTAGTAATTATTTCCTTGTTGAATTATAGATACTTTTCAGTGGGAAACTGAATAAAATTTAAAAGTCCAAAATCAACGTAAAGTAGACCAAAGTAAAGGAAATATGTATAAAATTTTCCATATAATTAAGCTTACAAACTTAAATGGAAATTTAGCTTAATTACATGGAAATTTTTTGTGTCGTTTTGTGCGCCTATTTCCTCGTTTTCTGCGTCACCGGAAATGGGTCAATGTTATCCTACAAATATGGCGGAACAAGTTAATGCTGTTCCGTGAGGAACGATTTCGAGGTCGTTTCCTTCACATCATCTTGTGCGTGTTTTCTACCGTTTTGTAAGCCTATTTCCACGGTTTGTGAATCAATGGTAGTGGGTCAAAATGGACATTCAAAGTGGGAAGAAAAATGATCCTCTCTCCCACCAGTATCGAATTTCAAGGTCGCTTTTTCGCATTGTTTAGTGCATGTTTTTACCGTTTCTGTGCATATTTTCACGTTTTGTAGGCCAACAAAAGTGGGTCAAAGACGACCTACCAATATGGCAGAAAAAGACATATCCATTCCACTTTTAAGGTCCATTTTGACCATCTCCCACTGATGCACAAAGCGACACAAATCATGCATAAAAATGTAAAGAAAACGACCTCGACATTCGATGGTGACGGAACAGCATTATGTTATTCCGCTATACTTGTAGTCCCTTTTGACCCATTTTCGTTGTCGCACTAAAGTGGAAATAGGAGCACAAAACAGTACAAAGCAGCCACTATACGATGGGAAAAAAAGAAACGACCTCCAAATTTGATAGTGGCGGAACAATGGCTCTATTTCCTCACACATTGATGGACCATTTTGACGCATTTCTGGTGATGCTCAAAACGTGGAAGTACGCGAACAGAACGGTACAAAATACACACTAAACGATGCGAAAGAGCCAACCCCGAAATTCGATAGTGGCGGAACAGTGCGCCATTTAACTCCCACTTTAAAGCCCCGTTTAACTCACCTCGGGTGATGCACAAGACGAGAAATAGGCGCAGAAAACTTAAAAAAAGGGCACTAAACGATGCGAAAGAAAAGACCTAGAAATTCGATAGTGTCGGAACAATGGGTCATTTTGGTCACACTTTGGAGGACCATTTTGACACACTTTTGGTGACGCGCAAAACGTGGAAATAAGGGCACGAAACGGCACGAAACATTCACTAGTCGATGCGAAAGGAAGGACCACGAAATTTGGTAGTGGCGGAGCAGTGGGTCATTTTCGTCCCACCTTCGAGGCCATTTTGACCGTCTTCCAGTGACGCACAAAACGTCGAAATAGGCGCACAAAAGGGTATGCGGTGTGAAATTAACGACCTCGAAATTCGATAGTAGCGGAACTCTTGGTCATTTTCGTCCCATCTTGGAAGCCCATTTTGACCCACTTCTGGTGACGCACAAAACGTGGAAATGGGGGCACGAAACAGCACGAAAATTCAGTAGTCGAGTAGTCGATGCAAAAGGAAGGACCTCGAAATTCGGTAGTGGCGGAGAAGTGGGTCATTTTCGTCCCACTTTCGAGGCCATTTTGACCGTCTTCCAGTGACGCACAAAACGTCGAAATAGGCGCACAAAAGGGTATGCGGTGTGAAATTAACGACCTCGAAATTCGATAGTAGCGGAACTCTTGGTCATTTTCGTCCCATCTTGGAAGCCCATTTTGACCCACTTCCGGTGACGCACAAAACGTGGAAATAAGGGCACGAAACGGCACGACACATTCACTAGTCGATGCGAAAGGAAGAACCTCAAAATTCGGTAGTGGCGGAGCAGTGGGTCAATTTCGACCCACCTTTGAGGCCCATTTTGACCGTCTTCAAGTGACGCACAAAACGTCGAAATAGACGCACAAAAGGGTACGCGATGTGAAATTAACGACCTCGAGATTTAATAGTGGCGGAACTCTTGGTCATTTTCGTCCCACCTTGAGGACACATTTTAACCCACTTCCCATGACGCACAAAACGGAAGTAGACGCACAAAACGGCACAAGACGATGTGAAGGAAACGAACTCGAAATTCATTGGTGGCGGAAGAGCAATAATTTGTTCCTCCATATTTGTAGACCCATTTTGACCCACTTCCGGTGATGCAAGAAATGTGGGAATAGGCACACAAAGCGACACAAAACACGCACAAAAGATGCAAAACAAAGTACCTCGAAATTCGTTGGTGGTGGAACAATGACGCCGTGAGCACCAATATAAGTATATACTGTAGTTCTTACCAGGGGGCGCGGTGGGTCAGTGGTAGAACGTTCACCTCCGGTGCTTGAGATCCCTGGTTTGATCCCAGCTCGCGCAGTTTGGACTTTGTGGTGGACAAACACCGTGCTCGTGGATTTTCTCGGGGTTCTCCCGTTTCCTCCCACTTTCTTCATTTCATTCGTTTCCCATCATCACCGTCTCCTTTAGCCTAACCGGCATAAGCGTGGGACGTAAAACTAAAGATTTCATATCATTTTTTGTAGTTCTTACCATCAAGGCTGAGAACTGCACGGTCCAATTTTTTAGCCAAAGTAGAAGCCCAACCGGAATAGTGATGATGTCAACCGGCCCGGCTCGGTTCAACTGAGCTTACAGCTTGAGCTGGCTTGGTTGGGATTAAACATCGACTGGGCTCAATTGATCCAGTGGCTTGAACCGGCTCGGTAAAGACGAGTTATCGACTCGGCTCGATTGGAGCCAATGGCTCGAACCAGCTCCGTTGAAACGAGTCCATAGGCTGGGTTCGAGTTAGCTTAACTAAGCCAATCGCTCGAACCGGCTCGGTTGGGGTAAGCAATCAGCTCGGTTCGGTTCGGCTCGTGTGAGCCTTCGGCTCGAGCTGGCTCGGTTGGATGAGCTGTTGGCTCGGCTCACTTCTCGGTTTGGCTCGATAAGTGAATGAGCTGTGAGCGAGCCGCTTGAGCCGTTGACAACCCTAAACCCGGGTCGAGCAGTTTTAAACATGTTTGGCTGGAGTCCCATAACTTCTAACAATTTTTGGCTCGAGCCCGAATACTTGCTCCTCCTGAACTCAAACCAAGAACCTCGTGACCGATGTCCTTGCCTCCTGAAGATTTCTTGACTACCGAGATCGACAGTTAAATAATTTTTAGTATTCCGATACAAACTGCCTATATTCCATGTTTATACATGTACACGGTGTTATAATAATAATTAGTTATAGTAGTAGTAGTAGTATCATTGATAATTATATTGTCTATGTGGGATACTTGAAGATAGTAGTACTTGGAACTACACAAAGGATTTAGCTCGAATTGGCTCGAATCGACTGGAAACTCGATCCGAATTCGAGTCGAGTTAGGGGAAATTTTTCGAGCCGAGATCTCGAGTCGAACTCAAAGATGTCTGCTTCGAGTCGAGTCGAGTTTTAAAGAAAACTCGCTCGAACTCGCTCGTGCTCATTCCTATTGTATGCATGACGGGCATATAGAGTTCTTTCGAGGGGGGATAGAACCATAAACATAATATATTTAAAAAATACTTAGTTTCACGGCTTTCTTCCCAGGGGGGAAAAGGGATGGTAGGTATCCAGCATTTCTTATAAGTACCTTATTTGAAATATGTAAAACAGTAACAAGTGGACAATACAATATACACTCATCTTCTTATCTTCAGTTTTAATTGCTGATTTCAATTGCAATTAACAATTACAATTAACAATTACAAGTTTCAATTGCCTGGTATCCAATTAACAATTGACGAAAATTTAATTGCAAATTTTATGATTGAATTCAATTGCAATTGAAATTAATTGTCAATTAGAAATTGAAATCAATTGCAATTGAAATCAATTGCAATTGATTTTCAGAGCAATTACTTTCAATTGATTGATCAATTGCAATTGATTTCAATTGATTTTGCCCAACACTGTTACTGGTACTCTTCATGAAGGCTAACGTCACTGACTGCAAAAAAGTAAGTCCATCTTTCATTGTGAAGCCTATTGAATAAATTATAACAAAGTGGTTTCCATTTATAAATATTTAGGCCTAGTAGTTGCATGCATGTAACTTATTATTCACAGATACAGGGAAGTATGGTTATTATGTTATCTATTATTCCACAAAAGTATTAAGGTGGGGGGCTGGGTATTCTCTTGCAGGGGGGTCCATAAAACGTAGTTACGCCATTGTACAGAATAAACGGGAGCAAAAATTCATGGTCACTGGCGTCTAGCAGGGTTGAAAACAAATCACGATCTCTTTCTACCTTTTCTTGATTTTTTTATTTAAATATACTTTAAAAAAAATGAAATCATTTGTAATTGATTTTAGAGAAAATGGAATAAAATTTGAACGTTCCTTTTCTGAATTGGTGATCTACGGGCGTTTCAGGTTTCTTTATTAGTTAATGTTAGAATAAAAGCAAAATCACAAGTTTCACGAAATTTATGAAACGTTTTTTGCACGGTATCTCTCACGTGACTGTTAGTAGCAGTACAATACTGTTCACCGAACATCTAAGAGCGAGCGCGGTCACCGTATTCTTGCGAATTCAATTAATAATGATTGGACGAGAAAGAGATGGTAATCTTAATGTTTCTTTCTAAGCATCTTAATCAGGAAACAACCAAAAGTAAAATATGCAACGTAGAATATTTTACAATTTTGCAAACTGCAAAAAAACTTGCATTACGCTACTCAGCGAGTATATAGCCTTTGAAAAGTGTTTTTTTTAATTGAATAATTTCTTTTACACTCCTTTCATCATAATTTTCTAATCATGAATATCAGTGTCTTCTGCTTTAATACATCTTTTACAAGTCAATACTGAAGGCAAACTATTTTATCCCACAATTCTTTAAAAGGTACAGGAAAATTTCTTCTTGTTAATATAAACTACGTTACAAAATCTTAAAGCATTTCCTTCCAGATTTTCTATCATTAACACTTCTATTTCCTCCCAAAGGGTTCACATTCCTTATTTTTTAAAAAGAATCGTACAACTATGCCCTTCAGGCTAAAGGAGACGGGTGTTTAGTGAAAGTGAACGACTGAAAAATTAAGTTTATTTGGTTTCTCGCTGGGAATCGAACCCGGGATCGCACGCACCAAAGACAAACATGCTAAGCACTAGAGCAGCAGAGAAGACTTTCACATTCCTTACGTGAATTCTCTCCTGGATAACTCGAAAATATAATTTATGTAACACATCCACTTGAAACAAACGAAATGATATCCCGCAATTCTGGTTTTTTTTTTTTTTTTCCTGATTTTGGGTAAAATTTCAAAGTTGGGCGTCCGTTTCCAGCAAAATTTTTATAATTTACAGGAAAGATATGGATAATTTGATCGTTGGTGTGCTTCACAATACATAAGAGTCTCGAAAAATCTGTTTATATGTTATATATAAGAGGTTATAAACATGGAACTATACGGCGAGCGGAGGGAACTACTTGGCGCAAGGTAACCAAACAGTTGCATTGTGAGAAAGAAACGAGCATTTATGTTATCAACATGGCGAATGTACAAGGGCAATGAACTAACAGTTTTAACATTTGTGAAGCAATACGTTGATAACGAACAAAATCTTTTAAAAGTTTGTGAAGAGCACGGATTAATGAACCTAATAACAAATTGCAGAAAGTGTGCAAAGGAGATAACAGCGAAAAAACGTGGTGAAAGCGGACGCCCAACTTCGGAATAAATGCCCTGATTTTTTGTTTACTCCCTGATTTTATTTTTATTTTGTTTCATTATTCTTTTTGACTTAACTAATGAAATACAACCGTCATTTTGTTTGCGGGTGTCATATTTAGAGAATTATGGACGTAAGATTTGGGTGCACTAGGGTTGAAATACATCTGTAAAATACAAAAATTTCATTAATCGAAAACATCATTGTGATTTACATAGTTTAGAAACTCAAAACACATCACTAAAGCAGAAGAAGGATTTATTGCAAATAGTTTGTTTCGCCAAGAATAAAACAGCCTACCTGGCTGAACTTCGTCCATCGTGATAGCCCTTGCAAGTACTCTACAAGAAATGTGCGTAGCTTCCTGACAACGGATGAAAGCATCAGAGAAAATAGCGGAAAGTGCTTTCGACAAGTTCAAAGAATACTGACCTGAAAACCCAGCTATTTTGAATACTCCAGAGTAATTATATTAATCTTAAAATATGGTGTAAACATGTTACCGTCAGGGCCGAAAGGATTAAATTTTCAACTGTCAATTAATCTATTAGTTACCGACATCGTCATTCCTGCCTTTTTAGGTTGCTTTTGTTTTATAATTAAATTGAATAAAAAGTAACAAATTTTTATGATAGAAGCTCAGCGAATTGTTGATTGTGTAATATTTTTCTTGCATTGGTAATTTTCATGCATATATTGTTATCGAAGTACCATTCATTACAGCAGGAATGCTGAACCATTCCTATATTGAATAACGATTATATAAATTGTTAGATGGGTTCCTTATGAAGAGTAAATATATCAGGCTACTTATAACATCTAAACTGCAACTTTGAAAAACCATTGAATACACTACACCAGTGAGACTCTCCTCTGTCATCACGCTAAATCAGTAATTGTTGTCAACATAACACTGGCGCCCTCAGTCAAAGTCGGCACTGCTATCCTGGTCCGGTATTATAACTGAACTCTCTTTCCCATTTCCTTCGGATGTAAATTTGAACGGAAGTGAAATAATAATAATAAAATCAATAATAAAAAAAGAAAACAATATTAACAGACTTCAGATCCAGACTATGAAAAATTTTGAAGTCGATGCCGCAAAATTTTTTAATAGGTAACAGAAATGAATCATCTGCTGCATTTAAGCTTTATATTATTATTATTATTATTATTATTATTACTAGGAATGCAATGGATATACCCGATTGCAATGAAATGAGCTGAGCGAGCTTAAACTACGTAATCAGGAAGCGTTTTTCGGTGATTATTCCTCGATGGTACATCGGATTTTTGATTTCGACCTATGTTGTCACTCAGCACGACATACTCTATCAGCGTGCTAAGTTTGGTTGAGATCGGCCAAACGGTCTAGGAGGAAGCGTTTTTCGGTGATTATTCCTCGATGGTACATCGGATTTTTGATTTCGACCTATGTTGTCACTCAGCACGACATACTCTATCAGCGTGCTAAGTTTGGTTGAGATCGGCCAAACGGTCTAGGAGTAAGCGTTTTTCGGTGATTATTCCTCGATGGTACATCGGATTTTTGATTTAGACCTATGTTGTCACTCAGCACGACATACTCTATCAGCGTGCTAAGTTTGGTTGAGATCGGCCAAACGGTCTAGGAGGAAGCGTTTTTCGGTGATTATTCCTCGATGGTACATCGGATTTTTGATTTCGACCTATGTTGTCACTCAGCACGACATACTCTATCAGCGTGCTAAGTTTGGTTGAGATCGGCCAAACGGTCTAGGAGGAGTTCGCGGACAACCAAACGGCTAACCCGAGTATAAGAGCTTCGCTTCGCTCAGCTCAATTATTATTATTTTCAGCGTTTTTATTATTTTCAATTTTCTAGTATTTTATTGAAGTCGGTTAATATTGTTCTTTTAAAAAATGCATTTTCTGATTTTTAATGCCTTTTTGAAATCCGTTATTTTTGTTTTCAGTTTAATTTTTCTACTTTTTCGCTACCCCAGCAGTTTAGTTAGATATCTAAATTAAAGGTAGGGCATTAACTTTCCGTGAAGTGAGTCAGTCTAAGAAGCATGTGTGACTATATATTATCACGTGTTACAGAATTTACATGAACATAAACACGGTATTAACACTATCATCTGTTGAGGAGTTTCATGGATTAAATCCAAAGACTAATCAGACCTGATACATATTATTGGAATCTGCGAAAAAGTATATTCCTTGAAAATAAAAAATGATCAAAATCGGTACATTATGTTGAAGTTGTGCGTAAATACGTATCAATGAAGTCGGTTAATTACGATATTTATCCTACCAGCATATGCATTTTCATAGTCTAGCTCTGAAAATCACTATTAGATTTTTATGAAGTTTATATGTGACCACAACGAAAAAGTAATCTTTTAATCAAAACGAAAGTATCGCCAAAATCAATGCACTATGTCGAAGCTGTGTGTCAACATAGATACACTATATTTAATATTATATAATAATATATTGTAAACGTTCTTCCCTTTGAAGGGGATAAGTAGCGCTAGATTGAGTAAATCAGAGTCCGGAATCAACTCCCACTACCAGATTTATTATAAAAATCCTCTAATATAACAACAGTATTTACAGAAATACAACTTTCTCTAATGCCAGATAGAAAAGGGCTGCCCAAGACCTTGCAGCCCTGAGGGAGGATCTCTACAGAGCTCCGGGCAAGCTAGAAAGTGTGGTGTAGGAAACCCCAAAGTTCCGAAGTAAGCAGTGAGGGCGTTAAGTCACACAGTCCGAAAGCAAGGTAAGCACCTGAGGTTGGGATTCCGACAGAGCTCCGAGCAAGCTAAGTCAGGTGGAAGGGAAGACTAGAGTCCCGCAGCAGACTAGAGGCTTTGAGATTGTGTTTCTCCAACAACTCCAGGCAAGCTAGAGGAAGGGAGACCAATCGCAGACTGGTGTCTAGCCTTTGAATCTTCTTCCTTATATAGGCGCTCCGGACGGCGGTGGCGCTGCTGCTCCCATGTCGTCATGTGACTTGTAGGTGGTCCGTCGTCTGCTTCTTATAGTAATACAACGTGATGTGCATACTCCATCGTAAATACATGTGAATGCTGTTACAAACAAGAGCACTGTGATCGTTTATAAACACAAGCACGTGGTACATTACAATATAGATAGATAAATATGTAGATGTAGATAGATAGATAGATAGATATACAGGGTTTCTTAACAGCCGTGCTAGAGACGTGTAGTTCAGATTGGTATAGTTTAACGATATAGTAATACTGTATGGGTACGCAGAACTTGATTGCTGTGGATTACCATAACAACAGCCATCTTGGTATCCGTCATATTGGATTGAGGTCTTTTTTTTTTTTTTTTTTTTTTTTTTAATAGAAAGGCATGTGTGTGGCACATAATTTTAGACTAGAACGTCATCAGAAACATTTTCTCTCTTAAGCGCTTACCATTATGACCTCTTTTTTCATTACCTGAGTAAAACATTCTATATCCTACGCTGTTCAACTTCCCCATTACCTTTCCATCTAATTTTACAAACTCCTACCAAATCTACATTATTTTGTTTAATTTCTTCTTTAAGATTTTCTAACTTCATCCTCTGTAACATGCTATGTACGTTCCATGTCCCTATCCTAAATATTTTGTTCTTGATTTTCTTCTTCTATCTATTTTCTCCACATTATTACTTTCTTGTCCAATAGTTCCTCCCAAGACATCCTCCCCCGAAGATTTGAACGGGGGATATTTCACATACAGAACTATAATTTGACTCTTTCTGCTGCCAGCAAACTAGGGAAAATAGAGTGGTGATTTCCCGTTACCTTACATTCATAATGATAAGAGATTTATCGCTACTTTGATTTAGAACACCAAAGGTTATAAATACAGTGAAATTCTTTAACGGATACCTCTAGCGATGTAGTGCAAGAATATTCGGTAGGTACGCTCGACCGTTTTTTAAAAAATATAGCGTGTGCCCACTTCCGTATACGCTCGTCCTTTAGTAAATTTAATGTGAATATACACTGGACTATAAACATATTTGGTGAGTACACATTATATACTCCTGTATATGTTCCATTACATCCCTGAAGACCTCCATGATACAGGCAGATTTTTGAGTTGATGAGTTGATTTTGGGTTTAACGTCCCGTTCAGCAGCGAGGCTATATGAGACGTGGACCTACTGATTAACGTGGAATCCGAACCACAGGAGCTCCCGCCGGGAATCGAACCCGGGCCTCCCACACCAAAGGCGCGTACGCTAACTGCTTAACCACGGAGGAGCTCGAGGCAGATTTTTATGTCCGAGCAAAAAATATATGTATTATTAAGGGACAATACTCCCTTTTACAATCACTCGGATAAGGACACTGATAATATTTTCTCTTTCAACGTTTTACTAGTAATAATCTCTTTATAATGAACAGAAATTATTCTCAGTGCATACCTATCAAGCACACAAAATACTTTCTGAATTTCAAAGTAAATCTGCGATACAGTATAGCAGACAGATAGAGACACGATTTTGTGGTAAATACAAATTCGCAATTTCGTTATAAAAAATACGCGTAAAGCAGGATAAAATTGAGAATAAAATTTCAATGTAAGAACACTATTTTGCTTGGCAATTACAATTAGTTACCTTTTATTTCACCTTAATTTCCACTCATCAATCACCGTGATATGAGCTTATGCATGCTTATATCAAACAATATTTGAGTTTTTAAAAACTAACTCTAAGCATCCTCACTGAATAAAAGTATCATTTGAAGAAAAAACACACACACAGAGAGAATAGAAAAAAAATAACTTTAGTGTTCACAGTTTACTTATGCAAATAACACTTAAGCATTGCTTCAATGTTTTCTGGTGTTAAATTTGTTCTTTTGTCGGTAAGTATGTCATTGTAAGAAGAGAGAGCCTTCTCCACCTCAACATTCGAAACTGATATGTACACTCATGTCCAAAATGATTGTCGCATATCTATAACTGTCTTCTTGTAAGACATAATTTGATAATGCTTTTGTAGGATACTTTTAATACTGATACTGTGTGTACAATCGGGAAATTAATATTTGTGGTAAATTTAATAGGGAAAGAATTATAAATACGAAAATTAGTATGAGTGAAACAAAATGTTGCTAAATAAACAAGAAAGTTTTTTTTTTGTTTTTATTTACTGCTCTTTTGATATGAAATTTGCCACGTACATTTCTTTGCAGATTACACATACTAAAAAAGAAATACAGGGCAAATTCGTTATCAAATTATATTCCTACAACAACATATTTATAACATGCGACAATAATTTTGGACAGCAGTGTACATTAGTTGGAGACACTCCCCAGCGATTTCTGAATGCTGATTTAACATACCGCGCAATGCTCTTTCCACACTATCCATTTCACCCGTAGATACCGTTTGGAGCTCGCATGTAAAATTTCAAAAAATCATGGTGGTCTGTTTTCTTAAACATGAGAATTTTCATCACATTGCGTTGAAAAAATGTCACTTCTGAGTAAATTTCGTGGAATATCAGGACTTGTTGCAAATTTCGCTAATTCGACAGAATTTCGCGTTTAATCGCGAGCGTTATATGGCCTAACATATGGTGAAAAAGTATATATTTTAGGTACACAACGATTTCTCACAAAACTGATACATTTCGCGTTTTCGCGTGTCACCAAAAAATCGTGCCTCTACAGACAGAAAATTCCCCCACACACAATATCTTTGTCATAACTAGTCAATACTCTGTGAACCACCACACACAACAGTTAAAGCTCAACTTGAAATTCTTGTTAATCCACAATGAATTGCTTTCTGGTGGAAATTTTAGAATTAACCTAAATGTGAAGAGCCAGTCGTATGGCCAAAAATTCTACGCGAACTTCTCACTGACAAATTCAACCTCTTTCGCTTCAGTTTCAAAGACAAAAGAGCAAACGTCGTAAAATTTGTACGTAAAATTTTAACAAGGAATATTTACCCTCTCATTTTGTTCCGAAAGTCATCATCATAATTTGAACACTGAGTGCAGTATTTCGATATTAGCCTACATTTACAACTAATGAACTCATATTCACTGTATACAGTTGCCGCATGAAGTGTGAATAATCTTAATTTCTGCAATATCTCTGTAACGGACACCTCTCATTTATGGACAAATAATCATATTCCATCGTCAACCGTTACTCAGAGATTTTACTGTTACAAAACTGAGTAAGCTTATTCTAATATACTATCTTATTTAAATTAGAACAGCAATAATTATAAACACAGTGAAACCTCCCTGTGGATCTACGGACCACCAATTGGGATAGACTGTTCTAACAAATAACAAGACTTCACATAGCTGCAACTTACACATTCAAAGATGACAAGAACACAGTGTGTTTTAAATCCCAAAAGAACAAGCACAAACATGTTGAATGCAACGACATTAGAACCCTCTGTTTGGTAGTTTCACTAACTTCTCTGACACTTTAAAGCTAGCAGCTCGCGACTAATGATCACAGGGGTTCCCATTTACAACAGGACATACGACAGTTCAAAATCGTTCATTGCGTAAATTGGGTCATAAACTAGGAACTAATCAAGAGTGCGAAGTTAGCGTATATCAGACGCAAAACACCCAGGAATAAAGATACCATGAACTTTACTTTGTTTCGTGTAGAAATATAACTTTAAAAACATCTCTTCTATGGCAAATAGCATATATATATCCATGAATTGACAAAATACAAAATCCTATAGAAAACACTTTTAAAAGGGAAAAGATGTTCAAAAAAATCATGGCAGCAATAAGAACATTGATCGTCAAGTCGGTTGCAAAACATCAATTTTCAACAGACTTCCTTAAATATTGTGTTGAAAGGAGATTAGGTATATTTTAAAAAGATATATATAATAAAACAAACAAATGTATTTTTAATAATAATTGTATTCTTAATGCTACAAACTGATGTTTTAGGTTAAGTAAAGATATTTGGAGCAGATAATCAGTTTAATATCGTTTCTTTATTTTGGTTTTTTATTATCATAATAACGAGAAAAAAAATTAAACGAATAAAGGCACGTGTATCCAATCCTAACGTGATACAAACTACCAGGAAATTAAAAACAGCAATTTTAAGTGACAATGGTGACGTAGATTTTTGCTAAAAGTTTTTATGTATAAAATCATACGTTTAAAAAAATGACGCATCCTACTCTGAACAGAGGAGTCTCATACAAAAGTATTTACAAAAAGCACACGTAAAACAGTATGGTAGTGAAAGGGCTGTAAAGTCTTTAAAAAGAAATTTATCACATTTAATCATGTAAGTTTCTTTTCTCATCTATGTGTAAAACTATAGTTGTTTTAAGATCTGAGCCGTTGTGGTATTTCATGTTATTACAGTTTTACTTTAAAAGATCATATTCTGTGGTGAGGGATTTTCTGTTCTGACACTTCCATTTGGATTTTGTTATGTAACGTCAATCTTATATATAAAAGAGAACGTACAAATCCTTTGTTCCCTCATCACGCTAATACGGCTGAACCAATTTCTTTCATTTTTGGGGGGTTATTAGGATTTGGACCCTAGATGGTTTTTATCATATCACTTTAATTTTTAATTACCAGTGTCTTGAGATAATTGACCATTCAAGTGTCCATAACGTACAAATCCTTTGTTAGTTCATCATAGGTAAAAATAAACGTATTTATATGCAACCCGCATGACCGTGTCACTCGGCGGGTTAACATAAATGACAGGCGATATAATGTTAACATTTACTGCAAGCATATTTCACGGGTATTAAACACATGAGATATGGAGTTGTGCATTTAAATTTTCATTTCAACCCAGCGAAGCGGGTAATATATGCTAGTTTGTAATAAATGTTAAAACTGTTCAGGGTTGCCAAGGACATTACTGCTTTTATTTAACTTCCCCAGAGAAGAGAAAAGAAACTAGTTTCGTCAATTCAGTTCTGATAATTAGCAGACGAATGCTGCCAATTAATATAAGATTCTATGTATTATGGTGTAATTCTTCATCACTCAAAGCTACCCAAATACAATATTTTCTTATTTAAAAATTGAAAGGAGTTTAGGTGTGATTTGTGATGCGCTGTATCAGGATTGCCAGGCAATCTCTCTTAAATTCACACATGTGATTCACTACACGAGAGTGAACGTATACGTGCAGTTGTTCAGACTTATTTCTCGACACAATAATGGGAAATCAAATTTACACTAAACAGGGTGGCATGTTAAGGATCACTATCTTCAATTGCGAGCACATGTTATCCATACAACGTGTCCTATTGTTTACAACCATCAGTACAGCAGGCGATACGCATAAAGTAACCAGGTATACACGAAGCCAGCACGAAGGGACCACGAAGAGGGGCGAATCGCCCAGAAATCACCTATAAAAATGGAACCGAACCCTGCCAAACTTTTCTATTTGAACTCGAAACTAGAAGAGCAGCCCTTTCAGAGCCTTACCGAGATCATGGAAGAAGACTCCAACAAGACGACCATATGAGAGAGAAGAAGTGACATACCCAGACGTTGGTATCTTCAGAAAGGTTGCTTCCGTGACTATTCTGCGTGTTTACTACTTGTTTAGGGAACGCGACATAACCAGTCACACAAAGCAAGATACAAAAGCGAATTCCTACTGGAACACCTACAGGAACATAACTATACAGTGTACTTCAGATCAGAAGTGTCAAGGGGCATATTTCTGAAGATCTTTCTCAACGCAGACCCTGCCACAACCTTCGGCTCGCTCTCAAGAATTATAGATAATCTCAATAACATCCAACATAGAGAAGATTTTCAATCACCAGAACCTGAACTAGAAGTAACCATACAGGAAGAGAAACTGCAACACACACAGGTGAAGAAAAAAGGTTCCGCCTTTATGAGGGCCACACAAACATGCAGGTGAAAAACTAAAACACTCAGGTGAAGAAACCACACACACAAGAGAAATCCGGCTCTTATGAGGACCAGGCAAGAACTCCCCCAGAAGAGACTGTTAAGCAATTAGTTCAAACAAAGGAAACCCAAAGTGAAGACATTATAAAGTAACCACAAGAGTATGTCTTCCAGATTGTGAAGAGAAGAAAGAGAAGAGAAAAGAATGAAAAGCAAAACAAAACTTCAGAACCCAGCCGTACAGAAGAAAGAAGAAAACCAAAGCAAGAGATTACATATACTTGCGTTATTCAAGGTGTACCCACTTGAAATAATACTAGCCAAATCAAAGCAGTTCTTATAAATGAAAACATTCACTTTACAAACCTTATCCGTATTAAAACAAAAAAGGGTCCAGCACCGATGCTAAGGCTGTTTTCCAAACACGCAGAAGATGCAAACCGTCTCACTATATTTGGACTGAAATCACAACGAAGACATTTCGAGGTAGAGAACTCAAAACTGCAACCCAGACCGATGCCCTGCTGAAATTGTTACCAGCACGGGCATCGCCGCCTACAGTGCACAGTACAGCATATATGTTTCCGGTGTGGAGAGACACATCCAATAAACAAAAACTTTCGTGTAACATGCAAACCAAAGACCCACAAACAAAGGACCACAGAATAGGAAGCAGGAGTTGGCCATCCAGATCAAAGGCCTTCAGTCAACAAAAATTTACGAACGTCACCATTCAAATAGCCACCAAAAAGGTTTTTGGTAAAACAACAAATGCTCTCACAACAACAACTGGAAGAATTTACCTCACCAAACCGACATATGCTCAGGAAATCAAGCAAACGGATATATATATATATATATATATAAAAAAAAAAAGCCGTATCATCTGATTTAATATTCAAACAGAGCAACCAGAAAGTCAGACTTCAAACAACATGCAGTAGTAGCAGCGGAGGAGAAAACAAGGGAAGTAGCTGCAGCCTCCAGACCGATGAAGATCAAAGGCACATATAACAGACAACGCAAACGGACAAATTGCATGCTCAAAAAATAACGCAAATTCCCACTAACAATACACCTCCCAAATATGGACTACATAGATTTGTATGATATCAACATATTCAGATAGGGCTTTAATTTAACAGATAATTTATTATTACAGACAAGTTTACATGGATTTTCAGACAAGTTTACATGGATTTTTGCCATCCTTCAACTGTGATTTTGCCATGTAAATACCTAAGCATGCAGCATGAGCGATAGTTTTTTTTTTTTTTTTTTTTTTTTTTTATCTAGTTTTTGTCCCTCTAACAAAATCAAGATTGGTCGATTCATTTTCTCTCGAGCGTTCCTCTCTTCTTGTTTCCCTTCTTTCCTTCAATCTCACACAATTACAAATTCGCTTGTAAATGTCTACCGAATAGATAGAAACCGTGCGTGGCATACACATTCCTCCGACAGATGCTTTAGATTACTAGCTGCATGAAGGAGACGCATGTAGAATGTTGGTTGATGCCTTACTATTCAGGACACGGGCTTTCCCGAGGGAGGTTTCTTATTCTAAATTTTCTGTTTCTGTTAAAGAAGTATCAGTTGACCACTGATCGTTTAACTAGTGATGGGCAGTGGAAATATTCCCGGCGGGAAGGAAAATAAAAAATGGGAATATTCCCGGGTTTTTTCCCCTGGCATATAAAGTTCCAAGAAGAATTTATTTCCATTTCTTTATTTCATTTTCCATATTATCAGAAAAAAATGACTAATTACTTTATTTTCATTTATTATGATCCACTTTTAGATTTTATATAATTTGGAGATTTAAAAAATTAAATTCGTTGACTGTACTTTATATAAGTAATTACTAATATGATTTTTTAATTTCTATTTCCATTTGCACTAGAAAGTAGCAACATACTAATTTATAAATGATGAAAACAAACCAGTTTGTAATATTATCTAGAAATACTGTAGACACAGAATTGAAGTACTATCAATACACCCCGAACCATCGTTAGTAATAGATGTTGGTCTGATTGTTGTCTCTGTCTCGAATTTCGCTCTCTGAGGAAGAATCAGATATTGAATAAAGGAATCTCTGTAGTTGTAAACACATATACATTTAAAATATAATGTTATCAAAATTAGGGTTGCATCTCACGGTGTTTCATTAGTACTGGTGTTTCCGGACCTATGTTAATTAGGATTTGATTCCTTCTTTACGTGTGTATACATGTACCAAGCATTCCTAGAGAATGTTTGTAACACCGTAAATATTGTAAATAATCTTCTTAAATTAGAGGTGTAATAGTACACAGTAAGAACACAGTAACAAAGCACAGTGTACCTCAATCAACATTCTGTATATATGCCATTCCTTACACTGGCAACCTTACGAATTTTTCACCAGACTACGCATGTTTTCTGGCAGTTACCTAACCTAATTTCTTTATAGCATTTAAATAATTGATATGTTTATAATATCAGTACTAAGGTCAAGTTTAGAAAATTCACTAACGTAAATTTAAACTGTTTAGCGGTGTAAAAGTATGCGGACTTTCTATATCAAATGTTTTCCCAACATATTTACTCGCATAAGACATATTTGTAAGTAAATATACATTTATGCATACTCTCTAAATATAATAATATAATACCGTTCAGAATATACGTTTCAAAAAATCTTCTGGAGACAACAATGATAAATATGCTCTGATAAAAATATATATATATATATATATATATATATATATATATATATATATATATATATATATATATATATATATATATATATATATATATATATATATATTGAAATCATAGTAATAGAATGCAATTTTCTTTGTGTTTGTATATAAATTCCCGGGAATTCCCATTTTTGGGAATCTTTCCGAGAAGATTCCAACGAATATTCCCGGGAATTTGCCCATGACTACACTTAACCTACATCTGCTCCTGAGGTCGCCCCGGACGGAGGAGTATTACCTTGCCCAAATTCCTGAAGGCTTCCATGAGCTAAAGAGGTTATCAAAGTTCCGTACCCTGAAGTTGCTACAGATGCCCTGGAAGCTGCTATGAGCTAAAGGGTCCCGTCTGATAGTTTGAATAATTTCCTTGAAAATCCCATGACCTGATCGGAAATACCTGTTCCTTATAAAGCAACATTGCTGAGTTTCAAAATCCTGTAATTTGAACTGTGAAATCTTCTGCATTCAAATTCCTACATACATATTTTTATTCTAGATGTAGTAACGTATGATTATTATAAGTTTCAGGCGAATCACCCTAGAAACATTGATATAGCAAGGAGTCAAAGCTTAGCATGGCCTTATTTGGCTTAGGGACCTTATTAGTTATTTGTGCCTAGATCCTATTAATGTACCAGTGGATACGGAACGTATGCCAGCCTTTAGTTACTACTACTCTTCTACATGCACTGAGTCATTAATGAAATCTAGGAATAGTACAGTACTATGTTCTTTTCCCTACTTTTATCCGGCATTTCGTTCTTGAGTTATGACCCTTTATTTCATAGTTTCGACCAATTTTCTTCAGACTATAGTTCTGAAATGACGAATTTGTGCATCCATAAAGGTCTATAAATTTTATCACGTTTTCGTCTGAAGATTAATTTCTTTCTTTTTTTTTCTTTTTTTGTGTATACAGAGACCGACCTAACACACCACCACCAGCGGTACCCCGCAGCGCCGTACCGCTGGTGGTGGTGTGTTAGGTCGGTCTCCATACTACGTCAGGCGCAGTGGAACAGCAGTATCCAGTGGCTGCAGCAGACGGAGGTAGTGTAAAATGGGAGACCTATCAGATTTTCAAAGAGGACAAATTGTTGGTGCGCGGTTATGTGGAGTGAGTGTGACGGCAGTGGCTACTGTGTTAGGTGTGAAGCGTGGGACAGTGTCGAAGGTGATGACGGCCTACATAACACACGGGAAAACCACTTCGGGGAAGTGGAGCAGTGGGCGGAAGAAAATCATGAGTGACAGGTTACGCCAGGTATTAGAGCGCATTTTCACGCAGAACCGTCGTGCCACTGCGGAGCAAGTGACGGAGAAACTCAATCAGCACCTCCCCCATCCTGTTTCGACAATCACAGTCCGCCGCGAATTACATGACATGAACTTACGGGGTCGTGTTGCACGGGCCAAACAGCTCATCAGGGACCATAACGCTTTCGCACGCCGCAAATGGTGCCGCGACCATGCAACTTGGACCGTTGAGGACTGGAAACGTGTGATATGGTTGGATGAGTCATCCTTCACCCTATTCTCAACCACGGGCCATGTTTATATGTGGAGAACGCCCAAAGAAGCTTATGATCTGCAGTGTCTCCGCTCAACTGTGAAACGGCGGTGGCTCGGTGATGCTGTGGGCCGCCATATCATGGTTTTCATTGGGTCCTGTGGTCACACTTAGCGGACGAATCACTGCCAACGATTATGTCGCAAATTTAGGAGACCACTTGCATCCTATGGTCCGGATGTTGTTCCCGGACAATGACGCCATCTTCCAGGATGATAATTCACACAGCTGGCGTTGTTGCAGCGTGGTTTGAGGAACATCGGGATGAAGTTCAACACCTCCCCTGGCCCGCCCAATCCCCAGATCTCAACATAATTGAACATCTGTGGTCCGTCTTGGAAACACGACTCCGGCGACGATTTCCACCTTCATCCTCTCTCACAGAACTGGCCGATGCCCTGCACGAGGAATGGTGTAAAATTTCACTTGCTACCATTCACGACCTCTATGCCTCCATCCCACGTCGCATCAAGGCTGTTCTGAAGGCGAAATGTGGCCCGACACCATATTAATCTGGTAAGTTGCAATTTCGTTCAGGTGTTTCCACTTTTCTGATCACGATCTATATATATATATATATATATATATATATATATATATATATATATATATATATATATATATATATAGAGAGAGAGAGAGAGAGAGAGAGAGAGGGGGGGGGGGTAAAGGCACCGAATATGGAATTTTTGTTTCTTTATTTTTCAGAAATGCCGACTCCAGAATAAAAATATTATATCATAATATTTGCGGTACCTTTGCAAAATAAAATACAAGTACACATTATTGATTTGTTGCTTGTTCCACATTATTGATTTTTTACAATATTACAAACTTGAAAGAAACCCAATTTTCCATATTAGGCACACCCCGCTCCTAATATGGAACACTACCTGTTCTTAAAATGGAATACTAGAACAAATATGCTCGTCAGCCTACAAAGCGACATTTGGACAATTCGAGCATGGGCAATGCATTCGAGCGATTTATTTGTTTATTTAAGGAATAAACTTATTTATTAATTAAAGGAAAGAAACAAAGGAAGTTGACTCCAACTCTGAGATAATATCGGCCCTTAAGATAAGTCTACAAATTGAAAAGGACTCGGCCCTGGCCTTAAGAAAAGTACCATCTGACATATGCCTGAGGCATTGAGGAAAACGGGAAAACGTCGCTCAGGATGAGCGGTCTGAGCAGAGATAAAGCCCTTGCCCAAATTATCCAAATGTTGCATTGTAGGCATTGTGTCATATATACAGTGAAACCTTTGAATAACGGACACCAATGGGACATGAATTTTTGTCCGTTATTGAGAGGTGTCCGTTACAGAGAGGTTACAGAAATTTAATTTCTCACAACGGTGATTGTATGCAGTAATATACAGTAAATGCATTATGTATGAGCGTAAATACGTAAAATTCAATATGAAAATACTCTATTTAATACGTATTTGAATTACTGAGAGGGATGAGGGAGAAACTCATTTTTGTTAAATAATATTATTGTTGGGGGATGTGTTAATTTATTCGTATACTGCAAAAGATAATGTATGGTAATTTTCTTAAGTACACTTCATCACCCTGTAAAAAATCCATGAACTTACATACCGCCTATCAACTGATGAAGAATAATATGCCAAAGGTGTTTGGATATGCGGGATAGATGGGAGGGGAAAGCGTTCTTCTTTATTTCAAATTCTCAGAATCTTCTCAAAAGATTTGTTAGGAACCAACTAACCAGCTAAACTCTTTTTGTTTAGCGAAAAAGGCGTGCTTCTTTCTCCCAGGGAGCAGTTTATTGCGGGCAGAGAAAAAGAAGAATTTCAAGTTCAGCTTGAAACTGTTCTATTTGATGGTTCACTAGGTCTAGACTCATCATAGATACACTTATTGGGAAAAGACTTTTCTGTCTACTGTAATATATCCCAGAACCGGGAATAATTCCTGTCCGTTATAAAGAGGTTATTGAAACGTTTGGGGGAACAAAGGATTGTCCGTGTCCGTATCAGAGAGTGTCCGTAAAAGAGAGGGTTTTGTTCAGTAAAAGAACGTATATTTTTGCTGACAAAAAAAAAATCTGTCCGTATTAAAGAGGTGTCCGTTACGGGAGGTTTCACTGTATTATATTTGGTAGGTCTATAAGACAAACAAAAAATGCATAACATTCTTAAGATAATTAAAACAAAACAGCAGAAATTACCTAGTCCAAAGATGATTATCGAACTTGACTAAAGTTATTCATTATTAGACCTATGTTTGTAAATTGCTGTAATAGGCTGTAGGGGTCTATAGCTACTTATTTTAACTTTTGGAGTAGCTATAACATCTTTTAACTTGGAATAAGCATGTTTACCAGATAGGACCAATAATAAAAATAATAAAACGAAGTACTCGAGAAAGCAAACAACGTGCGATAAATAAAGTAAAAGATACCCTATAGACCTATAAAAGAAAAAGTTCAAACATACTGGATTAGTGTGTCTTAAGGCGTCCAAATTTTGATTCCAGTTTTATTTTGCAAAACAGTGGCTACAGACCTTTCATGGGACAAATTTCATGGGGCCATCTTTTACAAACTGGGCTTTTAACCAATCCCTCTAACCTACACTTCGCGACCACAATTTACCAAATGTTCACATTTCTGATCATCATCATCATCAGTAGGATTACTTAAAATGTCTATCTTCGTTCTAGTTACTCACTGACTCTTCGGATTAACTTTCTAATTTGTAGTCATGTGATGTCCTTTTCTTTGGCTGTTTCGATTGGATTTTCTTGGGCGGGGCTTGGAAAGCTAAACGCTTTTTTAACACTTACAATGATGAGGTAAAGGCCCGTTGTGATGAAGTAGAGGCAGCTTCTAAATCGTTTTTGTGTGCTCGTAACTACTTTCGCCTCACCTGGCTTTCGACCACGTGCGTTGCGATGCTGTGGCTGTAGTTGTGGTAGCGGACTCACTACTTCAGTCGGTACTGTCGTGCTCTTCTCTTCACTTTGTACTAAAGACGACACATCAATTGGAAGATTTGAACCAATAAATAATCTGTGAAAATTTCATTCGAATCGGGTCACGCGTTCAGGAGTTACCGCGACACACGGACACACACATATAGAGATACACACATAAGAGACAACACAAATGTCAAACGACTCGACTAGGAGACGTTTGCTAACGCCAGGGGCGGATCCACGGGGGGGGGGGGGGCGATCGGGTCGATCGCCCCCCTCCCAGAAAAGGAAACTTTCTTATTTTATCCGAAAAATAAACACACTGCTGAACAAGACTGCACTTATTTAATATAAAAACACATTTACACGTGACGTTTCGATCTTCTAGCCAAGATCCTCATCAAACGTACACTCTTGATAAGGATCTTGTCTAGAAGATCGAAACGTCACGTGTAAATGTGTTTTTATATTAAATAAGTGCAGTCTTGTTCAGCAGTGTGTTTATTTTACGGATTTTATTTGCAAGACGTATGACTATGATTGTGTGTCAGTTTCTTATTTTATATATATATAAATAAAACCCATCCCAAAGTTTGGAGTCCTTAAAAGTAGCAGTATGATAACCCACCGCCTCCCCCCCCCAGAAGTCGGTCCTGGATCCGCCCCTGGCTGACGCTCGGTCTAAAATAATATGCCAGGTCTAATATAACTTACAAATCAGTTATTCTTCTTCACTTCTAGTTCACATACGTATGAACCTATTTAGGAATATTCCATATTAGGAAAATCGCCATTTTGGATAATTCTCTTCCTACACATGCTTACGTGATTCTCTGTGTACTGAATCTTTATGCCCTTATAGTACACTGTATATGTAATCTAAATATCACAAAGTCAACAATAATACATGCCTCTTTGCGTATATTGAGCAGCCTGGAAATATACGCCAGAAAAACTCAAGTTCTTCAACAACATATTTTGCAACAAAAGAAAGCGTTGTTTTAGTTCGGCAGCAAACCACTCATGCGCAGACTGAGGGCGTCACTGTGCTCAAGTTTACGTAAAGTCCCTTCGGTGGCAGCACATAGCAGACAAAATAGTATGGTATTTCATATTAGAAACGTATTCCACATATTGCGCACCCACCCTACATGATATATACGTGTATAACTTAAACATTAAATACTATAGATCAAACTACACTCATTTGATGTTTATAACTTGTATTCCACTTTTTTTTAACTAATATTTTATATGGCCTAGAAAAAAATATACCTTTGTTTACGCAAAATAAGGAGTAACTTATTTCTAAATCTCAAAGATATTTGAATCTTTTCAAGCCTTCCAGTTATTGTTTATAGCATAATATATTGTCCTGTAAACTTAGTCCAAAATGTATCACATAAGAAAAATATATATATAAGCGGTCAAAACTTTGGCCGAAAATGTAAAAAACAGGCCCTGATATTCAAACAAACCTATAGTGCGTCCAGTAAGAGAACGTCTCTGACAGCTCGCAGTGACATTGCCATTACTCGAGTGTCAAGTTTTTTTTTTTTTTTTTCCGGTGCAACTGTAGTGGCAATTTAATTAATGGTATAAGACAGAGTGATCGTGATTGGTAACACTAGTATCAAAGTAGGGGCTGCAATGTCCCACCGCATGTGGTAAGAAACGTCAGATACCATCTCTTGTTGGCCGTGCTATAGGAGAAGGTAATAAGACTATAGTACGGAAGGTATAACGTCGATGGCTTCCCGCGAAAAGTTGTGACATTTATGAAGAGTTGCTAACTTGGTTACTTGTGGCTCGCTGAGCACGGTAACTGGCCAATGGTGATTGGCTATCCCCTTACCACACCCCCCAGTGACGAGCAGGTCCAAGCGCGGGAAGCGAAAGACGTTATACCTTCTGGAATTTAACGCTAAATAAATATAAACTATTACAATAGAATATGTGTTGGAACTCTGGATTTATAAACAGGTCCTATTTACAGCATCAGCACTATTGGCATACGCAACGGTCACTGGAGGCCTATGTTTGGAGTAACTTATTTCTAAATATCAAAGATATTTGAATGCCTTTTCAAGCCTTCACGTTATTGTTTATAGCATAGTATATTTTCCTGTAAACGTAATCCAAAATGTATCACATATGAAAAAAAAAAAAAAACAGCTGTCAAAACTTTGGCCGAAAACATAAAACAAAAAAAGAGAGAACAGGCCCTGTTATTCAAATGAACAAAGGAGAAGGTAAGAAGACTAACACTAAATAACCATAAACTATTACAATATAACATGTGTTGGAACTCTGGATTTATAAACAGGTCCTATTTACAGCATCAGCACTATTGGCATACGCAACGGTCACTGGAGGCCTATGTTTGGAGTAACTTATTTCTAAATATCAAAGATATTTGAATGCCTTTTCAAGCCTTCACGTTATTGTTTATAGCATAGTATATTTTCCTGTAAACGTAATCCAAAATGTATCACATATGAAAAAAAAAAAAAAAACAGCTGTCAAAACTTTGGCCGAAAACATAAAACAAAAAAAGAGAGAACAGGCCCTGTTATTCAAATGAACAAAGGAGAAGGTAAGAAGACTAACACTAAATAACCATAAACTATTACAATATAACATGTGTTGGAACTCTGGATTTATAAACAGGTCCTATTTACAGCATCAGCACTATTGGCATACGCAACGGCCATTGGAGGCCAAAGTTGAATAAAATAGCTTAGTAAGCACAATACACTATGAAACAAAAGTGTACACCACAAAAAAACAAAGCACAACATTTAAATGAATTCTAACCGCAAAATGTTCCCACATCATGACCATGGGGGTAAATGGGAGGTACAAATGTTTACAAAATTTTAACTGCCTCACAGTGATGATTCAAGATTGCTGCTCTTCACGGCACCATCCTCATGATGTTTTTAAGGAGTAATAAAAAATCAGGATCAAAACATTAACAGATGCGCGGTGACTCAAACCAAAACACACGCAAACCTGAAACTCGGTTCCAAATATGTAATTTCTCAATCAAATCATTTTTTTTTTTTTTTTTTTGTCATTATTACACCCTCTCAAAATTCATCAAAGCTTTTTTTCTGATCAACATCTACCCCCCCGCTACATTTGGTGTAATTAAATTCCATAAAAATATACTGAAATGCAAAATATACATTTTAAAAAAGTTTTCCGCCCAATTACCCCCTTCTACCCTACTTCAACAGGGGAAAATTCTCATCAGTAAATAGAACACAAGATTCTTTTAAAAATTGTGAATACAGCATTTTTTTTTTTTAAATAAATTAGTAACCCTTGTATTGGATTAGTTCATTAACGCTACTGGATACAAACAATAAATACATTCTCATAAAATACTGTATAAATTGGAGGCAATTACAGAGCTAAAAGATTTTTTCTTTCGTTTTTACTTTTGATGGATTCGCATCATTGGCTGTGAAACAAACAAGAAAAGCACTCGTCTGATTATTATATGGCGGTGTCGTCTTCAAGTTCCATCTCCTATTAATTACAGGGAGCTAGAATGATAGGTGCAATAATTTGTAGTTTGCCTTGCAAAGAAGTCGAAACAAGAAAAAGAATCCCTCATGGGAATGTGAAATTAGACTTCACGTGTTATACGAAGTGAGCTGGCATACATCTTGTCGTCAGCTTCTACAACAAACATCGGGTGTGACCATCTTCACGGTAGTATGGCAAAGAAAACTAATTCTTCACGTAACACACTACAGCAGACAGCGTTGGAAGATGTGTATCTCATGATATCTTAAAGAATTAAAACCAGAAGATAAATGGACTTCGCTAAATAGAAGCGGATGAAACCAACTAAAAGCATGGAAAAAGATTACATCAGCCTTAAAAGTGGTTCAACTCCATGCTCGACAAATTGACTGTCTTGCAGTATCAATTTGTTCCAACTGAATTTTTCGCGCTATTCAGACAAATTACTACATTGAAATTATCTTCTGTGTGTCCCGCTTGAAAAAGACAAAAACATTTACTGTAAGGAAAGATTGTCTATTTCAAACATATTTCTTTAGATCTGGGGCTTTTAAAAAATCTTACTATTATTTATTTTTTTAAGTCTCGTATATTCTATTTAATATTCTATCCAAAAAGAACTCTGATAAGCAAACAGATGAACCTATCAATTAAAAAACTTTATCTTTAATCACAACGAGATATTTTTTTCAGTTCTTGTTCTAAGAATACTCAAAGCTACAACATTAGTAGCTGAGTAGTACATTTACGTTTTGCTATAAAACAACTCAAAAATATTGAGAATGAACAATCTTCTTCAAAAGAAAAAATCTTGGCCACTCACCTTGTTTTAGAAAGTGATATTCTGGGAACCACACATAGGAAATTATTTAAAAAAAAAAAAAAAAAAACGGAGAATTTTAAACACAATACTGTTTTTGTGACAGCCGATATTACAGTTTTCGGTTGTTCTGGGGCTTTGTTTGATTTGCCAATTCATCATTAATAGATTCACGCCGGAGCAACGTTTGCAAATTGTGCAAATTAGTTTGAAAACCATGGTTCAATTAATTTACTGAAAGAAACATTTGATGAACGATTAATTTCACGAAATGGACCTGTTAACTAGCCACCTCGTTTGTGCGATTTGACGCCATTAGGTTATTTTCTCTGGAGATATACAAAGTCGCACGTCTACGCAGAGAAACCAGAAACAAGCACTTGGAAGCCAACATTCGACGCGCTATTGCCGAAATACAGCCTGATTTACTGCGAAGAGTGTGTGAGAATTGGACTTCCAGATTGCGCCATATATGTGTCAAATGTAGTGGTCACATATCCGAAATCATATTCAAACATTAATGTCATAAAATAACTGCCAAAATAAAGCCAATTTCATGGATATTAAAACATTTTTCTGTTGTTTTTTTTATTATTATTTCAACATAAAGTTATCCGCCTTTAAAAAAAATACTTTGACTCGCAATAAAGATATCAATTAGCCAAAGAAAACCCACATTTGTTTGGTTTAATTCCAACTTAGAAAGGAGAAAGTGCAAGGCTTGTGACAGAGGTAGGGAAGTATTTCTTCAGCAAGATTGTACAATGAACTGAAAACTCATAAAATATGGCTGTAAAAACATTTTGCATGTAAGCATTCTTTCATTAATAGAGTTTGTTGTTAACAGAATACTAATCTCCCTCCTTTTACAGCTTACAACAAAATCACAAAGCAAATCAATTTATAAATTTATCACTTATCATGTAAATCAGGAGGTTGTATATTAAGCGTTTCCCATGCTTTGCTTTTCAGCCATGTGTAGAGAGATATTTTTAAAAATTAATTTTCCTAGAAACAGATTTTTTTTTTATTTTCAGTACGATTTGGTTATTATTTTCATTTTTTGGTTTTTTAAACAATTACGATTTTCTAAAGAATGTATGCTTTTTAAAAATGTCCTTTTATAATTTGTTTTACTTTAATTTATATGAAACGAAATCTTTGAGTTTTACGTCCCACAGATATGCCATTAATTTAATTTATTTTAATTTTAAATCTCATTCGATCCGGACCAAAGTTGGTATGATAGTTGGCCTTGACCTCCTATGTAAATATGTGAAATCGTGTGTTCCTGTTTCGCACAAAGAAGTTCAAGCAGGTTTTTCATGCTCAGCGTTGCCATGTTTCGAACAACAAAAAATAATCCAATGCGTGTGTTCCTGTTTCGCAGAATGAAAGATTTTACTTGTTACATACGTTTTTGGAAAGCCTGTTCTGCACTATGGAGATATTTGTATTACATGTTGAGAAACTGATTCCATCGGAATGTTGTAATAACATATACAAATTGTAAGGAACAAAAAAAGTATTTCATAAATTACTGAGAAAGTAAAGATGACTGGTATATCAGCACACCGTAAAGTGAAAAGGAATTTCTGTAAAGTGAAAGGAACTAAGAAATAGTGATGGATTAAACATTTAACATTTGTAAATGTCTATTTCCATAGTTATATACATTGCATGGAAAGCATTTCGGACATTTTTTCCACTCTTCTGCTTATTCCAAAGCAAAAGTCAGTCATTATACACACCCATGCTTCAGCAAATCAAGAAAAAAAGCTGAAGATTCTTGTTTCCAGTTTCATGTGGAAGACTATATGACCGACTTTGAACAAGCGGCAATAGACGCTACAAGGGAAACATTACAGCAAGCAATATTACGCATTTGTTTGCTTCATTTTACCAAATCTATATAGAGAAAGGTAGACATATTGAGTGGGCTCCATTTTACAAGGCTGATAATGACATGAGGAAATGGGTTCGGAGAGCAGATGCACTTCCACTCGTTCCTCTTGAAGATATTCCTGGTGCATTTCCATATATACAAGACGATGCACCCGACATCCCAGAGGCAAGAATATTTTCCTAGACTACTTGGCGGACATCTATGTTGACGAACTGAATGCAACCTTCCACTCATAAATACAGCAATATTTGAAAGTTTACATTTTTATTGGACTGCTATTGGACTCCTTACGTTGTACTAATTATATTTTTATTAATGTTTTAGGGTAATAAGAAACAAATTTGAAAATAACTGTGGAAAAACGCATGAACGATGCCGAGGTTTAGCATTTCAAGTTTAATAGGAAGTAGACATAAATCGTCCGTATACACAGATTCAATCTATTTGTGAAGCAAGAACAATCTGAGAGTGCGGCTGCTGGAAGCAGGCAATTTAACTTTGCGGAGAAGATTGTGGAGACGTTTAAACAGTCGTACTCGAGTTCTTAAGAGTAGGTTTAGGTGTGCTGAGATTGGCCTTATTCCGTACTTTAATACAATATCTCATTGAATTTATTTGGAAATAGTTAAATTACAATCCAGTGAAGAAAAGATGATATTAAGAGTCGCATTTATATACTAAATTTATTAAGGTTCATTCCATTATTGTTTAATGCAAATTATTATTTTTTAATTATGTGTCTCTGTGTTTGCAATTTGTTCTTGTTGCAGTGGCGACCCGCACTTCTTTAGATTTATGTTGGTGTTTTGTTCCTTTCGCCAAATATTTCTACTACTGAAGTGCAACCAAAACTTTTCATGCGATTTTGCGAGAGGAATGGGTAAACTTGGCAACGTTGCACACTGATAAGGCATTCTGAGAAACAGGAAGTAACCATGTGGAATATCATGGGCAGGCTTTGGGTTCCTGAGCGTTGGACAGTCAAATTTTCAAAAGCAAAATCCCATACACCAAAGTCATCCAATTGGGATCAAACTTGGTATGTTGGTAGAGCTTGACCTATTATAAAAACAAATGAACATTATGTTGTGCAGGCTTAAGGTTCCCAGATTTTGGGCGGTCAAGTTTTGCGACATATTTTTAACACAAAATCATATATAGGTAAATGATCCGATCGGAATCAAATTTGGCATAATGGTAGACGTTGATCTGCTATATATGCATATGAAATATTATGTTGTGGAGGCTTATGGTTCCCAAGCTATGGTAGAATTTTGCGTATTTTCAAACGCAAAAATTTATATATCAAATTCATCTAATCTGAATAAACCTTGGCATAGTGGGAGAACTTTATATACTGTAAAAGCCTGTGAAGTAATACACTATGCAAGCTTACAAGCTTACGGTTCCCAAGTTATAGGCGGTCAAATTGTACATCATATTTTTAGAAACAAATAGCCATAAATATATAAACCGTCCGATTGGGATCAAGTTTAGCAATATGGTAGAATTGATCTGCTATAAAAGTGTATGAAATATTTTGCTATCTAGGGTTACGGATAAGAGTAGTGGGTACTTGAATCTTGCGTCATGATTTCGAAAACAAAAACTAATAAATATGCACATTTGTCTTTCCCAAGTGGTGGTCCATGCTGAAAGTCCATAGAACAAATTAAGGGATCCTTGGCATTAATTTTATTTCAAATTTTCCCCGGGGGATTTTCAATAGACAGGGGAAGCAGTACTGCAAACATACTTGTAACCCACATTGAGCATAATCGGAAATATGCCCCGGGAATTGTCTGAGCTTCAGAGGGGATTTTAACCTTGGGTTACCCCCTGGAGTAATCACTGCGTGGTATTATTAATATCTCATAATTAAAATAAAAAAAACATCTATGGAACATCTTTACACATAAAAGAGCTGGTATGCACAAAGATATTCGCACTGTATGCTGCACGCTTATCTATACTTATACAGAGTGTCTCAAAAGTCCCCTAACATAGGGTAACTCTGTTATTATCGGAGTTACAACAAAATATAAGAGGGGAAACCTTCTCCAAATATGATGTTTTCAATCTATAGAAGGATTTTTTTTAATTGGAGACGTCAGCTGAGCCAGGAATTAACAAGGACAACGCCAAAGGCGTCACTTTTTATTTATTCATTTTACTCTATTGACAGATACAATGTCAAGGGCATTCCTCTTTCTTATATATTTCAACACTATTTTACCCGATTTTGCAATTTTCGGCTTGGATGAGATTTGCGGCAATGCGGATGAGGCGCTCAAAATACATGCATAAAACGAGAGGACATAATACCAGAGACGACAGATATTAGTGTCAAATCCATAGTTTTTGGTGTCGCTTAGGTGAATAATGACACTAGACGACGTTCAGTTGCAAGTTTAACCCCATCGTAATTGGGGGGTGAAATAAAACATATCGAAAATGACTGAAGGAATCGCTAAACTGATTCATGATTCCGATTATATTTGAGCTCAAGTTTAGGTAAGGAGAGACATATCATCTTGTCCAGGAATTCAGTTGATTTTGAGTTTAACGTTTCTATCAGCAGCGAGGCTATATGGGACGTTGACCTACTGATTAACGTGGAATCAGAACCACATGGGCTCCCGCAGGAAATCTTGCCCAGGAATTGACAGAGGCTACGCCAAGGGCGTTTGCTCTGTTGTTTATAGTCCAGTCAAGATAAGGATTGACATTGAACGAATTGCAATAGAAATGAAACATACTCCAAAATCATGCTGAGCACATTTTAAGCTAACCTAATAAAAGTTCTCAAGAATATTCAGTCTGGAAGGTTGTTAAATCCAATATATAGCCGCCCTTGGTGGTCATTTACGGCAGACATAATAACAAACGGAGTAATTATGTGACTTTGTAACAAAATTAGAAGCTCAACACCCCTTATAAAAGTTGTTCACCATTATGTATCCTTTCGAATGAGACATTGAACAGTACTCTAATATACTTTATTCACTATCTACACATAATAGATCCTTTATGCTTCTTGTAAGTGTAAATGTAAGTCTGCTTGTGCTAATAGTAATACTGCAACTACTGACAGAAGAATGAAGTTTTATGTAAATTTTGATTGAGGATAACAGTGAAAATCTTTATTCTTATACATAACACACTCGAAGGTACCTACATATGCAGTACACAACAGCATCATGAAAAATAAATATGAAAGTTACAAAATAATATAATTCAGATGAATAGGGTGGATGGTCCAAAAATATACTCCAGAATTTTTTTAATTTATTTATTATTACCTATAACAGGGGTGTCCCCTCAATTACAATAGGTGTACAAGCATATGTTTCAAAATATTATTACAAAAGAAAAACACAGAAAAGAAAAAGAAGACATCATACATAAGTACCTATTACAGTATTAACTACAATAATCAAAAAGAATATTGCAATATGCACAATTATACAAACATTTTTTTTTACAATACATAATGCTTTTAGAATTTATAATTACAAATAAGTTACTATCAATTTCATTTCCACCTTGTTTCTATAACTGAAACTTCTTACTTGCACTCCAGCAAATTTTAAATATATTTACCTAGATATGTATCAAAAATAAAAAGAAAATCTTTATCCAATATTAACAGCAAGTAAAATCTAAACTACTTCTTTAATTTTTGATACATATACTTTAAATGGTAAAGAAAAATCTATATTTGAGTTACGTTGTACAATCCGCGGCAAAAAACCTGCAACATGAGGATGTAAGTTTATTGTGAAACTACGCCTAACAGCACAGGGAATGAACATAACGTCTAAGCGGAACGAATCACGCCAGGATAAACCTCGGTCTCCTCCCGTGCACACTTATTTTGGAGCAAAAGACTTCGTCATTTCACAATAAACTTATATGCTCATGTTGCAGGTTTTTTGCCGCGGATTGTACCAGTTCATTATGTTTTTTACTAAGCCTTATGACATGTGAAAATTGGTGAAAATTAGAGCATGAAATACCATAATAAAATGGTAACCTAATACGCAATACATCTTTCTTCACATTAAAACAAAGCGAACCCAGAAGGTCGGGATTATTAATAACACCATTAACAATTTTATACAAAAAGATATGTTGACTTACTTCTCTTCTGGTATATAACGAAGTTACAGCAAATTCTTCGAGTAAAGATTTATAAGAAATCCTTTCAAAATACGAGGATTTATTGTATTTTTTATAATAAAGAAATCGTAGAAACTTATTTTGTACACGTTCAATTTTCTCTATATTCTTTCTAGTGTAAGGAAACCATATCAGGCTAGCATATTCTAACTTACTTCTTATAAGACTATTAAATAAATTAGTCAAAGCAAATGCATTTTTCATCACCTGAGTATTTCTAAACATAAATCCAAGTAATTTGAAAGCCTCATTACACATTTTGTTAATATGAAATTCAAAGGTTAATTTATCATCCAATGTGACCCCAAGATCTTTTACAACATTACATCTTTTTAAACTTTTTCCAGACAATTGATAATCGTAGCATAATGCTTTTCTCTTTCTAGAAAAAGATATAACACAGCATATATTTGAGTTAAAATATAGCTTATTGTCTAAACTCCATTTGTATGCCCTTGATAAATCAGAATTTAATTCATTGCAGTCAGTGAGTTTTTATCTCTTTAAATAATTTGACATCATCAGCAAATAACAAACACCTGGAGTATTTGAAGCTATCTGGTAAGTCATTAATGAACAATAAAAAAAATAAAGGTCCCAAGTTGGAACCTTGTGGTACCCCAGAATTTACCTTATATATGTAAGAATTTGTATGTCTATATGTTACGAATTGTTGTCGATCACTCAGATAAGAAGAAATCAGTTTTAAAAAATTGTCACAAAAACCAAATTTAGACAATTTATTTAGAAGAATATCATGATCCAGAGTATCAAAAGCTTTTGAAAAATCAAAATAAACTGTGTCAACTATGTTTCCATTATTAAAGGAATTAAATATATATTGAACAAAGTTAACCAAATTTGTTACAGTGGATTTTCCTTGACAAAAACCATGTTGATTAATAGATATATATGGTTTAACATGATTATATATTCTTCTGTATATTTTCAAGTATTTTTGATGGGGCTGAAAAAACCGAAATGGGTCTGTAATTTCCTATCTCTAAAGGATTTCCTAATTTATGGATTGGACAGACTCTTGAATTTTTCCAGAGCTTAGGATATATTTGTGTTTTTAAAATTAAATTATAAATATGACATAACGGAATTTTCAACACTGAACAGCAACATTTAAAAATGTATGCTGGAATCAAGTCAGGTCCACTAGATTTTGAGGGTTTTAATTTTTATTTTTTACAGCTTCATTGTATTCCGAATCAGTAATTGGATATAGAGAAAGGCATTGAGAAACTATCATATCAAATGAATCAAATTTACTATATGTACAAGGGGAAGGAGAATATACACTTTTAAAGTAATCTGCAAAGGCACTAGATATCGATTCATTTGACATCAATACTTCATTTTTTATAGTCATACAGCAGTTTGACTTTTTTATTTTTTATAAATGCCCAAAGTGGTTTTGTATCTTTAACAAGAGTAGACTCTATCTGAGAGATATATAATTTATATGATGAATCAATCATACTTTTTAATTTCTTTCTCAATTCAACAAATTTATTATGATAATAAACCGAGTATTTCTGCCGTTTTCTACAAAATTCTTTTTCCTTTATACATTTAATGATTGAGGAAGAAAACCAGGGAGGATAACGATATCTTGCATTTACCACCTTCTTAGGCACGTTTTTATTAATAATATTGTTAACAATGTCGTAAAATTTGCTTAATGCACTTTCAGGATTATCACTCATTATTACTTCATCCCATAAATATTAACGAAGTCAGCTTTGCTATAATTAAACATTGTCACCAGCATAAGTTATTTTTCCTGTTACTAATATTTGCATTAGCAAAGATGGATGATGATCATCCTCTTTTAATAGTGCACAAGCATTTTTAGCAATACTACAATTTGTACTTTGATTAACAGAAACCAGGTCCAATGTTCTTCCATTTTTATTTTTAATATTATTTACCAATTTTAGATCACAAAGAGATAAAAAAAAATTCGCAAGAGCAATACAAATGTTACCATTGTGTAGTAGATCCGTATTATTATCTTTAACTTCAGGGATATTAAAGTCACCAGCAATTACTACCTGATACTGGTTAGAAATAATATTTTCCATTAATCGGTCATATTCAACATACTTATGTAATTTAGACTTTGGTGGAAAATAAACCGTTGAAAAAACAAAAGTATTTATCTCAAACTGTAATTTAATACACACTGTTTCGACACCATTAATACTAATTTCTATATTTTCAGTTTTGTATTTATTCAAGGCAGCGACCACCCCCTCCTCCTTTAGTTACTCTATCATTACGAAACACGTTATATCGATCGTCAATAAATTCATTATTTAAAATATTATCATCTAACCACGTTTCTGTTAATATTATTACATCATAATTTTCTGCAGATATACTAAGCAAGAGATTATACAATTTAGTATTAATACCCCTCACATTTTGGTAATAAATATTTATCTCATTTAAAGCCATTATGTTGAAAATAGTAATGTATTACAAAGATTTACATCATCCAATGTTCTAAGAATTAAAACGTTTCTATCATCATGACTTTTTTTTTTAATTTGATATTTCCCGTCTGATCAACCCATAAATATGCGTAATGTTTCTCATTTTTCTTTTTCTTTGCCTGACCAAAAATACGCTTTCTATAGGAGGTAAGAGATTGTTTTACATATATAGTTTCACTCATAGTATAACCCAAATGTGTTGTGTTCAGATTTGTTTTCACTTCTCTCCTCTGTAAAAACTTTTCCTTATCCGACCGTCGCACAAACTTAACTACGATTCAACTAAATTTTTGATGAGGTAATTTTTTCATTCTATGACATGCATCTACCATATCTTCACTAACATTAACATCTAAAGCACGCTCTACATTTTTCACTACATCAAGGGTATTTTCATTTGTACTCTCCGGCACACCAAATATTTCAAGTGTATTGCGCCTTCCGTATTGATCTAGAGCATCTAGATCCACTGATTTTTTCATCTTATATATATATATATTAGGAATTAATTCGTGCGGGTGGACAAGAGATGGCGCAACGAACGGAGCGTCCCACAGTTCCGTGTATCCACACATGTGTTGCAAACCCCTGTCATCGCGTATCGTTCGTAGTATAGGGCAGTGGATTAAAGCGTCAACAACACCAGTTTGTAGTTAAGTGAACATGGCGTAATTTGTGCCTGATAAAGTGTTTTTGCGGGGTGTCCTGCTGCATTACTTTAACATGCAGAAAAGTGCGACTGAAAGTCATCGTATTTTGGTGGAAGTGTATGGTGACCATGCTCTAGCTGAGCGAACGTGTCAGAAGTGGTTTGCACGGTTTAGAAGTGGTGATTTCGGCTTGGCAGACCAAGAGCGAGCTGGACAGCCAAAAAAATTTCAAGACGAAGAATTGACAGCATTGCTCGAGCAGAATTCGTGTCAAACGCAGGAACAACTTGCAGCAGCATTAGGCGTTGATCAAACAACAGTCTCCAAACGCTTGAAAGCCATGGGAATGATTCAAATGAATTGAAAGACAGAGACGTTGAAAGACGAAAAACCATTTGCGAATTGCTGCTTCAACGACAGAGCAGAAAGGGGTTTCTGCATCGAATTATTACGGGTGATGAGAAGTGGATCCATTACGAGAACCCTAAACGAAAAAAGGCCTGGGTGAAACCAGGTGAACCAGGTCCATCACAACCAAAACGAGATATTCACTGTGCAAAGGTTATGCTGTGCATATGGTGGGATATGAAAGGTGTGGTGTACTATGAGCTGCTGCAACCGGGTGAAACTATGAATGGAGAACGTTATCGACGACAATTAATGCGTTTGAAGCAAGCTCTGGCCAGAACACGACCAGAATGGGAGAACAGACATGATAAACTTATTGTTCAACATGATAACGCTCGCCCACATGTCCCAAAACCGGTCAAAACCTATTTAGAAAATGTCGGATGGGAAGTTTTACCCCACCCGCCGTATTTACCAGACGTTGCTCCTTCGGACTACTACTTGTTCGATTGCATGAACAACGATTTGATTGGACAGCGGTTTACTTCTTCAGAAGATATCGAAACATGGGTCTCTGTCTGGATCGCTTCCAAGGATGAGGACTTCTTTCGCCACGGAATCCGTACATTGCCTGACAGATGGGCGAAAGTGGTGGCTAGCGATGGACAATATTTTTCTTAAGGTATTTATGTATTTTGTGTTTGTACTACAGCTTCAATATGTGCGTACCAACCGCACGAATTAATTCCTAGACCAAATATATATATATATATATATATATATATATATATATATATATATATAATGTTCCAAACTTTCATCCAGTTTTTCGTGAACCAGGTCGAGAGATTTTCCCCAGCTCACGTTCAGTCTCAGTTTGCGATTTACTTAATTTTGCAATTTCTTCTTTTAGTTCCTTAGTCAGATTTAATACGTCTGCAAGAGTTGGCGATTCTGACTGAGCAGTTGACTCCAATTGCATGCTGCTTCTGCGAGATTTTTTTACACTTATTGCAACGCCAAGACTCTCCGATGGATTTTAGATATTCCAGATCAGTTTCAACTAACTGAGCACACTTTAAATGACATAATTTTGCACAGTCACAGCATTGTGCCTTAATTTCCTGCCACGATACATGTTTATCGCAGTCCAAGCACAGACTCGTTTTAATACTTCGATATCTCGAATGATCGGTAGTTCGCTCCTACAGGTTTGAGTTTGTAACTAGCAACACTGTTTACCTTTCAAAACGATATATTTGATGCCACTAACATTTATGTTTTGAGCATGTATACACACAATAACGCAAAAGGAATAAGTTCAAATTAGTGTACAGTACTCACCATTATATAAACAAAGTAACTTGTAGCACAAATTGCAAAACAGTAAAAATTATCCAAAATACGGAGCACAACACAACCGTCACTCTGACATTTCTTCTTCTTCTTCCAGTATCCAGTATCTTCCATGTAATGTACGAAATTGGAATTAAGAAATAAAAAACCACAGTAGATATTAATAATAAAATTAAAATAAAACTTTAAGAATAATGCACTAATAATTGTTCCCAATCTTGTTTGGTTTTTTTTTTTTTTTTTTTTTTTTTTTTTTTTTTTTTTTTAATATCTGCGCACTGTTCGTGTATGAAGTGCCGTGGCAGTTCTTGCATGAATGAGTAAGAGTAGTGACGTTGTTGCTTCCTATAGTCATATGCTTTACTACATCCAGTCTTACATGTCCAGCGTTACGTGCGTAGTAAATATGTAGGAGGCGTTGGGAGGTAAGTTAACAGCGGAGTTAGCTTTCCATCATGTAATCGCCAGCCGCAATCAAAAAGGATTAAGGGACTACCCCAGCCAAGTCTGTACTCGATGATATATACGTAAACTGTAGCAGTGACAGGTTCCTGATGGTGATGGAAGCGATCTGGGATCAAGTGCTGAATGGGATGTGACTGTCTTCATACAGAAGATTCTAAATCTTTTCTTCTTTATTGCATTCAACGCCATACAAGGACACCATGATCCTTTCTCCAGATTTTGAAATTGCATCTACATTCATATTTCGTAGCATGAATATCTCTGCCTCTTTGCGAAAATTCGGATCATTAATACATTTGGAAAGGGCAATACTCTTACCTAAGCCAAATACGTGTGATATATTATCACATCCAAGAATACTACGCATGACTATGATATTAGTTCAGACGTGCTCACCTAGAGACTGGCGTAGTGATTGCACATCCCAAACACAAGACATTCGAGATTTCACGTCAGATCTAAATATGACTTTTATGGGTTGTTGGTAATGTAATACAGCTAAAGTACAAGGAGATCGGTATATTCTTCAATTACAACTGTGTTCTAACGACAAGCATATTGAATTGCTGTATTAACAATAAGGACATAGGCATCACTTGTGGTATGGAGTAATGATGCTTTTATCGCGTATTACATCACTCAGCATTTGTATCAAGAGCTGTTTGTTACTTCCGTTCTTAAGGAACAAATCTGTCATTTTTTTTTTTTTTTTTTTTTTTTTAGTTTCTTCAGTGGAGAGGAACTGTGGTGCTACTTTACCGAAACATTTTCTTATTTGAATTACATCTTTCTTACTTGGTCCTGCCTTATAGAAGTCAAACACAACCACTGGGACTTTGTAGCAGCTGGTTACATACTGGACATACTGCAAATATATTTCATGAAACGTTGCCACGTTTGGCTATGACATTCTTCGTAGTAAGGAACCCCCATCTATAATAACCTTTGCATCATCCATGGAAACTGAAACACGGAGATAGTGCTGCCACACACTTGCTGCCAGTATTGACTTATCAACTCTTCACGGAAGGCCATCATTATGAAACAGAGCAGAAGGCATATTACATAACTCATACTTAAGTGCGTCTATTTTGTCATTTTCACAATCTGGCGTAGAGGACAGCAACCGTTGAAATAATAGCTGTGAATCAATATGAATGACATCATCTTTCCGTATGGACAGTTTATCTGTTATTAGGATGCATTGCACTACCTTCTTACATTTCACCAATCTCCTCTGCTCTGTCTACATTAGCTTCATTTGCAGCAACTACAGCACTAGTAATACTATGAAGAGAATCTTTGGTGAATTTGAAAGAATTTTTTACGCTCCTTGTGAATTCCATAACTTTCAATATGTCCTCTGTATTCATTTTCATTCTAGAATTCGAACTTTCTTTATGCTGCTCACTGGTATGGAATGTGAGTTTTATATGCTTGCATAGCTTCATTTACCTCAAAACAAGCTGGCATACACAACAACCACACACCGGTTTCCTTTTCATGATTCCTCTTCCTCTTATTTGGCCATCAGTTGTTTTCAAACTCTGCATAACTACCTGTTCAATTAAGAGATCAGAAGAAAGACCACCCAGTAACGACCTGATCTACGTATAACATGTAGTCTACCCATGAAATACTTGGGGACATTCGGATGATCTTTCCGTAAATTTATAACCTTCTGCAGGTACAACCAACCACATTTGGTGTAGAGATCGTGGCTAGCTGCAGCGCAAAATGGTAGCATACCACAAATACAACAAAATTCTTAAATAATGCATTATTCTTAAAGTTTTATTTTAATTTCATTATTAATATCTACTGTGGATTTTTTATTTCTTAATTTCAATTTCGTACATTACATGTACGAAAATTTCTGGAATATATTTTTGGACTATTCACCCTATTCATCAGTATTATATTATTTTGTAACTTTCATATTTATTTTTCATAATGCAGTAGTGTACTACATATGTAGGTACCGTCGAAAAAATCAAATGAAATCTTTAAGTTTAACGTCGCACGGTTATGCCGGTTAGGCTAAAGGAGACAGTGATAATGAGAAATGAGTGAAATGGTGGAATGAAGAAAGTGAAAGGAAACGGGAGAACGACGAGAAAACACACGCACACGGTGTTTGTCCTCCACAAAGTTCACTTGGCGAGGGTTGGGATCGAACCCGGGACCCCAAGCACCGGAGGTTAACGCTCTACCACTGAGCCACCGCGCCCCGTAGGTACCGTCGAGTGTGTTATATATAAGAATAAAGATTTTCACTGTTATCCTCAATCAAAATTTACATGAAACTTCATTCTTCTGTCAGTAGTTGCAGTATTACTATTAGCACAAGCAGACTTACATTTACACTTACAAGAAGCATAAAGGATCTATTATGTGTAGATAGTGAATAAAGTATATTAGAGTACTGTTCAATGTCTCATTCGAAAGGATACATAATGGTGAACAACTTTTATAAGGGGTGTTGAGCCTTTAATTTTGTTACAAAGTCACATAATTACTCCGTTTGTTATTATGTCTGCCGTAAATGACCACCAAGGGCGGCTATAACACATGGGCTGAAAAGTCCCGGGCCTAACAAAGAAAACACCGTTTTTTTGGTTCAAAATTAGCTTTATTCATCAACGTAATCTCCATGAAGAGCAACGCAATCAGTCCAGCGCCGCTCTAACATTTCAATACCACTTTTGTAGAACGATTTATCTTTTGCCTCAAAATAGGCCTCAGTTGCAGCGATAACCTCTTCATTTGTGCGAAATTTCTTACCGGCGAGCATTTTTTTCAGGTCTGCAAACAGCCAGTAGTCGCTGGGAGCCAAATCTGGCGAATACGGTGGATGTGGGAGCAATTCGAAGTTCAATTCATGTAGTTTTGCCATTGTTTTGATTGACTTGTGACACGGTGCGTTGTCTTGATGATACAAAAGTTTTTTCTTTGCCATATGCGGTCGTTTCTTTGCAATTTCGGCCTTCAAACGCTCCAATAACGCTATATAATAGTCACTGTTAATGGTATGTCCTTTCTCAAGATAGTCGATGAATATTACATCACGCACATCCCAAAATACCGAGGCCATAACCTTGCCAGCCGATTGTTGTGCTTTCGGGCGCTTTGGACGAGGTTCACCAGTTGCTGTCCACTCAGATGCCGATCGTTTTGATTCCGGAGTGAAGTGATGGATCCATGTTTCCTCCATGGTCACATATCGACGCAAAAAGTCCGGTTTGTTACGTTTAAACATGGCCAAACACTGCTCAGAAGCATCAACACGTTCTTGTTTTTGGTCAACAGTGAGCAAACGCGGCACCCACTTTGAACAGAGCTTTCTCATAGTCAAATGCTCATGGTGCCTTCCATTTCAATTCAGGCAGAGCATGTACCATCACCATCTCAGATATTGTTGAAACTTTTTTTATAGCAACTAGACATGTTTTTAAGAGACCCATATTTTTTTGTTTTGTTGAAAAAAATTTTCCCGCCAAGTAATGGGACATCAAAGACGGGGAGTACAATTTATGAATTGTAGAAGACATGGAAAATGGTCAATTTCGGAGCCTCACCATTCGGCTATGGAGACAGGTAGAGTTATAATTCTTGTTGTGGTATGTACATAGGGATATAAATAAACCATATTTTATTATAATTTGGTTTGCGTATGCGTATCTTTTTGTACATAAATTAACAAATGAACGTCAATTTATCTGAAAAGTCGAAGTTTGCGAATTTTTTTCGAGCACTTCCGGTTTGAATTTTAAAATTTTGTTTTCACGGTTGGTAAGACCTAGTTACCCGCTTTCCGAAAAAAATTTTGTATCGCTTCTGTGGTCAACCGTTTTGTCGCAAAAAATTCGAGAAATTGTAAAATTTTCAAAAATCGCCATTTTTGGGCGCCATTTTCTCGGAAACACCATTTTTTAAAATTCTGAAATTTTGTCAGATGGTTCAACTTTACCTGAATAATAAACACACCAAATACCATTCTCGACCAATGCTTCATGGATTAACTGCAGCCTTTTAAAGTTAGCGAAGTTTCGTTAATTTTGATGTCACAGTTAGCAACACTGGGAACAATGAAAGTGCAATGATTTGATGATGTTTGTGGTTCACATTCATTAAATGAAGGATAAAATGTTTTCTTGGCTGTTTTTTTTTAATTATTTTGAACAAAGAGGCTCTCTGAAATAGTGAAATGAGCCCCCCTACTCCTCCGTTTTCTTAAACTGAAGTAATCTGAGGTGGAAATTACGATTACGAAACACACAAATTTTAAGTTTACTTGAAATGGCCATCCAATGAATTCTGATGATCTATAAAAGGCCTAAACTATTACCTCAGTATGATTTGGAATGCTCCAGACAAAGTCTCAATTAAGTGCGATGTCATTACAGTGATCGAAAAATGACAAAAAGTTAAAAAAAATCGAAACGTTTTCTTACGCGTTCCAAAGAAATTTACTGAATTTTTAAACAGAACAATCCCAGCATAAAAATGGGTCACTCGGAATTTTATAGTATTTGACTAAAGTGTGTCAGTCCGCAACTTGAGAGGGAAGTGTGTGTGTGTGTGTATTGTGCAAATTTTAAGTTAGCTGCTACTGCGTTGCTACAAATCAAAGGTGCAACCTGTATTGAAGCTGTCATGAGTGACCTATTTCCTTTAGTAGTATGATCCGTAGAAAATGACAGCTGTCTTCTTCAAGAATGTGGTGAATGTCCTGGAGTGGAAGAAATAAGTGTGGTGTCTTTAATTATTGATCCTGATGAAAATGAAAGTGGTTACGTATGCCATATGGGAGAATAATGATCTCGTTAAAAAAAAAAAAAAAAACTGTGCCACTTTCTGTTTTCGTATCGTACATTGCCGATTTAACTGTAAGAATTGTAATTCATGACTACATCAAGAAAATCCAAAGAGAATCAATTGCTACCGAAAACCACCGTATAAAATTTCAAGATACAAATTCTATTTTACTTCATGTGGACTTCGTTGAAAACTGGACTGTTATTCTGCAAAGTGAAATCCAGAGTTATCACCGAAATATGAAACAATTGACAGTTTTGTTGTAATAAACGACGATAAAACACACGATTCGGCTCATGTACTCATAGTCATAGACAAGATTCTAAACATACTCGAAGAAAAGCGAAAATATATTTTATAGAAAAAGGTTTGAATACGTGAAAATAGGTGTCTACAATTTCCCAAACCGTGTCAGTGATTTCTGATGGTGCTGCATCCCACTTTAAAAATCGCTTTCAGATGTTCGAGATGCAGACAGGTCCGATAAAGCAGTGCTTTTGCAGTGAAACCGGCCATGCAAGGGTCTCTATGACGGTAGTGGGGAAGAGGGGGGGGGGCAAAGAATGTGGTAACGCGCCATAGCCTTAGGCTAAAACATACACAGTATTAAAACCGTTATTATCTTTAAGTTTTACGTTCCATGGTTATGCCGGTTAGGCGAAAGGAGACGGTGATTATGAGAAATGAATGAAATGGTGGAATGCAGAACGGCACGAGCTGGGATTGAACCAGGGACCCCAGGCACCGGAAGTGAACACTCTACCACTGAGCCACCGCGTCCCCACTAAAACCGCAGGAGAATTCGTGAGTATTGTGCAAGTACAAACTCCGGGTATTACTCTCGTTTTGTTACCTGGAACTGAATTCGACGACTTCCGGAAGAAAAAAGGGAAAGTATGCGACCGGTAACTGGTATTCAACGAAGTTATCTTTGGCTTTCGGAAAATTGCGAAGTTTTATGGCAGTAACGGGTCACCATGAACTAACTTCATACTTCCCCCAAAATCGAACTTTTGCAATTCAAAGTGTAGATTTAAGAAATCTGCAAAAGGGAACTTTTGTTATATACATATATGTATGATAACCAGTGGTGCGTAGCAGAAATATGAATAAATCATGAATTACGTGAAGTTTAAGTGCTGTTTATGCTTCCACATGAACCTTCAGCAGGGTACAGGTTTCCAGAAGAGCATAAGAGAAGTGAAAATAAGTGTTTTGTGACTATCGACAATGTGCTACGCAGGGGCGGATCCAGGACGGACTTCTGGGGGGGGGGTTGTAATACTGCTACTTAGAGCTACTTTTAAGAGCTCCAAACTTCGGGATGGGTTTTATTTATATATATATAAGAAAGTTTCTTCTTCTGGGGGGAGGGCGGCAATCGTCCCCCTGGATCCACTCCTGGATGAGTTATGAGTGAAGCAACATCTATTGGAGCATCTGCACGGTTACATGCTATTAGCAAAGAAAACAACAACCAAGCAAATGATTGGTCAATGTAAAAAAAAAAAAAAAAAAAAAATCAGTGAAATTTTGTTTCCGAAGAACATTTTAAGTAACTTAAGTGAACTTGAAATTTGTGTTTCGTAATCGTAATTTCCACCTCAGATTACTTCAGTTTAAGAAAACGGAGGAGTAGAGGGAGGCTCATTTTACTATTTCAGAGAGCCTTTTTAATCAAAATAATAAAAAAACAGCCAAGAAAACCATTTATTATTCATTTAATGAATGTGAACCACAAACATCATCAAATCATTGCACTTTCATTGTTCCCAGTGTTGCTAACTGTGACATCAAAATTAACGAAACTTCGCTAACTTTAAAAGGCTGCAGTTAATCCATGAAGCATTGGTCGAGAATGGTATTTGGTGTGTTTATTATTCATCTAAAGTTGAACCATCTGACAAAATTTCAGAATTTTAAAAGATGGTGTTTTCGAGAAAATGGCGCCCAAAAATGGCGATTTTTGAAAATTTTACAATTTCTCGAATTTTTTGCGACAAAACGGTTGACCACAGAAGCGATACAAAATTTTTTTCGGAAAGCGGGTAACTAGGTCTTACCAACCGTGAAAACAGAATTTTAAAATTCAAACCGGAAGTGCTCGAAAAAAATTCGCAAACTTCGACTTTTCAGATAAATTGACGTTCATTTGTTAATTTATGTACAAAAAGATACGCATGCGCAAACCAAACTATAATAAAATATGGTTTATTTATATCCCTATGTACATACCACAACAAGAATTATAACTCTACCTGTCTCCATAGCCGAATGGTGAGGCTCCGAAATTGACCATTTTCCATGTCTTCTACAATTCATAAATTGTACTCCCCGTCTTTGATGTCCCATTACTTGGCGGGAAAATTTTTTTCGACAAAACAAAAAAATATGGGTCTCTTAAAAACATGTCTAGTTGCTATAAAAAAAGTTTCAACAATATCTGAGATGGTGATGGTACAATTTTATATTTTTTTGCCTGAGTTGAAATGGAAGGCACCTCATGCAATATAAAGCCAACACGTTCTTTTGATATCTTTACGATGTCAGCTAACTCACGCACCTTCACTTTTCGATCATTCAAAACAAGTTTGTGGATTTTTTTTATGTTTTCTGATGTTACTGCCTCATTTGGACGTCCACTGCGTTCTGCATCATCGGTGTCTCTACGACCACGTTTGAAGTCAGCAAACCAACGTTTTATTGTTGTTTCTGATGGAGCGGGGTCCCCATAACACTTTTCAAGCCATTGCTTCGCTTGAACGGTATTTTTTCCCATCAAGAAGCAGTGTAAAATTAAAACACGAAATTGTTTTTGATCCATTGTTTTGAAACTAACACAAGTAGGGTCACTCTTAGCACAATAACTCACAGACGAATGAATAGAATATCATGAAATTCTCACAACTGTCTTGTGAAGGTTAGTATTCACTGAAAACAAGGTGACTGCAATACAACTAGCGCCATCTATGTGTTAGGCCTGGGACTTTTCAGCCCATGTGTTATATTGGATTTAACAATCTTCCAGACTGAACATTCTTGAGAACTTTTATTAGGTTAGCTTAAAATGTGCTCAGCATGATTTTGGAGTATGTTTCATTTCTATTGCAATTTGTCCAAGGTAAAATGCGTTTTTTTCGTATGTTGACTGGACTATTAAGGGGCAAAGCCAAAGGAGATATTTTTTGTTATTTATATATTTTATTAATATTGGGAAGGGTAACGTCGAAGGCGTTGCACTTTTGTATTAAATTCGTTTATTTCTTTACTCTGGAATATTTTGCGTATACGTAATCTTCTTTGTAAAGAACAGTGATTTCAGCTAGTACTCATATATAAAATAAGATGTCTCTTTGGACATAATTTCATATGGAAAGGAGGCACCTATTGCTCCCAAATTTGGTACACTGATAGATATTTACCAGACCTAACGTATACAAACTTTTTTTCCCCCACTCGGAATGGGGGGATTGAGGTGGTCAAAAGTTATGCCCGTTTCTTCTTTAGTTATTTCCAAAACACCTTGCATGTATGCAACCCACATTATTCCTTGTTCTGTTGGCTTACATAATAGCAGAGGATAAATATCCGGGAAGTGGAATCGCTTTTCTAGCCAGATTCTGAATTAAGGCAGTGCAACGACGGATGCCTACAATTAATACCATAAATAAAGGTTTGTAATTTAATTGCTGTTAATATTGCTACGTCTCTTTCTACTAGTACTACTTTGGCGCAAGTACCAACATTGAAAGATGTGGGGTCCGTGGCTTAGCTTACAAATAAAAAGGGGTCCACAGCTGTTAATTGGGAAATACTGACGTAAATCCTCTAATTAGGATCGAAATTGGCATCCTGTTAGACCTACTATGTAGGCGTGAAATATTATGTTGTGCAGACTTTTGGCTCCCGAGTTACGCACAATGGAATTTTTAATTCATTGGATATTAAAAATAATAAACGCCGTTTAAATAGCAATTAAAGACCAGTCTTATAAAAATATAATGAAGGACGACTTTTTTACGTCTATTTGTATATTACTTGCTAGTACGATTTGCCTTATTTTATTTGTTAAAGTATGCTTTCAAAGAATTTTTTTCTCAAAAATGTTTTTAAAAAATCGTGAAAATCTAAAATTTTGCTTGAATTTTTTACTACTTGCTAACCCTGTGTACTAGACTCAGGATTTAGATTTCTGGGCTTTCGGCATCTAAGGCCATGTTAGCTCGTCACATATGAGGGATGACGAGCACACTATCCGGGAAACGGAAGGCAGAAAAAGGATTAGGGAGGGAAGGAAGCGGCCTGGGACCTATGTGTTCGGTACCACTCCGGCATTTGCCTGCTGTGAATGAGGAAAACCTCATTTAAAATGGCTGGCCTGAAAAAGCTTTTTACACTTTTTCGACGACCCGCTCGAGAGAGTAATACTCCCGGAAGTACGTTTTTTCGCGCCCTACTCTAGCCAGCTGTTTTACGCGCTATCCTAACCAGTTGTTTTAAGTTGGTCACAAAATCTATGTCATGGAGTACAAGGGGAACAAAACGAGCCTTATATCATGGAGTGCAAGGGCCCTGCGGGGCTTCTAACCCGTTCCTACTACTACTACTACTACTTATCTGCACAAAAGTAAGTAAATCACATTTTTGAGTATTATTTTCGTATTATTTTAATTTAAAAAGTATTATAAAAATGTAAAAAAGCTTTCCTCGGGTGGGGTTTGAACTCACGCCAAAAGAGATTCTCGTTACTAGCATATAGCGCTAGCCCACTCGGCCACGAGGACCGACAACAATCGTCTGAATTCTGCTATTTGAATGCAACATGGCAAGACATAGATAACGCCAACCAATCAGAACTGTGTTTTTCGTTCCTACTTCCGGGAGCATTACTCTCCTGAGCTAGTCCTCTTTTTCGACCGAGTGCTCCCACAGGGAACCGAAGCCAGGAACGCTTGCACCAAAGGCGAGAGCGTTAGCGACTACGCTACGCGGGAGCACCCCTGTGTACTAGATAACCGTACTTTACTCAAGAGTAAAGCTGGTTGCATACAAGACTGAAATCGATCTTTAAAATCAAACGAAAGATTAAAATATATAAATGTATAGATATATACGAAAGTAACAATGGAATATCGCATTGTCACCCGATTTACGTTGCTGTGCAGAACATGATTGTATGCAGTAGGGAAATGAATTAAATTAAGATTGCAAGATTTGAAGTCACGTTTCAACCATCACAAGCTAAGGTAAAGCATGTAATAATAGTATAACATATAGCTTTCCAGCTAAATCACAGAAAAGAGCTCCAGTATTTGCTTAAAATTAAAGTACTTCCGCAATAATTTCAAACACAACCATATTTGTACTTCATAAAATACAAAACTTTTACATTTTGACAATTTTCTTATTAATAACATATATTTTCGAACAATGATGAACTCACAACATTATCAACGAGAGAGAGGGAAAAACGAACAAAAATATTCCAGCTAACTTCTGATTATTTAACTGGGAAAACTGACACAGGATACCATTTGCTTTCGGAAGCTTTCTGCATCTCCCAAGATGGTGGTCTAGTCATATCACGCGTGGCAGAGCAGAAAACCAACATTCACTGCCAAGATCCGCGCATTTTGCCATCATAGCGGTAGAATTTCTAGCCAAATCACATAAAAGCTAGCTCCTCGTTAAGCTAAGCGTTATAAAATTAAGCTATAGGACTTGAAACTTCCTCACACACAGAATATACCAAGTGGCGTCTGTAATTGAGGCTTGCGACATTTAACGGGTCAACTATATTCCGAGATCCTCCGTGGGTGCAGGTCTTCCGAGTTGTTCGTCCCATGGGAAATTACAAACCATCTTAACGACGAGGAAATTAAAACAGGGATGACGGCTGGAATACATAGTTCGTACATCCAACAGCCATGCTTAAAGGTAATGAGAACAATTTGATCCCTCTCTCACACTCTATTTAACCACGCTTCTTAATAATAGAGTCAGTTTATATCTTCACCTAAAAGCTCCATTAAACCTTTGCAACGTCATTCGCATGAAATGAAGAAACAGTACAATCGAACCACAAAATAATGCATTTAATAAGAAACTGGCTACGTTTTATATAGAATTAGGTAGTCACATTTTCTAGTATACCCCCTCCTCCCCCCACACACACATAATTATAAAGTTATGGAACTTGATGCATGTAATTAATATTAGAACAAACACATTATATTTGATTAGTGTATTGAATAACGCAGGTATTAACATAGTGACACAGTTAAACAATCATATATATAATATTAGGAACATCTCCACAAACACTGATGGTCTAAAGTTCCCATTCATGAATACACTGCCAAATAATAATACATAAAAACCATAAAAGGTTAAAAAAAAGAGAGAAAAGGGATTATAACTTTAAGAAAAAGTTGTGAAACGTAAGAGAGAAATTCGTGAAAACCCGAAAGAATAAGTAGCAACATATATATAGTGTCCGTTCTGCATCATATGTGATCAGATGAGACTTTTCAAATAAGTACGAAAATCCATGGGGCGAGGTGCGGCAGTTTTCGATGTATCTCCCTAATTCCGAACATAGTTTCCATTGCAGAAGGCATCGTTAGAGAATTACAAGAGAGATTTTGTTTCATTCTTCTTTCACAACTTTCGACAGTCCACTTACAGCTTTCGTACGTCTCTTACCTAAAGCCCTTTTGAGCAGTCCAAATGACAAAAGTCCAATGGATTTGGGTCTGGAGACTTCACAAGTATCTCGCTGAAAGATATAACAGCAGTCTTCTTCTATCCTGGCACAATGCAAGAGACAATCCTGAGGTATGTGAAGTAGCTTTAGTTTGATATTGCGATCATATTGATCTCGTTTTAATATATTTTCGGTAGCTTCTCCTTGTACATTCCGCATAAAAAAAAAAATTGAGACGGCTAACGCTGTCCAGCTAGGCCACCCATCATACCTATGTACAATTTCTTATCCCATAATCGTGTCTCATAAAGAGACCATTTCTCTCATCCTTTCCTCTCTCCCATACTAAAATCAGTAAATAACATGAGCGCAATTCTAATTTCAAAGTATACATGTATTAGTATCCATAAAATGAAAGATTAAAAGCGAAACGAAACAAGATTCATAAGTTGATACAGGGAGAAACTTAAACACACACACAATGAAAATTTTAAACCAATATTGTATGTTACACAGAGGTCAGAAGTGTGTGTGTGCGTGTGTGTGTGAGAGAGAGAGAGAGAAAGAGAGAGAAGGGGAGATTGTATACATGACTCCAAAAGTGCATTACCACCTGCAATTCTCCTTTTCCTGCAAGAGCAGGCAACCCAAAAAGCTCGGCGGTTAACTTGGTTGCGAATTCGAAAGGCGTTGGACCAAACCTCAATTTTGTCACAAATATACCAGTGTGGCAAACTGCAAATAACAGAATAAAACAAATTGTTAAGAATGACAATTTTATTATCGTGACGAAGTTGGATGACATGAAAAGTTACAAAATGATCTTACTTAAGCATTTCAAACAAGATCAATGGCAAGAAACATATCAGAGGAAAGCATTTCCCTCCTTCCCCCCAAAAAAGAATCTCATAAAAAAGAAAAAAGTTACATAATGTAAAGGTTTAATATAAAAGCCCCACCCAAAATTTTGAAATTTGAAACTCGAAAGGCAAGAAAAACTGAACCGAAGTGAATGAAATTGTGCACAGATACTGCAGACGTAAAATAAGGGAATATGGGTTTCGTATTTTCCTGGAAAAACACGGTTGGGTGGGGCACAGACCCCTCCAAACATTTGATCACGAAATATCGAAAGTGCTAGTAACAGTATGTTAGATGTGTGAAAAAGACATGGAGAATTGCAACGAAACTTTATGTATGGACAATACGCAAAACATAAACGAATACGTATTTTTTTTTTATTTTCTGCGAAAAACGGTTTTAGGGGGACAAAAGTCCCCACCCAAAATTTTAATGATCAAACATATTTCCAATATTATTAATGGAAACAAAGTCGAAGCTTATAGTTAGAATGCTGCAAAATTTTCACTGTTACAAAGAAGCACGTATTCTTCTTCGCGTAAAAATTACTATTTTTACAAGAAGACTCGATCACAAAACTTTCATTTGGAATTAGAAGTAATAGAAATATACCAGTTAACCATTACATTTTGCACCCAATATTACACCCTTTACCAGACAATGGGTGATATCAATAAAAATAAGTAACTACTCCTGAGAAGTCCTGCTCGAGAATCGGAGTAACTACACCTGGAGTAATCTCCTCCCTCAATTTCGTATCAATAAAACAAGCCACTACTCAGGTCTAATCTGCTCCAGATTTATGAACGTTTACTCGCGCTTCCTCTGCACGTAGGACTGAGTCGTATTAATAAAAGAAGTAGTTACTCACTTCTTCCATCCGTCGCGCGGTCATTTCGGCAAGTACCACGGGCAAGTAGCAACGACAGTTTCAATCAAAGTGCATTTGTGGACATTATAATAGAGTTTCCAGTAGTACTTTCAAAGTCACAATTACCAGAAAGTAAACAAAGGAAAGCCGAAGCTTTGAAGGCAATTGCAGTGAAATATCAAATACATCTACGACTGAGACACAAATCCAAAAGAGAATCTTTAATATCCGAGCGAGCATTAAAAAAAAAAAAAACTAATTTGAAAAAGAAAACGGGAAACAAGAAAGTAATACTGAAACCACGGGAACGAACCTCTTGGAACTGATGGATGTTGATTGCAATGCAGCAATATCAAGATTAGCACGACAAGTGCATATCACGTGTTGTCCAAGGTCTTGTCCAAGATTGGCTGTACTATTTAAAAAAGAAAACAAAGGGACCTAGAGTCTGATTTCGTTCTTAAAGCCAAACAGTCACGTCGTAAAGCACGTCCATCTGATTGCGTTTTCCACACCATACGTGTCCCCTTTCACCTTGGCATAAAAAAATATACATTCTCATGTATACACTCTTCCTATCAGCGTTGAGTTGAGTTGATTTTGAGTTTAATGTCCTTTTCAGTAGCGAGGCTATATGAGACGGGACCCACTGATTAACTTGGAATCCGAACCATATGAGCTTCCGCCGGGAATCGAACGCGGGTCTCTTATGCCAAAGGCATGTATGCTATCCGCTTAGCCACGAAGGAGCTCTTCCTATTAGCGTATTCGTCTCCAAAATACTAGGTTTCTTTATTGCCACGTGTTTATAGTCAAGTGCTCCGATAGCACCCGGAAATGTATATTGTTCTTGCCACTGTGCCTTTGTTGTTTGAATATTACACACACCTCCGGAAACAATCAATTTTCAGATTTCGCAATAATCGCATCTATTACACTTGTAGTAGTCATAGACACAGTACTTTGAGCCACAACAGAATCCCCTGACATTCAGACCTGGAATCCCGGATCACTCACGTAAAGCAAGAAAACCCGCATCTTTTCATCATTACGTAGTGCATCACCCCAAATTTCCGTTGATTCTCCTAAAAAATGTTGTGCTAACTACTCTACATTCTCTTTCATGAACCTATGTTTTTTGTAATCTCTATTTGCAACATTTCTGTGCAATTTATAAATTTTGCTACATAGCAAAACAATCATATACTCTGCCATATTTCGCACGGAGTCACCTATTTAGCTTGCTCCACAAATTTGGAGAAGTTACTAGCATCACAGAAGAGTCTGATTTTTATTGATATCAAAGGCGGAGTAGTTACTCGGCACGAGAATAGAGGTGTGGTTACTTCAAAAGGGCGGGGCTTCTTCGAGGTCAGCCGAGACGACTAGTGCTCAGTTCTCT